>NW_027457666.1:0-600000 GCF_050624435.1 Tenrec ecaudatus | reverse complement strand
GCAAATGCCTTGAGAATGATTGGGGCAGGGAATGTATGGATGTGCTTTATACAATTGATGTATGTATATGTATGGATGGTGATAAGAGTTGTATGAGTCCCTAATAAAATGTAAAAAAAGAAAAAAAAATGCCACGGCATGGTCAGGCGCAATTTGGTACTCAAAATATTCAGTTACCCAAATACATGTCTTCTGATTTCTTTGACTGCTGCATCCATGAGCATTGATTGTGGATCCAATCAAGACAAAATCCTTGACAACTTCAACCTTTTCTCCATTTATCATGCTGTTACCTACTGGTCCAGTTGTATTTTGGTTTACCTTATAGAGTAGTAACCCATACTGAAGGCTGCAATCCTTGACCTTCATCAGCAAGTGCTTCCATTTCTCTTCATTTTCAGCAAGCAAGGTTGTGTCATCCGCATATTGCAGTTTGTTAATATGCCTTCCTCCAATTCTGGTGTCACATTCTTCATATAATCGAGCTAATCATACAGATTGAGTAAGTATGGTAAGACAATATAAACCTGACTAACACCTTTCATGATTTTAAACTATGCAGTATTCCCATGTTTGATAAATTACAGAATGGAGACATAGGTACATAGGTAGAAATTTTCAATTTCTGTATCACTAGCTTGAATGGTTGGTATGTAAATTTGAATAATCACAATTGTTTGGATTTCCTTATATGAGGATAGATTTTGCATCACAGACAGCATTATACTCTAGATCTTGAAATGTCCTTTTTGACAATGCATGAAACACTATTCCTCTTGAATCTATCATTCTCAGCAAGCTACATTTAGATTCAGAATGGCCAATGCTAGTCCATTTTGGTTCACTAACACCACGAATATCTATTTCTGTCTTCCATTTCATTTTTTACAACTCTCAATTTTCCTAAATCCCTACATTCTAAGTTCCATTACTGTATATACTCAAGTATATTATCTGAATATCTGCCGAAGCACCTAATTTTACCACAAAAATTACATTAAAATGTGCTGAAAAACGTGGCTTACCCACATGGAAGAAGCACACCGGCCAGTGCGATCACGAGGTGCCAAGGGACCAGGTATAAGGCATCATGCAAAAAAAAACAAACAACGATATAAGTGTGTGTATGTATGTGTATATATGTGTATATGTATATGTATATATATACCATATTAAATGAAGGGGGAAGTGCAGAGTGGAGACCCAAGGCCCAAGTGTCGGCCAATGGAGATCCCCTCATAGAGGCGTTTAGGAGAGGAGATGGGTTAATTAGGGTGCGAGGTAGTACCGATGAAGAACACAGCTTTCCCCCAGATCCTGGATGCTTCCCCCCCCACTCCCAACTACCATGATCCAAATTCTAACTTGCAGGCCTGGATAGGACAGAGGCTGTACACTGGTACATATGAGGGCTGGAGGTACAGGGAATCCAGGGTGGATGATACCTTCAGGACCAAGGGTGTGAGGCACGATGCTGGGAGAGTGGAGGGTGAGTGGGTTGGAAAGGGGGAAGTGATTACAAAGATCCACATGTGACCTCTTCCCTGGGAGAGGGACAGCAGAGAAGGGGGGAAGGGAGACTCCGGATAGGGCAAGATATGACAACATAACGATGTATAAATTACCAAGGGCACATGAGGGAGGGGAGCAAGGGGAGGGAGGGGGCAAAAAAAAGAGGACCTGATGCAAGGGGCTTAAGTGGAGAGCAAATGCCTTGAGAATGATTGGGGCAGGGAATGTATGGATGTGCTTTATACAATTGATGTATGTATATGTATGGATGGTGATAAGAGTTGTATGAGTCCCTAATAAAATGTAAAAAAAGAAAAGAGGAGAAAAAATGATTAGGGCAAAGACTGTACAGATGTGCTTTATACAATTGATTTATGTATATGTATGAACTGTGATAAGAATTGTATGAGCCCCTAATAAATTGTTAAAATTAAAAACCAAAAAACAAAAAACGTGGCTTACACTCAAGCATATATGGTAATTGGTGTTTTCAGCTATCTCTTCTCCTTTTGAGTCATGTCCCATCAGTAAATGAAGGTCCTGAAGGCTTTACTCATGTAGGGTGTATTCCACCCACATCACAATAGACTCTACTTTGTGAAGGCAGTTCTCCTGGAGTCATACTGAGTGTCTTCTGGACTGAAGGCTCATCTTCTGGCACCATCTCTGACAATGTTGTTTCTACTCTTAAGGTTTTCTGTATCTGATTCACTCTGTTTGTCTCCCTGTGAGACATTCCTGTTGACAAGCCACTGGGAGCTACACTGATGGAGCCAGGGCCCTGGAGATGGAGGAGTCATATGGAGACCCATGACATCGCTCAGATGCTTCCACCACCACTGGATCTGGATTTTTCACCCACTGGCCTGTGATTTTCCTCATTCAACATCATTGCATGTGTTGCTTGAGTCTGAAGAGGAATTTATAGACTGGTATTGGACATATGGACTAATATCAGACTTATGGACTTGATCTGGACTGGGCAGGGATGTTTTCTCAATATACAGTTGCTCTTTTATATAAAGTTCTTTTATATACACGAGTGTCTCCCTGGATCTCTCTACCTGGACTAACACACACAACCACCACAGTAAACCTGAGTCATGAATATCCCCGGGAGAAGCAGCTAGATTATGGGCCCCAAATGAACTCTAGCTCCAGCCCAAGAATAGTCAGTTCTGAAAACATGGCCCTGCTCAATACTCACTCACATGAAAAGATCACTGAAGAGTGTCCTACGCATTGTGGTGAGAAAGCAGATGGTGCCTGGCTCTCAAGTGGAATCGTGTTTGTGGTTTTAAGGTGTGTATTCAAATAAAAAGCCATCTAAGTAAGGAGTCCACTAAGCCAACATGGAAGAAAACCAGCTCGTATGAGTCAAAGATGACAATAAACTCAAATATGATGAAAGAAGTAATATCAGACCTAAAATTATGAACACCCAATTTGTGGAAGGCTATGGAGGACAGTGGGAGCCCAAAATCCATCTGCAGAATATCAAGACAAATTAAGCCACTGGCAGATCTCTAGTTACAGGCAAAGGTCTGAAATACTTACTACCAAACAAAAATCATTGTCATCCTGATTATGCTGGATCAAACTTGGGATTTGATCAGTTGACCTTCTAGATCCATCCTGAATTTGTTCTAGGTGTAAGGATCTCTTGCTTACTCCATGATAAAAACTTCTTCCCTGGCCTTTAAAATATTGATGGTGGTGGGTTAGGAAAAAAAAAATGATGGTGGTGCTTTTTATTTGTCTTTATATATTATTGTCTTATCCATATCATTTTATTTTTTGTTATTGTTTCTGTTGGATTTACCAGTTGAAGCACATGAGTGGATAAATATAGTTAACTGATGAAAGGGTTTCTAGGAGATATAGGGGTGGGTGAGCAGGGATTGGGGAGGGTGAGGCTATTTCGGGAGTAAACAATGAAGGTGGGAGGGGGAGTGAGTACTAGGGCTCAAGGTGATTACACAACTCAATTTAAAGATGATTTAACCATGGGAGTGGGGGGGTATAGAGAAAATATTCTGAAATTGTGGTAATGATTGTACAATTCTTCTTGATATGACTGAACTATTGAATTGTGTGAATGTGGATTAAAGAGAATTTCAAAACTTAAAGTACAATGCTTTCTGTAATATGAAAATATCTATATACCTACAAGGAAGCCCAATTAGTATGACTATTATTCTAATTTAAGAATAAAGAAATTGAATTCTACCAACTTCAGTCTGAACTGATCACAAATATAATCAAGATGCATTATTGATAATTGGAATGAGAGCTGGAACAAAGAGGGACAATAGTTTGAAACTATGGCTTCAGAGAAACAAAAGTTGCTGATTGCATGATAGAATTTTCTGAGATGGACTTAAATGCAATACCTTTTTCAACAACATAATGTGTACTTGGATAGACAGCATACAGAATGTATAGATAGGTCTCATACTGACTACCTCCATGGGAAGAGATGACAGAGAAGCTCAGTAATAGCAGCCAAAAGGCTGACTGTGAAACAGAACATCAATTGCTCACATAAAAGTTCAGGTTGATGTTGAAAATTAAAACATGCCCACAAAAGCCCCAATATGACCTTGCATATATCCCACCTCAATTTTATAGACACATCAAGAACAGCATTAAATATTAACAACACTGATGACAACTGATATGCTGTGGGATGAAATAAATGACAAGGTTATATAATAAGAAAGCAATATGCCAATAAAAAGAAAATAAAGCAGATATCAGAAGAGACCCTAAAACTTGCAGTTGATCATAGATCAACTGTAATAAATTTAAGAAATGAAGTTCACAGAAAATCACAAAGGGCAGATTAATGAGACAAAGTATCAAATATGCAGACTTGAAGTTAGAAAACCAAAAAGGAAGAACACACTCAACATATCTCATGCTGAAGGACTGAAAAAAAAAAATCCAAGCCTTGAGTTAAACATTAAGGATTCCTATGGGCAAAATATTGAACAAAGCAGGAAGTACCCAAAGATGATGGGAAGAACACTCACTGTACTGAAAAGTACATTCAGCTATTTTAAGAGGTAACTTCTGATCAAAAACCAATGGTATTGAAGGAAGAAGTCCAAGCCCTATCAAAGGCATTCGCAAAAAATAAAGTTCCTGCAATTGGTCAATGGAAATGTTTCTTCAGCGAAGTAATATACAGGCTCGTCTATGCCTAAGAAATTTGGCACAAGGTTACAAGGCCAACTGAAAATCTGTGCCTACGTCAAAGAAAGGTGACACAACAGACTGCAGAAGTTATCAAACTTCTTATATTAATATCTGTTAAATCAACTTTTGCTGAAAAAAATTCATCAATGGTTACAATCAACAGAGTGCTGCCAGAAATTCAAGTCAGATTCAGGAGAGGATGTGGAACAAAGGATTTATCATTGATTATATGAGATGGATCTTGGCTGAACAAAGATAACAACTGTTGCTACTTGCGTTGTAAAGGTAACAGGGTACATAGATCATAACTATTGATCACATTTGGAAAAATGGGAATTCCTCAACCCTTGATCATCCCTGTACAAACCAAGTGGTATTTGAGGCATTCATTGGAATAGAACAATATGGGGCTGTTTAAAAGCAGCTAATATTCATGTCAGAGCTGCTTTCTTTCGCCATATTTAATCAAAATATATGGTGAAGTAATAATCTAAGAACATATGAAGACAGGCCCAGGATTGGAGAGAGTGTTTATTAACAACTTACAATATACAGATGACACCTCAACTGCTACAGGTGAGGACCTGAAACACTTGCTGATGAAGATCAAGGGTTGCAATCTTCAGTATGGAATACAACTCAATGCAAAGGAAACCAAAACCCTTATAATCAGTAGTCAACATTATGGTAAAGACTAATATTATCTAAAATGTCATTCTGCTTGGATTGACAAGCAATGCCCATGGAAGGAGCAGTCAAGAAAACAAACAGTATTGCACTGGACAAATCTGCTGCACAAGACATTTTAGTGTTGAAGAGCAAGGGAGTCACTTTGAGACTGAGACCTGTCTGACCCAAGAGAGTGTGGCATTTGGGCATTAAGACCAGAGAAGAATGGATACATTTGAATCATGGTATTGATGAAGAACAGTGAGAAGACCAGGGACAGGCAGAACAAGTATTCTAGAACAAATACAGCTAGAATGATCCTTAATGGTAAAGATGACAAGATTTCATTTCACATACTTTGAACATATTGTCTCAAGATGTTGGACATCAGACTTGTTAAAATAGGGTAGTAAAAAAGATTCTCACAATGGACTGATAAAATGGTTACAAGTTCAAACCTAATTGTGAAGAGGCACAGGACGGTAGTATTTTGCTCTTTTGTACACTGGGTTGCTATGAGGAACCAACTAAATAGCACCTAAAAATGATCAGCTTAATGAGCTTGGTCTTCTCTTGATGAATGTTTCTTCTTGATTACATTTCATTGACTTACCTTCAATGCTACCTACTTCTGTAATCTTTTGGATTTTAATTTGCTGTGTTGGTATAATTTCTAATGTTTCATTTATTTTGTTATTGTAGTCGTCCCTGAATTTTCCCAAAGTTTTGTTTGCCTTGCAATATTCTCTATGTAAAATGCCCAATTATTAACTATTAGGAAGTTCCCATGACATTTCTTCCTTAGAAAGGGTTTCTAGATCTTTATTTTGGTGAATTGTTTCTTTGGGTGAAATGAAATTGAATTCTTCAGTGTACTGTAATGGTACTATTTGTACTTAATTGGTGATTATATGTTGTTAGGTGCTAAGCACCTGTCTCCTTATGGGTGTGACACAGAACGGGAATGACTATAATTCTCTGTTCACTGCGGAGTGCAGTTGAGAACAGATTTAGAAGATGTTGGCCACTATCATTAGTCAAAAAGTGGCCCCCACCTGTAGGTAGAACTCCTATGGTAAATGGGTGGGGGGAGGGGGAGGGCTGGGCACCTGGGCTGCCAGCTATTGATATGGGGCAGTTGTCAGCTCATTGTTCTGATCAAACCCTGTTCACAAAACTTCATAATGTTCAACAGCAATGGGTACAAGAAGAAAATCTTCCAATGTTGATTATAGTGATGATTTCACATTAAACACAAATTTCATAATGGATGTGCTGTAATGTCAGTTGAGAATTTACTAGTCTCGTGTCTTCATATTTAGATTTTATTCAGCTTCTTGTAGTCAGCATTCAAATAATCTCTCTATCCTCTCCTCTAAAACTGAGGGTCCCTGGATTTTCATTCGTGTTTTATTTGGTCTTTCACATATTTCTTGTACAGGATCTTGGTAGTGTGTCTGTTTGGGCCAGGTCCGGACCAGGCAGCCCCTTGCACCAGCCTCTCAAGAAGACAAATGACCTGCGGAACTTCAAAGCAGCTGCCTCCAGCATGTCACAAAGCTTACCCCCGGGCAGAACACAGACTCCCCCCCAGCGTGCCAGGAAGCAAGTTTGCTGAGAACAAGATGATTTATGGACAGGTCATCTCCTGCTCCGAAACTTGCAGCCGCAGTACAAAGAACCTCCCTTCCCCTTACCGGCCCATATGCCTTTAAGTTCATATAATATGTATATATCCTGCCACCCTAGCACCATGCACGACTTCCTTAACCTATTCTTGTTGGGTTGCGGAATCCATCTGGGAGTTCTTTTCCCTCAATAAAATCTTTCTCTTTCACTCATTTTTGTCTGAACCCTGCCTCTGTTCTGTGACTCTGTCTCAATCTCTCGGTGTCTATTTAATCTTGGCAGAAGTCCTTCTTGATTATCTTTTAGTTCTATTTCCACATGACTTTTTGGAAAAGCTTTACTCACTTACTTAACATTTCATCATTTCATAATTTAAAATATAGTAGAGATGACCAAAACTACAGCCCCAACAAACACTTATGGGGTTGCTGAGTTGAAAATCTTAAGCAGCACCCAACATGCACAGCAACAACAATCTAAAACTAAGTTTTTATTTAATTAAAGAACACTTCATCATTGTACCTGTTTACAGAATTAGTTTCACATTCAACAATTCTTAATTTGTTTCTTTTGTGACATTAGTTGTAATCCCTTAAACATCCTTTTTGGGTTCCCATTTCACCCTCTTCCTGCCTTCTGAACTTGGCTTGTAGCAACATTTCTTCTCATATGATTGTCAGTATACTTTGTTCTCATGAGTCCTCACAAGTGTTACTATTTTACAGGTCTGTCCAGTATGGCATAAAAATGATCTCTGGGATTAGGTTCATTTTCAGGTTTGACGGATGTTTAAGGGTTATAGTCTTAGGGGGAGAGGGGATTCTCTACCTGTCTTTATCAGACCAGTGAAGCTGGTCTTTTCTCTCCTACTCTGTTCAGGATCTTCGATTTTTACTAGAGTGGTAGCCAGGAACCTTCCAGTTCTCCTCGTCTTAAGGTTAGAGAGGTTGTGGGATACAGAAAGGTTTTCCCCAGGTTGTCACAACCTTATTATGACACATGGTAAATGACTGTACACTTGGAGGTCAGCTGCTTAGAGGGTATCTTGTCACAGGTGTATCCCCAGTGTTTCCCCCTTCCTATTGTGTGTGTATTCCTAGCTCGTCCCCTTCCTGTCACGCATAAACCTATTGTACAGCCCCTTCCTGTTACGCATATGGTTACCTGTCACTAGGGGGCTTGAATGTCCTCAAAATGTATATACAGCATGATTAGAAATATGATACATTTTCTCTCTGTGTGTGGACCTGGCTGTTGAGATCATGGCCGTCCTGAAGGTGAGCAATTGTATACTTTATTTTGTCTGTTGTCTCTTTAATTTTACCCCTCAATTACACAACTGGACCCGTTTGATTGTGGGAGTTGGTACCCCTCAGGAGGTAGGAGTTCATGTGGTCCAATAGTTCTTTAACCTAATTGTTTGGGTCTTTGATTTCAACTCTTTTCCAAATGGAAAGAGACTAACAGTTGGAACTTAACTGGTCACCACGCAAGCTTATAAGACTCCCTGTAACTGCTACTCATCCAAATAAAATGCAAAACATTCGGTTTAAAGACTGTTACACCAATTGACCTAGACAGTCTCCAAACTATGGTCTTTACCCTTCCAGTCCAGTGCCTCAGAACTTGAAGGTGTTTTTGGATATGAATAAGTTTTCATAACTTTGTACCCTGTATGCTCTATCACATACGTGGACATATTGACATATTTACAGTACAAATAAGTATATCAAAATAGTCCCTGCCACACAGGTATACTCCCACAGACCACCGGTTCAACTCATATCTACCTATATATATACATACACTTATAAATTATTATTTGCTTTCACTGTTATTTCAAAATGGTGATTGGTATCTTTAAAAGGCATTTGAATCCAAAAACACAAGTAAATAGATAATGAATGATTGACTACAAGCTAAGCAACTCTAAGAATTGCTGGCAGTTCCCAAAAGCTGAGAAAAACGATATACGGACCTCCCTTATTTCAGAGAGAGAACAAGGTGCTGTCAACACTTGCCTTCAGATTTCTGGCCTCCAGAACCGAGAATAAACTTCCCTTTGTTTTAAGCTACCTTGCTTATGGCATTTAGTTGTTGCTGATGCACAAGTTTATTGATAGTCATGTGCCAGGCTAGCCATTACTGTCTGCCTTCGCAAATCAGATGATAAACAATTGTGGTTACACATTAAATATAGCAAGAGGTCTTACACATCATCGTAACTTGCTTGTGTGAAACATTAATAAATATTCAAGAATCTTGGGCTTCTTGGCTTCACCAGGAATGCTACAGCATCCCTGCCGAATGTAAGACCCATGAGGGTCTGCCTTCTTCTTGTACAGCCAAATGCAACTGTGTTTGGGGGGAAAAGAGGAAAAAGACTCAAAGGTAATTAACAAACCACTAATATAAAATGTTATATATATGGATAGAGATTACTGCAAGGATGAGAATTCTTAGGATTCTAATAAATTCTTAGAAATGAGCACTAAAACTATGTAGTCAAGTAATTCTGGTTTTACATAAAGAATGCCTGTAATTTTAACAATTAAACAGTGGTGTCAGGTAGATGGAAAGATGTACAGATGTCTCCAAGAGCTGGACTCTGTCTAAATGTGAAGCTATGACAGCACATGTTCCAGAATTCCTTGTCTGATTAACTGTTCACACTTCCAACGAGGTAAAAAATGCTGAGGGAAAAAAGGGACACAGAAAAGAAATTATTGGAAAATAACCTCTTGGATTATATTTTACATCAATAAAAAACAAACTAATAGCTTATTTTAAAATCCCAACAGTGATAGATCATAATCAACTCAACAGCAACAAGTAGTTAATAAGGAATTAAGTTAACTTTACTATATTTATTGCTTTATTCAAATTTTGTTAAAGCTATTGGTATTTTAATCAGAATTACTTAAATGAATTGTATAGTTTAAATTAAATTCAATAAGAAACTTGTAAACACAGAAGTGGTTTTTTGCCCAACTTTAATAAACCCTGAATTTTCCAGGAGTGTAACTAGTATATTTTTTTTTAAAAAAGAAGAACTTATGAATTAAGGACATCAGGTATAATGAATAACTATACAGACAACTTACAACAAAGATACAAGAGATCTAGTAAAACTAGGTAATCTTGGAACCTTGAGCTTCAGAAGAAATTATAGAAAAGTGGACTGAAAACTAACTAGAAGATGAAGGGAAACAAAAGTGGTGCAAGAACAGACAGGTGAATTGTCAGCTAGCCTGACGCATTCCATCCAGACAGAAGCCTGGCACATTGGTAGCTGGCACTAAGAAAGGATCCTCACTTGTTTCCCACACCCTCCTGATATCACAATTGCCAGCCCCTACCTTCACCCATACACCAGACAGAGATATCCTTGTAAGTCCATTTCTGCTTGAAGACAAAGCTATGCCCTCATGGTTTAACATCCCCATGCCTAGAGATGGTTTATCACCCCCATGCCCAGAAATGCTTGAGATTCTCCTCATAGCACTAGCAAAAAATACAATGCTGGATCCCTCGCTGCTCTTGGACACGTGGAAAGTTCCCCCATGATTAGCCATTCTGACCCAGCTGCTTCTCTACCAGAAAGATTCCCCTCAGCTATCACCTAAGCTGTAAAAACACCCTACTGGATCAGGTGTGTGGACCACAGAAAACAGATAGGCCTGCCAAGCTCCATCTGGAATCAATATTCAACCCCCTAGAGGCTGGGACCTATACAAAAAGGTCCTCACCCCAAGTTTTCTCTTTGTTTTTCCTTTTCCTTCACTTCCTTTTATTTATTTTAATCACTTCTGCACTCTGCTTTCTTCTTTATTTCTGCTTCTACTTCTATTCTTTCCATTTTAATTTACTTTTCCAGTTCCCTTCCTTTCCTTTTTTATGTTTTGATTAGCTTCTCTTTTATTTTTCTCTACCTTGGTTTTTGACACACACACACACACACACACACACACACACACACACACTTCTAGTTATTAAATTCCTTTCACTTGCTCTTGTTTGTCCGCTGTCTCTTGCTGGTTTCTTTTTCAAAAATTATTTCTTCGTTGGCATTTTTTTTGTCCCTTCCTGTTCTACCTGACAGTGGACAGCAATCGCAGGCCTAGCCACCTCTATGACTGTAGTCATACCTATACAGTGACAGACACTACATACTCCTGTACCACCTGATCATCTTTACGTAAGTGAGACCACCAAACAAACCATTGCTAACTGTGCTATAATAACAACAAACAGTACCACACACATTCTCAAATTATCCTTTACAACAACCAGTAGATAGGTGGAGTGTCTGCAGTCTCAAGATACTAAGATCAATTAAACACAAAAACACTAATACTACAACATCTCAGTGGCAAAGGCAATTTAAGTTTATATGAAGAAACAAGACAGAACAGCTGAAGCACATGACCAATATAGAGCTAGAAGACCTTTTTTCAGGAAGAAAAGGCATTGAAATTACCTGATAAACTATTAAAAATTATACTTTTATACTATGAATGAACCGGGAGAAAGGAAAGATTGCGAAGCTAAAGAAAAACTGAACACACACACACACAGACACACACACACACACTTTAGAGTAATTAGGAAAGCACTAAAATAACACATCAATTGAAACTAGAAACTGTACACCACAGCAAAGAGAAATTCAGAAGATTAATACTAAGATGAGAGAAACAGATAACGCATTAGAAGAGCAAAGGACTTTGCGAGTAGAAGGAGGCAGGGGAAGGGAGTGGTAAGCAAACAACGCCAAAGACGGGAATAACTAAGGAATTAAAATCAACAATGAGGAGGACATAGAGATCCTGGTGGTGTTGGGGTAACAGCAATTTAGCTGAGAAGAACTACTAAGGTGGAAGGGTGAGTGTGA
Source organism: Tenrec ecaudatus (assembly GCF_050624435.1). Lineage (NCBI taxonomy): Eukaryota > Metazoa > Chordata > Mammalia > Afrosoricida > Tenrecidae > Tenrec > Tenrec ecaudatus. The sequence continues at coordinate 588,095 of NW_027457666.1, read as the reverse complement.
TGGTGAGGTAGAAGAAAGGTAAAAAGAAACAGGAAAGATCTAGGAAGCAAAGCTATAGATAGAGGTATAAGCATAAGTGTGTACCTATGTAAATACATTAATTCATAAAAATAGAGGTATTGGTCTATGTACATCATATATGGCAAGACATTGATGTAGTAGATGGACTTTAGGTCTCTGCTCAGGATCTGCCTTCAATACAAGAATACTTTGTTCTAAGAACCTGGCATGTTGTGATGCTCACCCTCCTGGCATGATCGGTGAAGACAAAATGGGTGCACAAGCAAATGTGGTAAAGAAAGCTGATGGATTGCCTGCAACAATGATGCAAAAATAGAGCGATACTGGGGATGGTTCAGGACTGGATGGGGTGTGCTCTCTTGTCTAGAGGGTCACTGTGAGGTGGAGCTGGTTCGACAGCACCCGACCACAACAACAACAGAAAACTAAGACTGGCTCTGACAAGTGTCAGATGCTGCTCACCCAGGCTTGGACATTAACTTTCCATCGCATTAAATGTAATCGCTTGGTGTCAGAGTTGGAGAAGCTGCTATTCATACTCTAGTGATCAAGTGTTATGTGAGAAAATTACTTGTACATTTACTAGTTTGCTATTCATACCTTATTTCAGTTTAGCTTAATAACCCATTCCCTTGTTTTCTTTATCTCTGGGGAAAATAAGTATCACTAATTGGAGCAGGATATGTGAAAGTACTGCAAAAATCAAACACACCATGCTAATATTAAAAAAAAAAAAAAGAAAGCTGATGGTACCTCTTCTATCAAAAGATATAGCATCTGGGATCTGAAAGGCTTGAGGTTAAACAAGCAGCTGTCTAGCTGATAAACAAACCCACATGGAAGAAGCACACCAGCCTGTGTGATCATGAGATGGGATCAGGTAACAGGCATCAGAAGACCCAAAACACACACACACACACACACACACACACACCCCACACCCCCCCCCCCCCAAATCCATCTGTAGATAATGGAACATCTCCTTGCAAAAGGGTCACAAGGGATGAGTCAACTAGGATGCAGTATAACATCAATGAAATATACAATATTCCTCTGGTTACTTGAGGTTCCTCACCCCCCACTACCATGACTCCAGTCCTGCCTTTCACTGCGGGCTAGACCAGAACATGTACACAGATACAGATAAGAGCTCGAGACACACACTGAATCAAGGAATAACAATGGAAGTAGTGATACCAGGAGGGCAGGAGAAAGGTGACTCCAATGATTGACACATAACCACACCCCCACCCCAGGGGGACGATCAACAGAAACCAAGGGTGACGGGAGAGAGTGGTTGGTTAAGATATGAAAATAATAATTTATAATTTATCAAGGGGTCAAGGTGGGGTGGGGAGGGAGGGGAAAAAGAGGGACTGATATTTTGACCCTGGCCTCTAAACCCCTGATAAGGCCTGACCGTGGCAGCCTGCTCTCTGCTGGCTCCTCTAAGCCCCATGTCCATCACATGGCTGGTTCATTTTCTGTCAGCGCCCACGTAACTGACATATCTCCCCCACTTGCCTGAAAAGACAGCCAGGAGATCACCTCGCTAGGGTTTGGGATCAACGGTGGCCCTCTCTCCTTTGGGGACTGCCTACACCAGCGGAGCTCTTAACACTGGTCTCACTTCATGCCCTGCCTTGCCCTAGGGGCTAACTGACCCTGGGGCACAGCAAGGCCAGTATCATCACAAGGGCATAAGGACTGCACCTCTTGGCCTCCTAGTACAATCCTGCCCCTTGAGAGTCCCTGGGGTCTAATAGTAAGGGCTCAAATAGAAAGTAAATGTTTAGAAAATAATCTTGGCAACATATGTACAAATATGCTTGATACAATTGATGTATTGATTGTTATAAGAGCTCTAAGAGCCCCTTTATTAGTCTAGGTACTTTGGAGAAGTAAATCTACAGCAACTTGTGTATAAGAGAGAGTTGTATGTAAAGGTTAAGTGCGCATCAAGAAAATATCCCAACCCAGTGCTGCCCAAGCCCACAAGTCCAACATTAACCCATTAGTCCAATAACAGTCCACAAAGTCCTGCTCCATCTCACAAAACAGACACAATGATGTCGACTGCAGAGGAAAGCTGAGTCAATGAATATGTAAGCATCTCAGCGCTGGCAGGGGTCTCCACGTGGGTGCTCCAGCACCCAGGGCTGCATCGGGGTACGTTCATGTGGCTTCTCCCTGGGGATGTCTTGCAGGAAGTCTGTCTTGCAAGCTGAAGCAGGGAACTGCGAAAGCAGTTGCACCCTGGTGTGACCACAAAGCAAGAGACCCGAGAACTAGAAAGGTGAGGCTCACTGAGCCATTTATCCCTCTGCCCTTCAATTAACCCCACATGTGTTTATCGGCCAGGTTGGCACAATAAACTAACTGAGTCCCCAGTAGTATGGTCTTTTTATTTTAAAAAAGAGCAAATGGACTAGAATTGAATCAGAGAGAGTTCATCAGTGAGATTAAAGAAAATCTCTCAACCTAATTTGGTAAAGGAATAATTTTTAAAATAGACAAGAAAATCTAGAGAAAATCACAGAATTCTGTGGGACAACATCAAGTACATTATGTGTGATTGGACAAAAAAACAGGAAGAAACAAACAAAACAATCAAAAGAGCAGAGAGAAGGAAACTTCCTTAATATATCATGACCTGGTAAAAAATGTACTCATGAAGCTAAACAAACCAAAAGCAGGGCTGACTGAAATAAAATAATCATGACATATCATGATGAAAGTTACAAATGACAGGAATCCTGACAGCAATTGAGGAAAAATAAGTTACTTAAAAAGAGGAACTGAAAACAAAAATTGTCTTAGAAAAAGTGCATCCAGAAGGCTCTGTAGCAGAAAATGACGAGACTTGGTTTAATGTACTTTGGACATGTTGTCCAGGGAGACAGACCTTGGAGACGTGTCCCACGCATGATAAAAGTACCGGGTTTTAGAACCGAGGAAAACCTTCAACAAGATGGATTGACACAGTAGCTGCATCACTGGGCTCAAAGATAAGAACAATAGTGAGGACTGCACAGTATGGGGCAGGGTTTTGCTCTATTGTCCATAGGAACACTGAGTTGGAATAACTCCACAGCACCTTCCAATAACAGCAACAACACCACCATCTATCATACACGAACACACTGAAGCAGGAAAAGTAAACATACATATTGAAAAGAGAAACGAGTCATGCAATTAAAAACTCCCAATACATTCAAAGAAGAGTTGACACCAATTTTATTCAAACCATTGTAGGACATAATAAAAATGGAAAGTCCCCAAATTCATTTTATGAAACTTGTAAAATCATTATACCCAAATCATACAGAAACATAGCCAGGAAAGAAAATAATACAGCAATATCCCTTATGAACATAAATGTAAAAATATCTCAACAAAACCCTACCTAATAAAGCCAACAATAAATATCTCAGTAAAGTAAATCATCATGACCAACATGAATTCATAACAAGGGTGCAATGATGGTTACATATTAGAAAAACAATCAATGTTATCCACTATATAAACAAAACAACAGGAAAGAACTTTATAACCATATTAGAAAAATTCAAATCCTACAATCCTGAGAAGAAAATGGGACCAACGGTTCCAGGGGATAAGAGAAAGGGAGAGCTAGGGAAGGGGGAGGGGAGCCAACAGACCCACGGACAGGGAACAACAAGAGATCTAAAATTGATGGAGAGGAAGGTGTAGAATGCCTGGTGGGGTTAGATCAAGTGCAATGTAGCTGAAAGAGGAATTACTGAGAGCCAAATGAAGGTCAAACATGATAGTGGGACAGGAGGAAAGTAAAGGGAAATAGAGGAGGAAAGGAGGCAAAAGACATTTTTTTTTACATTTTATTAGGGGCTCATACAACTCTTATCACAATCCATACAAATACATACATAAATTGTATAAAGCACACCCCTACATTCTTTGCCCTAATCATTTTCAAAGCATTTGCCCTCCACTTAAGCCCTTTGCATCAGGTCCTCTTTTTTTCCCCCTCCCTCCCCGGTCCCCCCTCCCTCATGAGCCTTTGATAATTTATAGATTGTTATTTTGTCATATCTTTCCCTATCCGGAGGCTCCCTTCCTCCCTTTCTCTGCCGTCCATCTCCCAGGGAGGAGGTCACATGTGGATCCTTGTAATCGGTTCCCCCTTTCCAACCCACTCACCCTCACTCTCCTAGTATCACCCCTCAGACCCCTGGTCCTGAAGGTATCATCCACCCTGGATTCCCTGTGTCTCCAGCTCCCATATGCACCAGTGTACATACAACCTCTGCCCTATCGAGTCCTGCAAGGTAGAATTCGGATCATGGTAGTTGGGGGAAGGAAGTATCCAGGATCTGGGGGAAAGCTGTGTTCTTCATCGGTACTACATCGCACCCTGACTGACCCATCTCCTCTCCTAAACCCCTCTATGAGGGGATCTCCAGTGGTTGACAAATGGGCTTTGGGTCTCCACTCTGCACTTCCCCCTTCATTCACTATGGTATATATATATATATATATATATATTTTGCATGATGCCTTTGGCACCTCGTGATTGCACAGGCTGGTGTGCTTCTTCCACGTGGGCTTTATTGCTTCTGAGCTAGATGGCCGCTTGTTCACCTTCAAGCCTTTAAGACCCCAGACACTATCTCTTTTGATGGCCGGGTACCATCAGCTTTCTTCGCCACATTTGCTTATGCACCCGTTTGTCATTGGTGATCGTATCATGGAGGTGTGCACCCAATGATATGATTTTTTTGTTCTTTGATACCTGATAACTGATCCCTTCAGGACCACGCGATCACACAGGCTGGTGTGTTCTTCCATGTGGGCTTTGTGCCTTCTGAGTTAGATGGCCGCTTGTTTATCTTCAAGCCTTTAAGACCCCAGACACTATCTCGTTTGATAGCCGGGCACCATCAGCTTTCTTCACTACATTTACTTGTTCACGCACTTTGGCTTCAGCAGTTGTGTAGGGAGGGTGAGCATCGTAGAGTGCCAACTTAATAAAAGAAAGTATTCATGCATTGAGGGAGTGCTTGAGTAGAGGTCCAAGGTCCTTCTGCCACCTTAAAACTAAACCTATAAATACAGAAACATAGATCTATTTCCCCATCCTCATATATATATTTGCATGTACATGTCTTTGTCTAGACCTCTATAAATGCCCTTTGACTCCTAGCTCTTTCCTCCATCTCCCTTGACTTTCCTCCTGCCCTACTACCAAGCTCCATCCCCACCTGGGTTACAGCTATACCTCTTCTTTATGTAACCTTACCCTTGATCATTGCCTACCAGGCCTGCCACTCCCTCCTCACTACCATTTTGGGTCCCATGTTGTTCCCTTGTCCCTGGGTTTGTTAACACCACTTCCTTACCCCCCCACTTCCCCTATCCCAAGCCCCCCCCGGAACTGTCGGTCCATTGTTTTTCCTCCAGATAGTTCATCCAGCCTGTCTTATTTAGACAGACCTGTGGAGACAATAACATGCACGAAAATAAGACAGAGGAAAACAAAGCAACAGTATACAACCAGACAACAAAACAACAACAAATCACTGACAAAGAACAAAACAAAACACATCAAGAAAGAAAACTTGTAGTTAGTTCAAGGATCGTTTGTTGGAGGCAAAAGACATTTATAGAGGTGTAAATATACACACATATATAAAAATATACTTATATAATGATAGGGATATGGGTCTATGTTCATATATTTATGTTTAATATCAAGGTTGCAGATGAATATTGGTTCTCTATTCAAGTCCTCCCGCAACGCAAGAACACTTCCTTCTAATAACCTGGCATTCTGTGATGCTCACCTTCCTGACATGATAGCTAAAGTCAAATGGGTGCATTAGCAAATGTGGTGAAGAAAGCTGATGGTGCCTAGCTATGAAAAGATACAGTGTTTGGGGTCTTAAAGGCTTGAAGTTAAACAAGCGGCCATCTAGCAGGGAAGCAATAAAACCCACATGAAAGAAGCACACAGCCTGTGTGATCACAAGGTGTCAACAGGATCAGGTATCAGATGACCCAAAACAAACCATCATATAGATATGAATTGGGGGGGGGGTTTGGAGTGGAGACCCAAGGCCCATTTGTAAACAATTGGACATCTCCTCACAGAAGGGTCAAGTCAGTCAGGGTGAAGTTTAGCACCAACAAAATACACACTACTCTAGCTCTTTAATTGACCTTGGCACCCCACTATCCTGACCCCAGTTCTAGCTTACAAATCTGGCTTGACAGGAACATGTACCCTAGTACATATCAGAGCTCTTGGTACACGGAATCCAGGACAGATAAATCCCTCAGGAACAGTAATGGGAGTAGCAATACCATGAGGGGAAGGGGAAGATGGGAGAGGAAGGGGAGAAAAGGAAAACCAGTCACAATGATCGACATATAAGCCACTCCCCACCTGCAGGGGACAAGCAACAGAGTAAAGGGAGACTGCAGACAGTGTAAAATATGAAAATAATAATAATTTATAATTTAACAAGGAGTCATGAGGGTGAGGGAGGGAGGGAGGGAGGGAAATAAAACAGGAGCTGATACCAAGGCCTCAATTAGAAAATGTTTTGAAAATAATGGTGACAACATATGTACAAATGTGCTTGATACAATTGATATATGGATTGCTATAAGAGGTGTAAGAGCCCCTAGTAAAATGATATTAAAAAATACATCTACCTCTCCATCTCTCTGCCACCCCGAGTGTGGTGGTGCTCCGACTTCACCATGTCATCTCATAAGACTTTCAGGATCAAGAGATTCCTGGCCAAGAAACAGAAGCAGAATCTGCCCATTCCCCAATGGATTCGAATGAAAACCGGTAATAAAATCAGGTACAACTCCAAGAGAAGACATTGGAGAAGAACCAAGCTGGGTCTGTAAGGAGCCCCCTGAAGGATGGCACGCATGGCCGCATTTTCCCAGGCTCAAATCATGAATTAAGATTTTTGTCCCCATCTGAGGAATTGAACTTCAATCGGCAAATAATCTGGTTTATTCCTTGTTTTTTTGCTTCCTAATCAAGTTTAACAATAAATAATGTAAGGTTGTTGTTGTGAGAAAAAAATACATCTATACTACTATAATACCTCAAGTAGAAAAAGACAGAAAATGGGGTAAGATGGCCACCATATAACAAGCCCGGGAAGATGTGCTCAGCAACTACCAAAGAGTTTCCACTATGAGAGAGATTCTGCACTTCCTGGTAGCAAGAAATTCAACTTAAAAGCCAAGTTGACCCAAGTTTCTCAAAGTGGAAAGCAGCAAGGCCTGCTGACAGACTCCCCTTTACGGATGAGCAGCAACATGAGTTGCTTCTACAAGCATCGTGATTCTTCGTGGCCCCTGAGAAAAGACAGTCAGCCAGCCAACCCTCTACCTCCCTGGCCTCTAGGGACACAGATAGCTAGCAGATCACTTGGGCAGCTTGGTACACACATGCTCAGTACCCAAGGTACGCTTTGTACCATTTCCCCATCTTCCTCCTCTTTTCCTGCTTTGTTCTACAAGGCATTCCATCCCGTGTGCCAGCGCCGTGATACCGCATACATGTACACACAGACTACTAAAAGAGCAGGAATCCCCACCCACAAGGTAGCTTTATTATATATATTTTTGGATTTTGTACTTTTGTTCTATTTTAATACTCTCTCTCTCTCTCTCTCTTTTTTGATCTCCTACTTCCTCTTCTGGAGTGACTCCACCCTCCTGAGAATCCACATTCCTCCCAGGAAGAGACAGGTCTGTGTATCCCAGCATACCCACTCTAGCATGGGCTTTCCAGGACCTCCTAAGTGCACAGATATGCTCACATTCATTCACATTGCCACAATAGCAGAATCTGGTACCCACAACCATACCCAAGTCTTTTTTTTTTTGATCCTTGTACTTCTATCAATTATCTTTCTATTTTCTTGCTGTTCTCTCATTAAATATCTTTCCATGAAACCTATTAATTGAGATTAACTCTCTGCCCGCAAGTGTCAACTCACAGTGATCCTATAGGACAGGGTAAAACTGTCCGGTGAGTTTCTGAGACTGTAACTGTTTATGGGAATAGAAAGTCTCCTTTTTTTGGCGGAGCAGCTGGTGGTTTTAAAATGTTGACCTTTCGGATTACAACTCAATACATAACCATTATATGACCAGAGCTCCTTATTGTGATTACCCCTCTGAAAATATTTTCCCATTATTTTTGCAAGTCTGTTGGCTTATTCACAGTCACTTATTACTATCATTACTTTATTCTTATCATTACTTTTATTTTATTCTATTTTTCCCAGCCACTATCCCCACTTAGGCACCTTTCCCCTTCTTTTCATTTCACCACTGTATGTTTTCCAGCTCCTATTAGAACTCACCTGTGTCACTAGACAAACTCTACCTCTGTATGACCAGCAGCTCACACACCACAATGCTGAAGAAACAGCAGTCAAGCACAGAAAGCTTCCAAATTCAAGAAAAACAAACATGAACAACCAAGTAGCACTCAAACCAATGGAATAGTCTGAAGATGTGATTGTGAACCACCAGTAACAGAATTCAGAAGAATGATGGTTAGGTCAAGAGATCTGGGGAATGTTCATGAGAAAAACAGAAGAAATTGAGAAATTAAAATCCTTAAACCAAAGGATTCTAGAAGACAAGCAATGAGATAACTGAATTAGGCAACATAGTAAAAGGCTAGAGGAATAAAATGGAAAAGGAAAATAAAATAAATGAGCTTGAAGACAATTACCCTCACGACAGTAGACAACAGAAGCAATCAACAAAAAACCCCGGAAGCATCCAAATAAATCCTGTAGGACACTATCATAAGAACCCATCTAAGAAAAGAAAAAAGAAAAGAAATGCTGGGAAAAGAACACCACCAAAAAAAAATCTACAGAGAATAGTACAAGAAACCATGGAAGAAAATTTCAACACACTATTCAACAAGCTGAGAAGAATGGACAACCAAAGAGAAAACATCAAGACATAAAGAAAAGGAGAGAATCTGAGGGCAGCTAGAGAAAAAGGAAAAGTCATCTACAAAGGAAAGTTGATAAGGATAAATTCAGACTTCTCAGCAAAAGACCTGCAGGCAAGAAGACAATGGAATGACATATATACAATTGTGACGGGTGGAAGGGGGGGTGGGGCGGAAGGAAGCCAGCCAAGAATATTATACTGAACAAAAATATCCCTCAAATACAAGGGAGAAATAAAGGTTATTTCCTGAGGAGGAAAAAATAAAGGAATTTTGAATTCAACAATTCATTTTCTCAGATCACAATGTTATAAAACTGGAAATCTACAACAGAAAGAAAAGGAACAAAAAGACAAACACATGGAGACTGAACAACATACCATTTCAAAATGACTGGACACTAGAGTAAACGAAAACGAGAAATTAAGAAACTCCTTAAAACAAGCAAACCTATAACACATCATACCAAAAACTCGGATACAACAAATGCAGTTATCTGAAGTCAATTTATAGCAATCAATACACACACGAAATATGAGAGAAATCCAAAACCAATACTAATAAAACACTTCCAAGAAGTAGAAAGAGGGAAACCACATAAGTCCTTCAACAATAAAGGGAAAGAACTTATAAAAATTGAAGCAGAAATAAATGAACTGAAAAATGGGGGGGAAATCAACAAGACAAAAAGTTGGTTATGAAAAGATTAACAAAATCGACAAACTGATAGAAAACTTAACAAAGGAAAAGAAAGATGCAAATATCTAGAATTTGAGATGAAAAGGGTGCCATCACAAAAGATCCAAATGAAATAAAAAGATACATGTAGAGCAAAAGAAGAATTAGTGGTCACCAAGAGACTTCCAACCAAGAAAGATTCTAAAGAAGTATGTATGTTGGCTTCACAGGAGAATGCTAGCAAGTATTCAGGGAAGAGCCATAACTAATTCTGTGCAGACTATTCCAAAATATAGAAACTGACAGCAAACTCCCACACGCATTCTATGAAATGAGCATAATCCTCAAAACCTGATCACGATCATTTAGAAAAAATGAAAACAGGAAGTAGATAAGAGTGTCCCTCATCAATATTCTTATTCAACATTGTACTACAATAAACATCTTAGCCAGACAGACAGCAAAAAAATTTTAAAATAAAAGGAATATAATTGGGCAAAAAATAGGTCAAGCTGTCACTATTTGCAGATAGTATGATTTTACATAGTGAGAGCCCCAAGGACTCCACAGAAAGATTGTTGGAAAGTACTAACGAATCTGTTAAAGTAATGGCATACAAGATTAATAAGCAGAAATCCATTTTAATATGCTATTGAAGAGCTCCAAAATAAAAACATCAAGAAAAAAAATAAAAAAAGAGAAAACAATATCATTTATAATATCCATACAAAAGATGAATACCTGGGAATAAACTTAACCAAAGAAACAAAAGACCTGTACAAAGGAAACTACAGAAAAATCAAAATGTGAATATTACTGAAAGCAATAAATCTATAGATAGAACACAATTCTGATCAAAATCATTTTCTTGGGGGCTCATACAGCTCTTATCACAATCTATGCATCCATCCATTGTGTCTAGCACATTTGTTCATTGTTGCCATCATCATTTTCAAAACAATTTCATTCTACTTGAGCCCTTGGCATGGGCTCCTCATTTTTCCCTCTTCCCTTCTTCACGAACTCTTAATAATTCATAAATTGTTATTAATTTTTCATGTCTTACACTGTCCGAGGTCTGTCTTTACCCTCTTTTCTACTGCCCATGCCCAAGGAGGGGTTACATTGTGATCAGTGCCCCCTCTTGGTACCACTACTCTCACAGCTGTCTACAAATGGGTTTGGGGTCTCCAGTCCACCCTCCCCCTCAATCACATCAATAAGGCTTTTTGTTCTGGGTCTTTGATGCCAGATACCTGATCCCTTCGACACCTCTTTATCACACAAGCTGGTGTGCTTCTTCCATGTGGGCTTTGTTGCTTCTTAGAGAGAGTCACTTCTTCATCTTCAAGCCTGTAAGACCCCAGATGCTATATCTTTGCATTGCTGGACACCATCACCTTTCTTCATTACATTTGCTTATGCACCCATTTGTCTTCAGCAATTCTGGCGGGAAGGTTATCACAGAATGCCAGGTGACTAGAACAAAGTGTTCTTGCGTTGAGGGAGTACTTGAGTAGAGGCCCACTTAATTGGACCTTTTGGACCTACTTTCTATCCAGCTCTTGGTAATCCAGGGTGTGTGCTACAGACTAGTGGACTTAATATTGTTCTTTTGAGGCACACAATATCTTTCATAGGCCACACCAGAAAGAATCCATGTGGAAGCTACATTCACTGGAGTTTGTAAACTGGGCTTTCATTCAAACTCATCAGGAGCCCTTTGATTTAAGACTGAAATTCATCAGTGTGAGAAGATGATGACTGCTATCCCAAGTTATGGAATTGGCAGTTATTGGACTTTGGTTTGACTCTCTGGCCTTCAGGGTGCCTAATGAATGGTGATCCAGGAATACCAAATATTTACTACTTTAATGCTCTTCTTATTTTGTTATGACAGGTACTAGTCAGGTATGCATGTTGCTACCTTTTGGAATGAATTTTGTTGAAAGTTTTGTTCCAACATCAACCCTAATTATTTGTGTAAATAGTGTCCAGCCCAGCCTGTGTGATCACGAGGTGTCAATGGGATCAGGGATCAGGCATCAAAAAACAAAAAGTCCTATCACTGTGATGAGTGGGAGTGCGAAATGGGGACACAAAACCCATCTATAGGCAACTGGACATACCCTTACAGAAGGGCCTTGGGGAGGAGACAAACCAGTCAGGGTATAGTATAGTAAAGATAAAACATACAGCTTTCCTCTAGTTCTTTAATGCTTCCTCCCTCCCACTATCATGATCCCAATTCTACCTTACAAATACGGGTAGACCAGAGGATGTACACTGGTACAGACAGGAACTAGAAACAGAGGCAATCCAGGACAGATGACCCTCTGAGGACTAGTAGTGAGAGTGGCGATACCGGGAGGGTGGAGGGAAGGTAGGGTAGAAAGGGGCAAGGGATTATAAAGATCTACATATAAACTCCTCCATGGGGGACAGACAACAGAAAAGTGGGTGAAGGGAGACGTTGGACAGTGTGAGATATGCCAAAATAATAATAATTTATAAATAATCAAGGGTTCGTGAGGGAGGGTGGGGGAAGGAGGGTGAAAATGAGGAGCTGATACCAAGGGCTCAAGTAGAAAGAAAATGTTTTGAAAATTATATGGCAACAAATGTACAAATGTGCTTGACACAATGTATGTATGGATGAATTGTAATAAGAGCTGTATGAGTCCCCCCAGAAAAGATTTTTTAATAAATTGTTCAGAAACTTGAATTTAATCTATATAAGTCAACAATTCGAGCATGAATTGATGTCTGAAACCAGCGTACACTTCTATATGCTTTTCTCAACCGTGTTTTAAATTCTGTATCATTAGCTAAATGAATAACACTATCGTTACCTTATGTCCCAGGAAGATGGTTTGAAAAGTTTTCGTTATCATAAAATGATAATGTTGTTTCTAAAGTGAACCAGAGACATATATAAACCACAGATATGTGAATGGATTTTGTGCTCCCATTTAAATCTAGCCCCAATCTAAGAACTATGAGTTCTTAGGATGTGGCCCTCTTTAATGCTTAAAGAAGTCACTAAAGATATAGGTGCTATAGAAAAAACAAAACAAAAGAGAATGAAAAAACAACAAACAAAGCCCAAGTAATATACTCATAAAAATTATATCTGTTTGTAATTAATAGATAAAAATTTTACTAGTACACTGCTTACAACACATGGTAGATAAATGGAATCACAGAATGGAATTTTCCCACTTTTTGCAGTCCATTGTATATTCAATATTTGTAAGTCTTAACATTTACAAAAAGTACAAAACAAGGTGATCTATATTAAACATAATGCCTGTGCTATAAATTGTCATCACAAGGTAATTATTTTACTATTGATTCGAACATTTTCTTCATTCAATACTTTTATTGAAGTTCAAAGTATACATTCTTAAGACAATAAATACCTGGCTGTTTTTTCTTAGTATCACAGAGGTACCATCCTCAACTTCAAATTCTCCATAGTCTCTTAGACACCGTACCTGAAAAGAAAATCAGATATTTTATCCAAATTACCTTTTAAAATATGCAGTGATCATAACATGAAGTGGGATTATATAAATGCCCGAACAGTAAAAGTACTGTATTTTATGTGTCTGTTTCCTCCTCTGTGTACTTAGGACCCTTACTATTCCCAGATATTTACTGTGGTCCTAAACCTAAAGATCTCAATTTCCTACGTCACCGGGAAGGGAAAAATAAGCTTTGCAAATGTATACATGGATGGTATTACCAATAAGGAAACCAGGGATTTAGATAAAAGGAGACTACATAGTTGGACGTTTTCCTCTCAAACAATGCACTATATTAATCAGAAGGAATAAAAATGAGGGACATAACAGTGGCAAACAAGAAAGAAAAGAGCATTTTACCTCAACTAGATTGACCAGATCCTTCCCATAATCCATCAGGATTAAAGAACATACATCTAAAAACAAACTGTTTTTCTTTTTAACAATTTATTGGGGCTCATACAATTCTTATCACAGTTCATACATATACATACATCAATTGTATAAAGCACATCTGTACAGTCTTTGCCCTAATCATATTTTTCTCTTTTCCTTTTTTACATTTTATTAGGGACTCATACAACTCTTATCACAATCCATACATATACATACATCAATTGTATAAAGCACATCCATACATTCCCTGCCCCAATCATTCTCAAGGCATTTGCTCTCCACTTAAGCCCCTTGCATCAGGTCCTCTTTTTTATTTTTTCCCCCTCCCTCCCCTTTCCCCCCTCCTCGTGTGCACTTGGTAATTTATACATCGTTATTTTGTCATATCTTGCCCTATCCGGAGTCTCCCTTACCCCCCTTCTCTGCTGTCCCTCTCCCAGGGAAGAGGTCACATGTGGATCCTTGTAATCAGTACCCCCTTTCCAACCCACTCACCCTCCACTCTCCCAGCATCGTCCCTCACACCCTTGGTCCTGAAGGTATCATCCACCTTCGATTCCCTGTACCTCCAGCCCTCATATGTACCAGTATACAGCCTCTGCCCTATCCAGCCCTGCAAGGTAGAATTCGGATCATGGTAGTTGGGGGGAGGAAGCATCCAGGATCTGGAGGAAAGTTGTGTTCTTCATCGGTACTACCTCACACCCTAATTAACCCATCTCCTCTCCTAAACCCCTCTATGAGGGGATCTCCATTGGCCGACACTTGGGCCTTGGGTCTCCACTCTGCACTTCCCCCTTCATTTAATATGGTATATATATACATATATACATATACATATATACATATACACACATGTACACATACATACACACATATCTTTTTTTTTTTTGCATGATGCCTTATACCTGGTCCCTTGGCACCTCGTGATCGCACTGGCCGGTGTGCTTCTTCCATGTGGGCTTTTTTGCTTCTGAGCTAGATGGCCGCTTTTTCACCTTCAAGCCTTTAAGACCCCAGACACTATCTCTTTTGATAGCCAGGCACCATCAGCTTTCTTCACCACATTTGCTTATGCACCCATTTGTCTTCAGCGATCCTATCATGGAGGTGTGCAGTCAATGATATGATTTTTTGTTCTTTGATGCCTGGTAACTGATCCCTTCAGGACCACTCGATCACACAGGCTGGTGTGTTCTTCCATGTGGACTTTGTTGCTTCTGAGCTAGATGGCCGCTTGTTTATCTTCAAGCCTTTAAGACCCCAGTCACTATCTCTTTCGATAGCCGGGAACCATCAGCTTTCTTCACCACATTTACTTGTTCACCCACTTTGGCTCCAGCCGTTGTGTCGGGTGAGTGAGCATCATAGAGTTCCAATTTAATAAAAGGAGATATTCATGCATTGAGGGAGTGAACAAACTGTTTTTCAAAGGAAATCAAGTCTTCCAATCTCTTGTTTCTCAGGAATACTTAAAAATACATTTAAAAGATTCAGTTTCATGCTCTTTCATTTTGCTTACACAGTAACTTAGCAATCAATTAATTTTCATTTAGTATTTTAAAAATAAAACAAAATTTATGGAAGATGGAATGTTAGATTACATTAAGATGCTTGAAATTAAAGTGCCAACATCCAATCATTTTTGACCTATAAAATGTAAGCTTAATATAGTTCAGCTCACACATCACTATTACCTTAAAACTGTGAATCAAAGTTTGTTGCAGAGAGGGCACTATAAGCATTTCCATACTCCTGTCCCTCTATAGCAGTGTTTCCCAAAGTGGGGATACTGCAATGATCCAGGAGGAGTATAAAGCAGATAGCTACACTTTATCCTGGAGTATAGGCTATTGTATAAAAGTTTTTAATTTTACACACACACACACACACACACACACACACATACCATAGTGAATGAAGGGGTAAGTGCAGCGTGGAGACTCAAAGCCCATTTGTCGGCCACTGGAGATCCCCTCATAGAGGGGTTTAGGAGAGGAGATGGGTCAGTCAGGATGCGATGCAGTACCGATGAAGAACACAGCTTTCTCCCAGATCCTGGATGCTTCCTCCCCCAACTACCATGATCCAAATTCTACCTTGCAGGACTGGATAGGGCAGAGGTTGTACACTGGTGCATATGGGAGCTGGAGGCACAGGGAATCCAGGGTGGATGATAACTTCAGGACCAATGGTATGAGGGGCAATGCTGGGAGAGTGGAGGGTGAGTGGGTTGGAAAGGGGGAACTGATTACAAGGATCCACATGTGACCTCCTCTCTGGGAGACGGACGGCAGAGAAGGGTGGGGGGGGTAAGGGAGACTCCGGATAGGGAAAGATATGACAAAATAACAATGTATAAATTACCAAGGGCACATGAGGGAGAGGAGAAAAAAAAGAGGACCTGATGCAAAGGTAAAGTGAAGAGCAAATGCTTTGAGAGTGATTAGGGCAAAGAATGTAGGGATGTGCTTTATACAATTGATGTATGTATATGTGTGGATTGTGATAAGAGTTGTATGAGCCACTAATGAAATGTAAAAAAAGAAAGAAAAAAAAAAGAACACAGCTTTCCCCCGGATCCTGGATGCTTCCTCCCCCCAACTACCATGATCCTAATTCTACACTGCTGCATATGGGAGCTGAAAGCACAGGGAATCCAGGGTGGATGATAACTTCAGGACCAATGGTATGAGGGGCAATGCTGGGAGAGTGGAGGGTGAGTGGGTTGGAAAGGGGGAACTGGTTACAAGGATCCACATGTGACCTCCTCTCTGGGAGACGGACGGCAGAGAAGGGTGGAGGGGGGTAAGGGAGACTCCGGATAGGGAAAGATATGACAAAATAACAATCTATAAATTATCAAGGGCTCATGAGGGAGGGGGGGCAAGGGAGGGAGGGGGAAAAAAAGAGGACCTAATGCAAAGGGCTTAAGTGGAGAGCAAATGCTTTCAAAATGATTAGGGCAAAGAATGTAGGAATGTGCTTTACACAATTGATGTATGTATATGTGTGGATTGTGATAAGAATTGTATGAGCCCCTAATAAAATGTAAAAAAAATGATTAGGGCAAAGAATGTACAGATGTGCTTTATACAATTGATGTATGTATATATATGGATTGTGATAAGAGTTCTATGAGCCCCTAATAAAACAATTAGGAAAAAAAACAGGCCCAAAGAACAAAAGAAAACTGGGTTAGCAATATATATACATAAATTAAAATATCTATAAAGAGATCTATCACCGCCCTCTAGTTGATTCTAACTCACAATGACCCTATATTGGTTTTCCAAGGCTGTAAATCCTTACAGAAACTAATAGTCTCATCTTTCTCCTGAGCAACAGTTGGTAAATTTGAACCTTAAGAACCTCAGAACCCTGGTGGTACAGCAGTTAATCACTGGGTTGCAATCTGCATGGTCGACAGTTCAAAACTACCAGTACCAGTAGGAGAAAGCCTGGGCTTTCTACTCAGAAACCCATAGGGGATCCCTAGGAATCAGCATTGACTCAATACCAGAGAGTTTGGTTCTGGAACCTTATGGTTAGCAGTCCAATCAATGCCTATCCTACAATGTCAGCAGGGATCCTAAGAAAGAGATGAAGAGATGTAGTCAATGAATAAGGCCCATCTAGCCATCATCTCTTATGCATTGTATTATCAATTCTAGCCTATATGGCTATGGTTAAAATCCCATTTTGGAGGGATGGTTATGTGGAAAAGCCATCTCAGAAGCAGGAACACAGAGAAATGCTGGACCATCAAGGTGTAAGAGGCCCTAGTGGGACATACTTGAGATCTTTGTCTGAAGTGGTAGAGACTGAGATGGAGGCATCAAAGGCTGCAGCACAGAGACCATGGGACAGAACAGAGGAACCAGGCCAAGACTAGAGGCTGAGGCAAGGCGTCCATGACATAAAACAGAGGAGCAATACTGAGACTATGATACTTTGAGGCAGAGCAGTGGGCTGCCTTTCTGGCCCAAAGAGGCAAAGGGACTATGTGACTGAGAGGCTAAGGACTAAAGACTGACATGACTGCTGGATGACAGGAGAGGTACACTTACTGTTTCCTGATGCTGACTTGTGGTAACTAGTTACCTTCCTTAATAAGCCCACTAAATTGTGAATATTGTCTGTGAGTTCTGTGAGGCCAACTGGGACCGATAATTGAACCCGACAGAAAGGCAGTGTGTGAGGGAGGAGTGGGTGGTGTCAGAATAGATATTGAAGGATGAAGGATGGAGGCATGTCTGAACTCTGCCTCATGGAAACAGTGAAGCCAGAGAAAGTCAAATACGGCCCTCTGATATGTCTTCCTACATTTAAAGAAGCCAATCCAATTACTAGCACTAACAAATAAGAGAAACAACGTTACTGGATAACTCAACAGGATATTTGAGTTGGCAGAAGAACAGAACAGCTTATTGAGTCTGAGGAACAAAAGTAAAGAAACATGATCCCAAGGAACACCATCAAGCAAATCAATGCAAATATTATGGAAGTCCCAGAAGAGGGCAAAGGGTAACTAAATAAAACTTAATAGACAACAGCAGAACATTACCAAAACTTGACAAAGGACAAGAATGTACATATCAATGACACTTAAGAATTTCCAAATCAGAAGAAAGCCTGAGAGATCCACACCAAAATATCTTATCATCAAACTCCTTAAAAAAAAGATAAAATCTTGACAATATCAAATAAAATGAAGTACCAATTTACATATATAGAAACCCTGGAAACCAGGAGGTAATAGAGTCACATATTTAAAATAATGAAAGAAATGAACAGCCATCCAAGATTCCTATAGCCAGCAAAACTTTCCTTTATAAATGAGGATAAAATTCAAGAAAACAAATAAAACCTGAGGGAATGTTGAGACATTCCTTTAGATTGAAATACAAGGATAGTAGATTGCAAGATGAAGCAATATAGAGAAAAAGGTGTTAGGTTCCTGGATTCAGGTACCTGAAAGAATTCACACAGCAGAAGCAGGTTTGTAATCCAAGTGATTTTATGGGGAAAAGGAAAGTTTCAGGTATTACAGCCTCAAAAAATACACATTGTTTTAAGAAAGCATACAAGGATCCGCAGAACTGCACATGGGTTCACTGCTGAATGGGGAAAAAACACATAGAAAGAACAGGAACACATAACCCAGCACGTGGAACCAGGAAATCCCAGGGGCCAAAAGGGCTCCCACCCCCCACTTGTGGAGAATGCTGGAATGGAAGGAAGTCAAGGCAGGGTCTTTATTCCCTCCTCTCCACAACGGCTGGGGGAAGCATGGTTGAAGGTATTGGTTGGTTCCACTGGCTTGAGTTTAGGCCCACCTGTGTGAGGTAATGTAACTGAGCCTAATCTGTGTGCCCTGGTGGACCTCCCCTCGGGGCGGAGGGAGCTCTTGTCTGAGCATGCTCAGTTTGATTGTTCTAAAATTTAATGGATGCCTGATTTCTTCCAATCCTTTTGCTTTAGCCTTATGCAGTTACTGCGGAGACAACCCCCTTGTGGTGCTTATGTAATCTGATGTCAATTTGGGACTTGAGAGGATTAAGAGTGAAGTGGTGGAGTCTAGTTGGTCAATCAGGATAGCCAGTGAGGCCTCTGTGTGGGCATTGCCTTCGCCTGAGAATTCTGGGAACTCCAGTATTTCCTCCTTAAACAGGAGACGCTTCTCTCTCTCAGCTCACTTCCTTGGAGATGCTCTACTGGCAAGACACATGGCACTACGTCCTGGTAGCTGGGAAAGCCACACGGACCTACCCTGATGCAACAGACCTCTGGAGCCAGAGAAGCTACATAGAGAACCCTGCCAGCGCTGAGATGTTTACAATGCTACTGGATCCAAAAACTTTCTACTCGCTGGTTCAAGATCGTCCTGCAATCGGAGTCATTGCATGTTTCGTGAGTCTGACGAGGCCTTTACAGATTGGTATCAGACATATGGGCTAATATTGGGCTCACGGACTTGACCTGGACTGGGCTGGGACGTTTTCACAATATTCAGTTGTTCTTCTATATAAACCTCTTTCTTATAAACATGAGTTTCTATGAATTTGTTTCTCTTGTCTACCCAGACTAACACTCCCCCTTTATGGCCCCTATTCTGGCTACCTAACATATTTAGCCAACACCTAAGTTGAATGCAAACATTTTTCTTTGGTCTTCTTTATTCAATATTCAAAAGTATACAAAAGAGGATAATAAAGATGGTTCAAAATCCAAAAATTAACTAAGCGCCAAAGTACGTGGTACTACTGGAAGAAATGAGGAGCAAAGAGAGGATAACCCACTTAACAAGTAACAAAATGACAACTATATGACAGGGACTTCAAGTGTGTGCAAATATGGAATTTAAAAACTGAAAAAAGTCCCAGAAACATTTGAAGCTCCTTGGTAAGTACTTCCTTAGTGGTAGTAACTTTCAATATGAAAGTATTAAAATGTCCAGTGTAAAAGCAGAGACCTTGTGATATGCATATGATACAACTTTGCTTATGGAAAGCTAAGAGGATTCAACACATTAATGAAGAACTGAGACTAAAGCTTTCTGTAGGGATTATGGCTCGATGAAAAAAAAAAGCCTCATGCTCGGGCCAATAAACACAATGATAAAAAGAGAAAAAAATAAATTGACACGGATTTCATTTATTTCAATGCATAATCAACATTCATGGAATTAGTGAAGAAATCAAGCCATGAGATAAATGCTGCAAAAGACTTCTTTAAAGTGTTAAAGAGCAGCAGAGTCAGCAAAATGACTGTCAGACAACAAACTCGGACAACTCTCAGCAATTATAGAGAAGGTCCACTAGGAGCGATATCCTAAACTTCATGGAAGAGAATCTCAATATGAAGTACATCCAAGCTTCTTAAACTGAGAGAGCAGTAGCAACTACTAACAGATTCCCCTCTTTGTTATAGGCTGTCCACACGCTGGGGAAGCTT
Organism: Tenrec ecaudatus; assembly: GCF_050624435.1. Taxonomy (NCBI): domain Eukaryota; kingdom Metazoa; phylum Chordata; class Mammalia; order Afrosoricida; family Tenrecidae; genus Tenrec; species Tenrec ecaudatus. The sequence continues at coordinate 567,527 of NW_027457666.1, read as the reverse complement.
CCCTCCTGCCTGGCATAGCCAATTTTTTCTGGTCCCTGAGCTAACCCAGCTGACCAAGCCTCTTGGCTTGCTGTCCTCTGGTGAAGAACAGCTTTGCAGAGTCAGCTTGGTGCAGACAGTCACTAGCCAAGCTTAACTTTTGCTTTGTTCTACAGTTCCACCAGCCCTTGCTCAACATTCCTCACCTTGCCACCCCCAAGCAGGAAATGTGTTAGCAAAACAACACAATTAGGGGGCAAGGGGGAAAGAGAAGCCTAGCACTTCCCGCACCAATCTCAAAGTAGACTTGAGAGGTTTAATTTAACCCCCCCATTGGGTGAGAAATCCACACACCTGGCCTCTAGACCTGGCAGGAACCCCATCTTATCCCTCAAGGGGTGGAGTCAAGGGACAGAGTTTTTGTGGGTTTTGAACTGCGGACCATGCTGATCGCAACCCAATGTGTAACCACTGTACCACCAGGGGTCCTTTTATCTCAGTAAAACTATGAAAACTAGTCCTCGGTTTATCTGACCCCAGCCATGCTATTTTTTAATCACCTAATATGTATATGAAAGGTGAACAATGAATAAGACAGAGGTGAATTGATAACTATGAATTATGATATCGCAGAAAAGCACTGACAAAACATCAACAGCCAGAAGAGCAAACAAAGCTATGCTGGAAGAGCTACAGCGGGAGTGCCCCTTAAAGAGGCCGACTCCGTGTATATGTCATCTGGATGGCAAGTCCCTGGATGGTCAAAAAGAGGAAGCCTCTCAGTGGTATACATTGACACCATGACTGCAATAATGGGCTCAAACAGCAATGTTTGAGAAGAGGGTGCGGGGCAAGGCAGTGTTTCATTCTGTTGTACATCTAGTTACTATGAATAGGACTTGGTGGCACCTAACAAAACTATATTCATATCTCCTTCTTACATAATAGGAGCATAATCCACACATTCAATAAAATCCATTCTCAAGAGGTAAAACTTACTTCAATATATAAGCTTTGGGGAGGCTTCATATCCTGTGTTATGTCCAAACCTTCATTTCCTCCCAATGACCTCATGTAAGTAGCAAGGGACTTCTTATAACAACTGAACCATTCTATCTGAAAACAGAAAAATGGTCTTTTTACCAAGTGACAAAGAAAAGAAGCTTGCCAACATTGTGTAATCGTGACTTCAAACAGCACATACGCCCATGTAGATCATGAGTGTGGCATTCCTGTATTTATATAGCGAACATTAATGGTTGTCTTCTACGAGTCAGGAACTGTCTGTGCACTTAGGATGGAGCATTCAACCAAAACAGACAAAATTCTTGTTATCACATAGCTTACAAACCAGTAGACCTAAGCACAGATCTAAAAAAACCATTCAACCAGAAACAACACTACGAAAAACACATGATTCAGTTATGGTCACTTTAAATACTGCACGGACTCTTTTTATAAGAATGGAACAACATGCTTGAGCAGACAATGCAAATGTCCCCAAAGAGAAGGAAGGACAAGCAAAATGAGGAGTGCACACAATAGAAGATAGTGAGGCTTACTTTGGAATTCAGTTCTAAGTTGTATCTGACAAGGGTAAACCTTTATCACATGTAAAGTGGCGCAAGAGGTCACATTATTTTACGACTGCATTTGTAGGAAAGTCAGTCATCGGAATTCTATAAATGTAAAAAAGTAGATTAAGAGTTGCCAAAGGGCTGGGGGAAGGAAATAATAATAAAAGGCATTTGTTATTTTTTAAAGTCCATTATGGTTAGGGTGAAAGTTTACAGAGAAAACTCATGTTTTATACAATAATTTATATATATTTTGTTTTGTGACATTAGTTGCAATCTCCTCAGAATCTTATTTATGTATAATTACAGAAAGGTAGGCAAAACAAAGATGTACAGGTTAATGACATTATTAAGAAACAGCCTGGTCAAGGAGTAACACATCCTCAGCCCCAAAATGGAGACTTATCATTTTGTTCCATTCTGAAAATTTTACATTATCACCCAAGAATGCATCCCTAAAACACTAGTTTAGTGCTGTTCATTATTTGTACTTTAAATAGATCCACACAGTATTTATTATTTTGTGACAAATTTCTTTCACTAAACATATTTTGGATTTCTGAAATTCTACTTTAAAGTGATGAAGAGCAAGGATGTCACACTTTGAGGACTGAGCAATGCCATGGGATTTTCCATTGACCTTAGCCATGGGATTTTCCATTGCCTCATAAGCATATGAAAGTTGGACAACAATTAATAAAGACCAAAGAATAGATGCCTTTGAATTAGCATGTTGGCAAAGAACACTGAAAGTACCATGGACTGCTAACTGAACAAACAAATCTGTCTCGGAAGATCACAGCCAGACTGATCCTTAGAGATGAGTATGGCAAGACTTGTCTCACAAGTTTTGGGCATGTTTTCAGGAGACCAGTCCTTAGAAAACGACACAATACTTGGTACAGTGCAAAGTCAGTGGGAAAAACAAAAACAACTCAAGGAGATGAATTGATACGGTAACTCAACAATGGGTTCAAACATAACAATTGTGAGGATGCAGAGTCCAGTAGTACTTCATGCTGATCTAGACAGGGCCACTATGAGGCGGAACTGACGAGAAGGCACCCACCACTACTATGTTGGTTAGTATTGGGTTATGTGTTGGCTAAAGCCAAGGTCAACAGTTTGACTCAACCAGTTACACCTAGGGAGAAAGGGGATTTCTGCTCCTATAAAGAAATACAGCTTCAGAAACCTAAAGAGCCAGTTCTACTTTGCTCATCCTTAAGGATTGTTAAAAGTCAATGGCAGTGGGTGTTTTACACAATTAATGTATGTATGTATGGATTGTGATAATAGTTGTATGAGCCCCAATAAAATGATTTTTAAAAAAGAAATTATGACATAAGATTATCTCTCTCTAAAGTGTCTTGGAGTCTCTAACTTGTAAACTACTATTTGTCTACCTTCATGGAAAAAAATAATACACTAATCTTTGTTAAAGATGGCATCACCTATCCCTTATCGGTGAGTTCAAAGTGAAATGTTCACATATAGAAACTGAATTTCGGTTTATGCTCTGAGAAGGAAAAGGCAGAGGCAGTGATTCTCTCCATAGACTAGACCTTGTAGAGACTCTATTAACACCGAATTTGGACCCCAGCTATAAGGGATTTCCATTGAACTCAAGGTCAAAATGAAGTCTAAAGTATGGAAATCTAATCTCAAGACTAACATTATAATTGTTAATTATAATTTTCTGGTTCTAAAATCAGCATCTTGAAGTCTTACTTGTGTGCCTTGTCATGACTACCTTGTACTAAACTAAAAAAGTTTATGCACGACAAGTTCATGTATTTATGTTTAAAATAAAATCCTCATCTATTGGTTACTTAAATTTTAAGATAAAATCCTACAAGAACTATTACTCTTAAACACTCTATGTTTTTAAAAAAATACTATAGCTATTGTTATTAGAGAAAGAACATGTTCTGTTCATTTCACCATAATAAAGAGGCACCCCTCAAGTCCACTTAATGTAAGATTCCGGCACAAAGACCATGGAAAAAGAACCTGAAAAATTAACTGGTAACGTAATTATTTAGTAGTTCCCTCAAGAAGCTGAGGTACTTTGTTTCTTTCTCCAGAACATGAACAGAATAAAAATAAAGCATGGAAATGTACTTAGCAATCCAAGATCAGAGGAGGCAATGGTATTAGAGATTAAAACCTGAGCAGACTGCGGATGACAGTGGAAGCCCAAACTCCATTTGCACAGTTCCCACACAGATTAAGCCTCCAGTGAATCTCCTTAGACCATGAACAAAGAATGGAAATAGTCTTGTTATACACTGAGTGCATTGGAAAGTAGATTAACACAGATAATTTTTAACGTTATTGTTTTTCTCTTTTGGTCCCTTTTAAATTTGTTCTAGTTTTTATATTTTCTTTTGGATTGAGGGCTGTTTTTTTTGCATATGATTTTCTTTCTTTTTTTTTGGAGTTTTCAGTGGTTTATTGAGCATTCAATATTTTGCCATGATGACTTAGGATAGTTAGGTGTTTTTTTTTATTTTGTGTTTTACATTTTATTAGGGGCTCATACAACTCTTATCACAATCCATACGCATATGATTTTCTTTAAATAAAATCTAGGATAGGACTTAGTTACTGTGAAGACTATAAATGGATTAAGTTTCTTTGGGTTAGGACAGGGCAGGCTGGGGCAAATGGTGAGTTTAAGACTGAAGAAAATGTTCTAAAATTGATGGAGATCATAACTGCACAGCTCTTTTTAATATATTTAAACCACTGGGTTGTGTGGTATATGAATTATGTCAATTAAACTCAAGTTAAATTTTTTTAATGCAGTTAGCAAGTAAATTGTTTATAAAACTCATGGCAAATTTACTGAATACATGCCGTGGCAATTACATTATATCCTGTCAGCCTGTCAATAAAATTGCAGCTTGATGACCTCATTTTGAGGCATGACAGAAATAAGTAGCTCAATGGAGATCAAACCCAGTCTCTCTGCCTTCCTTTTCTGCGCTGAGACGGTCAGAGAGCTGGAGGAGACCCGTGCCAACACTGAAATGCATACACTGCCACTGGATCCACAAGACCTTCTACCCACTGGCCTGCGATATTCCTGCATTTGGCATCATTACATATACTGTGAATCTAAAGAGGAATTTATCGACTAGTACCGAACATATAGGCTAATATCGGACTTATGAACTTGATCTGAACTGGGCTGAGATGTTTTCTCAATATATAATTGCTCTTTTATATAAAGTTCTTACACACATGAGTGTATGACTGTTCCTCTAGTCAACCCAGACTAACACTTTCTTTCATAAGTGATATACTATACCAAACTCACACAATAACAGCATTGATCACATTCCGTTCTATGCTATGTTCCAAATGGGCAGCCTTAATCATCCTGTAACAACCCTGTTAATACAGTTCTCAACCTGTGGGTTACGACCTCTTTTGGGGTCAAAGGACCCTTTCACAGGAGTCACTTAAGACCATTGGAAAACATGTATTTCCAATGGTCTTAGGAACCAAGTCACTGCTCCTCTATCCATCTCCAGGAGGGTCTGCCCACATACGAGTACGCAGCGTAATGACATAATCAGACAACCCCATCACATTCAACTTGTACAAATAAAGGTGGATGTGACAGGGTTGGCACCACAATGTGTTTATGTGGACAAGTCACACATGCGTAGAGAGCAGCTGCTGTGTTAAAAGCAGCAACAGTGTTAAAAGCAGCAGTATTGGTGGTAAATGACACTTCATGAATTATTATTTCTGGGTAAAATCATAAACTACTGCAAAAAATCGATATCTGTACCATGGGAACTTTATCTGGATGCTGATTGGTCTTTTTATATTCAGCTGTGGTTGATGTGAATACTGCTCCTTGTGATAGTAACAGGTATGTAAAAACACAACATAGAGAATGTTAAATCATAGGAAATTTTAATAAACTGTATTGACTAAATTGTGCCATGTATCATCTTTAGTACTATTTTTTTTAAATAAGAAATTTAAACAAGACGCTTGACTTGAAGGGAAAACTATCTAGGCTTCATTGAGAGTAATTTACGCCTACTTAAAGACAGATTGCCCTACATGTAATAGCTACATGCAAAAATGTTATAAAACTGTCCTTGGTTTTACAATGATAAATGAAAAACATAAAAATTCTTCAATCGAACAAGGCATGCAAGGATTTTTTTCATGTCATTTTTTTTGTTTTTGTTAAACAGTGAGAGCAAAATAACCTACTGAAATACAAAGAGAGAAGCTGAAAGAGCAAGCCACTGATGGAGAAGGGGAGCTTTCACAGAACCAGTGTTTTCCCCATCCCATCTCCACCTGATGTTGATCAAAACATACCATTGGTGATTTAGTAAACGAATAAATAAACAAAGGGAAAAATTTAATATGCTTGTGTACATGCACCAGTTACTTTGTGTACAATAAAGGAATGAGGAAGGGGAAATGAAATAAAGAGAAAACTATACTGTAGTTGTCAGGAGGTGGTGGAATCAAACTGTGGTTTTCTAATCGAGAATGGATTCTTGGTCGGCTGGAAGAGAGTTCTGGAGGAAAGGAGCAGGCTCCCTTAGAAGATGCCTCCTGTCTGCTGCTGGAACACATCAATTGTATCTTCATCCTCCATTTCCAACTGTGCAGGTGTGTCTGTTTCATTGATTGGCTGTCTGTCGAATCAAATCAGATCTGACTCATTGACAAACCCTGTTCACAATAGGCTTCCATTAGCTTACTAAGTGGGTGTGCCTCTGAATCTTAAACTGCACCACAGAACCATCCTGCCCTACCACCTTCAAGGTAATCTGATCATTGTTCTCAGTCTTGACTCCTCCCTTGAGTTTTTTGTTGGCCAGGGTGAATGCTGAAGTCTTCTCAAAAGAGGTACCAGGTCCGCACCAAACGAGCACACAGGCAGCTGCAGGAACAGCAGGAGGAGGTGGCAGTGGTGGAGGAGGGAGAGCCATCTTTTGTATTATTAAAGCTATGGTTATATATTATTTTCATTAGCCAACCATCCCATGACAATGGATCATGTAGAAGAACGTTAAGAAAAGATAGTGAGGATTTTTTATGGTATGGTTTTACTTCAATGACAGCAGGAACTGAGAAACTACAATGTCTTACTTGTTGTGAAGTTCTATTAGTTGAATCCATGAAGCTGAACAAACTAATATGCCATTTTGATAGCAAATATCCGAGCTTTGCTGGCAAGGATACCAACTATTTTAAAAGCAAAGCTGATGATAAACTCAAGAAAGCCAGACTTGACACTGGTGGCAAGTACCACAAACAAAACGTAGCAGTCATTGAAGTTTCATATTTGGTGGCACTCAGAATCACCAGCGCTATGAAACCCTACACCATTGCTGAGGATTCACTGTTGCCAGGGGCCAGTAAATTGTTCGAGTTATGATCAGAGATGAATTTGTTACAAAATTGAGCGCAATTTTCTTATCAAATGACACTGCCTGCAGAAGAATAGCAGACAAGGCTGCTGATATTCTTGATCAGATAATCCAGGAAAGTAAATCTGCTCCACTTCCAATATTTAGCATCCAGCGTGATGAATCTACAGACGTTGCAAACTGTTCACAGTTACTGTTTACCTGAGGCATATTAATGATGGCGACTTTAAATATGAGTTTCTTTTTTTGCAAACCTCTTAAAATGGCAACTACTACACGTGATGTATTTGATAGTTGGTTCATTCTGAAAGAGCATAAGATCTCTTGGGAAAAGGTTTGTGGTGTCTGCAGATGATGCTCCACTATGCTAGGATGTCAATCTGAATTTCAACGTTTGGTACTGAGTCACCGAAAGTCACCGGAACTCACTGTATAACTCATCAGAAAATATTAGCAACAAATACACGGCCAAAAGAGTTACAAGAAGTAATGAGAAGCATCATAAATTCTGTCAATTTTGTAAAGGCGAGCACTTTAAACAGTCTACTGCTTTCGCAACTGAAGTGAGACGGTTGTCCAGAGGAAAAGTTTTAAAAGGTGTTTTTGAGCATGGTGATGAACTCAAAACGTTTTTTATCAGAAAACATGACCGCAGTTCAAAGCATTTTGCAGCGATAAAAGTGAGATACAGAAAATAGTTTGATTGCCATCTTTGCCATCTTGAATGAGTTACAATTTATTACTGCAAGGACAAAATGCAACATGCCTTGATTTATCTGAAAATATCTGATCATTCCAAAGGAAACATCAGCTTTGGGGGAAAAAATTGGATGAAAATAAAATTTACCAAAAAAATAATAAAAAGAAAATAAAATTTACATGCCTACCCTGTTTTCTTTGAAGAACATGACACTGAACCAGACAAAAGGATTACAATTTCTGTGAAAGAACACTTGCATATGCTTGCAGATGAAATTTCATCGTACTTTCCAAATCTACCCGACACCTCATTTGCACTTGCCAGAAGCCCATTTACAGTCAAAGTTGAAGATGTTCCTGAGATAGCACAAGAGACGTTTATTGAACTAACAGCGATGCAGCGAGAACTGATTTCTCTACCATGCCAGTTACAAAATTCTGGATCAAGTGTTTGCAGTCAGGTCCTGTTCTGTCTGAGACTGTGTTGCACCTTTTTCTTCCATTTCCAACAACTTATCTTTGTGAAACAGGGTTTTCCAGCTTGTTTGTTATCAAGTCTAAATAAAGAAGTAGATTTGTTGTGGAAGATGATCTTGTGCTCTTGCAAAGACTGTCTGGAGAATTTCTGATCTATTGAGAAAGAAACTATCTCAACCTTCTGGCTTTTTACGCACACTGTCGCAAAATGTAGCAATGTAGTTCACTATTGTTATATTAAGACTGTTACTCATGCTACCCCATGCTTCAAGACAAAATTTCATTTATTTATAATTAGAAATCAGTATTTCACAAGATATAATTACCTATTTTTGTGATTAATCACTATGCTTTAAATATGTTCAATTTGTAAACTAAAAATATATCCTACATATCAGATGTTTACATTATAATTCACAACAGTAGCAAAATTACAGTTATGAAGTAGCAACAAAAATGATATTAAGATTGGGGATCACCACAACATGAGGAACTCTATTCAAGGGTCGTGGCATTAGGAAGGTTGAGAAGCAAGGCTGTAGTAGGACACACTATGACCCCATTTTGTAAATAAAGGAGTGAACACAGAGCAATGAGGTTACTTGCCCAAGATTAGAAAGCAGTGTCAGGAGTTGAAACCAAGTGTTCTGACTCTAATGTTCTATCTTGAAATACTGGTCTAGCACCCTACCTTCAGTGACAAATACTCATCTTATTCTGAATATTTATTCATGCTGACTAGAAAACTACATATCTCCTAAGAATAATGTCGGCTTTTCAACTCCACTGATGAATCACTAATAAATAAAAGAAACTCCTTTTTTTATTGTTTGTCAGTTTTCCCTGTAGCACTAGAATTACTTACTACTACTCCCTTCCAGGAGGGTACCCCAGTGGCAGTTGCTACATTTTTCACTATTAATGGAAAGGTTGGCAATTTGAATCCACTTAGCTACTCTGTAAGAGAAAAATATGGCAGTTGGTTTCCATAAAGATTGATAGTGTATATGGATTATGTGCCAAATAAGACAGTTCAAAACAAAAATAATGTATAGCCTTATAAACCTCTGAGGCAGTTTTAGTCACAATCGACTTGAGAGTAATGAGTTTGGTTTTATACTTCCCATGCCTATTGCAGTAAGTACTAACTGCTTAAAAAACGCTGAAAACTTATTGCTGAAAAGGTGATCAAATCATGGATCAAATGATAGCAACTCAAAAGATTAGCTAGGAATCTTGGAGTAGTAAGCTTATGCTAGTGAGGAATAACTCAGAAAAGTATGGTAAGAATGGTTGCTTAATTCAAAAAGTATGTGTCAATAAATTATATATACAAACTGCTGAGTTAGTAGTTTATATTTACCTCTACACATTCTCACAAACAAAATATAGAAAATTTACAGAAAACAGAGAAATACCAGTAAACATCATTGTAGAAAAAAAAAAAGCCAGGATCTCAGTATTTTCCCAAAATCATTAACTTGAAAAAGTGCTAACTTACTTCTTCAGCAGACATGTGAAATCGTAAAGCATTAGGCAACACACTGCCATATTCCCACCTAAGTGCACGAATCCGCAGTAACCGGTCATACCTAGGACATTGAGAGAGTATTAGCATACAAACAAGCAGGAAATCAGACATTGTTCTATCAGTAAGGACTCAAGGATCTTATCAACTAAACTGTCATTTGTGGATTTTTTTTTTTTAAGATTCTGATGCAAATAGATCTACTCTAAGAAGACATCTTTGGGACTACCAGAAATCGGGAATAGGAACTGGGCTGATGCCCCTAGCACTGTTCATTGTCGTAACTGTGATGGTGACACAGCAGTAATGTGGAAAAAGATCAGAAAGGCCCTTATTTCTTAGAGATGTATCCTAAAGTATATAGTGGTAAAATGTTATCTGATGTTTAGTACTTAGTTTTAAGTAGCCTAACATACATATGTCATAAATTATGGAAAATGTATTGTTAAATTTATAAGACAACTCCAGGAGCTTCACTATATTATTCTCTCTGCTTTCAAGAATAGTGCAATCTTTTACAATACAAATTTTAAACTGGAAAAACGAAATTAAAATGCTTACATTAAATCAAACTTAAAAGAAATAACTCACTGCCACATGGAGTTGTTTGACTCATACTGACACTGTAAGGACAGGATAGAAGCGCACCAGTGAGTTTCCGAGATTGTAACTCTTTTTTAAGAGTAGAAAGCCTCATCTTTTCCCCGCAGAACAGCTGGTGGTTTTGAAATGCTGTTTCTGGTTAACAGTCCAGCGCATAAACACTGAAAACACTCTCACTTCCATCAAGCCAATGCTGACTCATAGCAAACCCCTGTGGGTTTCCGAGATTGTAATTATTTACAGGAATAGAAACACGGCCTTTTCCCCTCGGAACTACTAGTGGTTTTGAACTGTGGACCATGTAGATCACAGCCCAACAAGTAACCATGCTACCAGGGCTCCATGCATAACCACAGAGATAAATAAATCTGAGATCTGTTGCTATCAACAAGAAACTTAATTGAGAAACCCCATGGAAAACTCTTCTTTGTTTCCTGCTACTACAAGTAAAATCACAGCAGCTTACAAGTACGCAATAGTGCAGCGTCGATTTCTTAACAAAGAACAGTGCCGAAATTTGATGGTTGGTATCAAATTGCTTCTTCCGTCTGATTTTGCTTCATTACTAGGAAGAGAATTAAAGAGAAAATGGATAAATACACTGCAGAACAACAAAAATTTTTAAGTTTTATTGACATGTAACAATTCACATCAAACAATTCAATAGTTATTAAGAATTGTACAAAAAACTGTACAATTACCACTACAATCAATTTTAGAACATTTTCTTATTTCTTGTACTCATTGTTATTAGCTTCCTGTTTCCCACCAACCACCCCTACAATCCCCACAAGAAACCATTAAATCCAGTTCCTGGCACTACAGAACCAAAAAAATTAATTTTTCCATGATATTTTTCAAAGGACTGATACACGTACACATTTTTACCTATTTGTACGTAACAGTTTACCTAAGCAAATTGTGCTGCTTCTACTTCAGAACTTTTATTTTCACATTACAAGATTAAAGTAAGAAAAAGCCAAGTTAACTAACTTGTCAATGCAATGATACTATAATAATTTAATCTCCTTTAACCATTTGGTATTGTACAGTTTTGCACACTGATTGCTTTCTATTATTTCAAAAGACAAGTGTCCTATTTGTTCACTGAGGTAAGAGAAAACCTGACATCATGGCCCGAAGAAGGTGGTCTTACATGATGTTTCTATTGTATGAGCACTCCGCTTCTAGGAGCACTTCCGAATCCTCACCACACTACTGTAGCTGGACATGGAGTCAGCAGTTTATTCATTCAACAAATATTTGCTATTTCCCCATCTATATTTTTTACTATACTTTAGGGTTTTTTCATATACAGAGGAAGTAGTTTCACCCTATAAAATGCACATCTTCTTAGACACTTGATATGGATCACATTTTAAAACCAGAAGAACAAAAGGAGTAAGTATCTACTTTAGCATTTTAAAGCAATTAGATGAATATAAAAAGGGTCCACCATGCTTTGTTCCACATAATGCACTAGGCCCTGAAAACAGGAAAAATGCACACCCTGTGCTGTTAGGTTTTTCTATCTGCTGTCACTCTATGGGTACCAGATTATGGTCTACATTGTACAAACTAAGCACAAATACACCTAATACCAAGTACTTAAAAACATACATCAAATGTCCTAAAAAAATCACATTTATAGGTGGGTAAATAAAAAGATTTCTTTTGATATATAATTTAACCAGACATTGCTTACAGTGATTGTTTTCTCAGAAGGACATCAGGAAGATGGGGGACAAATTTTTAAAACAAGAATTTACAAGTGTTATGAATACAAGAAAGTAGTTCAAAGTGGAACACATCCTGGCCCACCAAGCCCTGAGGACGATATTTCCACTCAGAGAAGTCAAAGCACAGAGAGGACCATATGGCCAGTCCACTATGAGACACGATGTACCTCACTGACCCATAGTGCTACCAGGGGACAACACTGGAAACACAGTGTGGGAACTGTGCCCAATCTGACCCCATCACACTGAGGCAAAACACTAAGAGCCATGCAACAGAACAGCAAAGGAAGCAGAGCAAAGAAGTCTTGAGGGAGTACAAAAAATAGACTTTGGGGCCAGAGTGTGCCACCCCATCAGACTCAACTGGAAAACACTCCTAAAGGTCAACAAACAGACCTTGAACTATTTACAGGCTTTTCTTTTTTTTTTTTTGTCTTTTTTTGGTTTTCTTTTGTTGCTTCGTTTTGCTGTCTTGTTTTTTGTGCATATTATTATCTCTGCAATTCTATCTAGAAAAAATAGGCGGGATAAACAATCTGAAGGAGAAAACAACGGACTGCTGGTTCTGGGGAGATATGGGAGCAGGGGAGGCGGGGGTGGGGGGAAAGGAAGTGGGTGTTAACAAACCTAGGGACAAGGGAACAATAAGTGATTCAAAATCAATGGCCAGGAGGGTGCAGGAGGCCTGGTAGGGCTTGATCAAGAGCAGTATAACCTAGAGGAATTACTGAAATCCAAATGAAGACTGAGCATGATAGTGGGACAAGAAGAAAGCAAAAGGAAATAGAGGAAAGAATTAGGAGTCAAAGAGTATTTAAAGGTCTAAATACAGGTGTGTACATGCCAATATTTATATATGATGATGGAGAAGTAGATCTAATGTGCATGTATTTATAGGTTTAGTATTAAAGGACATTGCTTTGTTCTATTAAATTGGCATTCCATGATGCTCACCTTCCCTACATGATTGCTGAAGACAAAACAGGTGCATAAGCAAATGTGAAAAAGAAAGCTGATGGTACCAGCTATCAAAAGATATGGCCTCTGGGATCTTAAAGGCTTGAAGATAGAGACCCACATGGATGAAGCACACTAACCTGTGTGATCACGAGGTATCTATAGGAACAGGTACCAGTCATCAAAGAACAAAAAAAATCATCATTGTGAATGAGGGGGAGTGCGGAGTGGAGACTCAAAGTCCATCTGTAGGCAAGTAGACATCCCTTTACAGCAGGGTCACAGGGAGGAGACGAGCCAGTCAGTGTGCAGTATAACACTGATGAAACACGCAACTTTCCTCTAGTTCTTTAATGCTTCCTCCCCCAATTATCATGATCTCAATTCTACCTTACAAATCCGGGTAGACCAGAGGCTGTACACTGATACAGATAAGAGCCGGAAACACAGGGAATCCAGGGCAGATAAACCCTTCAGGATCAATGAGTGCAGCAATACCAGGAGGGTAAGGGGAAGGTGGGGGAGAAAAGAGGAACCAATGATCCACATATAACCCCCTCCCTGGGGGTGGAAAACAGAAAAGTGGGTGAAGGGAGATATTGGACAGTGTAAGACATGAAAAAATTTTTATAAATTATCAAAGTTTTGTGAGGTAGGGAGGGAGGGAGAAGAAGGGTAAAAAATGAGCGGATACCAAAGACTCAAGAAGAAAGAAAATGTTTTGAGAATGATGATGGCAACAAATGTGCTTGACATAATAGATGGATTTATGGATTGTGCAAAGAGTTAGTTATACAAGCCCCCAATAAAATGATTTAATAAAATAAATAAACCTAACCAAACTCACTACCAAAAAAAAAAAATTTCCTGTATCCATTGCTGGTAGGAATGTAAAATGGTATCGCTAATGTAGGTAGTAGTGTCGCAGCTCAACAAAAATCTGATCTACTACACCCAGATTTGAAAAGACATGCAAACAGACTTGTACACCAACATTCCTTGCTATACTATTTGCAATGGGTGAAGATAAGAACCACCTAATGCCCATGAATAGGAAAATGTGATATATATGTGTACACACTACTGCTGCTGCTGATGTTACTCAGCCAATCGGAGAAATGAAGAATTGGCACAATCTACAATATGGATGGGACTCGATGTCATTAAACTAGTGAAAGAAGTCAACCACAGCACGGGACTTGGTTTCAATCTCTTGCCACCAAGAACAGTGGCCCAGAACTACCAGTCTGTTTTAATGCTTCTTTGCTTTTTATGGCAGGTGTGGCTCTGCTGTTGTAAATATTATTGGAACGTTTGCCCTATCACCAACTCCTGTTGTTTCTGTAAATAGTGCTCAGTCACTTAAAGGTTTAATTTACACAAGTCAACAATTCATGTATTGCAGTTCACAGCTGGCCCATACTTGTATAATTTCCCTTTCTCGACAATGTTCTAAATTCTGTAACATTGGCTAAACTAATGACACCATCAAAGTGTACCGGCTACACATTAGACTCCTAAGTGAAACATCAGCAGTTTAAAGTCACCAGCCAAGTCTGTGGGGGAAGGATGAGGCTTTTTACTCCTGTGATGATGTGCAGGCTGGGAGACTCACAGGACAGTTCTACCCTGCCCTATAAAGTTGTCATGAGTCAGCAAGGGGATGATAATTGATAATGTTCTGTAACATAAAATGACAATGATGTCTCTTAGGTGAACCAGAGTCATTTATAAACCATGAGTGGATTTTAGGCTTGTACTTAATTCTAGTCCCAATCTAAGAACAGCTAGTTCTTATGACATGGTCCTGCTTGGTGGTTGCCCTCATGAAGAAATCACTGAAGATATGAGTCTACAGCAAAATGTGATGAAGAACCTAGATGGTGCCCAGCTATTAGAAAAAATAGTGTTGGGGATTTTAAAGGTTTGTTTTCAAACAAGCAGCCATCTAAGTGGGGTGTCACATGGAAGGAGCACATCAGCCTGTGTGAACATAATCCAAATCTAAAGGCTGGAATGATATCAAAGCTTAAATTGTGAACAATTGGTTTGTAGAAGGCTATGGTTGTCAGTGGAAGCCCAAAATCCATTTAGAGGGTCCACAAAGAGATCAAGCCTCTTGTGAATTCCCTCTCGTTATAGCTGAGGGATGTGAAGAGCTCTATTATCAGACACTGTAAATCAATATGTCAGACATAGATCAAAATGCAGTATATCTTATTTGATTTTCCTTTGGACCCATTTTAAAGCTGTTTCAATTAAAAAAAAAAAAGTGAAGGGAAAATACTCATGAAGCAAACCCTTGGAGCCTCACTGTGACCATGGACGAGGGGTGGAGGGCCTCGCTAGCATGCAGAGCGCAGTGGATTCCTGCGGATGCGGTTAGGTTCAAACTCAGCACCCCACCATTTGCTCTCCCTTATGAGCCATCTAAATGTGTTCTAGTTCTTAAGATACTTGTAGCTTTCTTTTGACTGAGGTTTTTGTTTTACTTTCATAGTCTTGTTAGTGTTGTTTTTATTGTTTTCACTGTTTTTCTGTATATAAAATCCAAGATAGGTGAATCAGAGGCAGTAACTGGATTCATGGTTCCTTGGGGCAGGGCAGGGGAGGTGGGGAGGAAATGGGGAGCTAATAACAATGAGTCCAAGAATGAAGAAAATATCTAAACCTGATTATGGTGATGATTCTACAACGATATGTGAATTATATACCAATAAACTGTTAAAAAGTCCATCGCAAATTATATAATTAAGTGGTTCAATCATATTAAGAAGAGTTGTACAATCATTACCACAATCGAATTTAGAACATTTTCTTCCTTCTTGTACTCACTGTTATTATTGTACTCACTTCCTTCAAACCGCCCCGGCCACAACTCAGGAACCATTAATCAAGATATTGTCTCAATAGATATACCTACCCTAGATTTCATATACACTAAAACATTTAAAAACAGCAAAAAACCTACTAAAAATAACAAAGTAAAACAAAAGTATCCCAACTGAAAAGATAGAAAATATAAAAAACTGAAATCAATTTAAAATGGGTCAAAAAGGAGATCAATGGATATGGTGCTAAATTTTAAAGGAATTGCATCTGCAATAATCCACTTTCCAATGCACTCTGCATAACAGCAAGGCTAACCACAACACTTGTCTATGCTCAGAGAGGACTCACAGAGCTTTATCCATACATATTTCCCCTGCACTTTGTTTTTACTGAAGTAAAATGGGTCAAAACAGAGGTCAAATGATATCATGCTTTATTGTAATCATCTCTATAACACTCTCTGTCTGATAGCAAGACTACTGACATCCTTCAACTGAGTCAGAGAGGATTCACCGGAATCTTAAACCACTTGTGTGGAACTTGCAAATGATTTTGGATTTCCACTGTCATCCATATCCTTCTGCAAATCAGGTGTTCACAATTTAAGCTCTAATACTAGTCCCTCCTTCATATTTGAGTTTTAATTATTCACACTCCTCTGGTCACAAAGGCTGATGTGCTTCTTCCATGTGGACTTAGGTGACATTTCACTCAGAAGGCTGCTTGTTGAAAAATAAGACCCCCATGCGCCATTCTTTCTAAAAATCATACCATCTAAATTTCTTTACTACACTTTGCTATAGCATCCATATCTTCAGTGAGCATCAAAAAGGGCCAAGTCACAAGAACTAATTCTCATATTGGGCTAGAATTAAATGCAAGTCTAAATCCCATTCATGTTATCTATGGTTTACGTACATCTCTGGTTAATCTTAAGAGACATCATTGTAATTTTATATTAGAGAACATTATCAATCACCCCCAGGGGCACATGGCAATTCTATTGATAGTGTGAACTTTTTGATTACAGAATCTATAAACGAATGCTGATCAAAAGGGAAAAATTCAAAATTGAATTTCAAATTACCAAGAACTCTAGACTTTCTAGAGCCACGTAAACTGGAAAAACCCAAGTCCTAAAATAATCCTTAAACCAAAAATATCCTCCAAAGTGGGTCACTCCACAAAGAGGTGGGATATGGGATAAGACCATCCACCTGAGGGTCTACACCAAGACAAGGCTGGGGCAAATCCCCACAGAAATGAAAGAACCTTGCCAGGAAATCAAGTTTAGGCCAGGGGAGAGGAACATCACTGATAGTTCTGTTGGCGAGCATGGTAGGTGATTGGGGAGAAATATCCTCACATTGGGAAGGGGTGCTAAACAATGATTGTAGGGAACCTATAGGGACAGATTTTATGTTCCTGGGTAAACACTACAAATATGTCTCTAGCCAAAGCTCAATAAAACATGCCATGGACTAAACACCAAGATGTCACTGGATGCTGACCTTGTGGTACGGTAAACCTTGTGGTCAGCATGGCATCACTCGGGCTACACAAGCGCTTAACACAGAGGCCCAGCAGAATGAATTGAGCCTGGCCTCAAAGGTGCCTGTACCCTTGGACTGAGGACTGGGGTGCTTAGATAGAAGAGGAAGCAGAGTGGCTGCCCTGGACCTGTGGAAGTGATGGTCATTGGACCTTGGGGGGAACCCCATTTGGTTGGAGTCCATCAAAAGGGACTCAGAATCACCATATATTTAGTACCTTGATGCTCCCCTCTCAGTGATATGACTGGCTTTGATCTGTTGGGCAGGGATTTAAACTTGGAAGAATTGATCCAGGATGTTTCCCCTGGCATCGATCCCCCCTGCTTAGGGTAAACAGAATTCAACTGAATATGAGATCTAACTGTGTGGAGCAACAACTCATGGGTTTCGGCTCAAGTTAGAACTGTACTTGCAGACTCCTCAAACCTACAGCAGAATGATGTGTCATCGGAAAACTTGATGGTGTTGCCAGTGCAATCATCTTATACTCCAGGGGGAATGATTGACAATGTGTTACTTTTCTGTTTCTATGGGTTTTTTTCCCTGCCTTTCATTTGCTTGTTTTGTTTGTGTTTGTCTTTAGTTGTCTGCTAGTTGTTTTGCTGCTGTTGGTGGGGTAGTTGGTCTTACAGGGTATTAATTTGTCATAGTATGGCTGTCAAAGTAAACCCGAGCTATGCATATCCCAGGGACAAGCAGATGGATTCTGGCCCCAATTTAACTTTAGTCCCAATCCAAAGACAGTTAGTTTGGATAACATGGCCTTGCCCACCTCATGTAATGATCACTGAAGATAAGGGTGCTACAGCTAAGTGTGGTGAAGAAAACAAATGGTGCTCACTATCAATCGGAATAGTGTGTGGAGTCTTAAATTCAAACAAGTAGTCATCTAAACGAGGAGTGAACTATGTCCACAAAGAAGAAGCACACCAGCTTGCGTGACCCAAAGGCACGCAAAACAAAATTCAAAAATGACAAAGGGAAAAGTATCAGAGCCCAAATTTCGAAGACCCAATTTATAGAATGCTATAGAAGATAGGGGGGCCCCAAACCCATCTGCAGAGTATCTAGTCAGATTAAGCCACCAGCAGATCCCCTCTAGTCACAGGAAAGTGTCTCGAACAGCTTTTCTATCAGATAGAGATCATTGTAAGTGTGATTATGCTGGAATGAACTGGATACATGGTCAGATGACCTCCCTTCTAACCTGAACTTGTTCTTGGTCAGTGGTTTTCAACCTTCCTAATATACATTTACTACAGTCCCTCATATTGTGGTGACCCCCCCAACCATAAAATTATTTTTGTTGCTACTTCATAACTGTAATTTTGCTACTGTTATGAATCGTCATGTAAAACCTGATAAGCAGGAAGTATTTTCATTGTTACAATTTGAACATAATTAAAGCAGAGTGATTAATCACAAAAACATTTTCTATTGTGAAAGACTAATTTCTAACTACAAATGAAATTAATTTTGTTGTAAAGCATAGTGTAGCATGGGTAACAGTTTTCACGCCAGTTACTCGTATGTGGGCATATCTGCATATGGGCAGCCCTGCCTAGAGACAGCTAGAGGAACAGTGTCTTGGTTCCTAAGACCATTGGAAATGTGTTTTCAGGTCTTAGGTGACTCCTGTGAAAGGGTTGTTTGACCCCCAACGGGTCGTAACCAACAGGTTGACAACTGCTGTTTAGGTGAGAGCATTTCTTGCTTGTTCTAAGACAAGGTGGTCTTTTCTTTCTTACTCATTATTTGTAATTTTATCTCTAAAGAATTGATTGTGTTAATGATTATGCAAGTCTTCTTGAAATGACTGAACTATTGAATTGTGTGATATATGTGGATTAAGTACCAATAAAACTGTTTTAAAAAAGGCTCAGAAACCCACACAGGCAGTCTATCCTGTCCCATAGAGTCACTATGAGTCGGCATTGACTCAATGGCAGTGAGCTTGGTTTGTTTTTTGACCAAATCACAGGGCACTATTACTTTGTCTTACAGCTCAAATTCTTCACTGTGCCAAATCCCAGGCTTAACTTTTACTATCTGTAAATCTAGAAACCTTTTGAGCTTTCTGCAGCACTAGTTCTGTATAAACTCCACTCCAACTATGAATAATCTCTACTGCGCCGATACTCAAACCAAACTCTGCCAGTGAGTTGATTTCCACCCAAAGCAGTTCTGCCCATAGGACAGGGTAGAACTGCCCCTCTGGATTTTTAAGACTGTCACTTTATAGGAGTAGAAAGCTTCATCTTTCCTCCTCAGAGTAGCTGATGGTTCCAAACAGCTGGTCTTGCAGTCAGCAGCCCAACATGTAGCTATCATGTTGTCTATTGTCTATACTGCCTACTATATATTGTCTATTCTCTTTACTCAATGCATTAAAACATCTATTAATTTTTTTAAAAAGTAAAATGTATGTATTCCACTTTGTTAGTGCGTTTATTCACTTGTATCTCAATTTGGGTCTATCCTAATTCTGTCATATCAATCAACCAACAAATATGCATTAAAGCACCCAAAATGCAGATATAACAATAAGCAATATTAAGTCCTTTAGAGCTGGGCTAAATTATATAGTTAGAATATAATCAGGTGCACAAAGATTAAAAAAAAACCAAATATGATGCAAAATCAACTAGCTAATATTATTTCTAATTAATTCTTGACTCTGATAACTTAAAAAAAATCTTATGAAAACTTACACATCGGTTAGTTTTGTTCATATAAAGCCTTCATCTCCTCCAGAATTTGTCTGAGTCCATCCTCCTGGAATATATAAACTGCTTTTGATATATATCCATGGATTCCCCAATGCATTCAATTAATCCCCTAAGTCTATCTGTACTACATTTATCCTCAATTTATATATATAATTTATTTAAAATCCATAGCCATTGCATAAATTCTGGCTATTTATGTACCTATATCAAAAATAAAGGCTTAATCGAGCATGAAATTACACATTTTCACTGCACAAACAACAAATACAAGTTTTAAAATATTTCTCCCAATTTTTTCCCCCAAAGACACTGTTTTGGTTTGTACTGCAAGAAAAGAAAGGCCAAAGGAATTTTTCCTACCATCTACCTTAAGATAGAAATTTTTCACTTAGACAAATAAAATGTTTTAATTCTAAAATTCATAAATGTTAATAAGATAGTTGACCATTTGAAAAGAAGTGACATCACATATTCTTTCAGCCAAAATACAGTCTTGGGTTCAACCAACCCTGTAGCCAATTATATGTTGAAAATATTTGATGATGATGAATAGCCTTGTTTACTCTTGATGTCATTTATTACCCATTTCATCTCCACAATTCTAAAAGTTACAAGTCCTGCTAGTCTTCAATCACTTAAAAAACTCATTTATCAATATCTGTAGAATTGAGTTTCAAACATCCACATTTCTCACCACTAGCTCATCTCTCTGCCTCCATTAGTTCTTCTCTTCTGATGCATTTTCCATATTGCCAATAACCAAAACCACTTCCATTAAGTACATTTTGATTAAATGACCCTATAGGACGGAGAAAATTGCTCCCTATGGTTTACGCAGCTGTAAATCTTTACAGAAGCGGCTATCTTTCTCCCTTAGAATGGCTGGTGTGTTTGAATTGCTGACCATTAGGCTAGCAGCCCAATGCATAACTCCAGGCCTCATTTTACTGCCAATAAGTACTCCAAAATATAAAAACATCCCGCCACACCCCTACCTGAAAACCTCTACCTGATTCCAAATGCCTGTGGAATAATGCCGAAGTTTTTCTAATCCTAGAACCCACCATTGACATCTCCATACATAACCTTTCCAGTTGTGATCATGAGTCTTAAGCCATTGTTTATCACCTGCCTGTGTGAGGGCTAATACTTCATACAAGGCTCGAACACCCACTCCCAACCCCCCAGTAGCATTTCTCTTTATGCTCCCATCTACGCAACACCAGTTTCACTTACCACATTGCATTCTATTCACTTGTGTTTCTTGGTCCTCTCACTGACATCTATCTAGTTGCTGCCCTATGATTGTTTACTACGATGCTTAAACGTACAGGCTCTTGAGCCAGACTTCCAGGGTTCAAGCTCTAGCTCTGCTCTTTACTGGCTATATCACCACTGACAAATCTCCTAACTTCAATTCTCCACTCACATGTTTGAGGTGGGGGGAGACAGCTCAGATCTCACACAATTATGAGGAGAGACAATTGCAAGCTAAGTGCTGAACATCATTCCTACTTCCATGTTATTGTAGTGGACAAATAATCATAATAGTAACAATACGACTGTTAGCACTATTATTATTTCTTGTAGAAACAGCATACAGGGACTCAGCCCTGGGTGTGTCAGGTACAGTTCCTCACTACACCAAGAGCTCTGTACCA
The DNA here is from genome assembly GCF_050624435.1 of Tenrec ecaudatus. Taxonomy (NCBI): domain Eukaryota; kingdom Metazoa; phylum Chordata; class Mammalia; order Afrosoricida; family Tenrecidae; genus Tenrec; species Tenrec ecaudatus. The sequence goes on along the minus strand of NW_027457666.1, from coordinate 545,776 downwards.
TCATCATGCCCATTTTTGTTGGTGAGAACACTGGACGCACAGAAAGCCTGAGTCCACAGTGATCGAACAGAGTATGAATCTCAGTCTGGCACCAGAGGCCTACTTCATCATCACATTTTGCTCACTGAGTGCGTGCGCGCACACTAACGCGCATAAAACGCTAGATCCAATAAAAACGACTGGTTCTGTGGGTTTCTGAGGCTGTCAATCTTTAAAAGAACAGAAAGCTTCCAGCTTTCTTCGGCAGAATGGAGGTGGATTCGAATTTACTTTAGTTCGTATTAGGCAACCTTTTACTTGGCTAAGCAAAGGAAAAGCAACAAAGCTAAAAATGAAGCAAAACGGAAGGAAGTAGACTTTGAGGAAGCGCAATTGCTGAGTTGTACAGTAACTTCCTTCTTTCTCCCACAGTAACCTTTTGTTATGCTGTTACTTTCCCTTCCGGAACTTGGCTCACACCCTCAGGGGAATCTGAAGCAAACCGCGAAAAGAGCAGCCCAGGGGAGATCCCGCTCACCCTCCAGCCCCTTTCAGCCAAGCTCCCCGGACCTCCATCCCGCCCTCTGCCGTCCAGCCCGTCATATTAAAGGCGGGCAGCTGCCCTTCTGGCGTGTGGTGCAGTTCGCGGACCACCTCCGTCGCCTTTTCACAGAACATGGCGGGTAGACCTGGTACCGGGACCTCCTTGTCGGCCGCCCACTTGACCGAAGAGTCTGCGGGCTCCCTGCAGCCTAGTTCGCGCCGCGCTTATTAGCGCAGGTCTAGGAAATCGCCTGCGCTTTGGCGGTAAAAATCCCCAACCAATGGGAAGGCAAGGACGCAGGTTGCGTGGCTACGGTGGTTGTAAAGGGACAATTCCATACGCGGTACAGAAATATGACCGGAAGTGGGGAGGCGGTGACCGGTGCCTTCTTCCGGTGGAACGCGGCCCTCCGGAAAGAGTCCTTGGGGTTCCATTTGACTTTATCCATGAGGTGAGACGAATTTTCCAATACTAATCTGAGCACATAGTTTAGGGAGCAGCATAGCTTGGAATAGATGTACCGCCCACACCCCCCGAAACTTCCTCTTTTCCCTTTTTTAAAAATAAAAATCATTCTATTGAGGGCTCATATAACTATCCATATGTACATACATTGTGTCACGCTCATTTGTACATTTTTGCCATCATTCTCAAAACATTTGCTTTCTCCTTACTCCCTTTATATCAGCTCCTCACTTTTTCCCCTGCTTCATGGAACCTTGATCATTTATCAATTATTTTGTCATGTCTTACAGTGCCCACATCTCCCTTCATCCACTTTTCTGTTGTGCAACTCCATGGAGGGGGTTATATGTAAATCCTTGTAATCAGTCCCCCCCTTTTTTTTTAAATCATTTTATTGGGGGCTTGTACAACCCTTATCACAATCAATACATCATTCCATTGTGTTTAGGACATTTGTGCATTTGTTGACCTCATCATTCTCAACACATTTCCTTTCTAATTGAGCCCTTGGTATCAGCTCCTCGTTTTTCTATCTCCCTCCCTACCCCCTCCCTCCTAAACCCTTGTTAATATTGATAGGTTTAGAATTAAGGTAGCAGATGGACATTGGACCTCCACTTCTTTTCTCCCTCAATTGCAAGAACACTTTGTTCTATTGAACTGGCATGCCGTGATGCTCACCTTAAAAGCTTGAAAATAAACAATCCGCGATCTAGCTCAGAAACAGCAAAGCCCACGTGGGAGAAGCACACCAGCATGTGTGATCACGAGGTGTTGAAGGGATCAGGCATTAAAGAACAAAAAAAATCACATCATTGTGAATGAGGAAGGGTATGGAGTAGGGACGAGGCCAAAACCCATCTGAAGAAAGTGGACATCCCCTTACAGAACGGTTGTGGGAAGAGAAGAGGTGTTCAGGGTGCAGTGGAGCAACAATGAAACATACAGCTTTGCTCTAGTTATTTTCTATTTATTTATGTATTTGTTTGTATCATTTTATCAGGAGCTTGCACATCTCTTATCACAACCCATACATACATTGTGTCGAGCACATTTCTACATTTGTTGCCATCATTATTCTCAAAACCTTTGCTTTCTACTTGAGCCCTTGGTATCAACTCCTCATTTTCTCCAACCCTCCCCGCTACCCCCTCCCTCATGAACCCTTGATAATTTATAAATTATTATTTTGTCATATCTTACACTGTCCGACATCTCCCTTCACCCACTTTTCTGTTGTCCTTCCCCCAGGGTGGAGGTTATGTAGGTCCTTGTAATCGGTCCCCCCTTAATACCCCACTTTCCCTCCACCCTCACGGTATAGCCATTCTTAGCACTGGTCCTAAAGAGAGCGTCTGACCTGGATTCCCTGTGTTTCAAGTTCCTATCTGTACCAGTGTACATCCTCTGGTCTATCCAGATTTGTGCGGCAGAATTGGGATCATGATACAGGAGGGGGTTGGGAGAGGAAGCATTTAGGAATTAGAGGAAAGTTGTATGTTTCATCATTGCTACACTGCACCGACTGGATCATCTCCCGACAACCCTTCTGAAAGGGGATGACCACTTGCCTACACATGGTTCTTGGGTTCCCAATCTTCACTGCCCTCATTCACAATGATATAAATTTTTTGTTCTTTGATGCCTGATACCTGATCCCTTTGAAACATCATGATCACACAGGCTGGTGTGCTTCTTCCATGTTGCCTTTGTTGCTTCTGAGCTAGATGGCTGCTTGTTTACCTTCAAGTCTTTAAGAGCCCAGACGCTATCTCTTTTGACAGCCAGGATTTGTTTCACCACATTTGTTTATGCGCCCATTTGTCTTCAGCAATCATATCGGGAAGGTGAGCACACAATTATATGACTTTTTTTGTTCTTTGATGCCTGATAACTGATCCCTTTGGCACCTCATGATCACACAGGCTGGTGTGCTTCTTCCATGTGGGTTTTCTTGTTTCTGAGCTAGACAGCTGCTTATTTACTTTGAAGTCTCTAAGACCCTATATCTTTTGATAGCCATTTGTCTTCAGTGATCAGATCATTACACACCTCTTTTTAACAAGTTTAAACTATTGTATTATATGACATCTGAATTATATGTCAATAAAACTGAAAAAATTTTAAAGATTAAAGGAATATATGGAGTCGCTATACTAAAAAGAACTGGTCAATATTGCATCATGTTAAGAGGTATCATATAAGAACCAAAGGTACTGAAAGAAGAAGTCCAAGTTGCACTGAAAGCATTAGTCAAAAACAAGGCTCCAGGAATTGTTGGAAAACCCACTGTAGGCAGTTACATAATCTAATAACTTGAGAAAGGGTAAAGTCTAGCCTGTCAATAGGGTCACAGCGAATGAGGCCTCTGTGGGGCCTGGCTTTCTCCAGAGGATTTTGGGTATTCCTGTATTGCTATCTTGTGGTGGAACACACTGTCTCTTTTCTACACAATCCTGTTGACAAACCACATGGAGACACACTGAGAGAGCCAGAGCCCTGGAGCTGGAGGAGCCACATAGTGACCCCTGCCAGCACCAAGATCCTTCACCGCTACTGGATCTACATGACTTTCCACCCACTGGTCTGTGATATTCTTGCATTTGGCATTATTGCATGGCTACATGAGTCTAAAGAGGAATTTATTGACCAGTATTGGACATAGGGGATAATATTGGACTTACGGACTTGATCTGGACTGGGCTGGGATGTTTCTCAATATACAATTGCTCTTTTATACAAAGCTCTTTCTTATACACATGAGTGTCTGTGAATTTGTTTCTCTGGTCTACCTGGACTAACACATTATGCTACCTGGAGTGGTGTACTAGAGAAACAAATCACAAAGATGGAGAGTGGATGCTTGTTTGACGTCTGCTCATGGTAGTACTTTTTTGGCTAGCCAGAGGTTAGATCTGGCCATTCAGTTTGCTGGGTTGTTTTATGGAAAAAATACAGGAAGTTAAACTTTTTATGATTTCCTTTGATTGCTGTCTTTGGTGATTCCTGTACTAACTGGTAAAAATGAATGTGATTAATGTATATTTGGAGCTCAGGGGTAGAAATCCAGATTGGAGACTGGAAAGTCAACTCGGTGCTCCTCAAGGGGACAGGCACTCCCCTCTCTGGATCTCACTTTTAACATCGATACACAAAGGTCGATTCTGTGAGGGTCACAGACTGGGGACTCCCATGGCCAAATGAGGACCTGTGTGGACTCTGGTTGGCCTGCTTATTCACTGCCATCTAGAAGATTCCAACTCACAGTGACCCTGTAAGACCGAGCGGAACTGCCCCTGTGGGTTTCCGAGGCTGAAATTCTATATGGACTAGAAGGTCTCATCTCTGCACAGCCCCCCACCCTATCCCCCAACCCCCGCTCCCCCAGTGTGACTGGTGGTTTAAAACTACTGACCTTCTAGTTAGCTGCCCAACACATAACCCACTGTGCCATCAGGGCTCTTTGGCCTACTTGGCTTCTATCCAATGTTATTGAATCGCCTTTGAAAAAATCAGGAGGTTTTTAAGAAAACAGGAATTTTGACTTTCTCTAGAAAAATCGATCTGGCATCACTGGAACCTAAACTAGAGGATCCACAATTCCACGTGGCTCTGGGAATCTCAACATTTCTTCCTCCTGCTCAAAGTAAAATGGTTTAAGGGGACCTTTCACAGCTGGTGGGCTGGTCTCCTTTCTAGAAAGTTGCCTCTGTAAAGAGAATGCATCTTTCTTCCCTTTTACCTAGTTGGGGGTGGTGAGGGTAGCAGGAGCTATTGGGTTAAGAAAAAACAGTCCAGGTAGCTTCAGTCTGCCCTGCCAGGGCTTTAGAGGCCAAGCCTTTTTTGCTCCAGCTGACTGACCTGCTGTTTCCAGGGCAGCCCCACCATCTGTTCCCAGATGCAGGGAGGGAGCCGACTTTCCTTCATCACACCTGCCCCAAACTCAGGCCCAGAACTACTGTCTAAACACAGAACAACTTTTGTCTGGCCAAATGTGGGACCCCAAATTTCTTCCCTCTTTCCCGATACTCCTTCAGTGACTTGATGACCTGGGCCAGGCTGAGATGAATTAGCTTGCTCCTCACAGCTGGCTGCTGGGTTCCAGTCAACTCCCAGAGGCCACTGGCTGTGCCCATCAGTAGAAGTGGGAGTGGAGAACCCTCAGCTCTTGGCTGAGCAGCTCTGTCAGTCTGTAGCTGTTGACTGTAGCTGCTTCTGACAGCCAGTCTAGCTGGTGCTTTAAGTCATTTCAGTCGCTCCACCTCAGCTGTGATTAGTCTAGTCTCTGTAGCCTCAGAGGGAGGGGAAAACAAAACACCTCAATGACTTTGAATCAGAGTGGGTTATCCTCTTTTAAAAGGCAGAAAGTCTGAATTGGAGGATATTTTTGGGGGGTCTCTTTTATGCATTTCACATTTATGAAATAAGAACTAACAGTATTTGTTCCAGTAAGTGGATCAGAACCACCTAAGGGCACACTCCTCCCACCAGGCCACGCCTCACTAAGAATAGAGGTCCATCACTTGTCTGGCATTTTGTGGTACTGTGGTGACTTTTGTTTTGTGAGATACTGGGAGCTATGTGATTGGCATTTCATATACCAGCAGGGTCACCCAAAGAGCTTCCAGACAAAGAACAGACAATGAAGAAGGAATTGGCTGCCTGCATGGGAAGAATGAGCCATTGAAAACCCTATGGATAGCAGCAACACTGTCAGTTACTAGACCCCCCATGAACAACAGAAGAACATTGTCAGAACGTGTGCCAGAAGATGAGCTCTTCAACTTGGAAAGTACTCAAAATACAGCTGAGGAAGAGGAAGAGCTGACTTTTCATAGGCAAGTCGACCATACTGATGCAAATCGAGTATAGCCATCAGGACCTTCATTTGCTGATGGGGCACAACTCAAAATGAGGAGAAACAGTTCAAATCGTCATTAATAATTGAAACTTGGGATGTATGAAATATGAATCTAGGGACATTGGAAGTCATTAAAAATGAAATGGAATACATAAAGATTGATATTGTAAGCATTAGTTAGCTGAAATGGACTGATATTGACCATTTTGCAACAGAAAATCTTACGGTTTACTCTGCTGGAAATGACACAATCAAGAGAAACAACATTGCATTCATCATCAAAAGGACATTTTAAGATCTATTTTAATGTACAATGCTATCTTTGATAGGATGCTATCTATGCCCCTTCAAGGAGAACCAATCAATACAACTATTGTTCAAATTTATGCACCAACCACCCAAAGCTGGTGATGCAGAAATTGAATAATTCTACCACCATATTCAGTCCCAAATTTGTCAGACTTGCTATCAAAATGCTATTGGAATGCAAAAGTTGAAAACAAAGAGGAAGGATCAGTAGTTGAAAAATATGGTCTTGGTGATAGAAACCAAGCTGGAGATCGCATGACAGAGTTTGCAAGACCAATAAATTGCTGATAGCATATACTATATTTTCCAACTTCTGTTCTTTCCTCTTTGGTTCCAACATTTGCACTCCAATCACCAATAATTACCAATTTATCTTGATTGTATGTTAGAATTTTGCATGATTAATGATTTCTTCAAACATTTGATCAACAACAAAAAAGGTGACCATAAATGTGGACTTCTCCAGATGGAATACACAGAAATCAAATTGACTACACCTGTGGGAAGAGACAATAAAAGAAGCTCAATATCAGCAACTGAAACCAGTCCAGGGACTGATTGTGGAACAGATCAGCAATTGTTCATACGAGAGCTCAAGTTGAAGTTCAAGAAAATGCAAACAAGTACACGAGAGTCAATATACAACCTTGATAATAACCAACCAAATTTTGAGAACATCTCTGAATAAAGCACAGTGTCATTATAAAAAAAAGGAAATAAAGAAAAGATACAAGTGCATGTCCAAAAAGACTCTGAAACTTACTCTTAATCAGAGAGTAGCTAAAGCAAAAGGAAGAAATGATGAAGTAAAGAGCTAAATAGAAAATTTCAAAGGACAACTCGAGAATACAAAGTAAAATATTATCACAAAATGTGCAAAAGCCTAGAGTTAGAAAACCAAAACAGAACATATTCAGCATATCTTAAACTGAAAGAACTGAAGAAAAATGTCAAGTCTTGAGGTGCAATATTAAAAAATTCTATGGGCAAAATATTGAATGATGAAGGAAACATCTGAGGAAGATGGAAACAATATGGAGTCACTGTATCAAAAAGAATAGACCAACATTCAACCATTTCAGGAGGTAACATATGAGCAAGAACCAATGGTCAGGAAAGAAGAAATTCAAGATGCATGGAAAGCACTAGCCCAAAACAAGATGCCAGGAATTGCTGGAATATCTATTGAAATGTTTCCACAAGCTGATAAAGCACTGGCAGCACTCACTCATCTATGTCAGGAAATTTGGAATACAGCTACTTGGCTAACGGACTGGAAGAGATCCATATGTGTATACATACCAAAGAAGGGAGACCAACAGAATGGTCAAATTATGTAACACTATCATTGGCATCACATGTGAGTCAAATTGTACTGAAGCTAATACAACAACAGTTGCATTGATTCATTGACAGAAAGTTACCATATTCAGCATTCAAGAGCCATCGTGGCACAGTGGTTACAGGTTGGATTGCAAACCCCAAGGTCAGCAGTTCAAAACCACCAGTCACTCCGTGGGAGAAAGGCAAGGTTCTCTACTCCCATAATGAGTTACAGTCTCAGAAACTCACAGGGGCAGTTAGTTCTACCCTATACTATAGGGTCAGGATGAGTTGTCATGAACTACAAGGCAGTGAGTTTGGTTTCCCAGAGATTTAAGCCAGATTCAGAAGAGGATGTGGAACAAAGGATATCAGATATCAGATGGATCTTGCCTGAAAGCAGTGAATACCCTAAAGATGGTTACTTATGTTTTATTAACACCCAAGCTATCTGACTGTGTGGATCATAAGAAAACATGGATAGTTTTGAGAAGAGAATTCCAGAACACTTATAGAACAAGGGTAGATTGCATGGTTTAAGAACCAAGAAAGGTGTGCATCCTGGTTGCACCCACTTATTATACTTTTTCAATTGTATGGTGAGCAAATAATCAGAGAAGCCAAATTATATGAAGAAGAACACAGAATCAGATTTGGAGGAAATATTATTAACAAACTGCTATATGCAGACGACACAGTTTGGCTTGCTGACAAGGATGGGGGACTTGAAGCACTTGCTGGTGAAGATCAAGGATTGCAGCCTTCAATGTGGGATACAACTCAACACAAAGAAAACCAAAATCCTCACAACTGAACCAATAGGTAACATGATGATAAATCGAGCAAAGCCTGAAGTTGTCAAGGATTTTGTCTTGTCTGGATCCACAAGCAATGCTCCTGGAAGCAGCAGTCAAGAGATGAAAAGATACATTGCACTGGGTAGATCTGCTGCATAAGAGCTCTTTAGAATGTTGAAAAGTTAGGATGTTACTTTAAGCAGGAAGTACACCTGATCCAAACCATAGTATTTTCATTTGCCTCATCTGCATGTGAAAAGCTTGCCATTGAGTGAAGAAGACCCAGGTAAACTGTATGAATTTGAACCATGGTACTGGCAAAGAATATTGACAGTACCATGGACTGCCAAAAGAACAAACAAAATCTGTCTTGGAAGTACGGCCAGAATTCCCATTAGAAGTAAGGATGGTGAGACTTTGGACATGGTGTCAGTGGAGACCAGTCCCTGGAGAGGCATCATGCTTAGAAAAATGGAAGGGCTTTGAAAAAAGGTTGAAGGCCCTTGAAGAGCTGGATAGACACAGTGACGACAACAAGAGGACTGAGCATAGGAACACTTGGGTGGATGGAGGAGGAGCTGTTATTGTTACATTCTGCTGTGAATAGGTTTGCCATGGACCAGAACCAACTGGATGGCAAACTAACAACAACAACAACAACAACAACAACAGGGAGAGACATTAAAAAGCCAAACTCACTGCCATTGAGTTGACCGTGATTCAGAGCAACCCTGGAGGACAGGGTAGGACTGGCACCCGTGAGTTTCCCGAGAGTGTAACTTTTCACAGGAGGGGAAAGCCCCTTTAACCTGCTACTTAGCAGCCCAGCCCATCACCAGGGCTCCACAAGGATAGAGAGAAACACTGTTAGGGCTGGATAGGGCAGAGGCTGTACACTGGTACAAATGAGGGATGGAGGTACAGGGAATCCTTGGTGGACGATACCTTCAGGACCAAGGGTGTGAGGGGCGATGCTGGGAGAGTGGAGGGTGAGTGGGTTGGAAAGGGGGAACTGATTACAGGATCCACATGTGACCTCTTCCCTGGGAGAGGGACAGCAGAGAACCGGGGAAGGGAGACTCCGGATAGGGCAAGATATGACAAAATAACGATGTATAAATTACCAAGGGCACATGAGGGAGGGGGGGAAGGGGAGGGAGGGGAAAAAAAGAGGACCTGATGCAAAGGGCTTAAGTGGAGAGCAAATGCTTTGAGAATGATTGGGGTAGGGAATGTATGGATGTGCTTTATACAATTGATGTATGAATATGTATGGATTGTGATAAGAGTTGTATGAGTCCCTAATAAAATGTAAAAAAGGAAAAGAGGAGAAAAAAATGATTAGGGCAAAGACTGTACAGATGTGCTTTACACAATTGATGTATGTATATGTATGAACTGTGATAAGAGTTGTATGAGCCCCTAATAAATTGTTAAAAAAAATGATCCTCAATTCTATCTGAATCCTTGCCAGAGCTGCAAGTTGCCTTAATAAACACGTGCAAAAAAAGTACCTCTGGCAGCAGACCGCTCCGGTTCAAATCCAGGCTCTCTAACTTATTGACTATGTGACCTTGGGCAAACCTGGACCTCTCTGTGCTTCCAAAGACTCACTTTCCAAAAGGGAAGTCATAAGCCAACTTTTCTTATTCCTCACTGGGTTGCTTTGAAGATGAAATGAGACATCTGTCTAAAAATGCTTCTGACCATCCCTTGGTTCTCAGAGCTCCACAAATGCTATGGATTATTGTTATAAGATTATGAATGATTTTTTCCAAGGGTAGTGCAAAGATTAACATCAGTGCTACTTCTCTCTGACAAAATATAAATCCAGATTTCTAAATACCAGGGTCTGAACGGATGCGCTGTTAACAGCATCTTGCTTTTCTCCCATCACTTGTCACAGTAAATCTGATAAGAAATGCTGGGCTAGGGCCTGCAGCCAAGCCCCTCACTGGCAGCGTGCAGGACCTCAGGTTGTTGCCAGGCCAAGGGACATCACAATGGCAAGAGGAGACTCCACAAAGGGCCCCTGCTTCCTCCCCCACGCCACCCTTCCCCACATTCAGGGTGAAACGTCAAAATACAATTTTTTTTTGTCACCTGGTGAAATAATGAGCCCCCATTCCCGTTGCCTTGGTATCATCAGAGCGCAACAGCCACGTGGGGTAATCGCTATCTCCGTGTTAATGCTGCTCAGTTCAAACATTTTCACAGGCCCTGGCGAAATGAAACCCGTGCTTTCTACCTAGGTAGAGTTTGAGGCAATTCAGCCCATTTGCTTCTGCTGAAGAGGCTACCTCAGAAAAACAGGAAATAAAAACATAGAGGGCGCCATTGACATTAGGTTTCTCGTTTTCTTCCTTTCTTCCCTACCTTCCTTTCTTCTTGCCCTTCTCTTTCTCTTTTCTTCCTTCCCTCCCTTTGCTCACGTCTTCCTGCCTGCCTTCACTTTCCATCTTCCCTCCCAAACTCCTCCATTTCTTCTTCGCTCCTCTCTCCCCACCGCCACCTTTCTCCTTTCCTTCCCTGCCTTTTCCCTTCAGCCTCCCAGTTTCCCTCCTTCACTCTCTCCTTTGCTCCTTCCTTTCCCCACCTTGTTTTGATCCAGTGATTTGTACTCCTTTCTTCCTCTCATCCCACCCCTCCCCATTGCTGGAGAAACATCAGTTCCTTGTGGTGCTGGTTTCTTGGCGCCAGACCCTGTTCTTTGGGTGTTCACAAGTCTGTGTCCTGTGTGCAAACATAAGACAGACATATGATCAGGATTGGACAGAAGATGGGATTTGACAGGTGTTCTGCATCCCAAATCTCCAGGAGGCAAAGGTAAAGTCAGGCTCCTGCCTTTAAGGTTATGTCTCCCATTGTAACTGCATCCCACAAAGGCTCCTGCCTCCTGGCCACCTGAGGCCTGCTGCCTGCCTTCCTCTAGCTCCTGGGGAATTGGGGCAGCAGTGGCAAGAACAACAAAAATCCCCAGGAGTTGACAAGAAGGGAAGCTGCCTTGCTCGAGAGACGGCCCCCTCACCCACCTGCATGATGTTGAGATACAGGTTCTCATCCCTGTGGCTGGGCAAGAAACACCCCCTCCCCAAACGCAGTGGCTTCAAACAAGGACCATCATCGTGCGGTTGCTGGGAGGCCACTGGGTCGTGCTTGGAGTCTCCCATGAGTTGGCAGTCTCATGGGAGCTGGGGCACTCAGAGGGCTGGCAGCTGAAGCTGGCCGTTAGCTGGGTGCTTAGCTGGGTTGTTGGTTGGAGTGTCTCCACGTGGCCTTTCCAGGCAGCTCAGGCTTCTTTCAGCATAGTGTCCGGGTTCTGAGAAGTGTCCTGAGAGGTAGCACGTGGAGGCTGGACATTCTAAGGGTGAGCACTCAAGAAGAAGTCTTTGAAGGGATTTTTCAGAAGCTGTGAAGCACTTTGTGGGAGGGAAGGGGGTTGCCCAAACTAGATGTCACAATGTCATCTTCTCCATAATCTATTGGTCACAGAGGTCATGAAACATCCCAATTTAAGGGGAAAGGGCATAGACTCTACCTTCCTATAGGTAGCCTGTCAAGGAATTTGGGGGTCACATACGAAGACTGGGAGACCCTGGGTGGCACAAATGGTTAAGGACTCAACGTATCAAGAGGTGGGCAGCTGCACCCCTCAGAAGAAATAACTAATGGCCTGCTTCTAGAAGCCCACAGGCTTGAGAATCCTGTGATGTGTAGTTTCTCCCTGGCACCCAGGGGGTCCTCGGGAACCAGAACCAACATAACAGCAATGGGTTGGGTTTTTGTTGGTTTTGTTTGGGCTAATATTAAAACGACTAGTATGAAATTATATATGTATTGTGTTTAACTCTCAGGACTCTGATTATGCTGAAGTTGAACAAAACTGTCTGCCTCTTCTATGAACGCCAGCCGATGGAGGCAAAGGGTGAGGGTCTAGAGGAAGAATGAATGTCCCATTCCCGTCCTTATGTTTCAGTTGTCCTTAAAGGGCACAGGGGACAAACCAGACGTCTTTGATATGATTTTAGCCTAATGATGTGCTAGTATGATGATGAGCAGCCTGAAAAGTGGTTTTAACTAATGTGATCCAATATTTGAAAAGTTGACGATTTCACATCGAATTTTATATTCTCAGCATCTCAGTTACAAACAGAAAATCAGGCCTTAAAATGCTTGCATTTCCCCAAGGCAACAACAGTTTGGAGCTAGAATTTGAATGTCCCCTGTGGATGAGCTGACACGTGCCTGTTAACCACAGTCCCCATCCATCCCTATTGCCCCAACACAGAGGTTGGCTACAAGTATCCTTTATCTATATGGCTAAATAGGTTAGTTGGTTTGGATTGGGTTGCTAGTTTTTCCTGTTTTGTTTTGCTTACTTTTGATTTTTGGGGGGGCTAGGAAATGGTGTGTATTTTGGTACCATGTCTTCCAAAGCGAGAAAACCAAACCCAGTAAGCCAAGAAGGTCAAACAGTCTAGATTAATGATGAAAGGAGGAGCCCTGTTGGTGAGGTAGATTATGAGTTGGACTTCTAACTGCAACATCAGAAGTTTGAAACTCCCCCCACCCCCACTCCATAAGAGAAAGATGAGATTTTCTACTCCTGTAAAGATTTACAGCCTTGGAAACCCACAGGAGCAGTTCTATACTCTGTCCAAAGGGTTGCTATATGTCAGAATTGATTCCAGGGTAGTGAGGTTTTCTTGATTGATATAAATAATTTTTGGTGAGTATTGAAAAAACCAGTCAATATTATTTTTAATACACATCAAAGATGGTCCACATTAATTGTTCACACAACCCTGCCACCTTCTTTCTTTATTCCCTTGCCTCCCACTCTCCTTTCTTCCTCCCTATGGTCTTTTATCTCATTCATTTTCTTTCAAGGGTTAGCCTAGGAGTGGGAAAGTCTGACTAATTCTTAACCAAAAGACTAAATTGGTTTTATTGTTGGTGTTATTACTTGGGTTAAATTTTTTTCTTTTCTCTTCTTCTATTGGTTTGTGTCATGTAACCCAGAAAATGGGGAAACATTTGGAACATCAAAACACTATCCTTTCTCAGTAGACTACAAGCATTAAAGGCAACAGAGATAAATACTCCAATAATAACAATAACATACAAGGATAGCTAGAGAGATAAATAGACAGATAGAAAAACCACAAAATCTGAGCAGTTGTGGGAAAGAGAATGGGAATAGCCCCATGAATAAATATACGTTTGCCAGAGAATAGTTCTATATACATAGTAGCATATACTACAAATATGACCATGAATATAATAGTGCATCCAGGAGGCATAGTTAGGAAATGTCTTAGCTAGAACAAAACCCCTTGAGGGAGCGTGTCCTAAATATCAGGGATCAGGAACATAGCTCTGAGAGACCTCAAGATCAATTGGTACAAACTAGCTCACAAAGACAATGTTCTGTATCCATCAGGGAAGTGACTGGGGTCTTCAAAAGCTAGTGAGTAACAAACTAAAAGTCGGTTCTTGGTCTCACCCTATGTGTTGGACAGGGTTCTCTAGAGAGACAAAACCATATTGCTAGTAATTATATATAAATATATTTATAAAGCTAGATATGCAATCCAAGAAATGAACCACTAAATTATATACAGATAGATAACACAAGAAACTAACAGTTAAATTATAAAACAGTGAGACACTAGCAGTCCTTTAAGGCTTGAGAGCCGCCAGTTGCCAGTCCCTTTCTGTAGAGAGAGCTGGGCTATATATACCCAGGCAGCAAACAGCAAGGCAAGTCACCAACTGTCACCAACTGTCGGTCCCCAGCTCCAGAGACGAACATTCCAATCCTGTGGTATTAAATGGACCTCAACTTACAGCGACAGAGTCCACAAGCTAGGCATCCCACATGTAGTCTACCCCTTTAAATTGAGGCACAGAACAAGCAAGGCGAGGCTCACGAAGCCATTTATCCCTCTGTCCTTTGATTAATCCTACTTGTGTTTATCGGCCAGGCTGGCACAATAAACTATTGCACCCTGTCTGGAGCAAATACCATTGAAGAAGCTCAAGATGCCTGGCAACAATTAGTCCAAATCAGTAATGGACTATGCGTACCTCAGCCTCTATGATGCCAAGGTCAGAAGAACTAAATGGTGCCTGCCTATGACAAACAGCTGCTCTGAAAGGGATCATGGTACATGATCCTAGATAGAGTGGGGAGTAATGTGTAAGAAAACTGAAAGTCATACTACTACTACCAATAGTAATAATAATAATGATAAAAGATGAGGTTTATTGGTTAGATAGACTAGTGAGATCCCTACTACTATGGTCCTTCATCACCCTTCAGGTCTGGAACTGAATTCAACCCCCTGAAAAATAGACAGGTTTATAAAGTGAACCTTATGAGAAAAGATTGCAGCCCTCAGTATGGATTACAACTCAATGTCAAGAAGACACACATCCTCACAACTTGATCAATAGGTACCATGATAAATGGAGTAGTTTGTTGTTTTTTTTACTTGGTGTTATTTGTTGAAGTTGGCACGGATTTTTGTCTTGATGAGGTCTATAATCAATGCTCTTGGAAGCTGCAATCATGAGATCAAATGACGCATTCCATATGGATACATTTGGTGCACAATACGTCTGTAGAGTGCTAAAAAGCAAGGATGTTACTTTGAGGACTAAGGTGCACCTTACCCAAGCCATAGTAATTTAAATTGCCTCATAAGTATGTGAAAGTCAGACATTGAATAAGGAAGGCTGAAGAAGAATTGATATGTCTGAATTGTGGTGCTGGTGAAGAATATTGAAAGTAACATGGACTGCCAAGGGAACAAACAGATCTGTCTTAGAAGAAGTATGGTCAGAGGGCTCCTTAAAGGCAAGGATGGTGAGACTTCCTCTCACATACTTTGGTCATGTTATTAAGAGAGACTAGTCCCTGGAGAAGGACATCATGCCAGGTGAAGTAGAGGGACAGTGAAAGAGGAAGCCCCTTAAGGAGATGGATTGACAGTGACTGAAACAAGGGGCTCAAGCTTGGGAACAATTAGGAGAATTATTCAGGGCTAGGTAGTGTTTCTGTCTGTTTGGCATAGGGTCAATGTGGGTTGCAACTGGCTCAATGGCACCTGATAAGAACAACTACACCAAAATGAATCATAGCACTGAGGAGCACACATTCCTCAGAACCATCAACCATTCAAAAGCAAATAGGCAGTATTTGCCCAAGGCCAAATTCAAAAGGCAGGCAAGGTTAGGGGAGAAGGGTGAATGAAAACAGGAAGCAGAGTTTCAATGGCATGAGTGATATTACATTGCAGGAGATTGTCATCAATGTCACATAACAAAACGTGTATAAATTGTTACGTGCAAAGCTGATTTTCTCTGTAAACCTTAACCCACCTTACAATAAAAAGTTTCTTTTTTTAAAACAAAGACACCATCGTTCATATTATAGACACAGCCAAAGAAAGATCTCCTGGACAATCCTAAAAGGATCTCCCAAATGATTTGGGTAGTTAGCCCTCCCCAGGGAGTTCTACCCATTGAAACGCTGGGCGGTTATGGCTGCAATTATATTTCAGGCCAGAAGAGGCAGCAGAGGCCTGGTTGTTCTAATGCTACAAAACTACCAGACAATGGGCAAACAGTTTCTTTCCACGGACGACTAGCGGCTCTGTCATATCCATGTCTGGTGTTCAACACTTGGCGACAGAATCCAGCCCGCTGGGTTTGGGTGGGGTCTGTTTCTCACCCATGCTTGGCTTGGGATTGTTCTATGGCATCCACAAAGTGGAGTCCTTTCCTTTCTGATGTCCCGAGAAAGCTGTTTTCTCCTTTTTCTCTCTCTGGCCCTCTTCCCAAGAACCCTGGGGTTCACTCTGCTTTCCTCTGGTTGATGTTTCTCAGGCAGTTACTTGACCTCGGTTCATCTACTGCAGGTGACCATTAGCAAGTAACTGTACCGTCCTTGGATGGTATTGTTCATGAGCTAGGCTGCGAACTACGGGTTAAAGGTTTGAGTTCACCCAGAGGTGCCTTCCAAGAAGGGCCTGGTGATATGCCTCTGGAAAAAAACCCACCCCAGCCATGGAAAATTCTAGGGACCGGACTTCTCTAACACACTTGGGCTCTCCATGAGTCCGAGTTGACTCAATGGCAATTGGTTGCTGGTATTCCTGTAAGTAGAAGACAACAATCTTTAAGCAGTCCCTCTTGGATTCATGGGAGGAGGATGGCTTCCTCTGAGAGAACTTCTCAGGGCTCCAAGGGCTCAATGATCTTACAAAAAATGAGAGAAATGATGAGCCTGATGACAGATGATATTGCTATGCAGGCCTCGTTTCAGGATGCTCAAGTTTCCAGGTCTTTCCCTGACTCACAGTGTAGCCCTGTGAGGTTCCAAATAGAAGGGCACCCTTGCTCCCAGGACCTGGAGCCTTGTAGCTGAGCAGAGCAGTCATGATGAGAAAGAGGACCCAAGGGGGAAGTCAGGGGGCTGCTTCACTTGTCTCAGTGTCAAGCAAACAAATGTTTTGGCAGGAAATTTCTCTTCAAGAGTGTTCTGATTTCTTGAAGGAAATCTTTTTCTGAACCATTTCCTCAGGGGAAAACCACTCAACTACCTCGGGAAGGAAGATTTTTCTCCTTCCAAGCTTACCAGGCTGTGCTAACTCACAGAGGAGGTGTGACTAGCAGGCAATGAAACTGATTTCCAGACTCCTATGAAAATCAGCAAGTGCTCGGCTGCTAAGTGAAAGGTCGGCAGTTGGAAAACCCCAGCTGCTCTGCAGGAGAAAGTGGTGGCTGACTGTGTCTGACAAGATGACAGCTTTGGAAACCCAATGGGGCAGTTCTCCTCTGTGTTCTACAGTTGCTTTGAGTTGGAGTGGACTTGACAGTGATAGATCTGATCTTTTTCCCCATGAAAATCAACTTTCACGAATACATGTGCATTCATGGATGTCTGTGTCTGCTTTGGCATGCATGTGCACATATGTGCCTATTTGCACGTGGATGAATACGTCTGTGAATGTGGGCGTCTCTATTTACTTTGCCATGTGTGTGCACATGTCTGCCTTTGTCAGTATGCATGCGGGCTCAGGCAGCATAAAGAGATCACAGAGAAACTTGGAGAGAAAGAGAAAAGTAACCTATTTTCTCATGGGTCTCCCATACCTGACGGTCTACTGGCATCCACCGCCACGAAGACCAGAGGTCACTTCATGCCATGTGTCCAGCTGCACATTGCTGGTTGAGGTCAGTCACCAGGGAGGCAAGTGAGACTGGCCTCGCCAACCTACCACCCACCTGCAGGAGTGATTCCCACCATCTGTCCTGGAGCCCCTCCCACCTTACTCAGCCTCCCTAGACCTTGAGTGAAAGGCGTTTCCAACGTTTTTACATAAAGATTTCTGAGATTGACTGAAGAAATGATTTCATTTGACAAAACAAGAAGTTTTGAATTTAAAAATTTGAGGCAAGTGCCCTTCAGAGAGGGGCCACAGGACGGGGCCATGCTCCCTTCCGGTATGCACAGGGGTTGCTATGAGTTGGAACCAACTTGATGAGCACCTGCCAGCAACAACAACAACCAGAAGTTGTCCAAACTTCTGTGGCCTCAACTCAGAAATGAGAATATTATTATTGCCTCCTAGAAAGAACTCAAGGTATTTACAATTGGTTAATAGGCGTTTGGAAAGTGAGTACATTAAGTGGACTGATGACATTGATAAGGCAATAAGAAACTGAGAAGGCTTCACTAACAGGTGCTTTCACATCTGTAACCAGTAGATTCCTTCCTTCTTCATCTCTTGCCATCTTAATCAGCTCCCACACTTTCCAGGCAGCTTGAGGGATTAAATGTTCAGTCTGATCCTATTATAAGCCTCAGCCTCAGAATCAGAGGCTTTACCTGAGGTTTGAGGAGCTATACTGGGAATGAGGGAGAGTAACCTGTCTTTTCTATTGCTCTCCTATCGCTCCCTCTTCCCTAGCCCTTCCCTGTCTCTGGGCCTGCCTTTCCTCCCTAGAGCATTGGCTTCCGGGAGAAGGGGATGGAAACAATGAGCACATTCCTGACCAGGCCTCTTACCATGCTATGTTCCAACCCTCTCTTGGAAGGGCCTCCACGAAGTCCTCTTATGTCATCTCACAATAACTTGTTAGATACCATTGAGTGAGCTCCTGACTCATAGCAAAAGTACACACAAGAGATTGAAGCACCACCTGGTCCTGCACCGTCCTCACAATGGTCCTTGTGTGTGAGCCCATGGTTGCAGCAGTGTGGAGGAGATCCTGTCCAAGAAGGCTGCCAGTGGGTGGGAGGGGCTGCAGCTTTCAGAGACTTTGGAGGATGCCAAGGTGGATAGTTCACGGCGTATCATATGAGGTCAGCCAGCGGGCCTTGGGGGCCCTTCCCATTATCCATAGATATATGAAATAAATGGAGGCCCTCAGCAAGATGGGCTGCAGACACCTCCAGGACTCACTTGATCCTTAGCAAGCTCCCTTAGCCTTAGGACACCACCTGCTGGAACTGTAGCTTTGCTGCCTCTCCTGGCTCTCAACTTCCCTCCTAGAGGACTCCAGCCACCCTTCTCCTTCCAGATCCTTCCAGCAGGAGGCAGATATTGGTCTCTATGCTTTTGCATGTGGCCAGTTTTCTAGGGACAGATCAGCCTCTCCCAAGAATTTGGGTTCACCAGAGTGAGCGTGCCCACAATTCTGCAGAGCGTACGGCCAGGCCTCTGAAGAGAGAACTGCTGGAAGATTTGCCCCTTTTCAAAAGCGCTAATTCCACAGTTGAGAGCTCGTCTCCTGGGGACTCAGCTTGAGTCTCAAGGAGCACATCCCCTTTGACACTGCTGGCAACTCGAGGTGCTGTGGGTCATTTTCTTGCCTTTGAGGAGTGCAAGGGAAATGCTATAATATGTCCCTTCACATGAACCACCAATCCTTATCTGGAGAACTCTCTGAGATGACAGGGATGAGAGGGAGATGTTCCTGGGGCACGCTTTCACCTGCACATCTCTCAGGTGAGTCAAACATTTGACCCCCAAAAGTTGAGTATGATGGTGAGAGTTCAGGCTGGGAGATAGAGTGTCTGGGTTCAAATCAAGAGACTGCACATCTCAACTCCCATGGTTCTCCTGCATAAAACCCAAGCCAAGCAGTTTATCACTTCCCGGCTGAGTATCCTACTGAGGCCAGCTAAACTCATTCTTTGCTGATGACAACGTTGCTTGTACCAAATGGCTTTGCCATGTAGCCCTTAGCAATGGCCAGAAGGGCTGCTCATCAAACCGCAGAGCAGGGCTTCTGGCGCACACGTTAAGAAGGGGGCTATTCACAACAAGGTCAGTAGTTCAGAACCCACTAGCTGTTTCTCTGGAGAAAAACTGTGGCTGTGTGCTTCCATAAAGAGGCCCAGCCATGGAACCCCCCTGGAGAGGGCCATGATGAGCTGGAGTGAGCTCTACAGGAGTGGGATTTTTTACTGTGGATGTAATCCCACCTGGGCAGAGATTTTCTTTGTGACTTAAAGAGGCTGTACCTTACACCAATGACTTGGCTGATACAAAAGGATTCAATTCAACACTGAAGCAAACCAACTCCAAAGGAAGAAGGCAGCTGCCATGCAGAGAGCTCCAAGGACCACCAACCATGGAGGTTATTGAAGCCAAAACAAGAATACCGCCCACCAGCCCTCAGCCCCCAGGGATGGACAAAGAGAGCGTGCCCATCAAGCTGGTGCACTGGCATGATGCTGTCAGCCTCCGGTGCTGTGAGAACATTGACTTTGGTGTGTTAAAGGCACCCACTTGCGGTATGTTTGTGATGTCAACGTGTGGAAACTATGGCAAGCCCCCCTCCCTGCCTCACAGCAGCAAAGCCTCGGCATTAAAACCCCGTGCCTTCTGTGGCGCTTACCAGCTGTGAGAGGGCAGGAAATGCCCTTGGCTTTTCTGCTCCTTGTTGCGACCTCCCTCTGAGGCAGGGAGCAGAGGATGTGAGGTTGGAATCTGTTTTGTTTCATCACTACCCTTTGTCATCTCTCTGAACACTGTCATGTGCTCCTCACCAGTGCTTCGCCCTCTCTATCACCAAGCCATGTGCTCTTTAAAACATGCACACACACAAACACACACACACACACACACCTAATGTTCACATTTTGAGGCACATTTGTCTTTAATTCACTAATAATAACAATAATTATTCAAAGCCACTTTACCATCTGAAAAGAAATCTCTATGCATACACTTAGATCATGGATGCCAACTGCCTTCTTAACAACATTTCCCAATGAAATATTCAGCAGCAATTATATTAAGCCTGAAGCTGTTCATCCAGTTTGTGTTAATCAAAACAAAAACAAGAGACGAAGGGATCCAAAAGGACATGTAAGATCATAGACTGAAAGTAGCCCCATCGAGCACCAAAGGCTTGTCCAGAAGGGCAGAGCCACAGGTAAAAGCTATGTCTCTCTGGAGTTGCTGGCATTTAACTAGATGCAAAATGTCAGCGCAGGAAATGGCTTGCCCAATGCAAATACTAACAAGGGAGGCATGTGTTCCTTTGTAAATGGAGCTTTAGCCAATCCGGGCCTTCAGGATCCAGCTCCCATCGCAGCATCCACGGGAAGCACCAGGGGAATGTTCCGTTTGCTTATTTTCCCTCTCTTTGCTAAGAAGAAAAAGAGCCTTTGTGGCCTAGTGGCTACAAGTTGGGCTGCTAATTGCCATATCAGCAGTTTGAAACTACCAGCTGCTTTGTGGGAGAAAGATAAGGCATTCTGCTCCCATAAAGAGTTCGAGTCTCAGACACTCACAGGGGCAGTTCTACGCTGCCCTATAAGTTGGCTGTGAGTCAGCATGGATTCGATGGCAGTGAGTTTTCTAAGAGTAAGAAGTATCTAGGGGTGTAAACAGTTAATGAGCTCTGCTATTAAGGGAAAAGTTGTCATTCCCAACCCACTTAGAGGAGCTGTGAAAGAGAAGCCTGGCAATCTTCTTCAGAATCCTCCGCCATTGAAAAGTTTATAGAATGTATTGACCTTGGTTGTTAAATAGATCCAGGTAAATGGTGTAGCATACAGGGACCAATGTCATAAAACGGGGTGGGGGTGGAAAAAATCTCTGAGACAGATGCAAAAACTGTGAGGGAATGAGTTGTTGAGGCTGGGGGATCAGGACCATCGTCTCTGGGATTTTCAAAGTTCCTGAGCAATCAGGAAAGGGGCAACAGTTGGTCTCTCCCCATCCAGAGGACAGCAGAAGAGGAGAACTGATTGGGCGCAATGAATCAATGACTAGTGACTCAAGCAACGATCACCCTCCACCACTGGAGACCAGAAGAACTAGATGGTGCCTAGCTCTCACTATCGACTGCTATGAAAGAGATCACATTAGAAGGGCTTGATTAGAGTAGAAGGGAAATGTGGGGCAAAACTCAAAATCATGATTGTCGCGCGCCAGGTCTCGCCAGCAAGAAAAGACGCACCACAACAGGATTCTTCCACAAGCATTTAATTTTTCATAATGCGGTAAAAGACCCTGAAACCCCAAACTACTGCTGCTTATATATGCTCTATTGGGACGTGCTGTGCCCTGATTGGTGCATTTGCCAAAACCTCATGCATTGATTGGTGAGTTCGCCAGAACCTTCGTTTGCATACTCCAGGGTGGAGTTATGACTACGTCATCTCAGCATTGCGCATGCGCTAAGTGGTTGTTTATCACTTAGTTGGACCACCGCCCTGACTGCCCGGCGCCATCTAGTAATGGCGGCGAGAGCTGCGGCTACCCACATCACGAGAGCTGTGGCTTCCCACATCTCGCGAGAGCTACGGCTTCCCACACATGATAAAACACCAAGCTTACTGTTTGGATAAAGGCTGGTGAAATTGCAAGACTATGGTGCTTAGTTACCCTGCAGGTCTAGAACTGAACTCATCATGGCTCGATGTTCAACCAAACAATATACAGGTCTATAATGGGAACAATGACATTAGAGACATACAAATACCGTAGAATAATAGATCCCATGAGATCAAAAGACAGCATTCCCCCAAGAACGAAGTTCAAAAAAGTTGAGAATGAAGGAAGCTTGGAGACAAGAAACAAGAAGATGTGGGGGAAGTGATGGTACATTGTGGGAATTGCTATCAATGACATGAAACAAAATGTGTATGCGTTGCTCAATGGACAGCTGAGCTGCTCTTAAACCTTCACCCAAATCACAATAAAAATGTTTTTAATCAAAGAAAACTTCATGGTTCACTTCGACTGTGACACACACGGGGTGATGAGGAAATAGTGTCAACCGGGTTTGCTGTGGTCCAACCACCAGACATGTGCTTATGGGAGAAAGAGCATGCTGACGCTGGCAATACCGAGCAGGACCAAGATGGTTTTATTTGCCTGCATCATGAAGATGGTAGTCCTGGTGGTGAGATGATTCAGAGCTCAAGTGCTAACCAAGAAGCCACCCAGTTTAAACTCACCCAGCCCTACTGAAGGAGATTTCCCTCCTCAAAGGTGTTGTTGGTTGTTATTTGCCATTGAGGCGATTCTGACTCCCTGTGACGGGAAGGAAAGGCACACTGTGTAAGGGTTTTCAGCGGCTACTTCCTCTGAAGTGGGCAGTGGAAACCTTCTTTGTATTCTGTTCATAGCCTGGAAGTTTCCCTGACACCTCTTCACTTGAGGTAACCCTGCTGGCATTTGAAATACCAGTCACGTGGCTTCCAGCATCACAGTAACACACAACTCACCACAGCACCACAAATGGACAGACAACAACAGGATAGGAGTCTTCATGGGAGCAGGCAGTCACGTCTTCACTTTCTCGATGGGGATCAGTGAGTTCAAACTGCCAGTCTCTCTGTTACAGCCGCACATGCAACCACTGTGCTGCTAGGTACATTTCCTTAAAATTCTGCCTAGAAAAATCTGTGGAACAGTTCTTCTCTGTCACAGAGGGTCAATGTGAGCCAGGATGGGCTCTGAGACACACAAATGCAACACCATGAAGCCACCTTACTCTGTCCTGCTCTTATTTAACTCTATTCTTTTCTGAGCTATCTTTTCCATATATTCACAAGAGACTAGCACTGAGCAGTGTTAATTCCACCAAGGCCAGGAAGGAGGTCAAAGAGTCACAAAGGACTATCTCTTTGCTCTCATGCCACTGCACTAAGGAGGCTTGGGTGGCAGCTGGAAGCTGCACATTTCACTCCCTGTCCCTACACTCCTGGCTGAGTCTCCTCAGAGTGAGACTGCCCCTTTACCCAGCTCACTGCATTGGCTGTCTTGCTCTGAAAAGAGAATTCGCACATGTGAGTCTGACGGGGTGACAGATGGGAATCTTAATGCTGCTCTTTGGAATATGAAAGGCCTCGGATCAGAGTGCTGCAGGGGAGTGATGTCTGCAGAAGACCTGCTGGTCTCCCAGTTAGAAAGAAGCCTTCCCCTTTGCCTCAGAGGTGCGTTCACTGTGGGTGGCAAGTCAGATCCTTGGGCTGGCACTCTCAGTAAACAGATCATATGGGCACCTTGAGAAGCGCTTGCTCACTGACCCAGCTCCCCAAGGATGTAAATATACCAACCAGGATGACTAAGGATACCAGTGCCAGGAATGATCACATTCTTTGCATGTGTACAAATGAGGTGGGCAGCCACCTTCGCTGATGGTGGCTGCACAGTGAGTGTCTGGAATCACACCTGGCTAGGTGGACCATTGAAAGAGTTGGTGACATGATAATAGGGAGTACACCCCCTTGCCAGTAAAGCTGAGGAAATGGCATTTGAGGAAGCAGGGGCAGCCGGGTCGCCAGCATGAAGTCAGCGAGAACTTTGCTTGTGCCTCCTTTGTTCACTGGTGGCTGCTGGCATCTGGGTAGTGAGGACACCATGGCTACTGCCAGAATTCTCCACGGTCCCTGGTTCCACTCTCAAGTCGCTGGCTTCATCACTACCACTGCCATCGAGTCGATTCTGACTCACAGCAACCCGAAAGGACAGAGTAGAACTGCGGCTAGTGGGTCTGGTGGGCTGTGGATCATTATGAGAGCATTTCTATCTCGCAGTAGCTAAAGGGTCCAAAATGCTGGCCTTACGGTTAGCAGCCCAACATAACCCACTTGGTCATGAACCCTTGCCAGCTGATCCAGGGAGTCCATTCCCAAGTGCATATCTAAAAGAATGAAAGACGAGTACCCAGATGGATGCTGCACTAATCACTATGGGCAAAAGGTAAACAATAAGCCAACAATACCCATCAGTAGAAGAATAGAGAAAATATGATCTACACAGAGTGGGATATACATATAGTCTGCCACAAGAAAACTAAGGCCTTTGATTCGGACAGACTCTGTAACACAGGTGAACGCAAGATATGAAGTGAAAGATGCCAAACACCAAATGCCATGTATTGTGAGTCCATTTAGAGCAAAAATGCTGGACAGGTAAATCCCGTAGAGCCATAGAGTAGATTGGTGGTTTCCCAGGGTGGGGCGGGAGGGGCAATGGGGAATGACTGCTTAATGGCTGCAGGGTCGATGAAAATGTTCTGGAACTGGATGGTGGGAAGCTTTCACAGTGTCCTTAAAACTACTCTTAAAAAGGGGAGAGAAAGAATCTGCAGAAAGCACAGTTCTGATTGACTCACATGAATGCGGTCACCAAGAATTGGAATCCACTAGAATTGGAATGGCAGCTAGACTATTGTTTCCTTGGGAGGTGCCTCCAGGAAGGGCCAGTAGAGAAGGGTAATACTGATAGAGCAAAGGGAAGGGGCCGATAAAGAAATGTCATTGAGTAGGTTCCCAGAGACAGTATAAATCCTCTTGTAGTTGTCCCACCCAAAGGCTGAGGGAACTGGAGTGTGGCTCCGCCTATCCCCATGTGTCATTGGTTAAAGTGGCATTAAGTTCTGGAGGATGTCAACTCCCCTGTCTGCTCAATGACTGTTCCCTGTGTGGGGAGTTACATGTGCTTCCTGTGAGACCATTGGCATTTATGGGAGTGGTGGGTGCCAAGTGCTAATACATGGGCACATTAGCAGCTGCTACAGCAAGTGCTGTACATTTTTAGCTGCTTGAGTGACAGGTGGGCCCTACCTCCTGCCCATATTCAGTGGTAGGGTGTTCAGATGGGGGCATCCAAAAAATAATAAGGCCCTATTCTTTGCAAATAGACATTATTATTATTTTAATCTGTCCCAACCCCCTTTCTTATCTGTCCCTGTGAACTACCTCACTGGCTGAAACATCAGTTCCCTGGGGAAGACACCACATTTCAATATGGTCACAAGGCTGTTTTCATTGGCCCAGTGGAGACACTTACATAAGATGGGTCAACTAGACGCTTTTTCTGGAGCATTTCCAACCAAAAAACAAAAAAGATAGTCCCGCTTTTGCAAGTGGCCTGGCATCTAAGAAGCATAATTCAGAAGCACATGTCCCGCCATGTGGAGGAGGCAGTCTATGTTGCGAGATTACAGCATGTGCCCTGAGAGACAGACACAAAGAACACAGGAACATGCCAGTGGTGGTCAGGAACCGTCGACAGAGCCAGCTGTCCTCTTGTTCTCCCCACCTTTCCATTTTCCTAGGATTCTCTCTTCCAAGTATTGGTCTCTTTGCCTGTTTACAACCAAATGAGCCCCAAATAAGATCCAGATCATAGAAATAGAAGGAGGAAGTTGGATGGAGACTGCAGTTCATACTCCCCGGAAGCCATTCAGACTCGCTGGAAGAAGGAGACACTGTGATGGAATTAGCTCTGGATTCCTGACATTTATTGAGGAATGCTCAGGGAATAAGCACCTGTGGGGGGAATCAAGGAAGGGCACAAGAGGGGAATCTCAACAGAGGTCTCAGCCCTGCCTATGGAGAGTGTCATAGTCAGTGTTCCCTAGAGAAACCAAACCAGTTATATAGCTGTAACTGGAGATATCGATATATCCACCAGGGCTCCTATGGTTAACCACTGCACCGGCCACTCATTGCCATCAAGGTGGACTCAAAGTGACTGTGTAAAACAGTATAGAACTGACCTTTTGGGCGTTGGAGACTGTAACTCTTCAGGAGATTACGAAGCTTCATCTTTCCCTCAAGGAGCCCTTGGTGTTTTCAAACTGATGTCCTTGCTGTTGGATGCCCAAAGGGCCACCCACTACGACACCAGAGCCCCAGAGAGTGAGGCTTATTTCTAGCAATTGGCTCACATAGGGGAATGGCAAGTTCCAAATTCATAGGTCAGGCAACAGCCTAAAGAGCTCTGTAGATGTTCATCCTAAAATCCATAGGTTAGGTGATGGGAAAAGACAAGAATAAGAATGGTCAGAACACACCCTAGGGTGTGCTGAAGGCCTTTGGCTGATAGGTTTACCCCTTCCCACATTATGGAAGGTATTCTATTTTGCTTGAGACCCACTCCTTCATAAGAGCAAATAGATGAGGTGAACAAGCGGCCATCTAGCTCAGAAGCAATAAAGCCCACCTGGAAGAAGCACACCAGCCGGTGCGATCATGAGGTGCCAAAGGGACCAGGTATAAGGCATCATGCAAAAAAATAGAATATATATATATATATATCTGTGTGTATATGGATATATATACCATAGAGAATGAAGGGGGAAGTGCAGAGTGGAGACCAGAGGCCTAAATGTCGACCACTGGAGATCCCCTCATAGAGGGCTTTAGGAGAGGAGATGGGTCAGTCAGGGTGCGATGTAGTACCAATGAAGAACACAGCTTTCCCCTAGATCCTGGATGCGTCCTCTCCGCAACTACCAGGATCCAAATTCTACCTTGCAGGACTGGATAGGGCAGAGGCTGTACACTGGTGAATATGGGAGCTGGAGGCACAGGGAATCCAGGGTGGATGATACCTTCAGGACCAGGGGTGTGAGGGGTGATACTGGGAGAGTGGAGGGTGAGTGGGTTGGAAAGGGGTAACTGATTACAAGGATCCACATGTGACCTCCTCCCTGGGAGATGGACGGCAGAGAAAGGGGGAAGGGAGACTCCGGAAAGGGCAAGAGATGACAAAATAACAATCTGTGGATTATCAAGAGCTCATGAGGGAGGGGGAGCGGGGAGGGAGGGGACAAAAAAAGAGGACCTGATGCGGAGGGCTTAAGTGGAGAGCAAATGCTTTGAGAGTGATTAGGGCAAAGAATGTACAGATGTGCTTTATAAAATTGATGTATGTATATGTATGGATTGTGATAAGAGTTGTATGAGCCCCTAATAAAATGTTTAAAAAACAAGAGCAAATAGATGAATGCTTGTTTGACCAAAAAACTGGGCACCATAGCCTCGCCACATTGATATGCAAAAGGAGCCATCACAGGGAGCTCTGTAACTGGGACCTGGCCAAGTGGTGACCAGTAGCCTGGGACTTTGTAGCCTAATACGTTGCAGCGAATTGCTTACTAGTTCTCCTCTAGCTATAGTCTTTGTAACTCCTACCAATGACAGGGTGGAACTATGCCACCGAGGGAAGTAGATAGCATGCTAATAATATCAGTAAAGTGCATGGCATCCTCGAAGAGGTGAGACCATTCAAATAAGACCTGTAGACCGCTAATGTGGGGATTGGTCGGTATGGTCATCCTGGGTGAGTTAACTCAGAAACAGAAAGTGGAGTTTCAAGAGCACCGAGAAAGACGAGCCAGCAGTGGAGTGTGCTCTTTGGACCCAGGATTATTACTCTGAGCACCACCTCTGTCCAGGAGACAGAGATCCCTGACACTGGATGCATCAGGAGACAATGAAAAACAGTGGCAGATAAATAGCTCATGGAAGCAGAGGCAGCAGCACCAAGACCCCAGAACAGGGAGCTCGCCAGCACACAGAATGAGAAAGCTGAGTGTCTTTGGGCCAAGGCTTCCAGACAAAGCGGGCTGCCTCAACGCACTTATCAGCAGAGCTGAAAGAACTTTGCACACGGTCCCAAGCAGAGCAGAGGTCAAGGAGCTGCAGGGCAGAGGCCAAGGACCAGAAAAAGTTCTGCCTCTGGGCACCACTTGGAAGAGACTGTCCTGACTGAAGAACTATATCCCCAGTCATTTCTGATCCTGAATTGTCACCTGCTAGGTCCCCAATTAACCCCAGAAACATAAGTATTGTTTGCGAGTTCTGTGTGGCCATTGCCACTTAAGGATTATCAAACCCAGCAGAGAAGAAGAGAGTGTCATGGTAGGGATGGTTGGTGTCAGAAGCTGTGAAAAGAAAGGAGGTCAGAGGCATTTTGATCTCTGTCTCATAGGAATCAGCCTTGGGCTGTTTATCTTGATTTTCCTCCATTGCCTTTTGTGAAGTTACAGGGGGGTCAAATGCCTCCACTATGCCATTTATACCCCTACATTGACAAGTCGTTGGATGAAGGTTAGTTTGGGGAAGGAGCAGACCTTGGATGAGCTCTCATCAGCTGAGGCAATCCTGATAGGGGCCAGACAGCTGGGACCTTTTCTATCAGTGGCTCTCTCGGCAGCTGGGGAAATCAGTCTCTTGGCCCTGAGAGGAATCTGGGTGACACACTCATCTATGACAATACCCTGAAGAACAAGCTCCCACAAAAACCTGGCTGAGAACTCTCGCCTAGATCACAGGAGTGCATGCCTAGCTAATAATAGCCATTTACTGAAGGCCCTATGATTGGAACTGTGCCTCATTTACAGATGGAAAACTAGAGGAAGGGATTTAAGGTGGCTAAGTTAATAAGTGACAGAGACAAGATTCAAATACAAGTTTGAAGCTGGTACTGTTAGCCTTTTTTCCAGGGCTGGGTTTTAGATGATGCAAATGAGACACTTGTCAGGCACACAAGGTAAAGAGGCCTTCCCTCTCCAGTGTGACTTTCCCCATAAGTCTGAATCATGGGCCTGGTGTGTCTTATTTGCCTTCCCTGAGTCTCAGAACCTGGTCTAGTCTGATTTGCTATTTTGAGGAATAAGCCAGAATGCTCAAGTACTCTGAGTCAAGACCCAATCAACCCTGGAATTGTTCAGTGGGACTTACCAGCCTCTTCCTTCATGTTTCACTTTTCTAGAAACCTCCATGGAGGACTAGCTCTCATGAAGAGAGCTTCAAAAAGCTCATGGCAAAATTCCATTATTTTTTCATATCATTTTTCCACACGCTTTTGGAAGCTCCCTCTTCATCCCTTTCCACAGTCTTTCTCAAGGAAAGAGACTGTTGCTGGTTGATGTCAGATGCCCCTGAGTCTGTTTTCTACTCAGAATGCTCTGCACAAACTCTATCAACAAATGACGTAGAGTCAAACGTGCTGTGTGTCTTTAAGTTGATGTCAGCTCATAGTGACCCTACAGGACAGAGTAGAACTGCCCCCAAAGGTGTCCTAGGCTGAGATCGTTATGGGACCAGCTCGTCAAGTCTTTTCCCCTTTAGAGCCCATGGGTAGGTTCAAACTACCAGCCTTTTGTTTAGCCACCCAGTCCTTAGCCATTGTACCACCAGGGCTCTTTAAAACAGGGATTAGGTTGATTAATTTTATAATCTCCAGGCACATTTGAAAGCTGATTCCCAGAACACCCTTCCCCAGATTGTTGATTAAGACGGGCATTTGGGAACTCATTTCTTTCTCATTTGTGTAAGTGCACTCTATGAGAGGGGTTTCCCTTCATAGATAGGTGATCACATACTATTTTTCCAAATTGAACCACTCTTGGTGGTATATTGGGTTAAGAGTTGGGCTGCTGCTAATGGCAAAGTTAATGGTTCAAACCCACCAGCTACTCCTTGGGAGAAAGATGAGGGTTTTCTGCTCCCGTAAAGATGTGCAGTTCTGAAAATCAGCAGAGCCAGTCTATTGTGCCATTTACGAGGTCAACCCCATGGCAGTGGATTTGGTTTTGGTTTGGGTCTGTGGGGGAAGTCCTTAAGTCATTCTTTAGTCACATGGAGGAGTCCCTGGGTGGTGCAGTTGGTTAACATACTGGCAACAAAGCCCTGTCACTCCTTACCTTAGGATTTACTCACTCTTTGAAACAGGCATTTATTTACACACAGTTTGACCTCATGATGGTGTTCAGCAGATGTGGATCTTACTTATTTGCATTGTTCTGTGACAGTTGCAAAATTCGTTAGTGGCTCAGGGATCAATCCTCTGTGGACTGCCCCGAAGCTAGATGAAGCAAGCGGGTTCTCCCTGATTCATCCTCCCTCCTTAGCAATGCTTGCTAGTCAGGATAACATAGTGCCCATTAAAGAAACTGCCTGTGTCACTTTAAATTTGTGACCTGGGCGGGAGGGAGGGTCATGATCACAAGTGACAGAAACTGACGCTTGACTAACAGGGGAAAAGGCCTAATGGTGGATAAATGTTGGGAAGACAAGAAAATGTGGCAAATGCCTGGGCAATCTCAGGGCTGTGAAGCAGGTAATGGCGAAACACTCCTCCTGAGGCCAAAGCGTGCCCTCTGTAGTACATTAAATCACATTCACACACACCCATTCATGTTCACATGGGACCTGAGGCTATGGCCTTACTTGGAGAGGAGGTCTTGGCAGATGTGCTTAGATAAGTATTTCAAGAGCTCCATCTTTCTGGGTTTAGATTTCAGATGGATACTACATGCACTGATTGGTGTGTTCTTATAAGAAGAGGAGTGGGCACACAGAGACCCCGTGTGAAGACACTGGCAGAGATTGGATCAGTGCATCTATAAGCCAAGAAATATCAAGGATTAGCAGCAGTGACCGGAAGCAGAGAGAGGCTACTTTGATTCTCCTTCAGAGTTCTCAGAAGGAATGAATCTTGCCCACACCTTAATTTTAACCCTTTGTCCTTCAGAAAAGTGAGAGAACAAATGCCTGCTGTTTAAGTCACTCGATTGGTAGCCCTTTGTTACAGCTACCCAAAAGAACCATTATGGATTGATCTGTAGCCCCCTCAAAATATGTGAGAAATTTGAACCTTGGTGGACATGATCCTGTTTGAAAAGAAGGGAGTTCTTTTGTAATATAAATGAGGCCGTATGGCCACTGGAGATCCCTTCATAGAGGGGTTTAGAAGAGGAGATGGGTCAGTCAGGGTGCGAGGTAGTACCGATGAAGAACACAGCTTTCCCCCAGATCCTGTATGCTTCCTCCCCCCAACTACCATGATCCAAATTCTACCTTGCAGGGCTGGATAGGGCAGAGGTTGTACACTGGTGCATATGGGGGCTGGAGGCACAGGGAATCCAGGGTGGATGATACCTTCAGGACCAAAGGTGTGAGGGGCGATGCTGGGAGAGTGGAGGGTGAGTGGGTTGGAAAGGGGGAACTGATTACGAGGATCCACATGTGACCTCCTCCCTGGGAGATGGACAGCAGAGAAGGGGGGGAAGGGAGACTCGGGATAGAGCAAGATATGACAAAATAACAATGTATAAATTACCAAGGGTACATGAGGGAGGGGGGAGCGGGGAGAGAGAGGAAAAAAAAAAGAGGACCTGATGCAAAGTGCATAAGTGGAGAGCAAATGCTTTGAGAATGATTGGGGCAGGGAATGTGCGGATGTGCTTTATATAATTGATGTATGTATATGTATGGATTGTGATAAGAGTTGTATGAGCCCCTAATAAAATGTAAAAAAAAGAAAATGATTAGGGCAAAGAATGTACAGATGTGCTTTATACAATTGATATATGTATATGTATGGATTGTGATAAGAGTTGTATGAGTCCTAATAAAATGTTAAAAAAATGAGGCCATATGAGAATAGGCTTGAGCCTAAACCTAAACACTTCTGAGTTAAAGGCCAGGATAGACCCAGTAACACACAGTACGGGGAGAAAGATAGCGAGGAATGCCAAGGAACTTTCTGGTATCCACAAAGAAGGACCCTGACCTAGAGTCGCACCCCAAATTTGAACCTGTAAGCTCCAAAGCAGGGGGAAAAGTGTTTTAAGGCTACTGACTTGTTGGATAATTTTTGGTTAAGGAGATTAAGACAGGAATTTAAGACATCCTCCAATCCTTCCTCTGGCTTCGTTCCATTTTTCTCACATTCAAGAGTCCTCCTAGAGGATTCAATCAGGTTGTTGTTGTTGTTGTTGTTGTTGTTGTTCAGTGTCATAGGGAGGGTTTGGATTCATTGTGACCATGCATACAACAAAGTCATACACTGCCCGGTCCTGTACCATTCTCACCGTTGTTCTTAAGTTTGAGCCCATTGTTGCAGCCACTGTGTCAATCCCATTTGTTGAGGGCCTTCCTCTTTTTCATTGCCCCTCTACTTTCCAGAACACGATGTCCTGCTCCAGGGACTGATCTCTCCAGACAACATGTCAAAGTTAAGGCGAAGTCTCATTATCCTTGCCCTGAGGAACATTCTGGCTGTACTTCATCCAAGTTAGATGGGTTTGTTCTTTTGGCAGTCCATGGTACATTCATTACTCTTTTACATCACTACTAATCAAATATATCTATTCTTCTTTGGTCTTCCTTATTCAGTGTTCAACTTTCACATGAATATGAGACAGTTGAAAATACCATGGCCTGGGTCAACCCGCCCCAGTCCTCAAAGTAATCTCTTGCTTTTCAACACTTTAAAGAGGTCTCGTGTAGCAGATTTGACTAGTGAAATGTGTCATTTGTTCTCTTCTCTGCTGCTTCCATGAGAATTGATTGTGGATTCAAGCAAGACAAAATCCTTGACAATTTCGATCTTTCCTCCATTTATCATGATGTTATCAATAGGTCCAGTTGTGAGGGTCTGGGCTTTCTTTACATTGAGTCATAATCCAAACTGAAGGCTTTAATCCTTCATCTTCATCAGCAAGTGAATCAAGTCCTTCTCATTTTCAGCAAAATTGTGTCATCTGTATAATGCAGGTTGTTAATAGGCCTTCCTCCAACCTGATGCTCCATCAGGCACTGCCCCTTAATGAGTTTAGGTCATGAAGGATAGTCCTCCATAGGCACATTGATTATTACACTACCACCCTCACATAATAAATTCAGAGAGAGAAAATTTCCCCAAAGCAATGGAAAGCTTACTAGAGAAGTGGAGGGTGCTAAAAGCCAAAGGTGACACAAACTGGAAATCAATACTAGTTTTCAATACCTGCAGTCATCTAATAGTTCACTGCACTATCTAAGGAAAGGTGAGGAGAACTGGGGCAATTCCATTAAAAAAAAGACAATGCAGGGTATATAAGTCCGTCATTCCTCTGGAGAAGAAAAACACATAGTTGGGTTGTAGAGCTTTGTTTGCTAATCAACCGAATGTAGTTGTAAGGCAGGGGTGTGTGTGTGCGCGCGTGTGTGTGTGCGTGCGTGTGTGTGTGTGTGTTGAAGGGAGGGGCTTGCCATTCTATTTCATAGCCAGGAGAAAGATGAGCCTCTTCCCATATCTTTTGCTCTGTGGCAAGTTACTGATCTACAAGGAACTTTTATTTGACAAGGATATTGCCGAGAAAACAACGGGAAGCTTGTGTTCATCTCTGCTGAGAGGTGGAGTCAAAGAGATGGGCTTTATGACAGACACCCTGATCGTGCAACCAAACTATGAAATGGCCTCATACATTCAACACACATTTGCTGCACCTCCCCAGTGTGCTGCCCAGATATTACCAGGCAGAGTGTTTTATGGGCAGCATTTTAGAGTTAGGCAGGCAGAGGGAGTGTCTTTGTGGGTGTTGCCTTTACCAGTCCTTGGATTGTTCTGGGACAGGCATGTCTTTTTCCTCTAAAGTAACTGATCGCGTGTAAAGAAGGAGTCTCCTCAGTAAGACGGGTTGAACCAAACCCAACCTATGACAATCATCTCAATTGGAACACATAGCGACCCTATACAAATACCCGTAGGGTTTCCAAGTTTGTAACTCTTTTGGGGGGTCAACTACCATATCCTTCTCTTGCAGAACCACTACAGAGTTGAGCGTTGTGTTAGCAGCTGAATGCTTAATCACTGTGCCCATTTTGTTTGCAGAGCCGCCCTCAAAACACTGAACAGGTTTTCTGGGTACCAAGTATGTCCACTTCTGTATCTGGCCTAGGGTGTTTTCTCCAAGTTGATAGGAGGTGCAAATCAGTTACTAGGGGTTTGGCAGAGTCAGTATGGAAACTGGGAGGGTGTGTGAAATTTGAACCAGAGTAGAACAATTCCAAGACACTTCCTAGGGATTCCTGGCATATAATATGCAAATGATAGTCAAGATATACAACTGTGTCTCTGTTCTTGGTTCTGTCAGTACCTGGTGTGGCCACAAAGGAGAAACCTGGTCTCCTGCTATTTTGAGCATCTAGTGTGAATGACAGGAGATAAGTCACATGCTAATGAACCCTGGTGGTGTAGTAGTTAAGCACCATGGTGCCCGGCTATCAAAGCATATAGCGTCTGGGGTCTTAAAGGCTGGAAGATAAACAGGGGGCCATGTAGATAAGAAACAACAAAGTCCACATGGAAAAAGCACACCAGCCTACACCAACATGATCTCTGAAGACAAAGCGGGTGCATAAGCACATGTGAGCATGTTTTCTTGATGTGCACTCACCCTTTACATACAACTCTCTTAGACATACGTGTTTCTGTGGATTTGTTTCTCGAATGCACCCAGACTAACATAAGCAGCGTGGAACGCATTTAAGAAGCCTAGACAAGGGCAGGGCAGGATATTCGGAGGGACTGGATCCAGAATTAGAGAGGAAGGAGCCCTGGTGGCAAAACGGGCTGCTAGCTCCCTGTCCCAAGGGGGACAATGAGACTGCTGGCTCCCATGAACATTTACAGTCTTGAAAACTCCATATAGGGTCACTGTGGTTGGAATCCACTGGACGGCAGTGACCTTTTGGGATTGAAGGTGGAAGCCACCAATGACTTCCTGCCAGTGAGCCAAGGAGCCTCCGGAGAGTGTGTGAACTTCTGGAATGCAGTGAACAACCTCTGCACATCTGCTTTTCGTGCTGCCCAAGTCATGCCCTTGGCCTTTGCTTAAACATATTCATCCAGAAGTGAATCATCACAGCTGCTCCCTCCGGAAGCTGGGGGCTGAGCTCTCTGGTTCCACTCTGTCAGCATTTCTGGTCCGGGTACCTCCCCTCTGCCCCGGCACAGGCAATGTGCTTTTGGAAGCAGTGCTCCCTGGGTAGTGGGTGTGATTTGCCTCCTCTGGCCTAACATGATGAATGCTGAGAGGGGGTGGATACTAGGGGGTTAAACTCCCTGAACTTTACCTAGCCCAGGGGAAAACTTATTATTTAAAGTAAGCTTTAGACAGAATCTTTAGAAAGAGAAATGGTTAACTTTATGTACACAATTACTCCCCAACACATAGGCTCAACCTCATAGGCTGTGGATGACCTTGAGCAGGTGCTCAGTCACAATGGGTTTCTATCAGGATTGAGAGTTCAGCTCTCTCAACTCTCCAACTGGTTATTAGCACCATAGTCTCGTTTCTATTTTTGTATTTACTTTGTTTTGAGGGGGAAAAGACTCCCAATTCAACTATATTTTATTAGGAACTCCTTTGCTAAGTTTTACACAAGAAAAAGGCACAAACTGCTGTTCTGGATGAAGGAGAGCATCCGCATGAGGCCACAATGGTGTTGGAAGGACCCACAGCCACAGTGACTTAAATAAAATGACACCCATTCTGTCCTGCTGACTCTGACTCATAGTGACTCTGTGTAGGGATCCTGAAGTTGCTACCTTTACAGGAAGCAATAACCTCATCTTTCTCCTGTGGAATGACTAGTGGCTTTGAACCAGAGACCTTGCTCTTAATAGTCCAACACTATCCAGCATTACCACCTGGGCTCCTGAAAACTTAAATAAGACATAGAAAACAAACAACTTTGTCACAAAATTGTGACTGAAGACAGATCAATTCATGGAGTTTCAGGAGGGCCTGTGAGAGCATGAGCGGGACCTTCATTGGGATGTGCACACTACCGTATATCGTTGAGTGTGGCCCGGGGAGTGGATGCAAGCACACTGCCTGAGGGACAAGCTTTCCACTGCCAGTCAGCAGTAAGAAAGAACTCAATGGTGGCTGAATCTGTGGCCCCTCAAAATGGATGTAGGGTCTCCACATAGACTCTCACTGTGAGCCACAGCCTATTGCTCAAAATTTAAGCTCAAATACGACTTAAACGCCAAACATTCTGTTTCCTTAAAATAGGGTACTGCCAGGAACAGCTAGAAGTCTGCATGACCTATCAGATCTCAACGCCGATCTCAAATCACTTCACATGATCCATTCTACCAGGCATGTCAAGGACAACTAGAGGTCTGCATGAGCGAGCCCAAATCGCCTCCTCACTTACCCATTCCAGAGGCTGTGCCTGTATAACCTATCGACTAACACATTCCCATATGCCATGGTTATGAAACCAACCATCATGCTGGAATAAGGACCAATCACGATGCAAGGGTCAGGGTCAATGGGAAAGCAAAATAGGGGCTGAGGGGAGCCAAGAGGGGTCGCTTCACTCAATCCCTAAACCTGATCTAATGTCACTAGACTGGGGTCTTCCTCACATCTCAAGGGCACCCGATTCATGATTGAAGTGAATTGTGCTTATTCAACCTTTGTTCTGCTTGCTGTCCTGCTGTGCTGCATCCTCTTCTTGCTTTTTTGTGCATGGCTCCCTCTGTTGTGGTGACAAATGGCTTGAGAGGGATTTGACATAGGGAGAAAGCCCACCCACATCAACTGTCACCAGAAGCAGACACTAAGTCCATTTCTCTCACCTCACAGAACTATGCACACCAGACACTGGTAGGGCTGTCTGGGAGGGGAACCCTTAGTGCAGTGGTTCTCAACCTGTGGGTTGCGACCCCTTTGGGAGTCATATGACCCTTTCACAGGGCTCACCCAATTCATAACTGTAGCAAAATTACAGTGATGAAGTAGCAAGAAAATCATTTAATGGTTGGGGGAGGGGGGCATCACCACAACAAGAGGACCTGTATTAGGAAGGTTGAGAACCACTGCCCGAGTGTGTTTAGGACTTTGCTGCCCTCAAGGTCATCAGACATTCCTGAAGGCAGAGCCACTGCAGGAAGCCCTTCTGGGAAATGCCCTGAAGACAGGTCTCAACCAACTCCACCCTCACCCTCTGAGATCCTAATCATAGGACGCATGGAAATGCTCCCTGCCTCTTCGAAGGCTGTAAGTCCATGGGAGCAGAAAGCCTCCTCTTTCTCCCTTGGAGTGGTGGCTGGTGAGTTCAAACTGCTCACTTTCTGGCTAACATAACCCACAGACCAGCTCCCCCTGAGCTCAGTTTGGTTTGCCGCACAGCACACATTGTTTGGAACCTTCTGAAATAGCTATGCACATGTGCAGGTTGGGGGGATTTCACACAAGATGCAGTTTTCCACCCTCTCTTGGCAAAAATAATTTTTGCAAAAGGCTTGTATTCTCTTCTGGATCTGAGTAGCAGCTACTCTCATGAAGTCATAGCACATACATTCATGCTACAGTCCTCCCAACTCCCTAATGTCTTACGCCGAGTCTGCACCATGCTTTTCTGTGTCCTACATGGCAGCTGTAGGCACCCAAGGCATGGGCTCTGCAGCCTGGGTCCAAATCTCTCCTTCCCACTTCCTCACTGTGTGGTCCTAGGCTCATGACTTTATCATCCTGTGCCACTGATTTTTCATCTGTAAAAGGAGGCCAAATAGAGTCCACACATAGGCTTGTTAAGTGGAATAATTGAATTATTATACACAAAAAGCTTAGAACGGTGCTTGGCATCTTGCAAATACTATTAGGTGGTTTAGCATAGGGACTGGGTCATCCATTACATATGCTCAGGTTCAAACTTCCGGCCAGGAAGGGGTGGTACACCTAAGTGGGCATTACACCTGGATTGGCCCATCTGGGCAAGGTGAATTCAATCCAGCCATTGGGGTTGACCATGACCGTCAACCATGCCTCCCTATGGAGGAATTGAAAAGGCAGGATCTTGACCGCTCCGATGTCTCCCTTCACCCACTTTTCTGTTGTCTGTCCCCCAGAGAGGAGGTCACATGTAGATACTTGTAATCAGTTCCCTCTTTCCAATCCACCCTCCCACAACCCTCTCAGTATCACCACTCACAAATTATCAAGGTTTCTTGAGGGATGGGGGAGCGGGGAGGGAGGGGAAAAATGAGGACTTGATGCCAGGGGCTTAAGTGGAGACCAAATGTTTTGAGAATAATGAGGGCAATGAATGTACAAATGTGCTTTACACAATTGATGTATATATGGATTGTGATAAGAGTTGTATGAGCCCCTAATAAAACGATTTTTTTAAAAAGAAAAAAAGGCAGGATCCCGGAGCCCACTGAGTGACTTTCTCTCCAGCAGCTTCTAGGTAGGCTGTGCCCCGTGAGGGGCCCCGAGGTGCCTGTGTAAACCTGAAACTTCTTCTCTCAAAAAACCCACTTGGATCACAATCCAGGCTTCAAATTGAATTCTTTCTTGCGCGAAGCCAAGGCCTGAGGTATATCTCTCCCAGGAGAGATCTAACAATAGTATCTCTTATTATAGCATTAGGAGCCCAGGTGGTGTAGTGGACTGTGCATTAAGCTGCTAATCGCAAGGTAGGGGGTTTGAACTGACTAGCCCGTCCGTGGGAGAAATATGAGGTTGTCTATTTCTGTAAGGCAGTGGTTCTCAACCTTCATAATGCCCCCACCACCCTTTAATACAGTTCATGTTGTGGTCACCTGCAACCATAAAATTATTTTCATTGCTACTTCATAACTGTAATTTTGCTATTGTTATGAATTGGTTGACCCCTGTGAAAGGGTTATTTGATCCCCAGAGGGGTCGCGACCCACAGGTTGAGAACCGCTACTGTAAGGATTTAAAGTCTCAAAACCCCAAAGGGGCAGTTCTTTGTCCTATTGGGCCGGTATGAGTGGGAGTCAATAAAATGGTAGTTAGGTTTTTTTTCTGCATCAGTATCAGATTCTGGTGGCAATCTCAGTCATCACGCATTGTGGTCTGGTTTGAACTCTGGTAGATCTGTGGGAAATGACTGCCCTGGTTTGAGGTGAGGGCCACGGTGCTTCAGTGGTAGATCTCTCATCGTCTTTCACCGGGAAGACCCGGGTTCGATTTGCAGCCAATGTGCCCCAGACTGTCAGTGAAAGTTTGTGTGTTGCTATGACACTGAGCAGGCTTCAGTGATGTTTCCAGACTGAAATAGAATAAGGACGAAAGACCTGATTATCTCCATCCACACATCGACCTATGGCCCTCCAAGGTTGGCTTCCCTTCCCAGCCCTGGTGATAGCACAGACTGGCATAGTTTGCTCCGCTTCCCATGAGGTGCCCATGAGAGGCTGACTTGACAACCACGGTCAAGATCAAC
Organism: Tenrec ecaudatus; assembly: GCF_050624435.1. Taxonomy (NCBI): domain Eukaryota; kingdom Metazoa; phylum Chordata; class Mammalia; order Afrosoricida; family Tenrecidae; genus Tenrec; species Tenrec ecaudatus. The sequence continues at coordinate 506,180 of NW_027457666.1, read as the reverse complement.
AGCTTGAACTCCTTTCTGGGTCTACAGAAACAAGAACAACCTTCTGAAAGGAGGTCGCATTGCTATTTGGGACTGGGAGAATGCCTTTGTGACAAGGATTGTGCTCTGGATCCCAAAGGCGACTTTTAAACACAGCCACATAGCAACTCCGGAAATTGCCATAGTAGAAGCCAGGTTTAAAAAAAAAAAAGTTCTACTGGCTTGCTCAAAGGAGGCCAGAGTTGGATGGGGGTGGGGTGGGGTGGGGTGGGGTGGGAGACTCCTCTAAAAATGAACAAATTTGTTTCCTTACATATTTGTCATGTCTTTTGGGCCTGAAAGAAAGGGGGGAAAAAGCAGAAGAGAGGAGGAAACGGCGACTGACAGTCATCTTGTTGGTATTCCCACAGCATCCCCTCCTTAGGCACTTGCTGCCATCTCATCCAACTCCACTCAGTATATTTTCACCCAGCAATGATGCAGAAATGTCTGTGTACTCCAGTGTTATTGTAGTCGGGCAGCGTTTACGGGTTTGACTTTCAACTCAGCATGGCAGGACGTCTAGAAGCAATTATAACCAGCACCTGCTCTGTCTGTGCGGTGGGCAGGCAGTGACGGATCCCCAGCTTCCAGAACACTAGTGCCCCCTCCCAGCTCAGGATAATGACGGTGACACTCGGCCTCCTTGTTGTCTGGGGGAGCTCTAGGAGCTCTCCTCTGAAACCTCATATTATTGGCATTTCTTTGAGTGAGCACATCAAATTAGTGACTGTAAAGGAAGGTGTAGGAGATGATTATTGGTGACAAGACAAGCCTCAACCACCTCCAGAGAGCATGTCTCCTAAGTGCAAAGTATGGAGAGGGAGGAAACAATTGACCACAAATGGAATAGGCTCTGAGTCTCGCCACACAATGTATGTGCATGGTCACTGAGGCGCCAACATTATGGCTGGAGGACGGATATGGTTTGTGCAGCCGTGATTGCCATCCAGAACGTGCCGTGCTATTGTGAAAAACGATTTTTTTATTCTGAGCAAATCTCTGCTTCCACTTGCTTTAATGCTTCGCCAGAGAGCCAGGGACTCTGGGAGGGGTGGGGACGCACAGGGCTGGGCTGACCTCAGGAACTCATGTGTAAAGGGCTTTTTCTCACTTGGAAGCAGGCTGGGTTCACAGCTGTTCTTTCTGGTAAAGCTTGTTTCTGAACCTTGCCACGTCTGAGTCCGAAGAGGGAAATGAAGGTGACAAATGCTGCGAGGAGCCCTGGGCACATCTTGGCTATGGTCCTGCTTAAGTCTGTTTCATTTGAATCCCAATTTTACCTTTCCTCCTTTCTGGGTTCCGAAGCATCAGATGGGTGCCAAACTCTTCCACGGACAACTAAAGCTGAACAAGGTGCAGGCAGATGAAGAGCAACGGGAGGTTGGTGTTTGGGAGAATGAATACTTGGGCTTCCTAGGCCAGTCCAGCTGGTGGTTAGAGCCCTGTTTCAGATTCCACTGAAATCTCCTAGTGTCCAAGGACCAAGTGGCTCCTAAGTCCAGAATTTCTGTTACATGTCTCACCAAGGAGAAGCTGGGCCCAAATGCATTGAAGAATAAAGCAGGAGCTTGGCTTGTGAATCCACTCTCTGATTCTGAAATTTCAAAGGCTCCGTGCACAGACATTTCAACACTGAAAGCACAGCAGGGAAAATCAAAGACTTGGGCTTCCTCCTTGCCCCTCTTTTAGGGCTTTTATGGTTTTCCAAGGCGCCTCCTAGAGCCGAGTGTTGTATAGGTCATGTTTAAATATGTCGTAGTTCTGAGGGACTTGCTGTTCTGCTTTCTTTTGCAAGGAGACCCGGTTTCTTGTCTTGTGGCCAAACACAGAGCACAGATGTCTGTGGGCCCCCTCCCTTTCCCCTGACCTTTGCTCTCTTCTCTGGATACCCTACTGACCTGTTCTCCCTTACAAGATCTGAACTGCTCACACACTTCGTTAAATTCTCATCCTAGCGAGATGCATCCGAGCATCTTATTAGAGCCTGTATGAGTTCTGTTCTGGATGCCTATTTGTGTAATTTCAGGTCTCTGGCATGGAAACGTCCCATGCCCACAGACCCACACAGGTAATATAAACTCCAACAGTAGTTTAAGGTTTAAGGTGGTCACAGGGAACACTGGGGCCCGTGTCTCCTGGTGAACCCCTCAGGCTGTCTAAAGGGGCTAGTTCCATCTCAATGTAGCCATGCAGGAATGTAGACCGGTTAGGTAGCAAGACAAGGGGTTGTTCCTCTCCATGCTTAGGGGGCCCCCTACAGGAGGTTGGAAGCCAATGCGGGCTAAGCCCAAGCCAGGAGAGCTTAATTGACGCCTCCCAGCTGAAAACCCTTAAAAGGCTGGAATCTGGAGACCGCCGCCCCTTCCCTTCAGCTGCTTCTCTGCCTTCCACTCAGCAGGGCTGAGTGTGCAGTGTCATAAGGGTGCCCGTGTTCAGTTTAGTGTAACGCCGGAACCTTCTTCTCTCATGTATATAAACCCACTCGGATTACCAACCAGGCTTTGGTGTGAATTTCTTTCCAGTGTGTAGCCAAGGACTGAGACATTTCCCACCCGAGAAACCTAACAGACCCAGACTTACAATAAACCCATATTTTTATTTATAAGGCAAGAGGTGACCAGGTCTAGACAATAATGGTGAAGAGGGCCCTGGGTTTGAGAAAGATTCTGAAGTAGAATCCATAACCCTTAGAAATGTATTGGCCTTAGGGGAGGGGCAAAGAGGGCTGGATTGAGAAAGTCTCTGGCATCCAGTTCTGACTTGACTTCTGGATCCTGAATCCTTCAGGGCCATGACCTTGCCCTCCAGCCAGACCTTCCAATAGCCATCTTCTCAGAGCCTTGTTAAGTTCTCATAATACATTACACCTGCCATCCTGTGAGCAGCTACCAAACCCAGGCACTTTTTTCAAAGACAAGCTCGCTCTCTCTACCCCTAAGAGCAGGTAGTTTGGGGATGATGGATATGAGATACCACAGAAGACAAATCTGTTATCTTCCATGGTGCACAAAACATGCTGTCACAACCAGGACTCGTGACAATCCCTCAGTTTCCTAAATTGCTTCACTGCTACTTTTTAATTAAGCCTCATTAGATTGTCATATATTGATAAGAGGGATGACCCTGAACTAGATGCATAAATTAAAGCTATCCTCATCCTGTGCTTTTATATGAATGTGTTAATTATTTTTGTCATTAGGGAGAATAATGGAGGGATGGAGCAATACCAAACGGAGTTTGACAAAGTGAATCCGTCACCCAGTGAGTCTGCAATTAACACCAAGGGACAAAGGTAGGATTCCCTGTAATAAATAACCTTCCTCCCAGATGCTAATGGAGACCCAGCAGGACCCACTGTTGTGTTGTCACAGTTGTACACGGGCCCTTAGAGGAGACAGAGCTGGTGTTTGAAACGAGTCTTGTTTGCCCCCAGTTGGCTCACACATTTGTTTTTTAAACGGCATAATCACTAACATTTAAACACAGGGTGATGTCACGTAACAATCTGCAGCTTCTGAGAAATGGAGAGGCCCGACTTTGCTGGTTGACAGTGCAGAGGGACTGGGGGAGCAGTCAGATATGGTGATCAGAGTTTGGAATCCTTGCTTTCCAAGTACATGTGTCAAGGAGTTCAAGGGTTCAGAAATTTAGGAGGGAAGTTCCAGAAGACAAGTTTGTGTGGTCGATAATAAACCAATATAGGGGTTGAGATTTCAATCTGTTGGCTATTTATTTTGTGCTTGGTAGCCAACCAGCCCAGAATTCCTGACCTCGCCGACCTGTGAAACAAGGACCATTCCAGAATGACATAGAAGCAAGCACGGAAGCGAGGGCATCCATTACCCCGAATGCGTAGGGGTCAGGAACTAAGTGCTTTCTGTAGAACAGCTCCAGAAGGCAGACCTTTGGCTGGAAAACCTGTTAGGGAGCTAGCATAGGGACTGGCAGGCCTATTACACATGCTCAGAGGTCCAAGCTACCGGCTCATGAAGCAGTGGCTCACTGCATGCTCAGAAGTTCAGGTTTCCAGCCAGGAGGGGGAGCTATGCCTGGGTGGGCGCTGTACCTGCATTGGCTCACCTAGGCCAGGTGAATTCAATTCAACAATTCAGCCAATGGGGTCGACCCACGTCATCGACCACGCCTCCCTAACCGCTCATAAAACTCACGGGGATCCCAAACCAGGCCTCGGCGTGAGCTGTTTTTCGCGTGGAGCCAAGGACCGGGGCACACCTGTCCCCGGAGAGGTCGAAAAGAAGTGGAGCTGTGTGATTTGGAGCTATGAGGTAAGCCGGCCCCAGGAGTGGGCTCTCCCATGTTGGTCTCACGGATTGGGGGCCCCTCTGGGCTCCTTTTACCTCACCACCCTCGGGAGAATTGTTGGGTTGAATTCACGGTGTCCGTCTTTGCGCCGTTTCTTGCTGGTGTCCGTCTTTGCGCCGTTTCTTGCTGGTGTCCGTCTTTGTGCCGTTTCTTGCTGGTGTGCGGTACTTGACGTGCCTGCTTTCCTGGGAACTCGCCTGCCTTCCCGGGCTGCATTTGTGAGGGGGCTGGGAGGCTGCTGCCTGGAGGCTGGGAGGATTTTGACTCCCAAAGCCTTCTTGAGGCTCAGTGTATAAGGTTTATTTGGACGTGAAAATGGAATCAAAGATGCAATTAACGAAGTTTTAGAAGCAGGCCTTTTTGAGAAGCTTGCGGGCGGGTTCAGCAACTCAGGGTATTGAGCTATTGAAGCTGCGCAGGGGGAAAAAATCCTGGCAGCGTTTTTATGCCCACTGCTGGCAGGCACAGCTGGGGAGGATCAAAGCTGGCGAGGATCTGCGCACACAGGTGCTTCAGAAGGGAGAAGGTTGTTAATCTTACCTATATGTCAGGGACGCGTGGAGTGACCATATCTTCAGAAAACATTCTGGCTTTGGGACGAGCTGGTTCCAGGAATTTGGGGTTGAGCAGGGGAGGGGAGGTCGGTTAGGGGTCAGCCTTGAGAGCTAAGATGGAGGTGCAGGACTCAAAATGGAGTCTGTTGTGCCAAGACCGGACATTTTAGACTGTGCCCTATAGGGAAAAGGGATGTAACCATTTCTGTAACTGCTTCCTGTGGGTAGTGGGTAAAAAGCAAGGGGAGGGGCTTTTCAGGCAGAGTACTGACAGTTGCGGCCTAGCACAGGGTGGAGAGGTTGGTATTGCTGGTGAACTGCTATACGGGTAATTTCGCGGAGTCGACTTTGCCGGAGCTGGATGAGACAAGGAGCAATTAAGAGCAAAATTATAACTAAAATTATGGGTCCTAGTATGGGGGCTAGGAAGGAGTACAGAGAAGAGTTCCACCAGGAGGAAGATCCATCTGTTCTGAATCTGTTGTTTTGCAGCTCTCGGTTTAGCTTGTTGAGGATCTGGACTCTAGTTTCCACAATCCCCAGTTTATTGATATAATAACAGCCTTCCTCCTGGAGGAAGAGGCAGGTAAAGCGCGGTGGTTCTGCAAGGCAACTTGGGCAACAGAGGTTATTTGTCTTTGCAGGGAGGCTAGAGACTTGGCAGAGGCATCGACTGCCAGCTGGAAGCATGCGGTAAACTTGTCTGCTGTGATGATAGTGTCCAAGGGCTCCGCCGCTGAGTCCTACTGCAATTGCTGCTGAGGCGAAGGAGATTCTCACTGCTATCGGGAGAAAAACTGCTCTTTTAGTTTGACGACTGTATACTTGGATGTATTTGTCCTGGAACTCAGCCGGAGTGTATATAGGGAGCTGCGGAACCAGAGTGATGGGTAGAGGTAGAACTGATGTTTATATGCATAGTGAGTGTATGGTTGCACCAAAAGAAAATTTTTTCTGGCCCTGTTAGTGGTTTGGAGGGGATTTGAGTGACATTACATGTCTGTGTCGATGGATTGGAGTAGCAAAAGGGCACTTGAGTGTTTTCCGGTTGGATGTACAGAGCGACGTTGGGGATGGTTATGGCTTTTGTGGTCTTTACGTTGGATGAAAATGACAGGGCAGGACCTGGTACTGCTACCAGAGGAGGGCGTTCTAGGGCCGCACACATGAAGCAGGTGGAGAGGTTGCCTAGTCCAGCAAAGTGGCGATGGCCAGTCCCTGCTGTAGCAGGGTGAGCCAGGAGAAGGGAGACTCAGAAGGTTTAGAAATTTAGTTAGTGAGTTGAAGGTCTTGGATCTGAATATTACGGTGGATGGTGGATTGGACCTGGAGTAGCAACCTCCATACATACAGTTTGGCGTCCAGAAATTTCTCTTGGCGAGTGGTGCACTAGGCTCCTGGAACCGGAGACGTCCACCGGCTATCCCAGGGGTCTGGGATTGTGAGAGTGTATTTAGATTGATGGTAGTAGAATCATCCCTGGGGACGAAGGGAAAGGTAATGTATCTGGCAGGAAGACCAAGGACACCCTACATTTTCCTGCATTCACTTTTTTGCACATTGGGTAGTTGCCTTCTGGTCATACAGGAAGCGTTTTAAAATCAGTGAAATTTAAGTATATGGGTGCTCTGCCCCCTGTGGGTGGGCAGTTAGCGGTGGCCAGCAAATAATCATAACACTTAGTGCAGGCGTAATTGGTATAGTTTTCAGTCAAGTAAAATCGCCAGGCAAAAGGGGAAATTATACTACGTTTAGCTGGCTGGCTTGGTGAGGTGAGTGAGGCAGAGAGACATAGGACCAGTAGACTGAGCAGACCACTGGGAGCCATGGTCAGAGTTTACTGCCATCTGGACTCGGGACAAATGTACCCAGGAATCTAGTCTAAGAACCTTGATTGCTGAGGGAGTGGTAAGGGACAGTGTAAGGGCCTTTCCACCGGGGTGCTAAGGGTTTGGGTGCAAGGGATTTAATTAACACAGCATCTCCAGGATGCACGGTTTTTGGTGATCAGCAGAGGTCAGAGAGGGTTCAGGGATGGCAGAGTTGGCGTGTTGTCTAAGAAGGTTGTGGAGCAAGCACAAGTATGGAAGGTAAAAAGCTAGCAGAGGGCAATCGGTTGCAGGAAGAGGCGAGAAAAGGAAAGGTTGTCTGTAGAGTATTTTGAAAGGACTGAGGCCGGACGGCTCCTGAGGGGCTGCGCCAAGGCGAGTATAAGAGCAAAGGGTAATAGTTGAGGCCAAGAAAGTTGCAGTTCTAGGGAGAGTTTGGTGAGCTGTTGTTTTATGAGACTGTTAGCTCGTTCAACCTTACCAGAAGACTGGGGGTGTAGGCTGCGTGGAGTTTCCAGCAGATGCCCAGTGAGGCGCAAACTGCCTGCTGCACCATAGATATGAAGTCTGGACCATTGTCCGAATGAATTGAAGCAGGCTGGCCAAAACGAGTAATGAAGTCTTGAAGAAGGTGAGTGGCGACTATGCTTGCACTCTCAGAGGAGGTGGGAAAGACTTTGATCCATCCTGAAAATGTGTTCACCATAGTGAGGAGATATTTAAACCGCTTATGCTTTGGCATGTGGGTAACGTTTATCTGCCAGTCCTGTCCCAGTAGGTGCCCTTACATCTGGTGGAGCTGTTTATGAGGGTGTTGAGCTTTCTGGCTATTGGAGAGGGCCCCGATGTTGCATTTTGCATGTACTGTGTTGATAGTACTCCATAGTCCAGTGGGGTGAAATATGGGGTTAGAAACGTGTAGAGAGCTTTTGGCCCGATGTGTGGAGAATTGTGAATATTGGTGATGATTGTTTCCTGTTGTAACTTTGGGAGAATGAGTAAGTTCTATTTGTGTACCCACCATTTTTGTTGAGGAAGAGAGCAATACTGGGTGTTTTCCTGTTCAGTGTAAGTTGGAGTGTAAGTGGGAGGTAAAAAGCATACTGAGCTAGGAGCGGGAAAGTTGTTGGGCTAAGTCAGTAACAGGATCTGCAGAGTGGGAGGGAAGGGGAAGTAGGGCCTGAGTGAGAGGGCGAAATGGAGAAGGTAGTCCGCTACCTGGAGCACAACCCTGGGCTCGGCGAGGGTTACCGGAGTCGAGGAGCCAGGGCCTCTTCAGTCCATGAACCCCAGCAGCTCCATACCTTGCAGCTATGTGTCTGGAGTTTCCAGGATCTCGGCACCTCGGCTTTGCAGAGCCGGTGGCAGAGCCAGGGTCGGGCAGTTCGACTTCCAGTGGCCTGGCTGTTTGCACTGCGGGCAGGGCTTGGTAGGAGGCTTGGGATTGGGGCAAACTTTTGCCCAGTGGCCGACCCGGCCACATTTGAAGCAGGCTCCTGGCGGTAGGTGCCGGCTCCCCTGGGGAGCGTGGCGATGGATGGGATTGCCTGCCGGCCTTAGGGCTGCTACCAGGGCTTGGGAATGGAGGCTAACCATCTGTTGGACCCTCACCTGGCAAGTGGCCTCAGCTGGCTCCTCCCAAGCGTTGAAAACTTTAAATGCCATTTTTACCAGATCCTGCATAGGGGTTTCAGGGCCCTCCTCAGCCTTCTTTAGCTTTTCTTTCTGATGTCAGGGGCTGACTGGAAGGTGAAGTGAGAGGCCAAAATAGAGGCCCCACTTTTTAGACCCTGGGTCTAAACGAGTGTACTTTGTGAGTGCCTCCTGGAGGCGGTTAAGAAAAAGAGCAGTAACTTCTCTCAGTTTGTCATAGTTGACAACCTTGTTGGAGACTGTTTCCAGACCTCTAATGAGGTACCTGAGCATGAGGTTTCTATAAGGAAGATCAGACGCCCGGCCGGGCTGGTAACTCCAACTGGGGTCCTCTATTGGGATGGCATGCGCCCCCAAGGGGACATTAGGGTCGATAGCGTGGTTTTTTTCTGTGTACGTTCCTCGGCAGTAAGGGTAGAAGCAAGGATCATTTGGATGCCATGCCAGGTTAAATCATACGTTTGGGAAATGTAGGTAAATTCTTTAATAAACTTAGAGGGCTCTGCTGAGAAAGAGCCCAGGCGGGTCTCTATCTGCGACAGGTCCTTTAAGGAAAAAGGGACGTGGACTTGAATGAGTCCCTATACACCTGCAACCTCTCTTAATGGACAAAGGGCAGCTGAAGGGTTGTGGGATCGTGTATGAAAGGCAAGCGGTGAGGACAGGAGAGAGCGATGGGGTGGCGCAGCGGGCGGGGTAGACTGATAGAGCAGCGGAAGAGGCGCACTGAGGAGCTTGGCTGGATCTTCTGGGGTTTGAATGGCAGGTTCTTTCTGCTGAGGAGATAGAGCTAACCGTATTTGGCGGGTGGAACAATGGCTACAGAGGTCAGGGCGGGAACGCAAGTCCCAAAAAGCCTGCACATAGGGGACTTCAGAATCCTTACCAGTCCTCCTGCAGAAATTGTCCAGGTCCTGTAGAACGTTGAAATCAAAAATGCCCGTTGGAAGCCAATGTGCGTGGTTGTTAAGCTGGGACTGGGGCCAGGCAACTTGGGAGAGAAAAACAAGTATTTTCTTTCACAAGGTCTGAGTGAGAGGGAGAGACTCATCAGGGCAGCCATAGACTGATTTTGAACGTAGGCAAGCACCGTGCCTAAAGGTCCTGGAGATTTGGGTGGCTCTTAGGGGACCCCAAAAGAAGTGGGGAGCCACACACCTATCCCGGGTTTTTGGCACCAAAACACAAGGTCTATTTGGATGTGAAAACAGAATGAAAGACCCAATTAACGAAGTTTTAGAAGCAGGCTTTATTGAGAAGTTTGCGGGCGGGTTCAGCAACTCAGGATATTGAGCTATTGAAGCTGCGCCAGGGGAAAAAATCCTGGCGGCGTTTTTATGCCCACTGTTGGCAGGCACAGTTGGGGAGGATCATAGCTGGTGAGGTTCTGCACACACAGGTGCTTCAGAAGGGAGAAGGTCGTTAATCTTATCTATATGTCAAGGAAGGATGGAGTGACCATTATCTTCAGAAAACATTCTGGCTTTGGGACGAGCTGGTTCCAGGAATTTGGGGTTGAGCAGGGGAGGGGAGGTCGGTTAGGGTTCAGCCTTGAGAGCTAAGATGGAGGTGCAGGACTCAAAATGGAGTCTGTTGTGCCAAGACTGGGACACAGTGTTGTGCCGCGGCTCCGGCAAGCAGCAGGCCTGGGGGCGCCTGCGTCCACCCTGTTGGTTTGGGCAGGACTCTGGCTGGGTGGCCGGCTCCAGGCTGGCTTTCGGCTAGGCCGCAACCTGCGGCCTCCATTTTCCCAGCCACGTGACTCCACTCTCAGGCAGAATGGCACCACCTGTGTCTGTTGTAGCTACACTCCATTCCCAGACAGCAAACCGCCCAGACTTCCGGAAAGTTCAGCAGAACAAGTTTCATTTCCTGCGCAGGGACCAGACCATCAGCTCTCTTGAGGGGAGACTGAGCGGCCCCCCAGTCTAATTTTCCAAAGGTTTTTATACTTTTGCAATGTGCGGGTGTGCAAGCAGGCAGAGCTCAGAAGCGGGGTATTGTGGTTAGCCATTCTTAGTTGAACCAAAACTGCTCTGGTCCTTCTCGCAAGCCTTCTGAACATCCATTTCCTTCTGTACGTTCCCTTGGGCTACGTCTGCACAGCCTAACTCCCCAGTATCAGCTAGTTCATTGGCAGTTCATAGCTAGTTTATTTACCATTCATAATGGCTTCTGAAAGCTCAAAATGACTTCTCTTGTCAAGGCTATTTAAGCTTTGCCCAGAGCTGCTATATTCTCTCCTGTTCTTAGCCAAGTTCAAATCATTGAATCTTCGGTAGCCAGCCCAGTGTATGGTGGGCTCAGCACTAAGAGTTTTGTGGCTTGTACTTTCTGTGTAAGGAATGCCACTAGCTTATTGGTTATTACTGGGCCAAATGTGAGGCTTAGCAGGAGGAGGATTAGGGGCCGGCTAGGGCCGTTCATAGGGTAGTTAGCCAGGCTGACCAATTAAGTAGCTTTTCAAACCAATTGGTTCCTCCATTTCTTTTCTTGACTCTTTGTTCTAATCCTTTCCTAACCAGGGCTCATCTATCTTTATTGATTCCCGAATGCTTTGCATAGAATTAGTTTCTCCCAATGCTGTGCACAGCATTCCTTGTTTCCAAAAGAGCAAGTCAAGCCCTCGGCGGGTTTGCAACACAACTGCCACAAGGGAGTCTAGGGATCTTTCTAAATGGGAGACAGGTTTTTTTTTAATCCCTGTAGATCTAAAGCAATTTGCTGACTAAGAATCTGATAGTTTAAGTTTCCTTGTATTAAAGCAACTGACCCGACTGCAGCTAATCCCATAATCCCAAGCCCTGTTACCAGTGGGACCAATACTGGGGCTCTTTGAACTCATCCGGAAATTCCAAAGTTATCCCTACACCTCCTTCACCAGAACACAGGTACACTTGAGGACTAACATGCACTAGCACACAAATACCCGGGTCTGCTACTAATACTGGGGAAAAGAGACAGGGTGTTCGTCCTGTGGAACAAGTAAAGCAAGTACTCATTGGAGCAGATAACAAATTAGGATCAACATTTGGTTCAATGGGAACAGCTTGAAGGCAAAAATCTCGATATCTTGATATATTAAAGGGATACTTAGATGAATAAAAACACAGTCCTTGCCCTTGCAAATCTTTTAAAGTGAGCTTAGACTTGAGTCCATACTAACATCACCTATAGACTGCTGCTTTGTGTAATCCTTTTTACTAACATTTCTAATTGGATTACACTCTGTACCAATAGTGCTATTTGTACCTGTGCCTACATAGTAAGGGGAAGCAGGGTTCAGACAAAGCCAACAATCAGCTGTGAGGTGAGGATCTGAGTTCATAAATTGGAATACAGCATCCCGAGAATCAAACACAGAACCTTGAGGTGGCTCCTGAATGAGAAGGGCCCTGTGAGTTGAACTGGCAGTGAACGGGAAAGTTACTGGAGAGTCTGGAGGGTGCGGCAAAGGAATCTTAATGACACCAGCTGTGGCTCTTCAGGATTTATCCCGAGGTTTGTGCCTTTGTACGGATGGCAGGTTGCCATATTTTACTTTGCTGGATAGAAAAGGTTTTCCCGGGATCTCTATCATTTACATAATGTTGAATTCCCCATGTTTTCCCAGGGAACCCAATAACGCTTGAATCCAATTCTTATTGGGTTACATTTGGAAACCATACACGTAGTGGGATCAAACCCTTCCAACGTGAGTCTCATTCTTGTAAAAATAATAGGGTCATCTTTAACAAGTTTCCACCCTGAAAATGATAGTTTCACAACCCCAAGCTGCACAATGATAATGTCCCTCCCCTTGGCAGTTAGGGAGTCCATGAGCCGGGCATATATAGACATGGTTTGTTTGGAGCCTTCTTTCTATAGAGGGTATTCCGCACCCATAGGACGGGATTCCAGTATAGGTCCCATTGTGCCCTTTGCCTTTAAAGGATCCAGAATGCCAATTCTTTCCTAGCAAATCAAACAAATCAAAATGAAAACAGGGGGTCATACCCAGTATAAGAGGTTACATATTCATTGCTGGAGGTTAGAATAGCAGTCCACAGATGTGTTTCTGCTTGGGGGAAACACTGGGTGCTGTCAGCAATACTCGGAGAAAAACAATTAAGTTCTGTAAAGCCTTAATTTTGAGGGATTTTCCGTCTTTCTGGGTGTCCATCTTTTCAGGATATGCTCAGGGAGGGCTTTTTTTTTTTTACTTATGACTGATGAATCCACGGCCCCCTCCCCACTATTTTAACAGCAGTTGGTGTTGTAAGTATCACTTGGTATGGGCCAGTCCCCCTAGGTTCTAAGGTGTCAGGTTGGTGTTTCTTTACCCATGTCCAGTTTCCTGGTTGCACGTTGTTGGCTGCCTGTTCCCTTTCCCTTGGTTAGGCCCAAAATGAAGGTGTCAGAGCAGATGATTTGTCTCTCACCTGTTGCACAGCCTGCAGGCACTCGATGAGGGAACGATTAGTGACTTCCATTATTTCTACTTCCTTCAATCTTGGGAGGATTTGGGGAAGGTCTGCCAAACATAAATTCAAATGGGGACATGCTTTTCCCATAGGGAGCGCATCAGACTTGAAGTAGGGCAAAAGGTAAAGTAAGGATCAACCCAGTTCTCGCCAGGTCCTAAATGCAACTTAACGAACAATTCCTTTAGGGTTCTGTTTATTTTTTTCTACTTGCCCTGAAGAGTTTCCAGTTAATATTTAGAAGCATTGCTAAGACTTTAGTAATTTGAGCAATAAATGTTGGGCCATTGTTGGACCCCAAGGTGGTGGGAAGGCCAAATCTAGGGACAATTTTAGTTACTAATAATTTACACACAGTGGCAGCAGTTTCCTTCTTTGTTGGGAAGGCTTCCACCCATCCAGAACAGGTGTCTACGAACACCAGCAAATATCGGTAGCCATACTTTCTAAGTTTGATATCCATGAAGTCCACCTCCAAGAATTCTCCAGGACTACTACCTCGAGCTCGTGGTTGGGGTTGCTCCTTTTCTTTCTGGGGTTGTTTACCCGAGCACAGTGCAATCAACGGTGGGTGACATCTGCCACCCAGTGTCCAAGCCTGGGTATGTAAAAGTGCCCGAGAAGCAACTGAGACAGTTTAGAGAGGATCCCAAATGCATACCTTCATGTAGTCCTTGAATCAGATCTCTCCCAGAGCTTCTGGCATGAATCTTCTTCCATCAGGATGGAGCAGCCACCCTGGATGCTCCCAGTCTTTTTGGCAGGCCAGCTCTTGGCTTATCTTTAGATCATTTTCTGAGTATGTAGGTTGTGGCTGTAACACTGGGGATGGCATGGTCACAGCCACTACCTTGGGGATTTGTGGCATAGTCCTGGCATTCGAGATCCACCGGTCCGGGGGACTGGTTAGGAGTGGTTCAACCATAGGTCCCCCTACCACAGCAATATCCTGTCCCAGTGTAAGCTTCCTAGCTTCTATGACTAGGATGGCCGTGGCAGCCTCAGCTCGCATGCAGCTCAGCCATCCTGCACCTACAGAGTCCAGTTTCTTTGAAAGATAGGCCACAGGTCTCTTCCATGGCCGCAAGTTCTCAGTTAGCACTTCTTTTGCTGTGCCTCTGGCCTCACATAGACAATTGGAAGGGCTTTACTATGTCTAGTAGGGCAAGAGAGGTTGCCCATATGAGCGACTTTTTAAAGGATTCAAACGCTTGTTGTTCTACTTCAGTCCATTTAAGTTCTTTTTCCTTTCCCCAGTACTTGCATATAGGGGTTTCGTTGTTTTTGCAAATCCCAAATTCCACAATGGACAGTACCCCACAGCTCCTAGAAACTCTTGCAACTGCCTCTTAGTCTCAGGGACTGGGATTTTGAGGATCGCCTCAGTGCGGCTGGGGGACAAGGTCCGTTTTCCCTCCTCCAGTTGGTAGCCTAGGTATACAGCTTTATGGACACACAGTTGAGCCTTTCTTGCAGATACCCTGTACCCCAATGGGCCAAGGACTATTATCAGGTCCTTGGTAGCCCGTTGGCATTCCTCCAGGGTTTCGGAGGCCAGGAGGAGGTCATCTGCATACTGGAGCAAGGTGGTTTGGGGGTGTTCCTCCTTGTGTCCCTGTAAGTCTTCACTGGGTTGATGTGCAGGGGACACGGGTATGGAGAACAAAGCATCCTTTAAGTCCAAAACAGTATAACAAATTCAGTTTGACGGGATAGTACTCAGGAGGGTCTCGGGGTTTGGCACATGGGGTGGCCCGTTTCTATCCTCTCATTTGCCTCTCTGAGATCCTGCACCGGTTGGAAGTCCTCAGTTCCCGGCTTCTGCATGGGCAGCAGGGGAGCATTCCATGTGGACTTGCAGAGGACCCAAATGCCTGTCCTCTTTAGTCTGCAAATGGGAACAGAAATACCCACTTTTGCTATCCAGGGAGTAGGGTTAGCTTGACACACCGGTGTAGCTGAGCTCAGAAGTTGTACGACCCCAGGCACCTGAAGTTCAGAAAGGTCTGGCAGGTTGTTCTCTGCCCAAACAAAAGGAATATCTTTTAGCGATTTATCAAGAAGTTCCTTTGAGCAGGTCTCTTCTGCTCCTTGATAAAACACATATCACTCTGACATTGGAGCGGTGAGCAAAACTTTTGGCTTTTCAAGTTCAAGGGTTAAGGTGGTTGTAGCAGATGAGAAAGTAATTATGGCTGCCATTTTTCATAATAAGTCACGATCAATTAGGGGAAAGGGGCATTGAGGCATTACCAGGAAGGAGAGTGTGTGTAACTAACTGTCTCTTGTGCTAAATCTGTTATTCTGGCCGTTGTCCATGGGTGTGCTTGGGTCTGCCCTGGGGCCCCTGTAATGAAAGCCTTTCCTTTTGACAAGGCACCTGTAGTCTTTTCTGAAACCAAGAAGGTGACCCCTTTGTCCACCTAGAAATTTACTGGCTGGCTCCCTACATGGAGAGTGAGCATGGGCTCTTTGGGGTCAAGTGAAACAGAGCCTGGACACCTTTATTCAGCTTCGAGCATTATTGTCTGTAGCTTCGATTTTTCTAGGCGAGGACTAGGCCCGTTCCCTCTAGTGGTGGCTCGTCTGCCTCTCCTGGGCTTTTCAAGGCACTGATTTTTCCAATGTCACTGTTTTGTATAGTAGGTACATGGATACTTCCTCAGGACTAGGCGAGTGAGAAGCGGGGTATTAGGGTTAGCCATTCTTAGTTGAACCAAAACTGCTCTGGTCGTTCTCGCAAGCCTTCTGAACACCCATTTCCTTCATGACATTCCCTTGGGCGACGTCTGCACAGCCTACCTCCCCAATATCAGCTAGTTCATTTACACTTCCTAGCTACTTTATTTTCTGTTCGTGGTGGCTTCTGTCAGCCCCAAATGGCTTCACTCTTGTCAAAGCTGTTTCAGCTTTTCCCAGAGATCCTACACAGTCGCCATTGTAGCCGAGAGGTAACAGGGTCTGTGACCATGGCCAAGATGGCACCCACCAGTCCAAACATGTGGAAGGGCGCTGCCTAGGGAGCTGGGTGAAGAGGCCTGGAGGTTAGCCCTGCCTGGTCCCGGGAGCCAAAAGTTTCCCTTATCCCCTCCATTCCCTTTGCCTTTCTCCTGGTTTTTCAAACAAGCTGCTCTAGCCCTATAACGCCAAGCACAAAATTGTCATAATTCTTAATGAAAACGTATCAGGTACCCAATTTATAGATGTGACAATTTGGTCACATTTCAAAAACACTGAAAATTTTATGCTTTTAAAATATATTTTGAATGCCATATATATTGATAACTATGAAAGTAAAGAATAAAAACCAAAAAAAAAATTCCTAAATTTAAAACTTGAGGCGTTATAGGGCTAGTGTTCTTCCAGATTTGGTTTGTTCCTTCTTACAGGCTGGTTTTCCGTGGCCCAGGCTTAGGCCAATGGCGTTCGGAAGCCTAGGCGGAGTCACTGTTACCTTTAGGCTTTCAGTGATGCTGCTTCAGGCACTTTTGGGGACAGCTCTTACTTAATACACAGCTCCTCTGCCATGATGTTCCAGCCAGAAATTCCAATTTCCCTTAAGGTTCCCTGAGCTGCCACGTGTCCCTTCCCTTCAGAGATTTGAGCATCAGCCCCGCCAGCAGGCGTCTTGGAGGGCCTTGGAGCCTTCCCAAGCAATGGTCCTCCTAGCCTGTTGTCCAGAAAAATGGTTGGACCTAAAGGTCGCCCTCGGCGACTAGTCCTTGACCCCTTCCCTTGGGCTGAGGCATGAGATTTAGGGCAACCCAGGGGTGCGCTCTCAAAGTGGGGGTTATTGACCTGGAGGCAGCAAGCTGTCAATCGCCTCCTTGTTTTGTGCTTTCTAGATGGGACTTAGCAGCTTGATGCTCAGGATTTGCCCCCTTGCATGAATCGTGTCCAATTGGGATAGAGTTGATACAGAGAGGCTGGGCAAACGAAAGCTGATAGATTCACTTTGCAACTCTATTTGGCCACAGTATCGTTTTGAGAAAGGAGAATGGTGGGCAGAGAATGGTACGCTTTCCCTTCCAACCGTGATTCACCGGGAACAGTTCGGTAGAGTGCCGGGAAAGTGGGGGGAGATGCCAGGACTTAGAGCATTTCTCCTCTCGAGGAGCAGTAGGAGACCTTCATCCCCAGTGCACCCAGGAACCCCTAAGGCAGGCGTCCTCAAACTGTGGTCCATGGGGCACATGTGGCGCCATGCCATTTATCCCACACTTGGGGTGTTTTTGCTGCCACTGCCTGTCCTGCTTAGCAGCCGACTCGTGCAGTGTGCATAGGAATTTGTCCATAGGTTTTTTGAAAACCATAGTCTGGCCCTCCAACGGTCGGAGAGACAATGAACTGGCCCCCTGTGTAAACAATTTGAGGACCCCTGCCCTAAGGGATCCTGGACTTCAGGTCACTATTGTCTCAGCCCTGAACCCTCCCTGAACATTCTACCCCTAGTAGAGGCACCAGGGGCATTTGGTCCCAGGGTAACTTACAAGCCTTTTACTCAAATGGAACCCGAGAAAATTAAAAATGACACAGGCAGTTACTCTACTTTTGATCCCTGTTGAATCCGCCTGTAGCATCCCAATATTACAATTTAACCCTATAACGCCGAGCATGACCTTTCCCTAACATTTAATGAAATGAATATAAATGTATATATATTGATAACTATGAATGTAATGAATCAAAACGAAATTTTTTTTGCCCAAAAATTTAAAAGTGAGGCGTTATAGGGTTAAAAAGAAAGATAGTTCTTATCAGAGGGGCCAATGCCTTAGGATCATAAGTGAAGCGGTGAT
The DNA here is from genome assembly GCF_050624435.1 of Tenrec ecaudatus. Lineage (NCBI taxonomy): Eukaryota > Metazoa > Chordata > Mammalia > Afrosoricida > Tenrecidae > Tenrec > Tenrec ecaudatus. Next base: position 488,538 of record NW_027457666.1, on the reverse strand, counting down.
CCCACTGCACCCAGTAGTGCCCAAACCCTGAACCCCCCTAGGGGAAATTGTGAATGCTTTTACCCCCGTGCCGGTACTTAGAATGAGCAAACACACACGCCTGATAATCCTAAGATTTTTACTTACTTCCTGTGATACTCACCTACTTTCAAGGGCACTCCCACCTCACAATCCTAGCCTTGTCTCAGTTAAACTGTTCACCCTTTTGTGCGTTTGTTGTTTTTCCCAGAAGTTCTCAAGTTACCAAAGCCCCTAATCCAAGTGTGCCAGCTCCAGGACCACCATCTCCTGGACCACTTCAACCTTATCCATCCTAGCGCTGAATGGACAACCCCTCCCAGCAGAGCAGGAAGGGTGTGGACCCAAAGCCCCACTTCGCCCGTTTTGCCAGCAGGAAGTAGCTAGAGATGTCGTCGCCCAGTACCCCAAAGATTTGGGTCCACATCTCTTCAGGGTGGAAATGTTAGGTAGCTAGCATAGGGACTGGGGTGTCCATTACACATGCTCAGAGGGCCCAGTTAGTGGCCCAGGAAGGAGTGGCACACTGTGCGTGCTCAGAGGTCCAGGTTTCCGGCCAGGAAGGGCAGGTCCACCTGGGTGGGCGCTGCACCTGCATCGACCCACCTAGGCCAAGTATATTCAATTCAGCCACTAGGATCGACCAGGGTTGCCCACCACACCTCCCTAACTCTCCTAAACCTCACTTGGATCACAAACCAGGCTTTGGCGTGAATTCTTTCTCACGCAGAACCAAGGCCCGAGGGATATCTGTCCCCAGAGAGATCTGACCAACCCAGGAAAGCTCTTTGGAGGCAGCAGGAGTGGACGTGAGTGGCTGGTGGATACTGTTCAGATGCATGGCTTTCTGCTTGGAAGGGTTTTTAGTCTCGGCTGACAGGATCAGAGGAGGTAGTATGTCTGGATCACATAGTATCCATGTCCACAAATGAGCTGCCCATTCCAAAGTCCTGACAGTGCTTTTGGAAAACACTGTGCTTTGGAATGTCACCCCTTGCAGAGGGCAGTGGGAGGGGCTGGGACCCAGGTATGCTGCCCCTTGCTCCCAGTTGCCGGTTTCTGGATCCTGATTATATCTCTCACAGGATCAGTTAGTGGGCTTGTTGTCTGCCTCAGGCTTTGTTCACCGAGGTCCTCCAGCTAGGTGGTGGTGTGTGTGCATGAGCAGAGGCTTCCTGCCAATCCCCCATGAGTTGAAGAGCTCCCCTGGTGTGGGCTCCGTGAAAGAGGTGCCCCAGACAGCAGGACTACCCAGGAGGGTGGGCCCTACAGGAACCGGAGGGCCATTCCCCCTGTGGAATGACCTCAGAGCCCCGCCTCTCTCACTGTCCAGCTGCCGGGGCTGTGGACCCTAAGCTTCATGCCTCACATAGGAATAGACACAGGGTGAGGCGACTGCAGCACCTGCTTTTGCTGGTCTAATCCAGCCTGAGATCATCCTAGCATCAGCCCTCTGCCAGGGTCTTTTTTTCCTCTCCTTTTATAGGGGCTCATACAACAATAACCACAATACGTGCAAACATCACTGATATAAGGCACATTTGTACATTCATTGCCCTCATTATTCTCAAAATATCTTCTCTCCACCCAAGCCCCTGGCCTCAGCTCCTCATTCCCCCCGCCCCCATTCTCACTACCCCTCCTCATAAATCCTTCATCATTTACTAATTATTATTTTGTCATATCTTGCACTGTCTGATGTCCCCCTTCACCCCCTTTTCTTTTGAGGTTTTATGTAGATCCTTGTCATCGGTTCCCTGCTGCCAGCCTACCCTCCCTCCACCCTCCCAGCATCCCCATTCATAACACTGGTCCTAAAGGGCTCATCCACCTTGAATTCCCTGTGTTTCTAGGTCCTATCTGTCCCAGTGTACATTCTCTGGTCTAGTCAGATTTGAAAGTTATAATTGGGATCTTGATAGTGAGGGGAGAGGAAGCATTGAGGAGCTAGAGGAAAGTTGTGTTTCACCGTTGCTGTCTAGTACCCTGTGTAGGCTTGTCTCTTCCCCAAGACCTTACTTAAGGGAATGTCCAGTGTACTGCAAATGGGCTTTGGCTCTCTACCCAGCATTCCCTGCTCATTCGCAATGAGATTTTTTTGTGCTGATGATGCCTGATCCCTTTGATACCTCGTGATCGCACAGGCTGGTATGCTTATTCCATGTGGGCTCTGTTGTTTCTGAGCTACATGGCCGCTTGCTTACCCTTCAGGCCTTTAAGACCTCATACGCCATATCTTTTGATAGCAGGGCACCATCAGCTTTCTTGACCACATTTGCTTATGCAACCGCTTAGACTTCAGGGAACGTGTCGGGAAGGTGAGCATCATAGAATGCCAATGTAATAGAACAAGGTATTCTTGCAATGAGAGAGTCCTTGAGTGGAGGCCCAAAGGCCATCTGCTACCTTAATAGGACACCTATAAAGATATGGACATAGGTGTATTTCCCCATGCTCACAGATAAATATATTTACATCTGTGCGTGCCTTTCTTTAGACCTCTATAACTGGCCCGTGCTTCCTAGGTCGCTCTGCTATTCCCTTTCATTTCCCTCTTGTGCCCACTGCCATGCTCAGTCTTCATTTGGGTTTCAGTAAATCCTCTTGGTTCCTTCACCCTTGATCACGCCCTACCAGGATTCCTACATCGCCCTCACCACGGATTTGCATCCACTTGTTGTTCCCTTGTCTCTGGGTTTCTTGACATCACTCCCTTTCCCCCCAACTCCCTCTTTCCCGTGGCCCTCCCGCGAAGTGTTGGTCCCCTTTTTCTCTCCTGCAGATTGTGCATCCAGCATCTCTTTTTAGACATACAGTAGAGGTAATAACATGCACAAACAAAAGGCAGAGCGAAAGCAAGCACCAAAAGAAAGAAAACAGCCAAAATCCAATGACCATCAAAGAAAACACAACTCCTCAAGAAAGGAAAGCTTGTAGTTAGTTCACGGACTGCTTGTTGGCCCTTAGCAGTGTTTTCCAGTCCAGTCTGTGCGGGCACCAAGTCCTGCCCCCAAAGTCCTCCTTTGGCATTCCCTGGGGACCTTGTTGCTCCACTTCCTTGCTCTTCTGCTGCACGCCCTTAGTGCTATGCCTCGGTGTGGCGGGATCCGTTCCCGCACTGTCTCTCCAGTGTTGTCTATTCTAGGGCTGTGGGTCTTTGAGGGACGTCGTGTCTCATCTTGGGCTGGCCATGTGGTCTTCTGTGTGGACTGTCTTCTCTGAGTGGGAACATGATCCTCAAGGCAGGATCCCGGAGCCCACTGAGTGACTTTCTCTCCAGCAGCTTCTAGGTAGGCTCTGCCCCATGAGGGGCCGTGAGGTGCCTGTGTAAACCTGAGTCTGCTGGAGGTTAGAATAGCAGTCCACAGATGTGTTTGTGCTTGGGGGAAACAGTGGGTGCTGTCAGCAATACTCGGAGAAAAACAATCAAGTTCTGTAAAGCCTTAATTTTGAGGGATTTTCTGTCTTTCTGGGTGTCCATCTTTTCAGGATATGCTCAGGGTTGGGTTTTTTTTTGTTTTTTTTACTTATGACTGATGAATCCACGGCCCCCTCCCCACTATTTTAACAGCAGTTGGTGTGTTGTAAGAATCACTTGGTATGGGCCAGTCCACCTGGGTTCTAAGGTGTCCGGTTGGTGCTTCTTTACCCATGTCCAGTTTCCTGGTTGCACGTTGTTGGCTGCCTGTTCCCTTTCCCTTGGTTAGGCCCAAAATGAAGGTGTCAGAGCAGATGATTTGTCTCTCACCTGTTGCACAGCCTGCAGGCACTCGATGAGGGAACGATTAGTGACTTCCATTATTTCTACTTCCTTCAATCTTGGGAGGATTTGGGGAAGGTCTGCCAAACATAAATTCAAATGGGGTCATGCTTTTCACATAGGGAGTGCATCGGACTTGAAGTAGGGCAAAAGGTAAAGTAAGGATCAACCCAGGTCTCGCCAGGTCCTAAATGCAACTTAACGAACAATTCCTTTAGGGTTCTGTTTATTTTTTCTACTTGCCCTGAAGAGCTTCCAGTTAATATTTAGAAGCATTGCTAAGACTTTAGTAATTTGAGCAATAAATGTTGGGCCATTGTTGGACCCCAAGGTGGTGGGAAGGCCAAATCTAGGGACAATTTTAGTTACTAATAATTTACACACAGTGGCAGCAGTTTCCTTCTTTGTTGGGAAGGCTTCCACCCATCCAGAACAGGTGTCTACGAACACCAGCAAATATCGGTAGCCATACTTTCTAAGTTTGATATCCATGAAGTCCACCTCCAAGAATTCTCCAGGACTACTACCTCGAGCTCGTGGTTGGGGTTGCTCCTTTTCTTTCTGGGGTTGTTTACCCGAGCACAGTGCAATCAACGGTGGGTGACATCTGCCACCCAGTGTCCAAGCCTGGGTATGTAAAAGTGCCCGAGAAGCAACTGAGACAGTTTAGAGAGGATCCCAAATGCATACCTTCATGTAGTCCTTGAATCAGATCTCTCCCAGAGCTTCTGGCATGAATCTTCTTCCATCAGGATGGAGCAGCCACCCTGGATGCTCCCAGTCTTTTTGGCAGGCCAGCTCTTGGCTTATCTTTAGATCATTTTCTGAGTATGTAGGTTGTGGCTGTAACACTGGGGATGGCATGGTCACAGCCACTACCTTGGGGATTTGTGGCATAGTCCTGGCATTCGAGATCCACCGGTCCGGGGGACTGGTTAGGAGTGGTTCAACCATAGGTCCCCCTACCACAGCAATATCCTGTCCCAGTGTAAGCTTCCTAGCTTCTATGACTAGGATGGCCGTGGCAGCCTCAGCTCGCATGCAGCTCAGCCATCCTGCACCTACAGAGTCCAGTTTCTTTGAAAGATAGGCCACAGGTCTCTTCCATGGCCGCAAGTTCTCAGTTAGCACTTCTTTTGCTGTGCCTCTGGCCTCACATAGACAATTGGAAGGGCTTTACTATGTCTAGTAGGGCAAGAGAGGTTGCCCATATGAGCGACTTTTTAAAGGATTCAAACGCTTGTTGTTCTACTTCAGTCCATTTAAGTTCTTTTTCCTTTCCCCAGTACTTGCATATAGGGGTTTCGTTGTTTTTGCAAATCCCAAATTCCACAATGGACAGTACCCCACAGCTCCTAGAAACTCTTGCAACTGCCTCTTAGTCTCAGGGACTGGGATTTTGAGGATCGCCTCAGTGCGGCTGGGGGACAAGGTCCGTTTTCCCTCCTCCAGTTGGTAGCCTAGGTATACAGCTTTATGGACACACAGTTGAGCCTTTCTTGCAGATACCCTGTACCCCAATGGGCCAAGGACTATTATCAGGTCCTTGGTAGCCCGTTGGCATTCCTCCAGGGTTTCGGAGGCCAGGAGGAGGTCATCTGCATACTGGAGCAAGGTGGTTTGGGGGTGTTCCTCCTTGTGTCCCTGTAAGTCTTCACTGGGTTGATGTGCAGGGGACACGGGTATGGAGAACAAAGCATCCTTTAAGTCCAAAACAGTATAACAAATTCAGTTTGACGGGATAGTACTCAGGAGGGTCTCGGGGTTTGGCACATGGGGTGGCCCGTTTCTATCCTCTCATTTGCCTCTCTGAGATCCTGCACCGGTTGGAAGTCCTCAGTTCCCGGCTTCTGCATGGGCAGCAGGGGAGCATTCCATGTGGACTTGCAGAGGACCCAAATGCCTGTCCTCTTTAGTCTGCAAATGGGAACAGAAATACCCACTTTTGCTATCCAGGGAGTAGGGTTAGCTTGACACACCGGTGTAGCTGAGCTCAGAAGTTGTACGACCCCAGGCACCTGAAGTTCAGAAAGGTCTGGCAGGTTGTTCTCTGCCCAAACAAAAGGAATATCTTTTAGCGATTTATCAAGAAGTTCCTTTGAGCAGGTCTCTTCTGCTCCTTGATAAAACACATATCACTCTGACATTGGAGCGGTGAGCAAAACTTTTGGCTTTTCAAGTTCAAGGGTTAAGGTGGTTGTAGCAGATGAGAAAGTAATTATGGCTGCCATTTTTCATAATAAGTCACGATCAATTAGGGGAAAGGGGCATTGAGGCATTACCAGGAAGGAGAGTGTGTGTAACTAACTGTCTCTTGTGCTAAATCTGTTATTCTGGCCGTTGTCCATGGGTGTGCTTGGGTCTGCCCTGGGGCCCCTGTAATGAAAGCCTTTCCTTTTGACAAGGCACCTGTAGTCTTTTCTGAAACCAAGAAGGTGACCCCTTTGTCCACCTAGAAATTTACTGGCTGGCTCCCTACATGGAGAGTGAGCATGGGCTCTTTGGGGTCAAGTGAAACAGAGCCTGGACACCTTTATTCAGCTTCGAGCATTATTGTCTGTAGCTTCGATTTTTCTAGGCGAGGACTAGGCCCGTTCCCTCTAGTGGTGGCTCGTCTGCCTCTCCTGGGCTTTTCAAGGCACTGATTTTTCCAATGTCACTGTTTTGTATAGTAGGTACATGGATACTTCCTCAGGACTAGGCGAGTGAGAAGCGGGGTATTAGGGTTAGCCATTCTTAGTTGAACCAAAACTGCTCTGGTCGTTCTCGCAAGCCTTCTGAACACCCATTTCCTTCATGACATTCCCTTGGGCGACGTCTGCACAGCCTACCTCCCCAATATCAGCTAGTTCATTTACACTTCCTAGCTACTTTATTTTCTTTTCATGGTGGCTTCTGTCAGCCCCAAATGGCTTCACTCTTGTCAAAGCTGTTTCAGCTTTTCCCAGAGATCCTACACAGTCGCCATTGTAGCCGAGAGGTAACAGGGTCTGTGACCATGGCCAAGATGGCACCCACCAGTCCAAACATGTGGAAGGGCGCTGCCTAGGGAGCTGGGTGAAGAGGCCTGGGAGTTAGCCCTGCCTGGTCCCGGGAGCCAAAAGTTTCCCTTATCCCCTCCATTCCCTTTGCCTTTCTCCTGGTTTTTCAAACAAGCTGCTCTAGCCCTATAACGCCAAGCACAAAATTGTCATAATTCTTAATGAAAACGTATCAGGTACCCAATTTATAGATGTGACAATTTGGTCACATTTCAAAAACACTGAAAATTTTATGCTTTTAAAATATATTTTGAATGCCATATATATTGATAACTATGAAAGTAAAGAATAAAAACCAAAAAAAAAAATTCCTAAATTTAAAACTTGAGGCGTTATAGGGCTAGTGTTCTTCCAGATTTGGTTTGTTCCTTCTTACAGGCTGGTTTTCCGTGGCCCAGGCTTAGGCCAATGGCGTTCGGAAGCCTAGGCGGAGTCACTGTTACCTTTAGGCTTTCAGTGATGCTGCTTCAGGCACTTTTGGGGACAGCTCTTACTTAATACACAGCTCCTCTGCCATGATGTTCCAGCCAGAAATTCCAATTTCCCTTAAGGTTCCCTGAGCTGCCACGTGTCCCTTCCCTTCAGAGATTTGAGCATCAGCCCCGCCAGCAGGCGTCTTGGAGGGCCTTGGAGCCTTCCCAAGCAATGGTCCTCCTAGCCTGTTGTCCAGAAAAATGGTTGGACCTAAAGGTCGCCCTCGGCGACTAGTCCTTGACCCCTTCCCTTGGGCTGAGGCATGAGATTTAGGGCAACCCAGGGGTGCGCTCTCAAAGTGGGGGTTATTGACCTGGAGACAGCAAGCTGTCAATCGCCTCCTTGTTTTGTGCTTTCTAGATGGGACTTAGCAGCTTGATGCTCAGGATTTGCCCCCTTGCATGAATCGTGTCCAATTGGGATAGAGTTGATACAGAGAGGCTGGGCAAACGAAAGCTGATAGATTCACTTTGCAACTCTATTTGGCCACAGTATCGTTTTGAGAAAGGAGAATGGTGGGCAGAGAATGGTACGCTTTCCCTTCCAACCGTGATTCACCGGGAACAGTTCGGTAGAGTGCCGGGAAAGTGGGGGGAGATGCCAGGACTTAGAGCATTTCTCCTCTCGAGGAGCAGTAGGAGACCTTCATCCCCAGTGCACCCAGGAACCCCTAAGGCAGGCGTCCTCAAACTGTGGTCCATGGGGCACATGTGGCGCCATGCCATTTATCCCACACTTGGGGTGTTTTTGCTGCCACTGCCTGTCCTGCTTAGCAGCCGACTCGTGCAGTGTGCATAGGAATTTGTCCATAGGTTTTTTGAAAACCATAGTCTGGCCCTCCAACGGTCGGAGAGACAATGAACTGGCCCCCTGTGTAAACAATTTGAGGACCCCTGCCCTAAGGGATCCTGGACTTCAGGTCACTATTGTCTCAGCCCTGAACCCTCCCTGAACATTCTACCCCTAGTAGAGGCACCAGGGGCATTTGGTCCCAGGGTAACTTACAAGCCTTTTACTCAAATGGAACCCGAGAAAATTAAAAATGACACAGGCAGTTACTCTACTTTTGATCCCTGTTGAATCCGCCTGTAGCATCCCAATATTACAATTTAACCCTATAACGCCGAGCATGACCTTTCCCTAACATTTAATGAAATGAATATAAATGTATATATATTGATAACTATGAATGTAATGAATCAAAACGAAATTTTTTTTGCCCAAAAATTTAAAAGTGAGGCGTTATAGGGTTAAAAAGAAAGATAGTTCTTATCAGAGGGGCCAATGCCTTAGGATCATAAGTGAAGCGGTGATCCCACTGCACCCAGTAGTGCCCAAACCCTGAACCCCCCTAGGGGAAATTGTGAATGCTTTTACCCCCGTGCCGGTACTTAGAATGAGCAAACACACACGCCTGATAATCCTAAGATTTTTACTTACTTCCTGTGATACTCACCTACTTTCAAGGGCACTCCCACCTCACAATCCTAGCCTTGTCTCAGTTAAACTGTTCACCCTTTTGTGCGTTTGTTGGTTTTTCCAGAAGTTCTCAAGTTACCAAAGCCCCTAATCCAAGTGTGCCAGCTCCAGGACCACCATCTCCTGGACCACTTCAACCTTATCCATCCTAGCGCTGAATGGACAACCCCTCCCAGCAGAGCAGGAAGGGTGTGGACCCAAAGCCCCACTTCGCCCGTTTTGCCAGCAGGAAGTAGCTAGAGATGTCGTCGCCCAGTACCCCAAAGATTTGGGTCCACATCTCTTCAGGGTGGAAATGTTAGGTAGCTAGCATAGGGACTGGGGTGTCCATTACACATGCTCAGAGGGCCCAGTTAGTGGCCCAGGAAGGAGTGGCACACTGTGCGTGCTCAGAGGTCCAGGTTTCCGGCCAGGAAGGGCAGGTCCACCTGGGTGGGCGCTGCACCTGCATCGACCCACCTAGGCCAAGTATATTCAATTCAGCCACTAGGATCGACCAGGGTTGCCCACCACACCTCCCTAACTCTCCTAAACCTCACTTGGATCACAAACCAGGCTTTGGCGTGAATTCTTTCTCACGCAGAACCAAGGCCCGAGGGATATCTGTCCCCAGAGAGATCTGACCAACCCAGGAAAGCTCTTTGGAGGCAGCAGGAGTGGACGTGAGTGGCTGGTGGATACTGTTCAGATGCATGGCTTTCTGCTTGGAAGGGTTTTTAGTCTCGGCTGACAGGATCAGAGGAGGTAGTATGTCTGGATCACATAGTATCCATGTCCACAAATGAGCTGCCCATTCCAAAGTCCTGACAGTGCTTTTGGAAAACACTGTGCTTTGGAATGTCACCCCTTGCAGAGGGCAGTGGGAGGGGCTGGGACCCAGGTATGCTGCCCCTTGCTCCCAGTTGCCGGTTTCTGGATCCTGATTATATCTCTCACAGGATCAGTTAGTGGGCTTGTTGTCTGCCTCAGGCTTTGTTCACCGAGGTCCTCCAGCTAGGTGGTGGTGTGTGTGCATGAGCAGAGGCTTCCTGCCAATCCCCCATGAGTTGAAGAGCTCCCCTGGTGTGGGCTCCGTGAAAGAGGTGCCCCAGACAGCAGGACTACCCAGGAGGGTGGGCCCTACAGGAACCGGAGGGCCATTCCCCCTGTGGAATGACCTCAGAGCCCCGCCTCTCTCACTGTCCAGCTGCCGGGGCTGTGGACCCTAAGCTTCATGCCTCACATAGGAATAGACACAGGGTGAGGCGACTGCAGCACCTGCTTTTGCTGGTCTAATCCAGCCTGAGATCATCCTAGCATCAGCCCTCTGCCAGGGTCTTTTTTTCCTCTCCTTTTATAGGGGCTCATACAACAATAACCACAATACGTGCAAACATCACTGATATAAGGCACATTTGTACATTCATTGCCCTCATTATTCTCAAAATATCTTCTCTCCACCCAAGCCCCTGGCCTCAGCTCCTCATTCCCCCCGCCCCCATTCTCACTACCCCTCCTCATAAATCCTTCATCATTTACTAATTATTATTTTGTCATATCTTGCACTGTCTGATGTCCCCCTTCACCCCCTTTTCTTTTGAGGTTTTATGTAGATCCTTGTCATCGGTTCCCTGCTGCCAGCCTACCCTCCCTCCACCCTCCCAGCATCCCCATTCATAACACTGGTCCTAAAGGGCTCATCCACCTTGAATTCCCTGTGTTTCTAGGTCCTATCTGTCCCAGTGTACATTCTCTGGTCTAGTCAGATTTGAAAGTTATAATTGGGATCTTGATAGTGAGGGGAGAGGAAGCATTGAGGAGCTAGAGGAAAGTTGTGTTTCACCGTTGCTGTCTAGTACCCTGTGTAGGCTTGTCTCTTCCCCAAGACCTTACTTAAGGGAATGTCCAGTGTACTGCAAATGGGCTTTGGCTCTCTACCCAGCATTCCCTGCTCATTCGCAATGAGATTTTTTTGTGCTGATGATGCCTGATCCCTTTGATACCTCGTGATCGCACAGGCTGGTATGCTTATTCCATGTGGGCTCTGTTGTTTCTGAGCTACATGGCCGCTTGCTTACCCTTCAGGCCTTTAAGACCTCAGACGCCATATCTTTTGATAGCAGGGCACCATCAGCTTTCTTGACCACATTTGCTTATGCAACCGCTTAGACTTCAGGGAACGTGTCGGGAAGGTGAGCATCATAGAATGCCAATGTAATAGAACAAGGTATTCTTGCAATGAGAGAGTCCTTGAGTGGAGGCCCAAAGGCCATCTGCTACCTTAATAGGACACCTATAAAGATATGGACATAGGTGTATTTCCCCATGCTCACAGATAAATATATTTACATCTGTGCGTGCCTTTCTTTAGACCTCTATAACTGGCCCGTGCTTCCTAGGTCGCTCTGCTATTCCCTTTCATTTCCCTCTTGTGCCCACTGCCATGCTCAGTCTTCATTTGGGTTTCAGTAAATCCTCTTGGTTCCTTCACCCTTGATCACGCCCTACCAGGATTCCTACATCGCCCTCACCACGGATTTTCATCCACTTGTTGTTCCCTTGTCTCTGGGTTTCTTGACATCACTCCCTTTCCCCCCAACTCCCTCTTTCCCGTGGCCCTCCCGCGAAGTGTTGGTCCCCTTTTTCTCTCCTGCAGATTGTGCATCCAGCATCTCTTTTTAGACATACAGTAGAGGTAATAACATGCACAAACAAAAGGCAGAGCGAAAGCAAGCACCAAAAGAAAGAAAACAGCCAAAATCCAATGACCATCAAAGAAAACACAACTCCTCAAGAAAGGAAAGCTTGTAGTTAGTTCACGGACTGCTTGTTGGCCCTTAGCAGTGTTTTCCAGTCCAGTCTGTGCGGGCACCAAGTCCTGCCCCCAAAGTCCTCCTTTGGCATTCCCTGGGGACCTTGTTGCTCCACTTCCTTGCTCTTCTGCTGCACGCCCTTAGTGCTATGCCTCGGTGTGGCGGGATCCGTTCCCGCACTGTCTCTCCAGTGTTGTCTATTCTAGGGCTGTGGGTCTTTGAGGGACGTCGTGTCTCATCTTGGGCTGGCCATGTGGTCTTCTGTGTGGACTGTCTTCTCTGAGTGGGAACATGATCCTCAAGGCAGGATCCCGGAGCCCACTGAGTGACTTTCTCTCCAGCAGCTTCTAGGTAGGCTCTGCCCCATGAGGGGCCGTGAGGTGCCTGTGTAAACCTGAGTCTGCTGGAGGTTAGAATAGCAGTCCACAGATGTGTTTGTGCTTGGGGGAAACAGTGGGTGCTGTCAGCAATACTCGGAGAAAAACAATCAAGTTCTGTAAAGCCTTAATTTTGAGGGATTTTCTGTCTTTCTGGGTGTCCATCTTTTCAGGATATGCTCAGGGTTGGGTTTTTTTTTGTTTTTTTTACTTATGACTGATGAATCCACGGCCCCCTCCCCACTATTTTAACAGCAGTTGGTGTGTTGTAAGAATCACTTGGTATGGGCCAGTCCACCTGGGTTCTAAGGTGTCCGGTTGGTGCTTCTTTACCCATGTCCAGTTTCCTGGTTGCACGTTGTTGGCTGCCTGTTCCCTTTCCCTTGGTTAGGCCCAAAATGAAGGTGTCAGAGCAGATGATTTGTCTCTCACCTGTTGCACAGCCTGCAGGCACTCGATGAGGGAACGATTAGTGACTTCCATTATTTCTACTTCCTTCAATCTTGGGAGGATTTGGGGAAGGTCTGCCAAACATAAATTCAAATGGGGTCATGCTTTTCACATAGGGAGTGCATCGGACTTGAAGTAGGGCAAAAGGTAAAGTAAGGATCAACCCAGGTCTCGCCAGGTCCTAAATGCAACTTAACGAACAATTCCTTTAGGGTTCTGTTTATTTTTTCTACTTGCCCTGAAGAGCTTCCAGTTAATATTTAGAAGCATTGCTAAGACTTTAGTAATTTGAGCAATAAATGTTGGGCCATTGTTGGACCCCAAGGTGGTGGGAAGGCCAAATCTAGGGACAATTTTAGTTACTAATAATTTACACACAGTGGCAGCAGTTTCCTTCTTTGTTGGGAAGGCTTCCACCCATCCAGAACAGGTGTCTACGAACACCAGCAAATATCGGTAGCCATACTTTCTAAGTTTGATATCCATGAAGTCCACCTCCAAGAATTCTCCAGGACTACTACCTCGAGCTCGTGGTTGGGGTTGCTCCTTTTCTTTCTGGGGTTGTTTACCCGAGCACAGTGCAATCAACGGTGGGTGACATCTGCCACCCAGTGTCCAAGCCTGGGTATGTAAAAGTGCCCGAGAAGCAACTGAGACAGTTTAGAGAGGATCCCAAATGCATACCTTCATGTAGTCCTTGAATCAGATCTCTCCCAGAGCTTCTGGCATGAATCTTCTTCCATCAGGATGGAGCAGCCACCCTGGATGCTCCCAGTCTTTTTGGCAGGCCAGCTCTTGGCTTATCTTTAGATCATTTTCTGAGTATGTAGGTTGTGGCTGTAACACTGGGGATGGCATGGTCACAGCCACTACCTTGGGGATTTGTGGCATAGTCCTGGCATTCGAGATCCACCGGTCCGGGGGACTGGTTAGGAGTGGTTCAACCATAGGTCCCCCTACCACAGCAATATCCTGTCCCAGTGTAAGCTTCCTAGCTTCTATGACTAGGATGGCCGTGGCAGCCTCAGCTCGCATGCAGCTCAGCCATCCTGCACCTACAGAGTCCAGTTTCTTTGAAAGATAGGCCACAGGTCTCTTCCATGGCCGCAAGTTCTCAGTTAGCACTTCTTTTGCTGTGCCTCTGGCCTCACATAGACAATTGGAAGGGCTTTACTATGTCTAGTAGGGCAAGAGAGGTTGCCCATATGAGCGACTTTTTAAAGGATTCAAACGCTTGTTGTTCTACTTCAGTCCATTTAAGTTCTTTTTCCTTTCCCCAGTACTTGCATATAGGGGTTTCGTTGTTTTTGCAAATCCCAAATTCCACAATGGACAGTACCCCACAGCTCCTAGAAACTCTTGCAACTGCCTCTTAGTCTCAGGGACTGGGATTTTGAGGATCGCCTCAGTGCGGCTGGGGGACAAGGTCCGTTTTCCCTCCTCCAGTTGGTAGCCTAGGTATACAGCTTTATGGACACACAGTTGAGCCTTTCTTGCAGATACCCTGTACCCCAATGGGCCAAGGACTATTATCAGGTCCTTGGTAGCCCGTTGGCATTCCTCCAGGGTTTCGGAGGCCAGGAGGAGGTCATCTGCATACTGGAGCAAGGTGGTTTGGGGGTGTTCCTCCTTGTGTCCCTGTAAGTCTTCACTGGGTTGATGTGCAGGGGACACGGGTATGGAGAACAAAGCATCCTTTAAGTCCAAAACAGTATAACAAATTCAGTTTGACGGGATAGTACTCAGGAGGGTCTCGGGGTTTGGCACATGGGGTGGCCCGTTTCTATCCTCTCATTTGCCTCTCTGAGATCCTGCACCGGTTGGAAGTCCTCAGTTCCCGGCTTCTGCATGGGCAGCAGGGGAGCATTCCATGTGGACTTGCAGAGGACCCAAATGCCTGTCCTCTTTAGTCTGCAAATGGGAACAGAAATACCCACTTTTGCTATCCAGGGAGTAGGGTTAGCTTGACACACCGGTGTAGCTGAGCTCAGAAGTTGTACGACCCCAGGCACCTGAAGTTCAGAAAGGTCTGGCAGGTTGTTCTCTGCCCAAACAAAAGGAATATCTTTTAGCGATTTATCAAGAAGTTCCTTTGAGCAGGTCTCTTCTGCTCCTTGATAAAACACATATCACTCTGACATTGGAGCGGTGAGCAAAACTTTTGGCTTTTCAAGTTCAAGGGTTAAGGTGGTTGTAGCAGATGAGAAAGTAATTATGGCTGCCATTTTTCATAATAAGTCACGATCAATTAGGGGAAAGGGGCATTGAGGCATTACCAGGAAGGAGAGTGTGTGTAACTAACTGTCTCTTGTGCTAAATCTGTTATTCTGGCCGTTGTCCATGGGTGTGCTTGGGTCTGCCCTGGGGCCCCTGTAATGAAAGCCTTTCCTTTTGACAAGGCACCTGTAGTCTTTTCTGAAACCAAGAAGGTGACCCCTTTGTCCACCTAGAAATTTACTGGCTGGCTCCCTACATGGAGAGTGAGCATGGGCTCTTTGGGGTCAAGTGAAACAGAGCCTGGACACCTTTATTCAGCTTCGAGCATTATTGTCTGTAGCTTCGATTTTTCTAGGCGAGGACTAGGCCCGTTCCCTCTAGTGGTGGCTCGTCTGCCTCTCCTGGGCTTTTCAAGGCACTGATTTTTCCAATGTCACTGTTTTGTATAGTAGGTACATGGATACTTCCTCAGGACTAGGCGAGTGAGAAGCGGGGTATTAGGGTTAGCCATTCTTAGTTGAACCAAAACTGCTCTGGTCGTTCTCGCAAGCCTTCTGAACACCCATTTCCTTCATGACATTCCCTTGGGCGACGTCTGCACAGCCTACCTCCCCAATATCAGCTAGTTCATTTACACTTCCTAGCTACTTTATTTTCTTTTCATGGTGGCTTCTGTCAGCCCCAAATGGCTTCACTCTTGTCAAAGCTGTTTCAGCTTTTCCCAGAGATCCTACACAGTCGCCATTGTAGCCGAGAGGTAACAGGGTCTGTGACCATGGCCAAGATGGTACCCACCAGTCCAAACATGTGGAAGGGCGCTGCCTAGGGAGCTGGGTGAAGAGGCCTGGGAGTTAGCCCTGCCTGGTCCCGGGAGCCAAAAGTTTCCCTTATCCCCTCCATTCCCTTTGCCTTTCTCCTGGTTTTTCAAACAAGCTGCTCTAGCCCTATAACGCCAAGCACAAAATTGTCATAATTCTTAATGAAAACGTATCAGGTACCCAATTTATAGATGTGACAATTTGGTCACATTTCAAAAACACTGAAAATTTTATGCTTTTAAAATATATTTTGAATGCCATATATATTGATAACTATGAAAGTAAAGAATAAAAACCAAAAAAAAAATTCCTAAATTTAAAACTTGAGGCGTTATAGGGCTAGTGTTCTTCCAGATTTGGTTTGTTCCTTCTTACAGGCTGGTTTTCCGTGGCCCAGGCTTAGGCCAATGGCGTTCGGAAGCCTAGGCGGAGTCACTGTTACCTTTAGGCTTTCAGTGATGCTGCTTCAGGCACTTTTGGGGACAGCTCTTACTTAATACACAGCTCCTCTGCCATGATGTTCCAGCCAGAAATTCCAATTTCCCTTAAGGTTCCCTGAGCTGCCACGTGTCCCTTCCCTTCAGAGATTTGAGCATCAGCCCCGCCAGCAGGCGTCTTGGAGGGCCTTGGAGCCTTCCCAAGCAATGGTCCTCCTAGCCTGTTGTCCAGAAAAATGGTTGGACCTAAAGGTCGCCCTCGGCGACTAGTCCTTGACCCCTTCCCTTGGGCTGAGGCATGAGATTTAGGGCAACCCAGGGGTGCGCTCTCAAAGTGGGGGTTATGGACCTGGAGGCAGCAAGCTGTCAATCGCCTCCTTGTTTTGTGCTTTCTAGATGGGACTTAGCAGCTTGATGCTCAGGATTTGCCCCCTTGCATGAATCGTGTCCAATTGGGATAGAGTTGATACAGAGAGGCTGGGCAAACGAAAGCTGATAGATTCACTTTGCAACTCTATTTGGCCACAGTATCGTTTTGAGAAAGGAGAATGGTGGGCAGAGAATGGTACGCTTTCCCTTCCAACCGTGATTCACCGGGAACAGTTCGGTAGAGTGCCGGGAAAGTGGGGGGAGATGCCAGGACTTAGAGCATTTCTCCTCTCGAGGAGCAGTAGGAGACCTTCATCCCCAGTGCACCCAGGAACCCCTAAGGCAGGCGTCCTCAAACTGTGGTCCATGGGGCACATGTGGCGCCATGCCATTTATCCCACACTTGGGGTGTTTTTGCTGCCACTGCCTGTCCTGCTTAGCAGCCGACTCGTGCAGTGTGCATAGGAATTTGTCCATAGGTTTTTTGAAAACCATAGTCTGGCCCTCCAACGGTCGGAGAGACAATGAACTGGCCCCCTGTGTAAACAATTTGAGGACCCCTGCCCTAAGGGATCCTGGACTTCAGGTCACTATTGTCTCAGCCCTGAACCCTCCCTGAACATTCTACCCCTAGTAGAGGCACCAGGGGCATTTGGTCCCAGGGTAACTTACAAGCCTTTTACTCAAATGGAACCCGAGAAAATTAAAAATGACACAGGCAGTTACTCTACTTTTGATCCCTGTTGAATCCGCCTGTAGCATCCCAATATTACAATTTAACCCTATAACGCCGAGCATGACCTTTCCCTAACATTTAATGAAATGAATATAAATGTATATATATTGATAACTATGAATGTAATGAATCAAAACGAAATTTTTTTTGCCCAAAAATTTAAAAGCGAGGCGTTATAGGGTTAAAAAGAAAGATAGTTCTTATCAGAGGGGCCAATGCCTTAGGATCATAAGTGAAGCGGTGATCCCACTGCACCCAGTAGTGCCCAAACCCTGAACCCCCCTAGGGGAAATTGTGAATGCTTTTACCCCCGTGCCGGTACTTAGAATGAGCAAACACACACGCCTGATAATCCTAAGATTTTTACTTACTTCCTGTGATACTCACCTACTTTCAAGGGCACTCCCACCTCACAATCCTAGCCTTGTCTCAGTTAAACTGTTCACCCTTTTGTGCGTTTGTTGGTTTTTCCAGAAGTTCTCAAGTTACCAAAGCCCCTAATCCAAGTGTGCCAGCTCCAGGACCACCATCTCCTGGACCACTTCAACCTTATCCATCCTAGCGCTGAATGGACAACCCCTCCCAGCAGAGCAGGAAGGGTGTGGACCCAAAGCCCCACTTCGCCCGTTTTGCCAGCAGGAAGTAGCTAGAGATGTCGTCGCCCAGTACCCCAAAGATTTGGGTCCACATCTCTTCAGGGTGGAAATGTTAGGTAGCTAGCATAGGGACTGGGGTGTCCATTACACATGCTCAGAGGGCCCAGTTAGTGGCCCAGGAAGGAGTGGCACACTGTGCGTGCTCAGAGGTCCAGGTTTCCGGCCAGGAAGGGCAGGTCCACCTGGGTGGGCGCTGCACCTGCATCGACCCACCTAGGCCAAGTATATTCAATTCAGCCACTAGGATCGACCAGGGTTGCCCACCACACCTCCCTAACTCTCCTAAACCTCACTTGGATCACAAACCAGGCTTTGGCGTGAATTCTTTCTCACGCAGAACCAAGGCCCGAGGGATATCTGTCCCCAGAGAGATCTGACCAACCCAGGAAAGCTCTTTGGAGGCAGCAGGAGTGGACGTGAGTGGCTGGTGGATACTGTTCAGATGCATGGCTTTCTGCTTGGAAGGGTTTTTAGTCTCGGCTGACAGGATCAGAGGAGGTAGTATGTCTGGATCACATAGTATCCATGTCCACAAATGAGCTGCCCATTCCAAAGTCCTGACAGTGCTTTTGGAAAACACTGTGCTTTGGAATGTCACCCCTTGCAGAGGGCAGTGGGAGGGGCTGGGACCCAGGTATGCTGCCCCTTGCTCCCAGTTGCCGGTTTCTGGATCCTGATTATATCTCTCACAGGATCAGTTAGTGGGCTTGTTGTCTGCCTCAGGCTTTGTTCACCGAGGTCCTCCAGCTAGGTGGTGGTGTGTGTGCATGAGCAGAGGCTTCCTGCCAATCCCCCATGAGTTGAAGAGCTCCCCTGGTGTGGGCTCCGTGAAAGAGGTGCCCCAGACAGCAGGACTACCCAGGAGGGTGGGCCCTACAGGAACCGGAGGGCCATTCCCCCTGTGGAATGACCTCAGAGCCCCGCCTCTCTCACTGTCCAGCTGCCGGGGCTGTGGACCCTAAGCTTCATGCCTCACATAGGAATAGACACAGGGTGAGGCGACTGCAGCACCTGCTTTTGCTGGTCTAATCCAGCCTGAGATCATCCTAGCATCAGCCCTCTGCCAGGGTCTTTTTTTCCTCTCCTTTTATAGGGGCTCATACAACAATAACCACAATACGTGCAAACATCACTGATATAAGGCACATTTGTACATTCATTGCCCTCATTATTCTCAAAATATCTTCTCTCCACCCAAGCCCCTGGCCTCAGCTCCTCATTCCCCCCGCCCCCATTCTCACTACCCCTCCTCATAAATCCTTCATCATTTACTAATTATTATTTTGTCATATCTTGCACTGTCTGATGTCCCCCTTCACCCCCTTTTCTTTTGAGGTTTTATGTAGATCCTTGTCATCGGTTCCCTGCTGCCAGCCTACCCTCCCTCCACCCTCCCAGCATCCCCATTCATAACACTGGTCCTAAAGGGCTCATCCACCTTGAATTCCCTGTGTTTCTAGGTCCTATCTGTCCCAGTGTACATTCTCTGGTCTAGTCAGATTTGAAAGTTATAATTGGGATCTTGATAGTGAGGGGAGAGGAAGCATTGAGGAGCTAGAGGAAAGTTGTGTTTCACCGTTGCTGTCTAGTACCCTGTGTAGGCTTGTCTCTTCCCCAAGACCTTACTTAAGGGAATGTCCAGTGTACTGCAAATGGGCTTTGGCTCTCTACCCAGCATTCCCTGCTCATTCGCAATGAGATTTTTTTGTGCTGATGATGCCTGATCCCTTTGATACCTCGTGATCGCACAGGCTGGTATGCTTATTCCATGTGGGCTCTGTTGTTTCTGAGCTACATGGCCGCTTGCTTACCCTTCAGGCCTTTAAGACCTCAGACGCCATATCTTTTGATAGCAGGGCACCATCAGCTTTCTTGACCACATTTGCTTATGCAACCGCTTAGACTTCAGGGAATGTGTCGGGAAGGTGAGCATCATAGAATGCCAATGTAATAGAACAAGGTATTCTTGCAATGAGAGAGTCCTTGAGTGGAGGCCCAAAGGCCATCTGCTACCTTAATAGGACACCTATAAAGATATGGACATAGGTGTATTTCCCCATGCTCACAGATAAATATATTTACATCTGTGCGTGCCTTTCTTTAGACCTCTATAACTGGCCCGTGCTTCCTAGGTCGCTCTGCTATTCCCTTTCATTTCCCTCTTGTGCCCACTGCCATGCTCAGTCTTCATTTGGGTTTCAGTAAATCCTCTTGGTTCCTTCACCCTTGATCACGCCCTACCAGGATTCCTACATCGCCCTCACCACGGATTTTCATCCACTTGTTGTTCCCTTGTCTCTGGGTTTCTTGACATCACTCCCTTTCCCCCCAACTCCCTCTTTCCCGTGGCCCTCCCGCGAAGTGTTGGTCCCCTTTTTCTCTCCTGCAGATTGTGCATCCAGCATCTCTTTTTAGACATACAGTAGAGGTAATAACATGCACAAACAAAAGGCAGAGCGAAAGCAAGCACCAAAAGAAAGAAAACAGCCAAAATCCAATGACCATCAAAGAAAACACAACTCCTCAAGAAAGGAAAGCTTGTAGTTAGTTCACGGACTGCTTGTTGGCCCTTAGCAGTGTTTTCCAGTCCAGTCTGTGCGGGCACCAAGTCCTGCCCCCAAAGTCCTCCTTTGGCATTCCCTGGGGACCTTGTTGCTCCACTTCCTTGCTCTTCTGCTGCACGCCCTTAGTGCTATGCCTCGGTGTGGCGGGATCCGTTCCCGCACTGTCTCTCCAGTGTTGTCTATTCTAGGGCTGTGGGTCTTTGAGGGACGTCGTGTCTCATCTTGGGCTGGCCATGTGGTCTTCTGTGTGGACTGTCTTCTCTGAGTGGGAACATGATCCTCAAGGCAGGATCCCGGAGCCCACTGAGTGACTTTCTCTCCAGCAGCTTCTAGGTAGGCTCTGCCCCATGAGGGGCCGTGAGGTGCCTGTGTAAACCTGAGTCTGCTGGAGGTTAGAATAGCAGTCCACAGATGTGTTTGTGCTTGGGGGAAACAGTGGGTGCTGTCAGCAATACTCGGAGAAAAACAATCAAGTTCTGTAAAGCCTTAATTTTGAGGGATTTTCTGTCTTTCTGGGTGTCCATCTTTTCAGGATATGCTCAGGGTTGGGTTTTTTTTTGTTTTTTTTACTTATGACTGATGAATCCACGGCCCCCTCCCCACTATTTTAACAGCAGTTGGTGTGTTGTAAGAATCACTTGGTATGGGCCAGTCCACCTGGGTTCTAAGGTGTCCGGTTGGTGCTTCTTTACCCATGTCCAGTTTCCTGGTTGCACGTTGTTGGCTGCCTGTTCCCTTTCCCTTGGTTAGGCCCAAAATGAAGGTGTCAGAGCAGATGATTTGTCTCTCACCTGTTGCACAGCCTGCAGGCACTCGATGAGGGAACGATTAGTGACTTCCATTATTTCTACTTCCTTCAATCTTGGGAGGATTTGGGGAAGGTCTGCCAAACATAAATTCAAATGGGGTCATGCTTTTCACATAGGGAGTGCATCGGACTTGAAGTAGGGCAAAAGGTAAAGTAAGGATCAACCCAGGTCTCGCCAGGTCCTAAATGCAACTTAACGAACAATTCCTTTAGGGTTCTGTTTATTTTTTCTACTTGCCCTGAAGAGCTTCCAGTTAATATTTAGAAGCATTGCTAAGACTTTAGTAATTTGAGCAATAAATGTTGGGCCATTGTTGGACCCCAAGGTGGTGGGAAGGCCAAATCTAGGGACAATTTTAGTTACTAATAATTTACACACAGTGGCAGCAGTTTCCTTCTTTGTTGGGAAGGCTTCCACCCATCCAGAACAGGTGTCTACGAACACCAGCAAATATCGGTAGCCATACTTTCTAAGTTTGATATCCATAAAGTCCACCTCCCAGAATTCTCCAGGACTACTACCTCGAGCTCGTGGTTGGGGTTGCTCCTTTTCTTTCTGGGGTTGTTTACCCGAGCACAGTGCAATCAACGGTGGGTGACATCTGCCACCCAGTGTCCAAGCCTGGGTATGTAAAAGTGCCCGAGAAGCAACTGAGACAGTTTAGAGAGGATCCCAAATGCATACCTTCATGTAGTCCTTGAATCAGATCTCTCCCAGAGCTTCTGGCATGAATCTTCTTCCATCAGGATGGAGCAGCCACCCTGGATGCTCCCAGTCTTTTTGGCAGGCCAGCTCTTGGCTTATCTTTAGATCATTTTCTGAGTATGTAGGTTGTGGCTGTAACACTGGGGATGGCATGGTCACAGCCACTACCTTGGGGATTTGTGGCATAGTCCTGGCATTCGAGATCCACCGGTCCGGGGGACTGGTTAGGAGTGGTTCAACCATAGGTCCCCCTACCACAGCAATATCCTGTCCCAGTGTAAGCTTCCTAGCTTCTATGACTAGGATGGCCGTGGCAGCCTCAGCTCGCATGCAGCTCAGCCATCCTGCACCTACAGAGTCCAGTTTCTTTGAAAGATAGGCCACAGGTCTCTTCCATGGCCGCAAGTTCTCAGTTAGCACTTCTTTTGCTGTGCCTCTGGCCTCACATAGACAATTGGAAGGGCTTTACTATGTCTAGTAGGGCAAGAGAGGTTGCCCATATGAGCGACTTTTTAAAGGATTCAAACGCTTGTTGTTCTACTTCAGTCCATTTAAGTTCTTTTTCCTTTCCCCAGTACTTGCATATAGGGGTTTCGTTGTTTTTGCAAATCCCAAATTCCACAATGGACAGTACCCCACAGCTCCTAGAAACTCTTGCAACTGCCTCTTAGTCTCAGGGACTGGGATTTTGAGGATCGCCTCAGTGCGGCTGGGGGACAAGGTCCGTTTTCCCTCCTCCAGTTGGTAGCCTAGGTATACAGCTTTATGGACACACAGTTGAGCCTTTCTTGCAGATACCCTGTACCCCAATGGGCCAAGGACTATTATCAGGTCCTTGGTAGCCCGTTGGCATTCCTCCAGGGTTTCGGAGGCCAGGAGGAGGTCATCTGCATACTGGAGCAAGGTGGTTTGGGGGTGTTCCTCCTTGTGTCCCTGTAAGTCTTCACTGGGTTGATGTGCAGGGGACACGGGTATGGAGAACAAAGCATCCTTTAAGTCCAAAACAGTATAACAAATTCAGTTTGACGGGATAGTACTCAGGAGGGTCTCGGGGTTTGGCACATGGGGTGGCCCGTTTCTATCCTCTCATTTGCCTCTCTGAGATCCTGCACCGGTTGGAAGTCCTCAGTTCCCGGCTTCTGCATGGGCAGCAGGGGAGCATTCCATGTGGACTTGCAGAGGACCCAAATGCCTGTCCTCTTTAGTCTGCAAATGGGAACAGAAATACCCACTTTTGCTATCCAGGGAGTAGGGTTAGCTTGACACACCGGTGTAGCTGAGCTCAGAAGTTGTACGACCCCAGGCACCTGAAGTTCAGAAAGGTCTGGCAGGTTGTTCTCTGCCCAAACAAAAGGAATATCTTTTAGCGATTTATCAAGAAGTTCCTTTGAGCAGGTCTCTTCTGCTCCTTGATAAAACACATATCACTCTGACATTGGAGCGGTGAGCAAAACTTTTGGCTTTTCAAGTTCAAGGGTTAAGGTGGTTGTAGCAGATGAGAAAGTAATTATGGCTGCCATTTTTCATAATAAGTCACGATCAATTAGGGGAAAGGGGCATTGAGGCATTACCAGGAAGGAGAGTGTGTGTAACTAACTGTCTCTTGTGCTAAATCTGTTATTCTGGCCGTTGTCCATGGGTGTGCTTGGGTCTGCCCTGGGGCCCCTGTAATGAAAGCCTTTCCTTTTGACAAGGCACCTGTAGTCTTTTCTGAAACCAAGAAGGTGACCCCTTTGTCCACCTAGAAATTTACTGGCTGGCTCCCTACATGGAGAGTGAGCATGGGCTCTTTGGGGTCAAGTGAAACAGAGCCTGGACACCTTTATTCAGCTTCGAGCATTATTGTCTGTAGCTTCGATTTTTCTAGGCGAGGACTAGGCCCGTTCCCTCTAGTGGTGGCTCGTCTGCCTCTCCTGGGCTTTTCAAGGCACTGATTTTTCCAATGTCACTGTTTTGTATAGTAGGTACATGGATACTTCCTCAGGACTAGGCGAGTGAGAAGCGGGGTATTAGGGTTAGCCATTCTTAGTTGAACCAAAACTGCTCTGGTCGTTCTCGCAAGCCTTCTGAACACCCATTTCCTTCATGACATTCCCTTGGGCGACGTCTGCACAGCCTA
This sequence comes from Tenrec ecaudatus, assembly GCF_050624435.1. Taxonomy (NCBI): domain Eukaryota; kingdom Metazoa; phylum Chordata; class Mammalia; order Afrosoricida; family Tenrecidae; genus Tenrec; species Tenrec ecaudatus. Next base: position 464,717 of record NW_027457666.1, on the reverse strand, counting down.
CCTCCCCAATATCAGCTAGTTCATTTACACTTCCTAGCTACTTTATTTTCTTTTCATGGTGGCTTCTGTCAGCCCCAAATGGCTTCACTCTTGTCAAAGCTGTTTCAGCTTTTCCCAGAGATCCTACACAGTCGCCATTGTAGCCGAGAGGTAACAGGGTCTGTGACCATGGCCAAGATGGCACCCACCAGTCCAAACATGTGGAAGGGCGCTGCCTAGGGAGCTGGGTGAAGAGGCCTGGGAGTTAGCCCTGCCTGGTCCCGGGAGCCAAAAGTTTCCCTTATCCCCTCCATTCCCTTTGCCTTTCTCCTGGTTTTTCAAACAAGCTGCTCTAGCCCTATAACGCCAAGCACAAAATTGTCATAATTCTTAATGAAAACGTATCAGGTACCCAAATTATAGATGTGACAATTTGGTCACATTTCAAAAACACTGAAAATTTTATGCTTTTAAAATATATTTTGAATGCCATATATATTGATAACTATGAAAGTAAAGAATAAAAACCAAAAAAAAAATTCCTAAATTTAAAACTTGAGGCGTTATAGGGCTAGTGTTCTTCCAGATTTGGTTTGTTCCTTCTTACAGGCTGGTTTTCCGTGGCCCAGGCTTAGGCCAATGGTGTTCGGAAGCCTAGGCGGAGTCACTGTTACCTTTAGGCTTTCAGTGATGCTGCTTCAGGCACTTTTGGGGACAGCTCTTACTTAATACACAGCTCCTCTGCCATGATGTTCCAGCCAGAAATTCCAATTTCCCTTAAGGTTCCCTGAGCTGCCACGTGTCCCTTCCCTTCAGAGATTTGAGCGTCAGCCCCGCCAGCAGGCGTCTTGGAGGGCCTGGGAGCCATCCCAAGCAATGGTCCTACTAGCCTGTTGTCCAGAAAAATGGTTGGACCTTAAGGTCGCCCTCGGCGACTAGTCCTTGACCCCTTCCCTTGGGCTGAGGCATGAGATTCAGGGCAACCCAGGGGTGCGCTCTCAAAGTGGGGGTTATTGACCTGGAGGCAGCAAGCTGTCAATCGCCTCCTTGTTTTGTGCTTTCTAGATGGGACTTAGCAGCTTGATGCTCAGGATTTGCCCCCTTGCATGAATCGTGTCCAATTGGGATAGAGTTGATACAGAGTGGCTGGGCAAACAAAAGCTGATAGATTCACTTTGCAACTCTATTTGGCCACAGTATCATTTTGAGAAAGGAGAATGGTGGGCAGAGAATGGTACGCTTTCCCTTCCAACCGTGATTCACCGGGAACAGTTCGGTAGAGTGCCGGGAAAGTGGGGGGAGATGCCAGGACTTAGAGCATTTCTCCTCTCGAGGAGCAGTAGGAGACCTTCATCCCCAGTGCACCCAGGAACCCCTAAGGCAGGCGTCCTCAAACTGTGGTCCATGGGGCACATGTGGCGCCATGCCATTTATCCCACACTTGGGGTGTTTTTGCTGCCACTGCCTGTCCTGCTTAGCAGCCGACTCGTGCAGTGTGCATAGGAATTTGTCCATAGGTTTTTTGAAAACCATAGTCTGGCCCTCCAACGGTCGGAGAGACAATGAACTGGCCCCCTGTGTAAACAATTTGAGGACCCCTGCCCTAAGGGATCGTGGACTTCAGGTCACTATTGTCCCAGCCCTGAACCCTCCCTGAACATTCTACCCCTAGTAGAGGCACCAGGGGCATTTGGTCCCAGGGTAACTTACAAGCCTTTTACTCAAATGGAACCCGAGAAAATTAAAAATGACACAGGCAGTTACTCTACTTTTGATCCCTGTTGAATCCGCCTGTAGCATCCGAAAATTACAATTTAACCCTATAACGCCGGGCATGACCTTTCCCTAACATTTAATGAAATGAATATAAATGTATATATATTGATAACTATGAAAGTAATGAATCAAAACGAAATTTTTTTGCCCAAAAATTTAAAAGTGAGGCGTTATAGGGTTAAAAAGAAAGATAGTTCTTATCAGAGGGGCCAATGCCTTAGGATCATAAGTGAAGCGGTGATCCCACTGCACCCAGTAGTGCCCAAACCCTGGACCCCCTTAGGGGAAATTGTGAATGCTTTTACCCCCGTGCCGGTACTTAGAATGAGCAAACACACACGCCTGATAATCCTAAGATTTTTACTTACTTCCTGTGATACTCACCTACTTTCAAGGGCACTCCCACCTCACAATCCTAGCCTTGTCTCAGTTAAACTGTTCACCCTTTTGTGCGTTTGTTGGTTTTTCCAGAAGTTCTCAAGTTACCAAAGCCCCTAATCCAAGTGTGCCAGCTCCAGGACCACCATCTCCTGGACCACTTCAACCTTATCCATCCTAGCGCTGAATGGACAACCCCTCCCAGCAGAGCAGGAAGGGTGTGGACCCAAAGCCCCACTTCGCCCGTTTTGCCAGCAGGAAGTAGCTAGAGATGTCGTCGCCCAGTACCCCAAAGATTTGGGTCCACATCTCTTCAGGGTGGAAATGTTAGGTAGCTAGCATAGGGACTGGGGTGTCCATTACACATGCTCAGAGGGCCCAGTTAGTGGCCCAGGAAGGAGTGGCACACTGTGCGTGCTCAGAGATCCAGGTTTCTGGCCAGGAAGGGCAGGTCCACCTGGGTGGGCGCTGCACCTGCATCGACCCACCTAGGCCAAGTATATTCAATTCAGCCACTAGGATCGACCAGGGTTGCCCACCACACCTCCCTAACTCTCCTAAACCTCACTTGGATCACAAACCAGGCTTTGGCGTGAATTCTTTCTCACGCAGAACCAAGGCCCGAGGGATATCTGTCCCCAGAGAGATCTGACCAACCCAGGAAAGCTCTTTGGAGGCAGCAGGAGTGGACGTGAGTGGCTGGTGGATACTGTTCAGATGCATGGCTTTCTGCTTGGAAGGGTTTTTAGTCTCGGCTGACAGGATCAGAGGAGGTAGTATGTCTGGATCACATAGTATCCATGTCCACAAATGAGCTGCCCATTCCAAAGTCCTGACAGTGCTTTTGGAAAACACTGTGCTTTGGAATGTCACCCCTTGCAGAGGGCAGTGGGAGGGGCTGGGACCCAGGTATGCTGCCCCTTGCTCCCAGTTGCCGGTTTCTGGATCCTGATTATATCTCTCACAGGATCAGTTAGTGGGCTTGTTGTCTGCCTCAGGCTTTGTTCACCGAGGTCCTCCAGCTAGGTGGTGGTGTGTGTGCATGAGCAGAGGCTTCCTGCCAATCCCCCATGAGTTGAAGAGCTCCCCTGGTGTGGGCTCCGTGAAAGAGGTGCCCCAGACAGCAGGACTACCCAGGAGGGTGGGCCCTACAGGAACCGGAGGGCCATTCCCCCTGTGGAATGACCTCAGAGCCCCGCCTCTCTCACTGTCCAGCTGCCGGGGCTGTGGACCCTAAGCTTCATGCCTCACATAGGAATAGACACAGGGTGAGGTGACTGCAGCACCTGCTTTTGCTGGTCTAATCCAGCCTGAGATCATCCTAGCATCAGCCCTCTGCCAGGGTCTTTTTTTCCTCTCCTTTTATAGGGGCTCATACAACAATAACCACAATACGTGCAAACATCACTGATATAAGGCACATTTGTACATTCATTGCCCTCATTATTCTCAAAATATCTTCTCTCCACCCAAGCCCCTGGCCTCAGCTCCTCATTCCCCCCGCCCCCATTCTCACTACCCCTCCTCATAAATCCTTCATCATTTACTAATTATTATTTTGTCATATCTTGCACTGTCTGATGTCCCCCTTCACCCCCTTTTCTTTTGAGGTTTTATGTAGATCCTTGTCATCGGTTCCCTGCTGCCAGCCTACCCTCCCTCCACCCTCCCAGCATCCCCATTCATAACACTGGTCCTAAAGGGCTCATCCACCTTGAATTCCCTGTGTTTCTAGGTCCTATCTGTCCCAGTGTACATTCTCTGGTCTAGTCAGATTTGAAAGTTATAATTGGGATCTTGATAGTGAGGGGAGAGGAAGCATTGAGGAGCTAGAGGAAAGTTGTGTTTCACCGTTGCTGTCTAGTACCCTGTGTAGGCTTGTCTCTTCCCCAAGACCTTACTTAAGGGAATGTCCAGTGTACTGCAAATGGGCTTTGGCTCTCTACCCAGCATTCCCTGCTCATTCGCAATGAGATTTTTTTGTGCTGATGATGCCTGATCCCTTTGATACCTCGTGATCGCACAGGCTGGTATGCTTATTCCATGTGGGCTCTGTTGTTTCTGAGCTACATGGCCGCTTGCTTACCCTTCAGGCCTTTAAGACCTCAGACGCCATATCTTTTGATAGCAGGGCACCATCAGCTTTCTTGACCACATTTGCTTATGCAACCGCTTAGACTTCAGGGAACATGTCGGGAAGGTGAGCATCATAGAATGCCAATGTAATAGAACAAGGTATTCTTGCAATGAGAGAGTCCTTGAGTGGAGGCCCAAAGGCCATCTGCTACCTTAATAGGACACCTATAAAGATATGGACATAGGTGTATTTCCCCATGCTCACAGATAAATATATTTACATCTGTGCGTGCCTTTCTTTAGACCTCTATAACTGGTCCGTGCTTCCTAGGTCGCTCTGCTATTCCCTTTCATTTCCCTCTTGTGCCCACTGCCATGCTCAGTTTTCATTTGGGTTTCAGTAAATCCTCTTGGTTCCTTCACCCTTGATCACGCCCTACCAGGATTCCTACATCGCCCTCACCACGGATTTGCATCCACTTGTTGTTCCCTTGTCTCTGGGTTTCTTGACATCACTCCCTTTCCCCCCAACTCCCTCTTTCCCGTGGCCCTCCCGCGAAGTGTTGGTCCCCTTTTTTTCTCCTGAAGATTGTGCATCCAGCATCTCTTTTTAGACATACAGTAGAGGTAATAACATGCACAAACAAAAGACAGAGTGAAAGCAAGCACCAAAAGAAAGAAAACAGCCAAAATCCAATGACCATCAAAGAAAACACAACTCCTCAAGAAAGGAAAGCTTGTAGTTAGTTCACGGACTGTTTGTTGGCCCTTAGCAGTGTTTTCCAGTCCAGTCTGTGCGGGCACCAAGTCCTGCCCCCAAAGTCCTCCTTTGGCATTCCCTGGGGACCTTGTTGCTCCACTTCCTTGCTCTTCTGCTGCACGCCCTTAGTGCTATGCCTCGGTGTGGCGGGATCCGTTCCCGCACTGTCTCTCCAGTGTTGTCTATTCTAGGGCTGTGGGTCTTTGAGGGACGTCGTGTCTCATCTTGGGCTGGCCATGTGGTCTTCTGTGTGGACTGTCTTCTCTGAGTGGGAACATCATCCTCAAGCCTGATGGGCCAGGATGTGCTCCACTCTCCCCTCCTCCCCCTTCGTCTTCTCCGTATTCTCCATCAGATATGTCCCGCTCCCAGAGCTGCAGATTCAGTGCCATCCTATGAAAAAACATATTTGGGCGTGGGAGGGGGGAATGGGGGGGGAAGATCTGCTCAGATCTTTCGAGGGTCCAGGAGAGGGTGACTGCTCAGCTGGGCACAGGCATATGGGGCTCTGAGCTCTGGCTCCAGACACTGGTTGGGAATGTGGCTTTGTTTTTAACCAGTTGTGTTCCTGTGGGTCAGTACCTGTGTCTTTTTGAGTGAGTTTTCTCATCTGGAAAGTAAAGGTATTCCAGGGTCTAGTGTCCCATGTCACTAAGTGATCGAGAGGGGTTAACCCGAACCTGATTCAAACCATGTGGACATGTCAGGCGCATTCTAGATCCTGGGTGGCGATTCAGAGTCCAGGACAATGATAATATCCAAGAGGTGATATAGGTGGCTTCGTATTGAAACGGGAAGCCCACGGTGGAGGTTTTGCCCTTCCGCTGATGGCCACTTCAACTCCTGCTAAAAGAGTTTCACTGGCTCAACAGCCGAGCCGGGAGCCAGTGCCATGAAAACCATGTGGCTAACTGGGACATAGGGCAGAGAGACATTTTTTACCTTGATGGCTTGGGAAGCCCCCCAATCTCCATGCAAACCTTCTGGTGTGAGTACTTTGGAAGCAATCATAGGCTGACAGTAATTCCAATCTTTCCTTTGACAATGTGTCCGTTCTCTTTTTTGAACCTGAGAAGATGGCCCCTGTGTCCTCCAAGACATTTCCTGGCTGGCCCCCAACTTGGACAGTTAGCACGGGATCCTGGGGGCCAGTGAAACAGAGTCCTGAGACATTCCTTCAGCTTCCTCAAGCGTTATTGTCTCTCACTTGGGTTTTTCTAGGCGAGGACGAGGCCTGTCCTCTCTAGTGGAGGTTTGTCCGTCTCTCCTGGAGTTTTCAATGCAATGTTTTTTCCAATGTCTGTCTCTTCTGTAGTAGGCACCTGGATCCTTCCTTCCTCAGGGCTTTGTGGTGCCACAGGTCAGTCTCTCCGTGAGTGAGCCATGATCTCTTTTTCTGAGTCTCTGTTGTGTCTCATGGCAATTCCTAGTATTTTAGCTATTTCTTTGTCTCTGTCGTGGTAGGGTCATCTGTGTTGTGATACACCCAATAAGACACTTCTACCAAATCACGAAGATTGTTCCCTTCAAATGCTTCCCATTTCTTTTTCATGTCTGAGGCGGGCTGAGTAATAAAGGCAATACTTATTTCCCTCTTGTTCTCGGGGGCCTCTGGGTCCTTGGGGGTACAAAGAACGCAGGATTCCATCAGCCACTCTAAAAAGGCAGGCAGGCAGGCAGGCAGACAGACATTCGTTTGTAGGCGCCTGAAAATTCTCACTGACCTTAGATAAATGCATAGGTTTCCTAGTTGTCCCACGGAGGCCCTGCAAGAGAGACTGGTGATACCTAGCTAAGCCCTCGGGGCATTACTGGGAGTTTGGGTCCCACATTATTCGTGGAGTGGTAAAAAGAGTTTCTCTCCACTGGGGAGTGCCCGCTGGCTGACCATCAGTTCTATTGACTGCTTTCTGGGCCTCTCTCTGGAAGGGCTCCCATTCCTCTGCTGTGAACAGCACCTGCAGAAGTGGCTGGCACTTGTCTGAGGTGGGCTGATGCATGTGGAAAAGCTAGTCTAGCAAAGAAATCAGACCTTGTGGTTTCTCAGACAGGGGGTTTTGTTTATTCCAATTATGCAATCCTGGGGAAAAAAATGGGACATAGACCCAAAGAGGGACTCTTGGGGTTTCCCCAGGTGTTTGGGCTGCTTGCCTTAAGCAGAGAATGCTGCTGACCAGTGATCCTTCTGGGGGGTGGAGTGGACATGCCAGCCCTAGTGCACGTGTTGGGGGGTGACTTTAAAATAGGTGGTATTTCTCTTCCTTTTGCCCCCATGAACTGATAGGCAGGCAGCGGTCACATTAGGTCTTAAGCCAGCTCTCCCGATCCTGAGTCGTCCTGCAAAGTGGGATAAAGAGGACGGGGATGGGGAGGGGAGCCACTTTGGTGGCTTTAGGAATTTGGACCTGTTGTCTTTCCTGGTCATGCCATGTTTCTTGAAATCTTGGAGAAAAGAACCCATTCTGTTGGGGGAGGGAGTAAGTCTTTTATATATGCTGGCTTACTAGTGGCCCTATCAAGTCACACATCAATTTTATCTAACCCGGACCCGGACCCGGACCCGGACCCGGACCCGGCCCCGGACCCCGGACCCCGACCCCGACCCCGACCCCGACCCCGACCCCGACCCGGACCCCGGACCCCGGACCCCGGACCCCGGACCCCGGACCCCGGACCCCGACCCCGGACCCCGGACCCCGGACCCCGGACCCCGGACCCCGGACCCCGGACCCCGACCCCCGACCCCCGACCCCGACCCCGAACCCGAACCCGAACCCGAACCCGAACCCGAACCCTTACCCTTACCCTTACCCTTACCCTTACCCTTACCCTTACCCTTACCCTTACCCCTACCCCAACCCCTACCCCTACCCCTACCCTTACCACCACCACCACCACCACCACCACCACCACCACCACCACCACCACCACCACCACCACCACCAGAAAGCCAGCCTTTGGTGGTGGTGGTGAGCCATTTTCAGTATATAATGTCTGGCTCTACATTTTGCCAGACCTGTTAGATTGACTAAGTGCCCTTGTGGCATAGTGGTTACAAGTTGAGCTGACATCCCAAAGGCCAGTAATTTGATACCACCATCAGCCTTGTGTCAGAAACCTGGTGCTTTCTGCTTCCATGGAGTTAGTCTTGGAGAGTCACAGGGACAGAGCTACCCTGTACCATAGGATCCTGTTCAACAGGGTCCCTCACTAGGAGCTAGTATTGACTTGATGGCCATGAGTTTAAGGGCCATTTTGGCTTCCTTTGCAAAGGAACCTCATTCAGTGAACTGACTCTTTCTGGTCAATCCTTTCCTCTGACTCTGGTCTGAATGTAGCACCTCACCGGGGGAGTGAAGAGGTCTGAAGCTTGGAGCTGCCTCCCAATGAAAGAAAGTAAACCATGATAGTTCATAAAGGCACTTGTGCAAATTGTAAACCACCAACCTTGGCTTAATTCATTTTTTAATTGGATAGAAATACTCTAATTATGTTGATGACAAATAAACCAAACATATATATGTGGATATACACATACACACACACACAAATACACACACACACACACACACACACACACACACACACACACACACACAAGACGGATGTTTAGGGGCATCTACCCAGCTCTGTCAGAGAGATTTGTCCCAGGTCTGGGCATAGGAGTCAGTCTTCTTGCATTTCAGTGTCTGGCTCTGTACCTGACCTTAAGCCCCATGACCTTGATCAGATTGCTTAACATCTCTGAGCCCTTTTGGCAACACCGTGTATCAGGGCTGAGAAGGGGCACTGGGTAAGCCCTGACACATGATGGTGGAGGGACTCAGCCAAAATAAAGCATACAAGGGTAATGACCATGGCATTCTCTCCAGTGTGGGCCTCAGAGCAGCCCTGGTTCTAGATAATCCCACAGAAATAATTTTACCAACCTGGGCCTTCAGCCCTCACGCCAAACTTAACACGTTTCTAATCCACACAATGTTTACAGCTTTGGGTTCTCATCCCTCTCCTTCTTCCAAGAGACCAAGGAGAATGGAGTGTTTGAGCAATATCCAGGCCACATGACCATCTTTCTCAGTTCTTAACTCACCTTTTCCTCTCTCAAGCACAACTTTAATGTTTCCATGAGTGTCCGTGGCTATGATAAAGAATACGTGTTATGGGAGGTAATCAGGGCCTGTGTCTTCCATAAACCAGTTGCCAAAGACTCTTTACAGATAGGTAATGGTAGGCCCATATGTTTTACTTACCTATTGCTGCTTAGTGACTTTCAATCCCACTCGGTGTATTATTTGCTCATAATTTTGTAATTTGAGGAAGGTTTGGCTGGGGCAGCACATCTCCACTCCACGTGGCATTGGCCAAACCAGCTCAAGCAGTGAGACCCGGCAAGATGGGTTTGCTTTGGTTCATAGGTCTAGGGCCTGGGTTCTTGCTGTTGCACTGGCTCCCCAATTTCCCTCCATGTGATCATATCATGTGCTTGCCTTTAGCTTCCTCACAGCAGGGTGATTTTCAAGATAGATTTTTTTGTCAGGATAGTTGGGCTGTAGGCCCAGTGACAAAATCCCTTAAAGGGATTAAATTGAATGCACAATTTAATACGTGACTGCCAAATATCCCCCAGAGCACACAAGTTGAAACCACAAGACTTCTCCCTAAGAGAGGTTCCTTGTAGCTTTTGGTTGTCTTCTAAGTCCCTTTTCCTTTTCCACAATAATGTCTGGGTTGCTTTATCAATCATCTTCTTTCTTTTTATGTAGCACTATCTCTGGCTGTTTAGTCCAAGCCAATGCAGTTCCTTCCCAAAGTTACTGGGTTTCCCTTGCACTGGATTACATGATGCATTCAATTTTATGAAAGCCATGTCCCCACATCTCTTTGAAATGGGTCCCTCTCTGTTTTAGGCTGCAATTCAGCCTATTTAGGCTGTAGCACAGCCTTCTGGAGACTCTTAGAAAACCTTTTGTGTACACGAGACTGTCTACAAGGCACTGGATTACATTCTTTTGTGATCTTAGTACAGGGCATGAAAGCTATCTTCTTGATCTGATCCAACACAGAAGCCCTGCTCATGCCATTCCTATTATGGGACATTATTTTTTGGCAAGAAAGACTTGGGGTTGAAAAATAGGTTTTGTTAGGCAGATAGGCAGGAATGAGATGTCCATTGACGCATGCCCAGGAGAACCAAGCATAGAACAAAAGCCTAGGTTTTCCCGCTGGTGGGTACGGATGGGCGTTAAACCTGGATCAGCCCACCTGGGCCAGGTGATTGCAATTCAGCCAATGGGATCGACCTGGGGTCATTCACCATGCCTCTCCCCGGGAATCCTTGAAAAGGCAGGAGCGAGGGGGAGAAAGGAAAAACTGGGGACAGGAACTGGGGAGAGAACTTGAGAAAGAACATGAGACAGGTCTTTTTTTGGAGGAAAACTTAGGAGAGAGATCTTTGCGTGACCTCGAGCAGTCTCTGCCAGGCTGCATGGTGGGGAGGAATCCTAGGGGTGGCGCGTAAAACCTGAAACTTCTTTTCACTTTCATTAAACTCACTTGGATCACGAGCCAGGCTTTGGCGTGAATTCTTTCTCATGCGGAGCCAAGAACTGAGATGTAACTCTAGCCCGGATAGAGATCTTACAGTTCATATTTAAGTCCAGCAAGTCCCTGCTCCTTCATAGTTCATATTTTCTGCTAAAAAAAGCACACAACTAAACCCCAAACAGAAGTAACTTCTTTAGCTTTTCTTTACCCTTCTGTAGTTTATAATTATTTGTCTGTTGCCTCCATTGTTAATGACGCTGAGAGTTCAGATTCTAGATAAAGCAGAAGAATGTCACTGCCACCCAAAATAGTTGTTCTTAGTGTTAGTTGGTGCCCAATCAATCCCTGCCCATCCACTCACTTGCTGCCATTGAGTCAATTCTGACTCATGGCAGCAGAGTATACTTGCCCTGGTAGGTTTCTGAGACTATACATCTGTACAGTAGAAAGCTTCAGCTTTCTCTCTCAGAGCAGCTGGTAGTATTGAACTACTGACCTTATGGCTAGCAGGACAATATGTTACCAGGGATCCTTTTCAAGACTGTGCCCTTTCAGAAACAGATCACCAGGCCTGCTTTCCTAGGAACCTGTGGGTGGGTTTGAAGCATCAACCTTTTGGTTAATATGCAAGTGCTTAACAAATGGTCTTTATCCCGGTTTGGAAAACCTAAGTCACTGGTCTTTTGCCTAAAGAGTCACTTTCAATGGCCCTGGCTTGTTTCATGGGAAGGGCCAGTTCAGGGGCTCCCGGACAGATGGTGGGGTAGGATCCTTATTTAGTAGGGCCATATTGGGTGGGGTGGCAGGGAAGTGTGTGTGTGCTGTATGTGTGTGTAATCTGCATCTTTAACAAATGCCCCCCCCCACTGAAATGAGAAACACTGGCCCCAATTGTCCTCTGCCTCTCTTGTTGCTGCCTTTTTTGGGATTTTTCTGGCTTTTAGCAGCCCTGGAGGCCCCTCCTATCTAGGCAGGAAAAGGAGCCAATAAATAAGTTCACACTAAGGTGCTAGAGAGTGATAACAGCTAATCCCTTCCAAGGGCAATTGCTCTCAGAAAGAAAGAAAAAAGAGAGAGAGAGAGAGAGCTCAGGGGGTTGGGGGGAGCAATTTAACTCCAATGAATAGTGTCTCCTGGAAGAGTCCTACACTTTGTCGCTGCAATGGGAGTCATATATGAACATGTGTGTGTGTGTGTGAAACCCCTCGCATCAGTCTCTTCTTCTGCTTTTGTGTAAATTGGACTTTAAACACATTCTCTAGGAAGTGTTTGAATGCCTCTGTTTATGGAAGCTTCTTGACAGAAGGGGGATTTTTGTCTCTTTTGTTCAGTGAGAGAGCCCCAAGGTGTGGCATTTAATAAGTAAGTAGCAAGCTGGTTGAATGAATGAGTGAATGAGTGAGTGAGGTAAAGAAGCCTTCAGCAGCCTTCCAGGTCGAGACTGGCCCCCTCAGAAGCCTGGCTCTTGTCCAAAGTGAGGTACACCTCTCCCCCTTCCCATTTCATGCTTCCCCGTGGTCTGCCTGGGATTGAGCTGAAAAATGATTTTTCATGCATGTCATCCTCATTATATCATTATCCCTCACAGCAAAGCTCTCTGACCACCCTGAAGACCTGTATTTAATGTGAGGAAAGGTGATTTAATGGAGTGGAGAGCGCAGCATAAAACAGACAACCCTTTCAGAATAGCAGAGCAGGCTGTCCCTACAAGGGGAAAGGGACAAAAAGGGAAAAGAAAAGAAAAATGGCGAGGGAGGGGGGGAAACTCTCACTCTCCTAATAGGCTGAAATAAGAAGTCATTTTGGTCAACTTCATCAGAAGACAAACCTGAAAGGGGCCCCTTGCCCTCCCCGCCAGCGCATAACTGACTTACCATGCATTTTACCGTGGAGCTGATTATGCGGTGAGTTGTGGTAGACGGGGAGAGTTTATTGACATATGGTCTCCCTTCACACCTTTTGTTACAGCCAGACATCAGGGACTGAGCTGCAGGATATTAAAGGATTTGGAAGCGTTATCAAGGAATGGTACATATTTATCAAAACCAGGGTGATATTACAAAGCTGGGTTGCTGCTACACCTGGGTGTGTTATGTGATTAAAAATAATGACAATGCATCCTCTTGATGGATTTTGCACCTGGGCGAATACTGAGCAGGCCTGCTGGACCACCCTTGGTCGAGAATTCACACCTAACAACCCCTTTGGTCTCAGAAGAAAATTGTGGCTGCTAGCTCACACTTGGAATCCAGGTAGGGCAATGTTTAAGCACTTCACTGTTAACCGAAAGAGCAACACTTGGAATTCACCAGCTATCCCGAGTGAGAAAGATGTGACCATGTGCTGCCACAAAGATTACAGTCTTGGAAACCTTCCGGGAGGTTCTTTCCTGGCCTACAGGGTTGCTCGAGTCAGAATTGACTTGACTTCCATGGCATTGAGCTGTTTTGAGTTTTGAATGGCTGAATTGGAGACTTCAGGATTGCAGGAAGATTGGAGAACAGCCTGAAATATGCAGGCGACCAGCCTTGCTTGCTGCAAGGGAAGAGGAGTTGAAGCACTTACTGATGAAGTTCAAAGATGATAGTCTTCAGTATGGATTACAACTCGAGGTTAAAAGAACAAGAATCCTCACCACTGAACCAATAAGCAACATGATAAACAGAGAAAAGATTTAAATGATGAAGCATTTCATCTTACTTGGACCCATCCACAACCAACGCTCATAGAAATATCTGTAAAGAAATCACTGGATAAATTGCTTTCAGTGAATTTGCTGCAAAAGGCCTTTTAAACATTTTTTTGAACCAAGGTGACTTTGTCACCTTAAAAATTCAGGAGTATCCTATCCCAAGGCATGATTATTTTCATGTGGAAGCTGGAAAATGCATAAGGAAGTCCTACGAGAAGAATTGATGCATTTGAAATATGGTCCTGGTGAGGAATATTGAATACACCAAGGAACTTCTAGGAGAACAAACAAATCTATGTTGAAAGAACTACAGCCAGATTGATTCTTAGAAGCGAGGATGGTGACATTTGGCTTCATGTACTTTGGGTGTTATCAGAGGGACCAGTCCCTGGAGTTGGGCAGCATGCTTGGTCAAGCCAAAAGGAGGACAAACCTCCACAAGATGGGTTGACACAGTGGCTCAAATGTAGGAATGGCTGTGAGAAATGCGCAGGGCAGCGTGTTGTTTTGTTCTGCTGTACATAGAGTGGCCATGAGTTGGAACCAAATTGACAGCACCTGGTTACGCAATGGACTAATGGCAAGATCAACCATTCAAAACCACCAGCCATTCCTCAAGAGAAAGATGAGGCTTTTTTACTCCTGTAAAGAGTCACAGTGTGAGAAAGTCACAGGGGGAATTCTACCCTGTCATATAGGGTCACTGTGAATCGGCATCGACTCTACGGACGTGAACGGCAACAACAACAACAACAACAAACGCACTAATGGTGGCTGGGTACATGTGCAGACACCCATCCACTCGCACTGGAGCTAAGTTAGTGGTTTCAGCAGGAAGCTTACCTCGGTGGTTTCCAGAACTCCCCTGGGCTGAACCAATTTACACCAGGTCTTTCAAATATTCCTGGTACCCCGGGCATCTCTCATTTCCCAGAGTTGGTTGCATGACTTAAGGCTTGATGATCATGGGGCCACATGAAGGACGCCTATGTGCTCCAACCACTGCCTCCTAGAGAGTGCTGTGGACAATTGCCTTCAAGTCAGCCAGCTCCTGACTCATGCGGACTCCATGTGCTACAGAACTCAATGCCCACTGGTCCTGCCCCATTCCTTCAATGGGTTGTAGATTTGACCCCTTGTCAGCTGGGGGGTTTTCAGTGGCTGATGGCTTGAAGGAGTTCACCAGGCCTTTCCTCCTAGTCTGTCTGTAGGCAGAAAACATCGCTAAAATCTGTTCAGCATCATAGCAATATGCCAGCCTCCACTAGCAGTTAGGTGGTAGCTGTAACAGGAGGCGCACTGGCCAAGAATCAAACCCAAATTTCCTGCATGACTAGTGAGAATTCTGCCATGGAACCACCATTTCCTCTCTCCTGGTTTTTAGTGTTTATGTATATAAGATTTCAGTACCTTCTAACAAGCAGTAAGTAAGACTGCACCACGGGTCACCTCTATTTAGCTCTCCCTCAAATTTTTCCACATGAATTATAAAGTGTGTGACAGTTGTAATATGTTTCTCTTTTTAAAAATTGCTGGATGAACTTAAAACAGCACAAGGAAGTGCTAGCATAGCAAAAGGATACCCACCTGCTTATTTATCTTAAGAGAAGAAAAGTCGTGAATGCATTCACTCAGGTGAAAATATCATTCATGGAAAGAAGTGCCTAATGGTCACCAGGACCCATGGTTAATCCAGGCGTGGTCATCTGATTCCAATCGATCAGACCTAGCTATAAATCACTTATATGTCTGGGTAATTAAAAGCAAATATAAAATTTCAAAAAAATAACGTTGCATGGGATAGAAAGAGAATACATAACAACATCAGACATAAATATGCCTCAAGACAAACTCATTGTGCACATCCAGAATACATAATGGCTCTTGCTAAGATGCGTTTCCCACTAGACCCTACCCCAAGCCAGTAAAAGCCAGAAACTCTACAGGAAACTGTGGATTGTACTACTCTGAAATGGGAGCTGTGTCTCTAGACCGAATTTGGGGCTGTTCGTGCTGAGGACTCACCAATACCTGCTGCAGTGACAACAGTCCAGGTGAGAATAAGGAAATCTGGATGACAGCCAGGATATAGGAGCACTGAGACCTCAAATTGCTTCTAGGCGAGCATGGCCTGATGGGCTTCCATTTGTGCACCTCTGGCAGGAGGAGTTTGTTCTGGAAAGTAATGGTTTCTAAGGAAGTATTTCTTAAACTTTCACATGCATGCACTTACCCAGGTTCCTGGAAATCGGGCTGGGGGGCAGATTCTGATTTTGTGGGTTCAGGGTGGGGTCTAGGATCCAGCAGTTCTAGAGGCCCTGGTACTCTTGGGCTGTTAACCACAAGGACAGTAGTCCTAAACCACCAGCCACTCCTTGGGAGAAATATGAGGCTGTAGACTCCGGGCAAGAGTGACAGTCTGGGAAACCCACAAGGGCAGTTCTACCCTGTCCTGTAGGGTCACTATGAGTCAGCATCAACTCGATGGCATTAGCATGGGAGAAGCTAATGCTGATGTTGCTGGTTCCTTGACCTATCGTACTTTGAGTGGCAAAGTCCCAAGGGCCTTCCCGGATGTGATGGCCAAAAACAGTAGTGTTCACCCTTGGTCATACTTTGGAATCCCTTAGGAGCTTTCAAGCCTCCCATTGGCCTGGCCCCATCCCAGACCAATGAAGCAAGGCTTAGTGGAAGCAGGATTCAGGTCACGGTCAGTGAGAAAGCCCCCTTGGCAATGCCAACGTACAGCCAGTGCAGAGTCGAACTGGTCGACGACTCCACATGGTTCCATATACTTTGGTGAAGCCAGCTGTTTGGGCAAGGTTTTCAGAGTTACCACCCATGTAGACTTGTTGGTGATAGTGCATTAAATAGAGCACATGCAGTGCATTGCATGAGTGGCCTATGTCATGCAACCACATCAGGGGGATGTTGAGCCAATTTCTCTGGGAAACCAAGGGTGTTGGCTCCATCCTGAACATTGGCAGGGTAATGGACTGACACAGAGGAAACTCGTTCTCTTTGTGGCGGTGCACTAATGGGTTCTTCACAGAAGGCCAAGTCCATGGCTTCAGATGCAGATGCTCACGGGGCTGAGGGAGCAGGTCAAATCCTAAGTCCGAGGTGGGTGTTTGCATATTTACATGCCCTCACTGCCATCAAGTCCATTCCAACTCACAGGCCCATGGGACTGAGTAAAATGGCCCCCGTGGGTTTCTGAGACTGTGATTCTTTAGAGGAGTAGAAAATCTCCTCTTTCTCCGGAGGAGCGGTTGGCCATTCAAACTGCTGACCTTGAGATTAACAGTCCAACTCCTGACCACTCTTGCCGTCAGAATTCTATTTATATACACAAGTATATATATATATATATATTTATACTTTCCCAAAAGAACTCCACATTTTCAAATCATTCTTGACACTCATGGCCTTTTTTCCTTTATAGCCATGCCTTTGGTTGAAACACAGATATAAGAGAAATATTTATCTACTTATAGGGGTCCAAAAGGAGCTTTGGTGGCATAGTGTTTGCATGTTGGGCTGCTAACACCAAAGTCAGCACTTTGAAACCACCAGCCACTCCGTGGGAAGAAGAGTCTGTCTACTCCTATAAAGAGTTACAGTCTCAGAAACTCACAGGGACAGATCTACTCTGCCTCATAGGGTCACTATGAGTCAGCATCACCTCCCTGGCAGTGAGGTAGATTTTGGTTTCATAGAGATACAAGTCAGTCCTGAGCTGCTAAAGACAAGGTTGGCAGTTTGAACCCACCAGCTGCAGAGAAAGAGGAGGCTTTCTATTCCCATAAGGCGCTACAGTTTCAGAAATACCCACAGGGGAAATTTTAACCTCTCCTGTAGGATCAATATGAGTCAGAATCGACTTATCGGTGGTGAGCAAGTGGAGGGGACCCTAAACAGGTTCTGGTGGACCTTAAGAGTTCTACTCATTGTGCATGCTCTGTAAAATGTAAACCAAGATTTTACTTTTGCAAACATTATTTTTTTCTAAACACGTCTAACTGTGAAACTATACATGCATGCGGGTCTTTGAACCTGGTCAGTGGTCTGGGGAAGTGAAGGGCCCTGACACCCTTTGTTGTTGTTAGTGCTGTCCAATCATTCTGACATCACAGGGACCTTCTTTGCAACACAAGGCAGCACTGCCCGGTCCTTTGCCAGCCTCAGGGGTAGTATGTTGGAGCCCATGGTTTCAGCTACCGTGTCCTCCAGTTCACCAAGGAGTTTCCTCTTTGTGCTGCTTACTAAACCCGTTTCTGAGGAGTCCATTCCAACTCACGGTGACGCCGTGTGGGTCAGCACCACGGGACCCCACAGAGCTTTCAAAGGCTGGTCGTTCAGAAGTCAATCAGCAGGCCTTTCTTCTGAGGGGCCTTAGATTTGAACCGCAAACCTTTTAATCAGCAGTGGTTGAGCGTGCTAACTGTTCACATTACCCGGGGACACCCAACCCTTCTTACCCTCATCGCTTCATAGGTGATCCATCTCCAATCCAAGAGGGCAGAGAAGATAGATAATACAGCCTGAGCTGCGTATGTCAGGTCCAAACTTTTCAGTGTCATGGAACAAATAGCCAAAAACCTTGATGAAATGGCTGGGAAAACTCAGTCCAAATCATTCCAAAGAAATGAGTAGCGGTGCACTCTTGGGAACTTGTGCTGTGACAGCAGCCACCAGGAAGACCCCGGTAGTCCAGAGCCTTGCCACCCCAAATATGGTCACAGACTAGCAACATCAGGAGCTTGTTAGAAGTGCAAATTCTCAAGCCCTACACAAGGTCCACTGAACCAGCGTGTGCAATTTACCAAGACCACCAATGGATCGGGGTACCTGTGAAAACCAAACCAAACCCATACTCACTGCTGTCCAGTCGAGTCAGACTCAGAGCAGCCCTATGGGCCAGGGTAGAGCTACCACTGTGCATTCCCAAGACTAATTCTTTAAAGGAGCAGACAGCTTGTTGTTCTCCTTCAGAATGCCTGCTAATTTAGAACTGCTAGTTTGGTGGTTAGCAGCCCACTGCCTAACCGCTAGGCCACCAGGGCTCCTTTTGTGCTTGTGAGGGGTCGAGCAAATACCATTAGCAACTAGAGAAGAACCTGGAAGAAGAAGAGCAGGGTGGGAACTGTGAGTCAATTTGGTCATTAGCACATTTCTGTGTTCACTTATTCTGTTCCTTCCCTTGTGTATTCAGTCAACAATTCTTCTTTGAACATCACCTCTGAGCCAGGATCTGTGATATGCTAATTAAGCTGGTTTAGGAAAGGGGTCTGCCTAAGTGACTCCTGCTTCCTGGCTTTTCCTGCTTCCAGATCCCCTCTCTTTACTTCCTTCCACATTAGAAGCACATCCTTACATGTGCAGCTGATCCCTAGTTCAGGACCGGAAGTTACATGTTGGCATGCATGCATGCTCATAGCTCGCTCAGTGGGAGTGCAAAAAGTCAATTCCTTCAAGAGTCTAGCACAGTCTGTAAGGTTGGGATGGTGTTAAAAGTGGTGGGGTTGGTGTTAGTTCCCGTTGAGCCCATTCTGCACAGGATGCCTTCATGTGACAGAGTAGAAATGTCCCCATTGGGTTTCCTAGTCTGTCATCGTTACCAAAGGAGCCCCGGGGGGTACTTTAAGGGAAGTGTTGGACTGTCAACTGCAAAGTCAGGGGTTCACACCTACCAGCTGCTCCGCAGGAGACAGATGAGGCCCTCTGCTCCCATGAAGATTTACAGCCTCAGAATCCCATGATTGGGTCGCTAGGAGCCAGGGTTGGTTCCATGACAGACCCAAAGCCCACTTTCTGTCGAGTTGATTCCAACTCATGGTGATCTTATATACTTGTTGTTATTGCTGTCGGGTGCCATTGAGTGGTTTCTGACCCAAAGTGACCCTATGCACAACAGAACCAAACACTTCCAGGTCCTGCACCATCATCACATTTGTTCTCTGCCTGAGTTCATTGATGCAGCCACGGTGTCAATCCAGCTCGTTGAGGGCCTTCCTCTTTTGTGCTGCCCCTCCACTTTACCAAGCAGGATGTCCTTCTCCAGGCAATATGTCCAACGTATTTGGGAGGCAAAATCTTGCCATATATGCTGTCAAGGGCACTCTGGCCTGACTTCTTCCAAGACAGATTAGGTTGTTCGTTTAGTAGTCCATGGCAGGGTAGAATTTTCCCTATAGGTTTCTGAGATATTATGTCTCTATAGGAATAGATAGCTTCATCTTTCTCCCACAGTGAAGCTGGTGGGTTAGAACTGTTGACTTTGCATTTAGTAGCTCTGTGAGTAGCCCGCCATGTCACCAGAGGTCCTTTGCGTTTGATGGCAGTGGGGTGGAATGCTTACAATGGCAAGACCTTTTTCTCATGCATTGCTACTGACCGCGGTCTAAAGCCCAAGTGCTTAGCCATTGGGCCACCAGGATTCTTCGTGGTAAGGATGTGTTCCTGCCAAAGTTCATGAACACTACACAGCAGTGGGGTTTTGGAGCTGCTAGGTAGTTTAGCTTAGGGACTGAGGCCTCCATTACGCATGGTCAGCAGTCTGAGCCTTTGTCCCATGAACGAGTGGTACACTGCACATGCTCAGAGGCTCAGGTTCCCAGCCAGTAAAGGGAGGTACACCTGGGTGTGTTCTGCACCTGAATTGGCCCAACAAGGCCAGGTGAATTCAGTTCAGCCAATGAGTTCAACCAGGGTCACCAGCACGCCCCACCTCTTGGAGTAATTTAAAAGGCAGGAGCACAGAGCAGACCTCGTGACTTTCAGGGAAGCTTCTAAGGAGATGCACATTTCTGAAGAGCCCTGCAGGTGCCTTTATAAACCTGAAACTTCTTCTAATTCTCATAAAACTCACTTGGATCACAAACTAGGCTTGGAGGTGAATGCTTTCTCGTGTGTAGCCAAGGAGCAAGGTATATCTCTATCCTGAGAGATCTCACAGAACCATTGATTGCCCTGGCATGTTTTGGAGTCCTGATGGTGTCATGGTTATGCTTTGTGCAACAGTTTAAAACCACTAGCCACTCCACAAGGGAAAGATGGGGCTTTCTATTCCTATAAAGAGATACATCCTCAGTAACTCACAGGGGAATTCTACCCTGTCCTATAGGGCTGTTATGAGTCAGCATTGACTCAATGGCAGTGAGTGAGTGCCCTGGCAAGAAAGCCTTGGGTATCTACATTGACTCTCAGTTTCTGGTTAGCTTTTCACCACTTCACCCCATGAACTTGAACTGCAGTGGATGAGGGTTGGGAGCTCTGGCTCTGGGGCTGCTTGCTTGAATTTTCACATCATGGCCCTGCCCGTGATGGGACCTTTGGCAGTTGGGCAAATGAGCTCAAGCCCGAGTTTCCTTTTCTGCAGCATAGACTGAGGAAGGAGATGTCTGCCTTCTTGTGTGCTAACTGACTTTTACCAGTTAGTATGAATTAGATCTTTCCACGAGGAAGATCAGGGAGAAGGGGGAAGGATGAAGCAACTTGGATAGAGGTGAAGGCAGCGTGAGGGGTCAGAGAGAGATGAAAGGACCACCATGTCACCTTTGACTACTCTTAGTGAGGCTGGCTTGGAGTGCAGGAGACGGGGAGAGTGAGGACACCGGCTAAAGGCAGTGCTCATTCATTACTTCCGGGCAGAGTTCAGCCTTTGGCATGCTTGTTGGATGCTGGCGCTGTGTTCATCCAATGAAACTTCAAAATTCTGTCCTGTCATTAACCCTTTGTCTCTCCTTTGTTCACGATTTAGAACTTCTATTCTCGGGTTCTCTTTAGAGCCCCAGGAAATCAGAAGTCACAAGTCACTTCTGTTTACAGAGAGGCCCCCAGCATGCAAAGGCAGGAGGGTGTGTTAACAGCACACCGGTCCAGTGGCTGGTCACGTCCATGCAGTACATTCTCCATCCCTTAGCTCAACAAAAGGAAAATCACCAAAGAAAAAAAATTTTCTTTTTCATGGATATTTACTTTTTCAGTTCCCTCCCCCACCCATAATCTGTGTGAATTACAATAGAACACGCACACACACACATACACACAATTTTCTGCCAGAATGTGTTACTCCAGTACATTCTACCCTCCTCCCTCACTGCCTCCTACCCTTTTTTCTCCTATCTACTTTCTTCCCATGACACCCAATGGACAGGTAGGGGAATTCAAAATAGACCCCAGTCTCAAATGTAGTTTAAAGCTCAATCACGAACTGCTATTGTGCCAGTTCTGACCCATAGTTACAGGATACAACTGTCCTTGTGGATTTCTGAAACAACAATTCTTTGTGGGAGTTGAAAGCTGCCCTTTCTACAGGAATGCAGCAGGTGCGTTTGAACTGCCAACCCTGCAGTTAACAGGCCAATGTGAAGGGATTTTGCCACTTTGCCACCAAGGATTCTAAAGGTAGCATGAGGAGAACATTTATTAAATCTTCCATGGTACACAGGCAAGGGGGAGACCTGAACTACAGCTCTCGGGATTCTTGGTGCCTCGCAGTGGACAGTTCCAGCCGCATCGGATCCAGGCTTCCCAAGATTTGCAGAGCCACCAGCATAGTCTTTGCTCCTCTCCAGGATTCACAATTGCTTCCTGGTTGCTCAGGTATATAGGAGTTTAGTGGTTCTCTAATGCAATCATCCCATTTTGCAAAGAAGATGCTGATGCCCAGACCGGGGAGAAGATTATCTGAGGCCACTGAGAAGGACACCATCACCTCAAGTCCTTCTGACCCCCCACAAGTTTCTGCCAACAGCAATGAGCTCTGGGTTACCTACTCAGTCTTTTGAAGCCTTAGCCAGCTGATGCAGCTGCCAGTTGGATTGATCAGGGTATGTGACCCAGAGCTCCTTAGAACGCGCCCCCTCCCAAATGCAAATTTACTGCCATAGAGTTGATACTGATTCATAATGACCCTATAAGACAGGGTAGAACTTCCCCTGTAGGTTTCTGAGACTAACTTTCAGCCTTTCTCCTGAGAAGTGGCTGGTTGTGTGGTGGTTTAGATTTTGCAGTTAGCAGCCTTTCAGCATGAGAGGTAGGGTCACATTTCTGTTCTGATTATGCTCCATTTTCTGAGATGCCAGGGCCGAGGCTCCCCCCTGCAGGTAGCAGTGAGATTTTTCTCACTAAACTGCGCTGGATGGGAAACTTGGGGCAAGTAGTGCATCGCAGCCAAGGAAGATCTCATTGACAGTGCAGTACTTGAATAAGGCAGGAAGACACAGGAGTGGCCATCTGGTGGTGGGCAAAGTGTTCCAGGTAGGAGACAGTCAGTGCAAAAGACCTTGTGATTGGGTTCTCCAAGCTTCTTCCTGGAACAGCAAGGAGACCAATGTGAGTGGGGCATGACACTCTGTGTAGTGAGGAAAGATGATCACTGTGTGGGCCTCCTGTATGATTGAGAAGCCAAGGGGAATTTTTAAACCCTAAGCCAGATCAATGCTCAAGGAAGCATCAGTCAAGACATCAAACGACACGTTGCATTGGCTAAATGTGCTACAACAGATCTCTTAAAAAGACTGAAGATCAAGGATGTTACTTTGAGGACACTGCGTGATCTTGTGCCAAATCTCGCCATGGTTGTTAGGTTGGAGTCCATTGTTGCAGCCATGGTGTCAGCCCATCTCCTTGAAGATCAGTCTCTTTTCTTGTGGACCTTCAGTTTTACCGAGCATGATGTCCCTTTCCATGGACTGGTCTTTCCTGATAAAATGTAGTAGCTACCAGATTGGATGTCATGCCTTTAGAACAGTGGTTCTCAACCTTCCTAATGTTGTGACACTTTCATATAGTTCCTCATGTGTGGTGCTCCTCCCAACTATAAAATTATTTTTGTTGCTACTTCATAACTATAATATTGCTACTGTGATGAATCGGATGACCCCTGTGAAAGCATTGTTCGACCCCCCCCCCCAACGGGGTCGCGACCCACAGGTTGAGAATCACTGCTCTGGAACATTTTCATCATAGAAGAGAGTTCGGTTGCACAGCTCTGAGTTAGAGGGTGAGACGGGTTATTTGACATTCATTTGCTGATGTGTTTGCGAACCCAGTGGAAACACTCAGGAATGAGCATCTTCTTTAGCCATTTTCCTGGATCATTCAAATGCCATCTCCCCTGTGAATGCCTCACTCCATCCTTGGCTTTCCATACTTGCCATATGAAAATGGGATAATATTTCAATACTTAGCATTATATATAACCCAGTATTTGGTAGTCTGCCTCAAACAGATGCGAGTCTCTCTCTTTTTCTACTAGTATTTAATTTTGATATGTGAAAACATACAAAGCAAAATCTGTTCCATTTCAACCCTTTCTGGACACAATGTTCAGTGACATTGGTCACACGCTTCATATTGAATTAGCATTCTTGTTCTTTCTATTCTAGGTGTTTCCTTTCTTTTTACTTAATCTCTCTGCCACAACCCTCTCACATATATTTTGACTTATCTGTAGCCCATTTAGATTTGTGCTGATTTTTTAAAGACTGCAATACTCAAGGATGCAATCCTTTAAGAGCTAAATTGTTATTTAGTTTAAAGATGACTTCAGGGGAAAGTTTCAATTAAAGGTTTGAAGAGTAACTCAGGGTCATAGTCTCTGGGACTCTTCCAGTTAAGTAAGTCTAGATAATTAAAGAATTTTAAATTATGTTCCACAAGGTTCTCCCTTTCTATGAGCATCCTTAGGAATCATGGTGCTATGGTGCCTGCTAACCTCAAAGTCAATAGTTGAAACCACCAGCCACTCTGCAGGGGAAAGAAAAGTTTTTCTGTTTCCTTAAAGAATAGCAAGCGAGGAAACCACAGGGGGTGTTCTATACTGAGTCAAAATTGACTCCATGGCAGTGAGTTTATGTTGTTATCGAAAAAAGAACACATTTTAATGGGGGCTCTGACAGATAATATAACAATCCATAAATCAATTAGATCAAGCGAGTTTGTACATATGCTGCCACCATCATTTTCTAAACACTATCATTCTACTTGACCCCTTTGATATCAGCTCCTGTTTTTTCCCTCTTTCCTCAACCCTCACACCCTTACTAAATTATATATAAATTAATATCTTTATACACACCATCTTCTGTGTCCCTCTACCAATATTTCTGTTATTCGGCCCCTAAGTTGTGTGTGTGTGTGTGTGTGTTCCATTGTTATCAGTTCCCTTTTCCTCCCCTTCCCTACACAGCCACCCTGTGCCCTCATGGTATCTGAGTCAGTTCGAGTTGACTAGAGAAGCACATTCATAAACACTCATGTGTCTTAAAAAAGCTTTATATAGAAGAATAATTGTATATTAAGAAAACATCCCAGCCCAGTCCAGACCACGTCCATAAGTACGAAATTAACCCATATATCCAATAACAGTGTGTAAATTTTTTTCAGACTTATGCAACACATGCAATGACACCAAGTGCTGGAAGATCACAGGGCAGTCGGTGGAATGTCTTATGGACCCAGTGGAGGTGGAAAGTGGCATGGGTCTCCACATGACTCCTCCCCGTTCAAGGCTCTGGCTGCCGTCAATGTAGATCCATGTATCTTGTCAGCAGGAATATCAAGTCATGGGTGTCTCTCACCCCCAGGAAAGAATACAGGAGTTGCCAGAATCCTCAAGAGAAGGCCATGCCCACATTGAGACCTCACTGGCTATGGCCTGAGTGACAGACTGGACTCCACCCCTATGCAAGATGATGGGAGATTAAAAAGCTACCACAGTAGCGCTACTCCCATTACTGTTCCTGAGGATTTTATCTGTCCTGGATTCCGTGCGTGGTTGCTATTTCTTTTTATGATTTTTCTTTCAGCATCTATCTGTGGTGTCCCTGATCTGAAGGCCCTGATGCAGTATCTGTGAGTCTCCTGTGAGCAGGGACTGTGTTCTCTACATCTGGGCCTTCTTAAAGCTTTGCAAAATGTTGTCATTTGAATAACACTCAACAAATATTTATTGAAGGAATGGCATTGCAGGTGACAGTCAGTACCTATTCTCCCATCAGTTATATGGTTGGCGGTCTTTTTACCTCTCAGACATATAGCTGAATCATTACAATGTGAGGGTCTGAGCCTGGTTATATTATAGGGACATGTAGTCAAAAGACAAAATATGTTTGCCTAAAGCACCTTTTGAGTATGATGTTTCAATAAAATAAACTGGACAGATCCTGGCAGCAGACATGTTTCAGCCGCTCACAAGCTATGTGGCTTTGGGTAGTGTACCCTAAGCTCTGAATTCAAGGTAAGTAGTTTCAATGGTCAATTGCATGTGAGAGCTGGACAGTGAGTAAGGAAAACTGAAGAAGAATCAATGCATGTGAATGATGTGCAAACAATACCGAAAGTCGTCTGGGCTGTCAGAAGAACAAGCAAATCCCTCTTGGAGGAAGCACGGCCAGAATGCCCCTTAGAAGTGAGGATGGCAAGTCTTCATCTCACATCCATTGGACATGCTATCAGGAGAGACTGGTTCTTAAGAAAGGACATAATGCTTGTTAAAGTACAGGGGCAGCAAGAGGGAAGAAGACCCTTGATAAGATGGATGTCCACAGTGGCTAGAGCAATGGGCTCAACATGGACCAACGACTGTGGTGATGACACAAGAACAGGCAGGGTTTCATTCCGTTGTACAGTTCCAGTCTCTGGTACAAAGGAAAATAAGTTGCCCTATCCTGTGGGGTCGAGGCTATTGTGCCTGCTGTGTATTTTGTCCTAAGGACTTGCAGTGTTGTTCTTTATACAGTGTTGTTGTTATTAGCTGCTTTTCGGTCCATTTTGACTCATAGCGACCCCCATGCATTTCAGAGTAGAACTGTTCCATAGGGTTTTTAAGGCTGTGACCTTTTGGAAGCAGATATTCAGGCCTACCTTCCTTAGGCACCTCTTGGATTCTGGGTGGGATTTAACTGCCGACCTCCTGGGTGCTAGTCAAACACTACCCAGGGAGTCCTCCCACTGAATAGTGTGAATGTATTCCCACCTAGGGTGCTCCACTTCCAGTACTTGTTTGGACGGTATTCTCTTTTGATCCATAGGGTTCAATGGACTCATTTTCAGTAGTACATCATCAGGTCTTTCTTCCCAGTGTGTCCTAGCTTGGATGCTCTTGTGAAGCGTGTCCAGAGTGGCTTGCTCTGGTTATAATCGTAGCTGGTGACACCGCTTACAGCAATCACAGCTATAGACAAATGACAACATGATGACAAACTGACAGATGGGTGGCAGCCTAGGGAAGGAATGATCAACACAACACAACCTGAGTGGAAATCGAGCTATGGAGTCTCTGAGAGTCCAGGCTCTTCGTCCTGGCACAGCCTGGGGCAGGGCCTGGAGCCAGGAACTGTGGCTGCTGGGGTGAGGACCCCCAGCTTCCCCACTTGGCATTCCCTCCCCAAACACAGCTGGCAGCCTGTGGGAATTGTCTTTCCCCTTGCACATGACGGCACTGACGAGCATAACGCAACCCTGCTGGTGGTTAATGACTGGTGACATTATGAGGCCACTGCCCACCTTTGGTTGAGGGAATTTGCCAATGCTCGGAAGTTGTTGGGCTCTAACGAAATGCAACCCCTGCAAGCAAGCACTGAGTCAAGTGCACGAGGTGTGGGGCACTCTGACATCCCCGCGTGACCGTGAAAAGCAGGCTGCGGAGCAGTGGTGGCTGCTGAGGCTCCTTTCTCCTGGCAATACTGGCATGCTGAAATGGCGGGCTGATTTGCCATGGAAAGCAGGGTTTCATGGGAACTTGAGGATTAAGAATCCACATGCCTGCAATCAATATTGTATGTTCATCCAAATTTTGGGGTGAAGTAAACCACTTTTTCAAAGGAGTAAGTGGATTTCTGTGTTCATAAATCATGCCCACCACTTGGGAGTGCAGAGGAGGATATGGGAGGATGGTAAAGAAGAGCAGCAGGAGAGGACCTGAAGACCTCATGCTTCCTCAGGGTCAGGGGCCAGGCAAAACCAATGTCCCTGGAACACCACTGTCTCTCTGGAATGGTATTAGCACAGCTTGTTACTTGCATACTGTACTGAGTTCATTCTGACTCGCAGCGCCCCTATAGGGAAGAATAAACATGCCCCAATGAGTCTCTGAGACTATAATTCTTTACTCAAATAGAAAGCCTCATCTTTTTTCCATGGAGGAAATGGTGGATTCACAACTGCTGACCTGGTGGTTAGCAGGCCAACACCGAACTTACTATACCACCAGGACATTTCTGTTTAGCCTAGAGACTTTCAAATGGATAGAACAAGACCCATACCAACCCTGTTCACGGCTATCAACCCCCCTTTCTGTGAAGTCCCCACTACGTTCTGTGAAGTTCACCACTTTCTCCGTATGTGTGTGTGTGTGTGTGTTACGTAACCTTACCCTTGATCATTCCCTACCAGGCCTGCCACTTCCCCCTCACTACCATATTGAGTCCCCTGTTGTTCCCTTGTCCCTGTGTTTGTTAACACCACTTCCTTACCCCCCGCACCTCCCCCTATCCCAAGTGCCCCCGGAACTCTCAGTCCTGTTGTTTTTCCTCCAGATAGTTCATCCAGCCTCTCTTATTTAGACAGACCTGTGGAGACACTAACATGCACGAAAACAAGACAGAGGAAAACAAAGCAACAGTTTACAACCAGACAACAAAACAACAAAAACAAACCACTGACAAAGAACAAAACAAAACACATCAAGAAAGAAGACCTTGTAGTTAGTTCAAGGATCATTTGTTGGACCTTAGGAGTGTTTTCCAATCCAGTCTGTTGAGGCACCACAACCTGGCCCCAAAGTCCACTTTCAGCATTCCCTGGGGACCTTGCCACTCCATTCCCTTGCTGTTCCACTGCACTCCACCACACTTTGCCTCGGTGTGGTGGAATCAGGTTAGGTGCAATTCGCACACTGTGTCTCCAGTGCTGTCCCCTGTATCACCCTTGGTCACTGAGGGGCATCATGTCTCATAGTGGGGCCAGCCATGTTGTTCTCTTTGTGGACTGGCTGCTCTGAGACTGGAACTCTTTAGGGGAGTAGAAAGCCTCATCTTTCTCCCTTGGAGTGGCTGGGGATTTCAAATTTGCCATTTCAGACATTGCGTTTAGCAGCCCAACACATAACCCCTATACCCCACCATAGCTACAGAAAACAATAAAGAAACAAAATCCAACAACATTCATTGCCATTGGGTGCATAACAATCCTATCGAGAGAAAATACTGCGGCCTCCTGGGTTTCCAAGGCTATAACTCTTTGTAAAAATAAAATTGTGTTATGTTTTCAGTGAAAGTTTACATAACCGATTAGATTTTCATTTAACAAATTCTCTACTTGTTTAGTGACATTAGTTAATTTTTCAATAAAAAGGAAAGCAGAAAATTAAAAAAAGAACAAATGAAAAACGTTTTAAGAGTAAAGACAAATGATAAGATGTTAATTTTTAACCTAATCATATCTGCAACAATACACTTTCTGATGTACTGACGGTGAGCAGGGTTTAATCCCATCCCTGGTGAATGGTCCCAGGGGATTTAATGGAGGCTTATTCTCTGTGGAATCTCTGCCAATGCATTTTGAGTTTTTATACTCATCTAAGGCTATAACTCTTTATGGGAGAAGAAAGCCTCATCTTCTCCATAGGAGCGACTGGTGAATTCCAACTGCTGACCTTGCAGTTAATAGCCCAACACATAACCCATTATGCCACCAGAAGAGAGATTTGTATCTGGGTGCCTTCCAAATCAAGCACTACAATTATGCAAGGAGGATATTTTTTTCTGTACTGGAGCCAGGTCAAGTCAGAACCAGTGTGTCCATGGTTTGCAGCGAAGTCGGAGGAAGAAGAGGGTAGACTGTCTATAACTTCTCATAGCCCAGGGAAATGCTAGGCCTGGAAGGGGGCATGTGGCTCAACCATATTCAGAAAATCTGCACACTAACCTCCCCGGCTCAAATAATTACCAGCACCATGTCTCTGAATATCACCTGAAAGCAAAATAGTGAAAGCACCATTTCCATTTCATAATACTTTTATTAAAAGTAAAGTTCAATTCAGTGATGTGAAGAAGCTGGGAAAATTATCTTTTCATTTCTTTCTTTTTCTTTCCCTCCCTTTCCCCTTCTTCTCCACAGAACTGAGAGGCAGAAGGAATAAAGGCAGCATGGCACCAGCTGGAGGACACCGTGGGGTCAGGGTCACCATTTAACTCATGCTTCTCCAGTTTGGAGGGGCAACTGGATGTCCTCATTTGTGAATTTGCTTATTAATCTTTTTGAGTTAACAAGGTCATGGTAAAAAATGATTGTTGGCGTTTTTGTTAGGAACCTTCTAGTCCAGTCCAACTCATAGTGACTCAATGCATCAGTGCCGAGCTCTCTAGACCAATGGTTCTCAACCTGTGGGACCCTTGCACAGGGTGACTGTAACAAAATTACAGTTATGAAGCAGCAATGAGAATATTTTTATGGTTGTGGAGGTCACCACAACATGAGGAACTGTATGAAAGTGTTGTGGCATTAGGAAGTTTGAGAACCACTGCTCTAGGCTTTTCTATGCTGTAATCTTTACAAGAATGAGTTGCCTGGTTTTTCTTCCAAGAACAGAGCCACTGGTGGGTTCAAACCTTCAACCTTTTGGATAGCAGATGAGCACTTAACCATTGTGCCTCCAGGGCTCTTTGATAAACTCTATTAGAGGGTCTTAACCATTGCAACCCCATGGATCCTTTTGGCATTTAGGATTGGCTATGGAACACCTGCCCACTCCCCAGAATAATATTTCCAAATACCTCCAATGAAATACAGAATCACAAAGGCACAAATTGTATTGAAATGCAGTGATAAAAATAAAAGACATTGGATTTGTGGCTAATATACATGTTAATAAATCCATTAAATATGATCTGATGGTGGGTCTAATAAACCAAACCCACACCATTGAGTTGATCCTGACTCACTGTGACCCTATATAAAATTCCTCAGGCTAAATCTTGACAGGAGCAGATCATCTCACCTTCCTCTCAGAGAACAACTGGTGCCTTTGAACTGCCAACCTTGAGGTTACCTGCCCAATGGCTCACCCACAGCGTCACCGTGAGTTCTAGATAGTGATGAGCATGAACTGTACTCAACGATGGCTGCAACGACTAGCATGGGGTGTGAAAGCATGTAGAATTTCTCTCGGTGGTAATCGCATGGCTATTCTGAACACAGCTGTGGACATGCTAAACTGCCCTACGAGCTTAGGGGAACTAACTCAACCAGGATTGTCCCTCATCCAATTTGACATTGCTCCCCAGCCTGCTGGGGCTCAGTGGTTCAGTGTTAGGGTCCCTTGTCTAGATACCAGGGCTGGCATGGAGAAAGTCATTCCTCTGCAGCCTTCTAGTGTGTGTGGGAAGATATTAGTGTTAAGCCTTGGCAGGAAATTGGTGGATTTTCCTGGCAGCCACATTCTTAATAACCATTTACTGGATACTTATTATATTCTGAGGGTAAATTGTGGTTCAGTTGTAGAATTCTCCTTTTCCATGTGGGAGATCTGGGTTTGAGTCCAAGACAATGCAACTCATGTGCATCCAACACTCATTTGTCAGGGGGATGCTTGGTTATTGTTGTGGTACTGAACTGATTTCTGTGTTGCTATGATACTGAAATGGGGAAGCTTGGTTGGGTGCGGCTATGAGACTGAACCTGTTTCTGTGATGTGTCCAGACTAAGATGAGCGATGAAGAAGAGCCTGGTATTCTACTTCTGAAAACCAATTAACGAAAACCCCTGTGAATCACAATCTGATGCACAACCAAAGAGATGGTGCAGGACCAGGGAGAATATTGCCCATGGAGTCACTGGGAGCTGGTTGTCACAGTGAGTTGGACTGGAGGCTGACTCAACAGCAGCTAACAACCATTGTGTTCCAGGCACTCGATTTGCTTTAAAAATCTAGCTCAGCCTTCTGGTACAGGGAAGTGATTAATCATGCCTACTTTATAGCACACCGTGAACCCTGATCAATGTCAGGCCCTGCTTGTGTTTTGTCCCTCCTTTTCCACATTCACATCACTTCCATTCCCCTCTTCAGACTAGTACCCCCTGCTGGGTGCTTGGTGTGTGTGTGTGTCCTTATAGGCATACAGCCATGTGCACTAGACCATGCTGCCATGTGCACTAGACCATGCTGCTTGGTGAATGGGCTTTCAGCTTCCATGAATGGTACTGCAATATAAATCTCATTCAGTTTCTGACCTTTTCAACTCCTTGCAATGTCATTAAGAGTTATTGCCATGCTGCATATCAATTGCATGTGCTGCTGCGTGCCACTTGGTCATGAGCAATCATCATCTTTCTTTTGTTTCCTTCTTCAGTTGTCTGTTGATTGGCATCCAATTCGGCTCCAACTCTTCTCTACTGCAGGTATCAGCGTGGTGACCATTCTTGTAAAAATGCCCCAAGGGCCCTGTGAATTGGATAAATAGCTTGGCCTATATACCCAGGAATTATGCGTTGGGCTGCTAACCCCAAGGTGAGCAGTTCCAACCCACCAGCTATTCCATGGAGCAAAGAGAGGCTGTCTGCTGTCGTAAGAATTTAGTTTTGTAAACCTATAGCAGCAATTCTACTGTGCCTTGTAGGGTTGCTAATGAGGAAGAATCAACTGGGGTTCTGTTTGTTTTTATACATCCAGGAGAGAGCTTTGATGGGGGAGATATTAAGTGCTTGGCTGCTAACCCAAAGGTCAGTAGTTTGAAGCCGTCTTCCACACACTGTGGGATAAAGGCATGGCTGTCTACTTCCCAATAGAAGCCTTGAAAGCATCATGGGACCATTCAGCTTTGTTTGATAGGGTCATGAGGAATGAAAGTCAACTCAGTGATTGCGCTTCTTTGGTTGTACGCCCAGGAGGGGCTCACTAGGTCCCAGGGTCCATTCAATGGGCTTTCACTAAGCTCTGCCAGATTGCTGTGCAGCAAACCTGCATCATTAGCAGTGTTTCTCTGCTTTCCCCGGATCTCCAATGACACTTGGTATGTTTGTCTTTCTAACTGTTGCCCGTTTGATGATTTTAAAAGGTCAAGCACAATAAACTCATCTATCCCAGGCACTTTATGGTTCTGTAGCAGATTCTTAGGGTTGCCATGCCACATTCCTTTGACCCATCTCTGACACCATCTCACTGCCTTCCAGTCAATACCGACTCATAGCGATCCTGTGGGGCAGTGTACAATTGCCCCCTGCGAGTTTCAAACACTACAACTCTTTATTGGAGTAGAAAACCCCATCTTTCTTCCTTGGAGCTAGTAGTTTTGAACTGCTGACCTTGAAGTTAGCAAACCAACTTGTAACCACTGCACTTCCAGGGCTCCTCCTGATATCCATCATAGCAGTGGCGAATGGCTCTATGTAAGTGCAGGCTCCTGCTGAAATGGTGTCTTATCACACCTGTGCAGCACGCAGCTCTCCATGTCCTTCTGCCTCGAAGCCTTTTCAAAGGCATGGAAAGCCAAACCCAGGAAGGTAGGAGAGGTCACCTTACTAGGAGGAATGCTCAACACCACTACAGGCGAAGAAGAGCCCAGCCTCCTGTTTCTGGTAGACAATTCTAGGACAGAACCCATGTTGCTCAGAAGTCCTGGGGGAATCAAGCTCCTGTATCCTACATTAAAAGCCTCAACACCCCGTTCCCATTGTGATTGCTTCTCCCCCTAACTCAGTCTTGCGTCTGCTTTCCTATTCCCACTCCCTGCCATCAGATCTCAAATAGACTCCCTGCACCCAGGCCTGAGGAATAAGCTCGGCATGCAAGGGCACTCAATCCAAGACACACACATTCCTCTGAATCTCCAAAACAACCCTGTGGGCTACGTGTGTAATCCCCAGTTCACAGATGAGAAATGGATTGAAAAACAGTGACACACCCAAGATCACACAGGCCAGGGTTCAAGTCTGTGTCTATCAGTTATTCTTTTATTCAAGTATGCCAGAGAAGACTGGGTCTT
The DNA here is from genome assembly GCF_050624435.1 of Tenrec ecaudatus. Classification (NCBI taxonomy): domain Eukaryota; kingdom Metazoa; phylum Chordata; class Mammalia; order Afrosoricida; family Tenrecidae; genus Tenrec; species Tenrec ecaudatus. Next base: position 431,521 of record NW_027457666.1, on the reverse strand, counting down.
AACACTTGAGCAATCTTCTTGGAAGAATAAGGCAAACTACAGAAAACACAAAATGAATATCGCATTTGTTCGTTTATCCATTTGCAAAAGACATAATACCTATAGTGCTAAGAATAGTATTCAAAGTACCTATTACTACCCCCTCAAAGCTTACATACTAGTCACCAAACTCAAACAAATACAATGCTATCAAGTTGATTACAACTTATAGCAACCCCATATAGGGCTTCCAAGACTATAAATCTTTACAGAAGCAGAGAGCTTCACTTTTCTCCCCCTGAGCAACTGGTGCATTTGAACTACTGACCTTGTGGTTAGCAGTCCATTGCTAAATGATTAGTTCCATAATCATTACGCTTACTTAACTCTACATTCTTTTAATTATTTCTCTATCAGTCCAAATTGCATCTGGCTACATGGGAAAAAACAAACCGACTCTAGTGGTCTAATCACAAAAGCTTCATTTTTCTTATATTAACACCAAAAATACCAAACCAGTTGCCACTGAATTGATTCTGATTTACAGTTACCCCATATGATTCAGGGTAGAACTGTGCCCCATGAGGTTTTCAAGGGCTGAATTTTTAAATGTAGATTGCCAGGTTTTTCTTCCAAGGCATCTTTGTCTTAGCAGTGAATTGTGTTAACCCTTTGCACCACACAGGGGTTTGTCTTATACAATAGTAAGTCTTGAAATAGGTAGCCTAGGTCTGGCGTATTTGCTCAGGGACTCATCTTGGATATAGGAGAATGCATGCTTTTTGGTCTGCCAAACTCATGTAACCTATGTGACTCTCTCATCTTTCAATATTCTGACTAGGGAGCATGACAGCAGAAGAGCCAAGGACAAAAATGAAATGGGTTATGCCAGACAAGTGTTTTGCCTTAAACAACAACAAAAACTTTCTTGGGAGTCCTACTCAGTATCTTTCACCTACACATATTTGGCCCAAACTGGGTCAAATGCTTATGCATAACTGCAAGGGAGCCTAGGAGTGAGCGATTTAAGTAGGTACATTATCACCCTAAACAAAATTGAGCTTCTATTAGTAGTAAGAATGAGAAAAATGGATACTGTTTAGGCATATAGCAGGGTTGGATAGAATTCTATTTTGTGTCTTAATTTACATTTTGAATGAACTCAGAAAAAGTCATAGAGAGTAGAACAAAGGGATGGATGTGCATCCAACCACCTCAACTACTCATTTCTTTTCATGCTCTCCCTCTAGCTTCCCTGAATAGTTCTTGGTTACACATTGGGCTGCTAATTGCACGGTCGGTAATTTGAAATTACCGGCTGCTCTTCGGGAGAAAGATGGGACTCTACTCTGTAAAGAGGTACAGTCTCAGAACTTCACAGGTACAATTTTACCCATGTCCTGTAGGGTCGATATGAGTTAGCATTGATTCAATGGCAGTGAGCTTGGTTTGGATAGATCTGTGGAATCTTAGGATGGAATAGTTTGAATACACAGAAAAAAATTCAGTGGAATCATAACCCTCTAAATAATTACCCTCTAAAGCCACAAAGATCAACTGTGTCCAGCATGGTGACAGTTTAGCATATGCCATGGGGACATTGCTCATATCCCAGTGTTGTTAATCAACAAAAACTCACGCACTGCCACTTATAGTGACCCTATGCACAATAGAATAAAAGCCTTTCTAGTCCTGTGACATCCTCACAATGGTCATATTTTAGCCTATTGTTACAGCCACTGTGTTGATCCATCTCATTCAGGGCTTACCTGTTTTTTGACGATGCTCTACCAAGTATTTTGTCCTTTTCTAGGGACTAATTTCTCCTGATACCATGTTCAAAGTATATGAAATGGAGTTTTACCATCCTCACTTCTAAAATACATTCTGGCTGTACTTCTTCCGGGATAGACCTCTTTGTTCTGCTGGGCATTCATGGTATATTCAATATTATTTGCAACATCATATTTTAAAGGCATCATATTTTCTTCAGTCTTCCTTATTTATGTTCCATCTTTCACATGCATATGTCAAACATTACCATCAAGTCTATTCTTATTCATAGTGACCATATAGGGTTTCCAAGGCTGTAAATCTTTACAGGGTCAAATAGCTTCCTCTTTCTTCTGTGGAGCAGCAAGTGGGTTGAACCACCAACCTTGATGTTAGTCATTCAACCCATACCAGACACTGAAATTAAGACTCCTTTCACATGCATCTAAGGTGATTAAAAATATCAAGGCTAAAAGCAGGCATAATTTGCTAATCCCCAGAGTAAAACATTTGCTCTTTCACATTTTAAAGAGGTCTTTTACAACAGATTTTTCCAATGAAATACGTTGATTTATTGACTGCTGCTTCTGTGAGTATTGATTGTGGGTCCAAGTAAAATAGGGTTTAGCTACATTTCTCTATTTGTAATGATGTTGTGTGTTTATATTTGTCAAGTTGAGAAGACATTTGTATTCTTAGTGTTGAAGACTAATTCATACTGAAGGTGTACTATATGAGCTTTATCAGTAAGTACTTCAAGGCCTATTGACTTTCAGCCAGCAAGATTGGGTCATCTGCATAATACAGGTTGTTAATGATTCTTCCTCCAATCCAGATGCCTCAACTTCTTCATACAGAGCAGCTTCTCAGATTATTTGAATAAGTATAGTGTGATAGATAGGTAGGTTTATAGTGCCAACCTGGCCAATAAGAACATGTGGGATTAATAAGTTCGCAGTTTGATTCGTGGGCAAAGAGATAAATGGCTCAGCAAGCCACACCTATCTCTCAGTTGCTCTCTGGTGATCAGACCAGTGTGTGGCTGCCTTACCTAGTTCTGCAGTTTGCTGCCTGGCTGTACTGCCATATTTACTGTTGCATGGAAGTGAGTTAAACTGAGTCCTCTGTACTGCTATGTGGACTAATTAGCTGTTATATTCCTTCGTGTTCTATCTATCTATCAAATCATAAATGTCCTGGTTTTGTTTCTCTAGAGAACCCTGTCTAACACATATGGTGAAAGGATATACCCACAACACACACTCTCCTGATTTTAAACCACGCACTATCCACTTGTTCTATTCGAACCAATCCTGTTGGTTTGTGTACAGGTACCACAGGAGCACAATTAAATGTACGGGAATTCCCATTGTTCTCATATGTATTCATATGCTACCCAAAGTTTGTTATGATACACAGTAAAATCCTCTGCATAGTCAATAGTACATAAGTAAGCATTTTCCTTGTATCCTCTGTTTTCAGCCAAGGTCCATCTGAAACCAGCATTGATATACCTTGCCTCATGCCCTCTTTTAATACAGCCTGGATTTCTGGCAGCTTCCTGTTGACATATTGCTATAACTACTTTGAAAGGTATCGTCAATAAAATTGTACTTGCATGTCATATTAATGTTATTTTAAATTAATTTGCAAATTTTGTTGCGTCATATTTCTTTAGAATGGACACAAATATTAATCACTTCCAGTTGGTTGGCCAGATAGCTATCTTCCAAATTTCTTGACATGGACTATCACTGCATGAGCGTGTTGAAATATTTCCATTCCTATCCCTTCCTTGCTTTTCACTAATGCTTACATTGCAGCTTCAACTTCCTCTTGGCCTTTTGAACTAGTAGAACCTCAACTAATTCTTGGGAACAGAGACTCTGTACACTCCGTCCATATTCTTTGGATTCTCCCTACAACATTCAATAGTTTGATAAATAATCCTTGAACATTGTAATCCGAGGCTTGGATTTTTTCTTCTGTTCTTTCAATTTATGATATGCTGACCGTACTCATTCCTTTTGCTTTCCTAATTCCATGTCTTTACACGTTACAATATAATTCTTTACTTTATCTTCTCAAGCTGGCCTTTCAAATTTTTCTGTTCAACTCTTTTATTTCATCATTTCTTCCATTTGCTTTAACTGCTTTAGGTTCAAGAGCAAGTTTCACAGTCTCCTCTGATATCCACTGTAGTATTTTCTTTCTTTCCTGTATTATTAATGATCTTTTTGAGGAGCCCCCAATAAAATGATTTATGATAAATAAATAAATAGCCACAGGTGACATGACAAAAAAAAAAAGATTGATGACCTTGATGCTATTTCACAAGTCTTCTGGTAGCTGATCATTAATGTTCAATATGTCCGAACCATTCTTGAGATAGGCTCTAAATTCAGGTGAGATATTGTGATAGTAAGGTTTGGTGTCAATTTAGCTTGACCAGGATCTTCAGAAGGTGCAGGTCACACTCTCCTTGGAGGTATGACTTATTTCATAGCTATAAGTAGACTGTGGAGAATGGGCTCACTCTTTTTCTTCCTGATGAAATGACCCTGGACCCTACGTCTGGCTTCTTGGGATGGCAATCACCATGAGACCTGCTGACCCTAAGAGCTGTCTGTGGCCTGCCAACTGCCTGTTGACTTTGGATTCTCCCAACTCTGCCTCCACCAACCTGTGGTTTTCCTGTTTCTTGGGCTATTCCTCCAACAGCTTCAGGAGTCTGGAAGGGCCTCTAGTTTGCATCTGATTTATGGGCTGGAGTTGGACTGGGGTTTCTTGTTGTGTGGACTTCTTAATGTAAAATTCTTTATTGATATAAATTTCCTTCTTCTACATGTATCAGTATCACTGGTTTGTTTCTCTAGAAACCCCAGCCGACCACAGATATAATATAGGCTGTATTTGGGCTCTTTTGCGTTCTTATTTTAATTTTCTTCAGGTTTGACTTGAACTTGCATATTAGTAATTGATAGTCTTTTACATAGTTGGCCCCCGGTCTTGTTTTGTCTCAATGATATTGAGCTTCTCTATAATGTCTTCCCACAGATTTAATCAATTCCATTCCTGTGTTTTCCACATGTATATATGCCGCTCCTGTTGTTGAATAAAGGTGTTTGCAATGAGGAAGTTATTGCTCTTGCAGAATTCTTTCATGCAGTCTTCAGCTTCTTTTCGATCCCCAAAGCCATAGTTTCTAATTACTCTTCCTTCCTTTTTGTTTCCATGTGTGCATTCCAATTGTCAGCAATTATTAATGCATTTTCAGTACATGTGTGGTCAATTTCAGACTAAAGAAGTTGGTACAATTCTTCATTGGCTTTAGTGGTTTGTGAGAAAATTTGAATAATGGTTCTATTAACCGGCCTTCCTTGTGTATGAAGATAGATATTATTCTGTCACAGGCAGCATTGCACTTCAAGATAGATCTAAAAATGCTCTTTTTGAGGATGAAAGAGACATTCTTTTGAATTTGTCATTGTCAGCATAGTCATTCTTATCATTTTAAGATTCAAAGGGACTATTTCAACTCACCAATGCCTAGGATATTGATCTTTATAGGTCAGATTCCGTTTTTTTATGATTTCCAATTTTCCTAGATTCTTATTTTGCACGTCTCATGTTCTGATTATTAATGAATGGTTGCAATGATTTTTCTCATTTTGAATTATAATCCATTAGCAAATGAAGGTGCCAGAAGCTTTAGTACACTTTGTTGCTAGATGCCTTCAAGTCAGTTCTGTCTCATAATAATGCCTACACAACAGAATGAAACATTGCCTGGTCCTGCCCCATACTCAAAAATTTTGTTATGTTTGAGTCCATTGTTGTAGGAATTGTCTCGATCCATTTGATCGGGTGTCTTCCTCTTTTTGCAACCCCTCCACTGTAATGTGTATGATGTCCTCCAGGGACTGGTCTGTCCTGATAACATCTGCAAAGTACATGAGATGAAGTCTCGCCATCCTATCTGCCAAGGAACATTTAGCTGCACTTCTTCTCAGACAGATTTGTTTGTTCTTCTCTCCACCCATGGTACTTTCAGTATTTTTTGTCAGTACCTTAATTCAAATGCACCAGTTCTCCTTCAGTCGTTCTCATTCAATGTTCAAATTTCACATGCATAAGGTGTGGCGGAAAATGCCATGCCTTGGGCCAGGCGCAACGTAATCCTAAGTGAAATTCTTGATCTTCAGTACTTTAACGTGGTTATGTGCAGTAGATTTGCCTAATGCAATATGTTATTTGGTTTTTAGATTGTTGTTTCCATGAGCATTAGTTGTGAATCTAAGCAAGACGAAATCCTTGATAACTTCAATATTTTCTCCATTTATTATGATGTTATCTACAGCTCCTGTTGTGAGGTTTTGAGTTATCATTAAGGTGGACTCTACTTTGAGGAAGCTCTCTTTCTCGGTGATATTTTGATTGTTTTGCAATCTGAGGGGCTCATTTTCTGGCATTATATCAGACAATATTTTACTGCTATGCATAAAGTTTTCAATGGTGAATCCCTCAGAAGTGGACTGATTGTTTTGTCGTCCTGTCAGTTCTTAGTCTGGAAGCTGTGTTGAAATCTGTTCACCGTGGGTGATCCTGCCTGGTATTTGAAGTACTAGTGGACTAACTCCCAGCATCACAGCAAAGCACAAGCTACCACAGTGCAGCAAATTGACAGATGGGGCACGGGAGGGGAGTTGTCATTGTTAGACACTGTTAATTTGGCTCTAACTCATAGCACCCACAGCCTGTTTCCTCACAGTTAATGTTGGAGACCATTTTTGCAGCCAGTATGCCAATTCATCCCATTGAGGACCTTCTTCTTTTTTTCACCACTCCACTTTACCAAGTATGATATCCTTCTCTAGGGACTATGCTCAGCTGTTAACATGTCCAAAGTATGTGATATGAAGTCTTGCCATTCTCACGTCTAGGAAGCATTCTGGCTCTACTTCCGCCAAGAAAGATTTGTTCCTTCTTCTGAAAGTCCATGGAATATTCAATATTCTTCACCAGCATCATAATTCAAAGACATCAACTTTTATTTTATCTTTCATAATTATTGTCCATTTTCAAGTACATATGAGGTGATTGAAAATGCCATAGTATGATAGTTATATAATTTTATGTCAGTTTGAAGATATGTAAAAGTGTAAGGTTGGTATCCAATCTGTCAATCACACCATAGTCTGATGGTGCCTCTTTGTGGCCATGGCCTTCTCATAAGGAGGGCCCTGGGAACCTCCCCTTCTTTTTGCATTCACCTGACTGCTTCCTGCCCACGTTGAGAGCTGCCAGAGTCTTGCCATGCTTCCATCGACCTTGGGTCCACACGACATTGCAATCACTGGCCTTTGACATCCCTGCCTTCTGCATCATTGCATGTAACTGCGTAAGTTGGAAAGGAACTTATGGGCTAGTGTTGGACTTATGGACTTGAGTTGGACTGGCCTGGGATATTTCCTTGAAATAGAAATACTATAATGACTTCTTGATTAAAAACTATTTATTGCACATATATGAGTGTCACTTGATTTGTGTCTCTAGTCAGCCTGGATTACATCCAGTTCACTGCCATCAAGTTGATTCCAACCCTTAGCAACTCTATAGGACAGGGGAGAGATATCCCTGTGGGTTTCCAATACTGGAACTTTGTATGGGAGTAGAACTGCTGATCTTGTGTTGAGCAACCCAACCGGGTTGGTTCTGACGCATTATGTTTGTAACCACTATACCACTAGGGCTCAGCTGTGCCTTATTCCTCAAAGTGACATCTTTTAACACTGGAAATTGGTCTACAGCAAGATCTACCAGTGTACTCGTTCATATGACTTATTTTCTTTTTACACTGTTTTGATTGTGATGTGAGGGAAAATCTACAGAGTAAATTGATTTTCTTTACAATTCATGCTATGTTTTATGATATTGATTGCAATACCTACAATGCAATACTACTTTTCCTATTCCCTCCCTTTGTTTGCCGTTTCCATTGGTCTTTCGTTCCCATGCCTTCCTGCCTTCTGAGTAACTCCCTGACAAATGCTGGGCTCTGAATTGTACATCGTTGACAGTATAGGTCTCCTATTTGGGGGCTGAAAGTTGAGCCATGGAGGTGAGGTCAGGTGTCAAATGGGAATTCCACTAGTGCCTATCATATCCTAAGGTTAGTCTTCTTATTTTGAGTTCTACATTTTCCCCAGTTGATCCAGGGCCTACTACTGTGAGCACTTTCAGAGCAATCTGCAGTGAGAACCCTATGCTACCTTGGTCTTCTGGACTCAGCGCTGTGGAGCCTGGGCTTCATGTGGTCAGTGAATCCCTTTCATCTTCTTTTGATGCTATCTGTGTAATTCTGTATTTTGAATTTCTCTTCAATTTTTTCAGCTAGTGAAATGCACACGCTTTTCATTTTTGCTGTCCTAATTCCAGGTCTTTGCACCTTTTAATATAATTCTTTATTCCATCTTTTTTAATTCCCCTTTGAAATTTTATGTTCAGCTTCTTTATTCAGCGTCTTTACTTCATCAATTATTTCTATATTTCTCTCTTTTTCGTACTTCATCATTTCTTTCATTGGCTTCAGCTACTCCACATTCAAGGTGACATCCGTTTTGTCTTTTCTTTAGTTTCTATCTTTTTAATTATCTTTGAATTTCTTTATTTATGATGTTCTTGATATTATTGCAGAACTCGTATCATCTCAGGTGATTTGTGTTCAATGTGTCAACTTTCTTCTTGAAGTATCCTCTAATTTAGATGAGATATACTCAAATTCATACTTTGACTCTTGGGGACTTGTTTTAATTTTGTTGGAATTCGAGTTGAATTTGCCATTGATGGTTTGTTCCACAGTTCGTCTCCAGTCTCGTGACTGATGATATTGAACTTCTTTATACCGTAAATACTTGAGTATAAGCCGAGATTTTTCAGCACATTTTTTATGCTGAAAAAGCACCCCAGCTTTGGGGGGGTAAAATTAGTTGCCTTGGGTTATACTCGAGTATGTATAGTAGATTATTTCAACAGATATAGTTGATTTAATTCCTGTGTATTTCTATCCAATATACATAATCCATGTCTATGGTTACTGTTTACATCCCTGAAAAATAAATGTTCAATCAATAAGCCATCCTTATTGGAAAATTCTATCATGAGATCTCCCATGTGGCTTCCATCCCCATGGCCATATTTTCTAACTAGTGATCCTCCTCCTTAGTTTCCAATTTTTGCATTCAAGTCATCAGTAATCTTGATTGCATGTTTCATCAATTTCAGACTGAAAAGGTTGGTAAAAATCCTCAATGGCTTTATTGTTAGCATTAGTGGTTGGTGTGTAAATTTGAATAATAACTTTATTAATTATTCATCCTTGTAGGTGTAATATATCCTACACCTAACAATGGTGAACATTGGAATCGATGTTGAAACATTCTCTTTTTTAACATGAAAGTCATCCATTCCTTTCAAATTTGTTACTCTGGTATGTAAACCATATTATTGTGACATTCAAAATGGCCAATACCAGTCTATTTCAGTTCAATAACACCTAGAGTGTTTGATCTTTATGTGTTCCATTTTTTCATGGCTTCCAATTTTTCTAGATCTATATTTCATGCATCCCATCTTCTTATTAGTGGTTATTGCAGTACTGCTGTTTCTTCTCATTTTGAGTCATTGCCACATCAACAAATATAGGTCCTGAAAACTTTATATCACTAAGGTCAACTCTACTTTGAGGAGACAGCTCTTCCCCAATTATATTTTGAGTGTCTTCCAACTTGAGGGGTTCATCATCCTGCACTATATGAAACAATATTCCACTGCTATCAATGTGCTCCACAAACACCACTATTTTTTTCAGATGTAGATTGGCAGGTTATTCTTTCTAGTCTATTTAGCTTGTAAGCTTTTCTGAAAATTTTCCACCACGGGTAACTATGCTTGTGTTTGAAATACCAGTGGTATATCTCACAGGATCATGATGACTTTCAAGTTATGATAGTTCAAGAACCTGACATGTCTGACAACTTGGCATGCTAGCCTAATTCCGAATGGCCAGCACATCTCTCTTCTTGCTTTCTCTAGTTTCTGTAGACCACTGTACCTGAGCATGCATGGCTTAGGAGGTTGTGGAGTTAATTCTTGCTTCCTGGAGTAACCCTTAACCAATGACCCATAGGAGTTGTTGGACAAATAGCCACACTCCCTCACATTCTGGGCAGAATAACTAGTGGATTTTCTACAGTGTCTCCAGTAAGATTAACCTTCAGTTGCTCACAATTTTAAATTGTTTGATAATGTACTTTTCATTGGCTGCCTTCTTTCCCTTTTCTATTTCCCATTTCCTTATTGATATCTCCCCAGAAAATGGCTTAATTAAAACCTTTGTCTCAGGATCTAATCCTATGGGGAACCCAAACTCAATCACACAAGACATTTGTCAAATCATGGACTTAGTGGTTATATCTATTATATGTGTAGGTCATGGAAGAGGAGAATTCATACCATCCCTTTGAATAGTCACTCGGAGTGCCAACTGGGTCCCCAGCATAGATCCTGGACATCAAAACTCACTGTTTCCTGTATCATAACACTTCCTTTTAGACTTCAGTCATTCAAAAAACTCAACAAATAGCTTGCTGTCTCACTTCAAATTTTGTAGTGTGCAAATATGGCTATGTTTTCATTGTGTGTTTAGCCCTGGACAAATCAGCTTTGACCAGGAAGGTGAAGACATGTGGAAAAACAAACCAAAAACACTAGCAGCTGTGTGTTGTGGAAGAAAACCCTGTGGATGAAGTGCAATTTTTAGGGAACAGAGACCAGTAAGATAAACCAATAAGTGTCCACTGTTCTGATGTTAAGGAGAACCCTGGTGAGGCAGTAATTAAGCACTTAAGGGCTAATCAATCAGCAGTTCAAACCCACCATCTTCCCCAAGGAAGAGTTACGATGTGGCAGTCTGACCTCCTTAAGATTTACATTTATTACCACTACCAACTGATCTGAGAGGGATAGCATTAGGGGATCCTGGATCGCATTCTTAACGAGCTCTAATGGCAGAGTGGACTCCTCATTGATCTCCTAACCGCAAAGAAAGTGGTTCTAACCTATCAGTTGGTCCATGTGAGAAATATGAGTTTGTCTGCTCTGGTAAAGATTTAAGCCTTGGAAAATCAAAGGGTGAAGTTCTATTCTATCTTGTAGGGTCTCTATGAGTCAGCTTCAACACAATGATAATGAGTTTGCTTTGGAATTTTGGGATAGAATAGGAGAAATATGTGCAACAAAGTTTAAACTTATTTTAAATGTTCAGTGGTATTGCTTAGAGAGAGATTCTTGGAACCCACAAGACTGTTGTCCTTAGGCACCTTCAGATCTGGAACTGAACTCACTCCCTTGGCTCAATCTTCAGCCAAACAATAGGTAGATCTATAAGGTAAAAAGTAACACTAATCAACTATTTGAATCAAAAGGATATAATTTATTCAAAGATAAAGTTCAGAAGGGTCAGGAAAGAAGGGGGAATGGAAACAGGAAATACAAGGAGGAAGTGCGATAAGTGATATTACGTTGAGCAGATTGCAGTCAATATCATGAAGCAAAATATGTGTGAACCGTCAAATGGAAAACGGATGTATTCTGTAAACCTTCACCCAACTCACAATAGAGATTTTTTGTCAGCCTTGGAAACCTATGAGGCAATACTATTCTGTCCTATAGGGTACCCATGAGTTGAAATCAACTCAGTGGCAATGGGATATTGATGCTGATGCTTTCTGCCGATTCTAAAAAATAGGGTTATTAGCAATTATTGTGGAAATAGCATGAATGAGACTATGTAAATGGGGTTGGTTACAGATAAATTCTTGTAAATGTTAAAGGATAAGTGATTGAGGATGGACTTACCCAAAAAGAGAAAATTATTGCAAGACTTTGTTCCAGGGATAAAATAAAAATAGGTTTCCTGTGGGTAAGACTTAAGCCTATAGATATGGAATTTAAGGAACTGGTATTCCATGATGGTCACCTTCCCGACACAATCACTCAAGACAAAAAGTGGGTGTATAAACAAATGAGGTGAAGAAAGCTTATGGAGCCTAGCTATCAAAAGATAAAGAGTCTAGGGTTTTAAAAACTAGAAGGTTCACAAGTGGCCATCTAGCTTAGAAGCAATAAAGCACACATGAAAGAAGCACACCAGCCTGTGTGATCACAAGATGTAGAAGGGATCAGGTATCAGGCATCAAAGAACAAAAAAATCATATCATTGTGAATGAGGCGGGGTACAGTTAGGGGATCCAAGATCTATCTGTAGGCAACTGGACAACCCCTTACAGAAGGGTCTCTGGGAGGAGATGAGCCAGTCAGGATGCAGTGTAGCAACGATGAAACATATAACTTTCCTCTCATTCCTAAATGCTACCGCGCCCACTATCATGATGCCAATTCTACCTTACAAACCTGGCTAGACCAGAGAATATACACTGGCCCATATAGGAACTGGAAACACAGGGAAACCAGGACAGATGAACCCTTCAGGACCAGTGCTGAGAGTAGCAATAACAGGAGGATGGAGGAAAGGTGGGGTAGAAAGAGGGATCTGATTACAAGGATCTACATATAACCTCCTCCATGAGGGAGGGACAACAAAAAAGTGGGTGAAGGTAGATGTCGGACAGTGTAAGATAGGACAGAATAATAATTTATAAATTATCAAGGGTCCATGAGGGAGGGGAAGGGGGAAGGAGGGGAAATGAGGAGCTACTACCAAGGGCTCAAGTAGATAGCAAATGTTTTGAGAATGATGATGGCAACAAATGTACGCAGTGGATGTATGTATAGATTGTGATAAGAGTTGTAGGAGCCCCCAATAAAATGATTCTTTTTAAAAACCTCAAAGAGCAAAACACACTATGGTTATTGTACATCAATGATACTTCAATAAAATTACATAAAAAAGGGGAAAAAGAAATGGAATTTAAGGTAAAGAAAGTATTCCCTTTGAGGACCATATTGCAAATATATATTTAGGCAGGCAATTAGATAAAGACATTTTAAGTCTGGGCTTCTATACCTGCCATCTGTCTGTTATGAATAGTATAATTAGCAACTAGAATCTCTCACACAAAATCAACTCAATATGGTATTTCTGGTCTGACCTCCGTGGTGTTCTACTCTGCTTTGATGGAGCTCATCATATCATGACTCTATAACAAGATTGAGGAGTTATTTGCATTCTTATGTGGAAGGTAAATCTGTTTGGCCATTCTGTTAGACTAGTTCATTTTCTTTCCTACCATCCCATCTGCCATTTTAATTCAAAACAAGGAGAAAAGCATGTATGTGCCTTTTGAGGAAGGAGAAGATTTTGGTGTGGAAGAAATTCTCTTCTAGACTGCAAGGTAAGTATTTACCCCCTCTAGCCCTGTTGGAGGAGGGGAAAAGGAAGAGAGACAAGGCAAAGAGAACAACATAGTTAGTTTCATGCCTCCTTACTTGACCTGGGGATTGAGGGGAATATCAGTGACTATGGACCTGTTGTGCTCCCCATTTGGAAGCATGAAGAATAGAGGCTGCCAGGCAGAGCAGCCCTCTGGGAAGTCACTGAAGACAAACATATAGAGAGTGCCATCAAGTCTACTGTGATCCACGGAGACCTTATATGAAATGGAATGGAGTGCTGTCTGACCTTGCACCATCGTCACACATTCCTGAATGTTGAAGTCCATTGTTGCAGCGATTAGGTCAATGTGCCTCAATAAGGATCTTCCATGTCCCTCTATTTCATCAAATATGATGTCTTCCTCTAGCAATTGTCCCCTGATAGTGTGTCCAAAACACATTAGTCAGTCAGTGTTCTCTTGTGATCCATAAGGTTTTCTTTCAGTAATTTTTGGAAGTGGACTAGCAGGCCCCTCTTCCTTGTCTGTCTTAGTCTAGAAGCTTCACTGAAACCTGTCCACCATGGGCAATCCTGCTGGTATTTGAAATTCTGGGAACAGAGCTTCCAGCACCATAACAATACACAAACCATTATAGTACAACCAACTGACAGATGAGTGGAGGATATCTATATCTATATATGGAGAGAGAGAGAGTAAAACTGGCAATGCAGTCTGATTAGGCAGTGTTCTGATAATCTGCTGCTAACAGAAAGTATCCCCACAAATAACATCTTAAAGTAATGATAATATCAATTTTGCTCACAAATCTGCAATCTGGGCAGAGCTCAGTGAGGACACTAGTTTTGGCTTCATCAAGCATTAGCTGGGGTAGCTCAAAGGACAGAGGCTGCAGCTCTCTTAAGACTCACTCCCTCACACGACTGATACTTCTATTGGTTGGAGCTCAAGAAGAACCCTATATGTGACATGTTCATTTGGCTTGGTCTTCCTTGCAACATCCTGACAGGGTCCCAATGGTGAACAACCCAATACGACCAGGTGGAAGTCACAGAGCAACACTTCTGCCATAGTCAAAGGCCTGCCAAGATGCAAGAAAGAGGGAAAGCAGGCCCTGTTTCTGGAAAAATGAACACAAATTCATCTTGTAACAAGAGAATGTGCGATGTGCAACATTAGGACAGTCATCTTTGAAGGACACAACCTGCCATGAGCCAAGATACAGAGACAGATTTCTACGAAAACGAAAGGGCAGGACTTAGACTTAAAGATAAAGCCACAGACTTCATAGGACAAGAGCAATAGGGAGACAAGCAAAGGAAAGCTCTAGGACGGAAGCCTAACATGGCTAAAGATAGGGACAATGTCAGGACTGAACTGGAAGCAAGCAGACACCTGTGCAAGGCAGAACCCGTGAAGTTGTGAGTGCCTTCAAAGCTAAGTCAAAGTACCTTGGGGCGTGAGAAGGGAAGGAGCAGGAGAAGGAATTAATGGGTAGGTTTATGGAGTTTGTAAGTCTGGAGACAGAGCATCAGGAATAGCTGGGTTCTGGCACTCAGTTGAGACCATCAGAGTTTGAACCTTTTCCTTTCAGAGCTGTTTCCTTTTGAGTTTCACGCAGGCTTCCTGATGACAGCTGTAGTTTTATCTAGAAGCTCAGGAATTCTATTAGAGAGAGGCTCTTTTCCTTTCTAATCATTGGTGGTACTATCAGGTAAGCATTGGATTGCTAACTGCAAGGTTGGCAGTGCTACCCTACCAGCTACCTCATAGGGAAAAAGATGGAACTTTCTGCTCACATAAATATTTACAGTCTGAGAAACCCCACAGGGACCTTCTATGATTCAAAATGGACTCATTGGCAATGGGGCAATTGTTTCTGGGGCATTTTTTAGGGTTAGATATCATTAACCTAGCATGAGTCTCATACTGAGTCTGACCCAGTCCCTTTGGACAGAGGAAAGTCATGCCCTGACTAGCCAGGCCTGGAGCTGGCAGATTGGGTCAATGCCAGCAGAAGCATGGAGATGGAGCATGGTGGAAGAGTGATCCCAAAGATACAAGCCATGTGCTGTGAGTGGAAGAAGGGCAAATGAATGCTGCATTAATTAACCAGTCATTGACAAAATGAGGTTGCATGACAAATGGCTCCAAAACCCAGCAGTTCAACAAACAGCCCAACCCCTTCCCTCCCACACACACAGTTCTTAAAATTCAGGATCAGGGAGATTAACTGGAACTTTGAACTTGGCACTTCAGGGCTTGGAAGAGGTGACAGTGCATGTAAAGGCCTTGGGGCAGGAGAGATCTTGGTGTGACTGAAAGCCCAGAAGAAGACTAATTTGGGGGAGGTGAGATAATAGGAATGGAGTTTTCAGTGAGCATTTCCTTGAGAGCCTTCAAGCAAAAGCGATTTTTCTATATTCATGTTTTAGAAGTAGATCTCCACCCATTGGGTAAAGCTTTGGGTATTGGATTGGTGTCGGTATGCAGGGAAAAAATAAATGGGCTTGTTATGGATTAGGAGCCTGTGGTAGTCACCTAATCTTGTGTCAAGTTAAGGATTAGGAGTGTAGGCGTGGAGTTTAGGCTGCCAATCTGGAGAAAGTCAGTGAGATTTTTATGTGGGCATAGCCTCCTTCTGAGAACTCTGAGAAATCTGGTACTTCCTCCTTGGAGGTGAAAGACACCTCTCTCTCTCTCTCTCTCTCTCTCTCTCTCTCTCTCTCTCTCTCTCTCTCTCTGCTACTCCTTGGGAGACATTGCAGAAGGCAAGCCAAATGGATGCGACCAGACCTCTGAAGCCAAAGAAGCCTCAGAGAGATCGCTGCCAGCACTGAGATGCTTACAATGCCACTGGATCCACAAGACTTTCCACCCATTGGCCTGTGATTATCCTGCATTCAGCATCACTGCACATGTTTTATGGGTCTGAAAAGGAATTTATAGATTGGTATCAGACATATGGGCTAATATCAGACTTATGGATTTGATGTGCACTGGGCTGGGACGTTTGCTTAATGTACAATTACTGTTTGATATAAAACTCTCTCTCTGGATTTATAAGGTAGAATTAGACCAGAACATGTACTCTGGTACAGAGAGGAGCTGGAAACACAGGGAATCCACGACAGATGATCCCTTCAGGACCAGTGGTGAGAGTGGCAATACCAGGAGGGTGGAGGGAAGGTGGGGTAGAAAGGGTGAATCGATTACAAGGATCTACATAAAATCTCTGCCCTGGGGGACAGACAACAGAAAAGTGGGGGAAGTGAGATGTTTGACCTGTAAGATATGACAAAATAATTTATATATTACCAAGGATTTATGAGGGAGGGGGAGGAGAATGGTAGTGGGGAAATGAGGAGCTGATACGAAGGGCTCAAGTAGAAAGCAAATATTTTGAGAAGGATGAGGGCAACACATGTACAAATGTACTTGACACACAATGGGTGGATGGATGATGGATGGATGGATGGATGGATGGAATGACTGTGATAAGAGTTGTATGAGCCCCCAATAAAATTATCAAGGGTTCATAAGGAGGGGGGAGTAGGAAGGGAGGAGAAAAATGAGGAGCAGGTGCCAGGGGCTTATGTGGAGAGCAAATGTTTTGACAATGATGAGGGCAATGAATGTATAAATGTGCCTTATAATGGATGGATGGATGGATTGTGATAAGAGTTGTATGAATCCCTAATATAATGATTAAATAATAGGGAAATGATTTTTAAAAACCACCAACTCTCTCTCATACACATGCGTCTCCCTCGATTTTCCTCTAGCATACCCAGACTAATACACAGTTCGCCCCTGTCCTATAGGGCCGCTATGAGTTGGCATGGACTTGAGGGCAGTGGGTTTGTTAGGGCTTTGGAGTTCAGCAGGCCTTTGTTGGTGTGTTTGAGTCTATTTTTGTAGCTGTGTTTGCAGGTCAGTGGCTCATCTTCCAGCACTCTATAGGACCATATTTTGTTGTGACCCATAAGGCTTTCATTTGTTAATATTTGGAAGTAGATCACCAGGTCTTTCTTCCTAGTCTGCCTTAGGCTAGAGCATTGGTTCTCAATCTGTGGGTTGTGACCCCTTTTGGGGTCCAGCGACCTTTTAACACGAGTCACCTGATTCATGGCAGTAGCAACATTACAGTTATGAAGTAGCAAGGAAAATGATTTTATGGTTGGGGATCACCACAACATGAGGAATTGTATTAAAGGAAGGTTGAGCACCACAGGGCTCGAGGTTCCACTGAAGCCTGCCCATCATTGCTGACCCTTCTGGGGTTTGTCATATCGGTGGCACAGCTTCCAATTTCACAGCAGCACTCTAGCTACCACTGCACCACGAACTGATAGACAGGTGGTGGACTGTTCTTAAAAGCCACCTGATTTACGATGCTTTGTTTTGACAGCCCTGGAAAATGGATACAGAATCTAGTTTCATAGTCAATGCAAGACACACCTTGGGGCAGTAGGGATGGCATGAAGTGAATAGATTCAAAGTATATTTTAGGGAGAGGAAGGATGACAGTTAATGCCTGGGGGGTGTGCAAGAAGGAAGGAAGCAGAGACACCATTGATATTAAGTGCCTGAGTTAAGACAGGAATTTCCAGGGAAGCTGGTGGGTCATGATGGGAGAATTTCACACTCCCCGGGGACAGGGGGAGCATTGATTAGTTCATATGTCTGCACATCTTCTCAGACAATAGAGGCTTTGTCATCCTCAAATGAAGCATGCAGTTGGAGCTCAGAGAGGGCATGCAGTGCAAATGAAGACTGGCTTGGTTGAGATGGGTGGACCAGGGCCACTAGTCAATTCTGAGGAGCTTCAGAAAACCTGCCCAGTGTCTTTTGGAGAGTGGGCATGTCTCATGGCCACAGAGGGCCTTTTAATGTTTCACCTCCCACTGCAGCAGCGAGAGGCTCTATCAGCTCATCCTGGAAAGGAAACATACTACCTGCCATCAGGTTCATTTCTTCAAAAAGGATGGAAGAATACAAATGAAAGACTACAGTTTGAAGGGGTCTTAGGCAGACTATCAGGCTCATTAAAGCTTCATTTATTAAAACTTCATTATTCAGAGACATTCTCCAAGTAGGATGTATGCTGGGGTGGGGGTGGGCATGAGGAGGAAGGCTTGGAGCAGGGTAGGGGAACAACCCCACACCCCCAAAAAATACCTTCCCAAGAAGCAATTCCAGTGGGCACAGATTAGATAGAAGTTTCATCCTCTGGTCACTTGATGTTTGTCCCTCTCTTTTATCTGAATGCTCTTTCCACATTGCTCAGATGAAGCATCCAATTTATATTAAAATGCAAGTTAGGAAGCATCATCCCCAACCAACCTTGTTCATCAAAATGGTAGTGCTCTCTCCGGGTACCCTGAGTTCAGTTTGTCAACAAGCTGAAGCAGTTGAGCTGGGGCTCTGTGAGGCCCAGGAGCATGAGTTCATTAATATCCGACCCATAATGCCTTGCTGGGTTTATGCCAACAAAGCCCTGTCACTCCTTACCTTAGGATTTACTCACTCTTTGAAACAGGCATTTATTTACACACAGTTTGACCTCATGATGGTGTTCAGCAGATGTGGATCTTACTTATTTGCATTGTTCTGTGACAGTTGCAAAATTCGTTAGTGGCTCAGGGATCAATCCTCTGTGGACTGCCCCGAAGCTAGATGAAGCAAGTGGGTTCTCCTTGATTCATCCTCCCTCCTTAGCAATGCTTGCTAGTCAGGATAACATAGTGCCCATTAAAGAAACTGCCTGTGTCACTTTAAATTTGTGACCTGGGCGGGAGGGAGGGTCATGATCACAAGTGACAGAAACTGACGCTTGACTAACTTAGGGAAAAAGGCCTAATGGTGGATAAATGTTGGGAAGACAAGAAAATGTGGCAAATGCCTGGGCAATCTCAGGGCTGTGAAGCAGGTAATGGCGAAACACTCCTCCTGAGGCCAAAGCGTGCCCTCTGTAGTACATTAAATCACATTAACACACACCCATTCATGTTCACATGGGACCTGAGGCTATGGCCTTACTTGGAGAGGAGGTCTTGGCAGATGTGCTTAGATAAGTATTTCAAGAGCTCCATCTTTCTGGGTTTAGATTTCAGATGGATACTACATGCACTGATTGGTGTGTTCTTATAAGAAGAGGAGTGGGCACACAGAGACCCCGTGTGAAGACACTGGCAGAGATTGGATCAGTGCATCTATAAGCCAAGAAATATCAAGGATTAGCAGCAGTGACCGGAAGCAGAGAGAGGCTACTTTGATTCTCCTTCAGAGTTCTCAGAAGGAATGAATCTTGCCCACACCTTAATTTTAACCCATTGTCCTTCAGAAAAGTGAGAGAACAAATGCCTGCTGTTTAAGTCACTCGATTGGTAGCCATTTGTTACAGCTACCCAAAAGAACCATTATGGATTGATCTGTAGCCCCCTCAAAATATGTGAGAAATTTGAACCTTGGTGGACATGATCCTGTTTGAAAAGAAGGGAGTTCTTTTGTAATATAAATGAGGCCGTATGGCCACTGGAGATCCCTTCATAGAGGGGTTTAGAAGAGGAGATGGGTCAGTCAGGGTGCGAGGTAGTACCGATGAAGAACACAGCTTTCCCCCAGATCCTGTATGCTTCCTCCCCCCAACTACCATGATCCAAATTCTACCTTGCAGGGCTGGATAGGGCAGAGGTTGTACACTGGTGCATATGGGGGCTGGAGGCACAGGGAATCCAGGGTGGATGATACCTTCAGGACCAAAGGTGTGAGGGGCGATGCTGGGAGAGTGGAGGGTGAGTGGGTTGGAAAGGGGGAACTGATTACGAGGATCCACATGTGACTTCCTCCCTGGGAGATGGACAGCAGAGAAGGGGGGGAAGGGAGACTCGGGATAGAGCAAGATATGACAAAATAACAATGTATAAATTACCAAGGGTACATGAGGGAGGGGGGAGCGGGGAGAGAGAGGAAAAAAGAAAGAGGACCTGATGCAAAGTGCATAAGTGGAGAGCAAATGCTTTGAGAATGATTGGGGCAGGGAATGTGCGGATGTGCTTTATATAATTGATGTATGTATATGTATGGATTGTGATAAGAGTTGTATGAGCCCCTAATAAAATGTAAAAAAAAGAAAATGATTAGGGCAAAGAATGTACAGATGTGCTTTATACAATTGATATATGTATATGTATGGATTGTGATAAGAGTTGTATGAGTCCTAATAAAATGTTAAAAAAAAATGAGGCCATATGAGAATAGGCTTGAGCCTAAACCTAAACACTTCTGAGTTAAAGGCCAGGATAGACCCAGTAACACACAGTACGGGGAGAAAGATAGCGAGGAATGCCAAGGAACTTTCTGGTATCCACAAAGAAGGACCCTGACCTAGAGTCGCACCCCAAATTTGAACCTGTAAGCTCCAAAGCAGGGGGAAAAGTGTTTTAAGGCTACTGACTTGTTGGATAATTTTTGGTTAAGGAGATTAAGACAGGAATTTAAGACATCCTCCAATCCTTCCTCTGGCTTCGTTCCATTTTTCTCACATTCAAGAGTCCTCCTAGAGGATTCAGTCAGGTTGTTGTTGTTGTTGTTGTTGTTGTTGTTCAGTGTCATAGGGAGGGTTTGGATTCATTGTGACCATGCATACAACAAAGTCATACACTGCCCGGTCCTGTACCATTCTCACCGTTGTTCTTAAGTTTGAGCCCATTGTTGCAGCCACTGTGTCAATCCCATTTGTTGAGGGCCTTCCTCTTTTTCATTGCCCCTCTACTTTCCAGAACACGATGTCCTGCTCCAGGGACTGATCTCTCCAGACAACATGTCAAAGTTAAGGCGAAGTCTCATTATCCTTGCCCTGAGGAACATTCTGGCTGTACTTCATCCAAGTTAGATGGGTTTGTTCTTTTGGCAGTCCATGGTACATTCATTACTCTTTTACATCACTACTAATCAAATATATCTATTCTTCTTTGGTCTTCCTTATTCAGTGTTCAACTTTCACATGAATATGAGACAGTTGAAAATACCATGGCCTGGGTCAACCCGCCCCAGTCCTCAAAGTAATCTCTTGCTTTTCAACACTTTAAAGAGGTCTCGTGTAGCAGATTTGACTAGTGAAATGTGTCATTTGTTCTCTTCTCTGCTGCTTCCATGAGAATTGATTGTGGATTCAAGCAAGACAAAATCCTTGACAATTTCGATCTTTCCTCCATTTATCATGATGTTATCAATAGGTCCAGTTGTGAGGGTCTGGGCTTTCTTTACATTGAGTCATAATCCAAACTGAAGGCTTTAATCCTTCATCTTCATCAGCAAGTGAATCAAGTCCTTCTCATTTTCAGCAAAATTGTGTCATCTGTATAATGCAGGTTGTTAATAGGCCTTCCTCCAACCTGATGCTCCATCAGGCACTGCCCCTTAATGAGTTTAGGTCATGAAGGATAGTCCTCCATAGGCACATTGATTATTACACTACCACCCTCACATAATAAATTCAGAGAGAGAAAATTTCCCCAAAGCAATGGAAAGCTTACTAGAGAAGTGGAGGGTGCTAAAAGCCAAAGGTGACACAAACTGGAAATCAATACTAGTTTTCAATACCTGCAGTCATCTAATAGTTCACTGCACTATCTAAGGAAAGGTGAGGAGAACTGGGGCAATTCCATTAAAAAAAAGACAATGCAGGGTATATAAGTCCGTCATTCCTCTGGAGAAGAAAAACACATAGTTGGGTTGTAGAGCTTTGTTTGCTAATCAACCGAATGTAGTTGTAAGGCAGGGGTGTGTGTGTGCGCGCGTGTGTGTGTGCGTGCGTGTGTGTGTGTGTGTTGAAGGGAGGGGCTTGCCATTCTATTTCATAGCCAGGAGAAAGATGAGCCTCTTCCCATATCTTTTGCTCTGTGGCAAGTTACTGATCTACAAGGAACTTTTATTTGACAAGGATATTGCCGAGAAAACAACGGGAAGCTTGTGTTCATCTCTGCTGAGAGGTGGAGTCAAAGAGATGGGCTTTATGACAGACACCCTGATCGTGCAACCAAACTATGAAATGGCCTCATACATTCAACACACATTTGCTGCACCTCCCCAGTGTGCTGCCCAGATATTACCAGGCAGAGTGTTTTATGGGCAGCATTTTAGAGTTAGGCAGGCAGAGGGAGTGTCTTTGTGGGTGTTGCCTTTACCAGTCCTTGGATTGTTCTGGGACAGGCATGTCTTTTTCCTCTAAAGTAACTGATCGCGTGTAAAGAAGGAGTCTCCTCAGTAAGACGGGTTGAACCAAACCCAACCTATGACAATCATCTCAATTGGAACACATAGCGACCCTATACAAATACCCGTAGGGTTTCCAAGTTTGTAACTCTTTTGGGGGGTCAACTACCATATCCTTCTCTTGCAGAACCACTACAGAGTTGAGCGTTGTGTTAGCAGCTGAATGCTTAATCACTGTGCCCATTTTGTTTGCAGAGCCGCCCTCAAAACACTGAACAGGTTTTCTGGGTACCAAGTATGTCCACTTCTGTATCTGGCCTAGGGTGTTTTCTCCAAGTTGATAGGAGGTGCAAATCAGTTACTAGGGGTTTGGCAGAGTCAGTATGGAAACTGGGAGGGTGTGTGAAATTTGAACCAGAGTAGAACAATTCCAAGACACTTCCTAGGGATTCCTGGCATATAATATGCAAATGATAGTCAAGATATACAACTGTGTCTCTGTTCTTGGTTCTGTCAGTACCTGGTGTGGCCACAAAGGAGAAACCTGGTCTCCTGCTATTTTGAGCATCTAGTGTGAATGACAGGAGATAAGTCACATGCTAATGAACCCTGGTGGTGTAGTAGTTAAGCACCATGGTGCCCGGCTATCAAAGCATATAGCGTCTGGGGTCTTAAAGGCTGGAAGATAAACAGGGGGCCATGTAGATAAGAAACAACAAAGTCCACATGGAAAAAGCACACCAGCCTACACCAACATGATCGCTGAAGACAAAGCGGGTGCATAAGCACATGTGAGCATGTTTTCTTGATGTGCACTCACCCTTTACATACAACTCTCTTATACATACGTGTTTCTGTGGATTTGTTTCTCGAATGCACCCAGACTAACATAAGCAGCGTGGAACGCATTTAAGAAGCCTAGACAAGGGCAGGGCAGGATATTCGGAGGGACTGGATCCAGAATTAGAGAGGAAGGAGCCCTGGTGGCAAAACGGGCTGCTAGCTCCCTGTCCCAAGGGGGACAATGAGACTGCTGGCTCCCATGAACATTTACAGTCTTGAAAACTCCATATAGTGTCACTGTGGTTGGAATCCACTGGACAGCAGTGACCTTTTGGGATTGAAGGTGGAAGCCACCAATGACTTCCTGCCAGTGAGCCAAGGAGCCTCCGGAGAGTGTGTGAACTTCTGGAATGCAGTGAACAACCTCTGCACATCTGCTTTTCGTGCTGCCCAAGTCATGCCCTTGGCCTTTGCTTAAACATATTCATCCAGAAGTGAATCATCACAGCTGCTCCCTCCGGAAGCTGGGGGCTGAGCTCTCTGGTTCCACTCTGTCAGCATTTCTGGTCCGGGTACCTCCCCTCTGCCCCGGCACAGGCAATGTGCTTTTGGAAGCAGTGCTCCCTGGGTAGTGGGTGTGATTTGCCTCCTCTGGCCTAACATGATGAATGCTGAGAGGGGGTGGATACTAGGGGGTTAAACTCCCTGAACTTTACCTAGCCCAGGGGAAAACTTATTATTTAAAGTAAGCTTTAGACAGAATCTTTAGAAAGAGAAATGGTTAACTTTATGTACACAATTACTCCCCAACACATAGGCTCAACCTCATAGGCTGTGGATGACCTTGAGCAGGTGCTCAGTCACAATGGGTTTCTATCAGGATTGAGAGTTCAGCTCTCTCAACTCTCCAACTGGTTATTAGCACCATAGTCTCGTTTCTATTTTTGTATTTACTTTGTTTTGAGGGGGAAAAGACTCCCAATTCAACTATATTTTATTAGGAACTCCTTTGCTAAGTTTTACACAAGAAAAAGGCACAAACTGCTGTTCTGGATGAAGGAGAGCATCCGCATGAGGCCACAATGGTGTTGGAAGGACCCACAGCCACAGTGACTTAAATAAAATGACACCCATTCTGTCCTGCTGACTCTGACTCATAGTGACTCTGTGTAGGGATCCTGAAGTTGCTACCTTTACAGGAAGCAATAACCTCATCTTTCTCCTGTGGAATGACTAGTGGCTTTGAACCAGCGACTTTGCTCTTAATAGTCCAACACTATCCAGCATTACCACCTGGGCTCCTGAAAACTTAAATAAGACATAGAAAACAAACAACTTTGTCACAAAATTGTGACTGAAGACAGATCAATTCATGGAGTTTCAGGAGGGCCTGTGAGAGCATGAGCGGGACCTTCATTGGGATGTGCACACTACCGTATATCGTTGAGTGTGGCCCGGGGAGTGGATGCAAGCACACTGCCTGAGGGACAAGCTTTCCACTGCCAGTCAGCAGTAAGAAAGAACTCAATGGTGGCTGAATCTGTGGCCCCTCAAAATGGATGTAGGGTCTCCACATAGACTCTCACTGTGAGCCACAGCCTATTGCTCAAAATTTAAGCTCAAATACGACTTAAACGCCAAACATTCTGTTTCCTTAAAATAGGGTACTGCCAGGAACAGCTAGAAGTCTGCATGACCTATCAGATCTCAACGCCGATCTCAAATCACTTCACATGATCCATTCTACCAGGCATGTCAAGGACAACTAGAGGTCTGCATGAGCGAGCCCAAATCGCCTCCTCACTTACCCATTCCAGAGGCTGTGCCTGTATAACCTATCGACTAACACATTCCCATATGCCGTGGTTATGAAACCAACCATCATGCTGGAATAAGGACCAATCACGATGCAAGGGTCAGGGTCAATGGGAAAGCAAAATAGGGGCTGAGGGGAGCCAAGAGGGGTCGCTTCACTCAATCCCTAAACCTGATCTAATGTCACTAGACTGGGGTCTTCCTCACATCTCAAGGGCACCCGATTCATGATTGAAGTGAATTGTGCTTATTCAACCTTTGTTCTGCTTGCTGTCCTGCTGTGCTGAATCCTCTTCTTGCTTTTTTGTGCATGGCTCCCTCTGTTGTGGTGACAAATGGCTTGAGAGGGATTTGACATAGGGAGAAAGCCCACCCACATCAACTGTCACCAGAAGCAGACACTAAGTCCATTTCTCTCACCTCACAGAACTATGCACACCAGACACTGGTAGGGCTGTCTGGGAGGGGAACCCTTAGTGCAGTGGTTCTCAACCTGTGGGTTGCGACCCCTTTGGGAGTCATATGACCCTTTCACAGGGCTCACCCAATTCATAACTGTAGCAAAGTTACAGTGATGAAGTAGCAAGAAAATCATTTAATGGTTGGGGGAGGGGGGCATCACCACAACAAGAGGACCTGTATTAGGAAGGTTGAGAACCACTGCCCGAGTGTGTTTAGGACTTTGCTGCCCTCAAGGTCATCAGACATTCCTGAAGGCAGAGCCACTGCAGGAAGCCCTTCTGGGAAATGCCCTGAAGACAGGTCTCAACCAACTCCACCCTCACCCTCTGAGATCCTAATCATAGGACGCATGGAAATGCTCCCTGCCTCTTCGAAGGCTGTAAGTCCATGGGAGCAGAAAGCCTCCTCTTTCTCCCTTGGAGTGGTGGCTGGTGAGTTCAAACTGCTCACTTTCTGGCTAACATAACCCACAGACCAGCTCCCCCTGAGCTCAGTTTGGTTTGCCGCACAGCACACATTGTTTGGAACCTTCTGAAATAGCTATGCACATGTGCAGGTTGGGGGGATTTCGCACAAGATGCAGTTTTCCACCCTCTCTTGGCAAAAATAATTTTTGCAAAAGGCTTGTATTCTCTTCTGGATCTGAGTAGCAGCTACTCTCATGAAGTCATAGCACATACATTCATGCTACAGTCCTCCCAACTCCCTAATGTCTTACGCCGAGTCTGCTCCATGCTTTTCTGTGTCCTACATGGCAGCTGTAGGCACCCAAGGCATGGGCTCTGCAGCCTGGGTCCAAATCTCTCCTTCCCACTTCCTCACTTTGTGGTCCTTGGCTCATGACTTTAGAGTTGTATGAGCCCCTAATAAATTGTTAAAAAAATGATCCTCAATTCTATCTGAATCCTTGCCATAGCTCCAAGTTGCCTTAATAAACACGAGCAAGAAAAGTACCTCTGGCAGCAGACCGCTCAGGTTCAAATCCAGGCTCTCTAACTTATTGACTATGTGACCTTGGTCAAACCTGGACATCTCTGTGCTTCCAAAGATTCACTTTCCAAAAGGGAAGTCATAAGCCAACTTTTCTTATTCCTCACTGGGTTACTTTGAAGATGAAATGAGACATCTGTCTAAAAATGCTTCTGACCATCCCTTGGTTCTCAGAGCTCCACAAATGCTATGGATTATTGTTATAAGATTATGAATGATTTTTTTCCAAGGGTAGTGCAAAGATTAACATCAGTGCTACTTCTCTCTGACAAAATATCAATCCAAATTTCTAAATAGCAGGGTCTGAACGGATGCGCTGTTAACAGCATCTTGCTTTTCTCCCATCACTTGTCACAGTAAATCTGATAAGAAATGCTGGGCTAGGGCTGGCAGCCAAGCCCCTCACTGGCAGCGTGCAGGACCTCAGGTTGTTGACAGGCCAAGGGGCATCACAATGGCAAGAGGAGACTCCACAAAGAGCCCCTGATTCCTCCCCCACGCCCTCCTTCCTCACGTTCAGGGTTAAACGTCAAAATACTATTTTTTTGTCACCTGGTGAAATAATGAGCCCCCATTCCCGTTGCCTTGGTATCATCAGAGCGCAACAGCCACGTGGGGTAATCGCTGTCTCCGTGTTAATGCTGCTCACTTCAAACATTTTCACAGGCCCTGGCGAAATGAAACCTGTGCTTTCTACCTAGGTGGAGTTTGAGGCGATTCAGCCCATTTGCTTCTGCTGAAGAGGCTACCTCAGAAAAACAGGAAATAAAAACATAGAGGGTGCTATTTACATTAGGTTTCTCATTCTCTTCCTTTCTTCCCTACCTTCCTTTCTTCTTCTTGCCCTTCTCTTTCTCTTTTCTTCCTTCCCTCCCTTTGCTCACGTGTTCCTGCCTGCCTTCACCTTCCATCTTCCCTCCCACACTCCTCCATTTCTTCTTCGCTCCTCTCTCCCCACCGCCACCTTTCTCCTTTCCTTCCCTGCCTTTTCCCTTCAGCCTCCCAGTCTCCCTCCTTCACTCTCTCCCTTTGCTCCTTCCTTTCCCCACCTTGTTTTGATCCAGTGATTTGTACTCCTTTCTTCCTCTCATCCCACCCATCCCCATTGCTGGAAAAACGTCAGTTCCTTGTGGCGCTGGTTTCTTGGCACCAGACCCTGTTCTTTGGGTGTTCACAAGTTTGCGTCCTGTGTGCAAACATAAGACAGACATATGATCAGGGTTGGACAGAAGATGGGATTTAACAGGTGTACTGCATCCCAAATCTCCAGGAGGCAAAGGTAAAGTCAGGCTCCTGCCTTTAAGGTTATGTCTCCCATTGTAACTGCATCCCACAGAGGCTCCTGCCTCCTGGCAACCTGAGGCCTGCTGCCTGCCTTCCTCTAGCTCCTGGGGAATTGGGGCAGCAGTGGCAAGAACAACAAAAATCCCCAGGAGTTGACAAGAAGGGAGGCTGCCTTGCTCGAGAGATGGCCCCCTCACCCACCTGCATGTTGTTGAGATGCAGGTTCTCATCCCTGTGGCTGGGCAAGAAACGCCCCCTCCCCAAACGCAGTGGCTTCAAACAAGGACCATCATCGTGTGGTTGCTGGGAGGCCACTGGGTGGTGCTTGGAGTCTCCCATGAGTTGGCAGTCACATGGGAGCTGGGGCAGGGGCCTCTGGTGACTCCAGTGCCTACATGTGCACTCAGAGGGCTGGAAGCTGAAGCTGGGTGCTTAGCTGGGTTGTTGGTTGGAGTGTCTCCACGTGGCCTTTCCAGGCGGCTCAGGCTTCTTTCAGCATAGTGTCCGTGTGCTGAGAAGTGTCCTGAGAGGTAGCACGTGGAGGCTGGACATTCTAAGGGTGAGCACTCAAGAAGAAGTCTTTGAAGGGATTTTTCAGAAGCTGTGAAGCACTTTGTGGGAGGGAAGGGGGTTGCCCAAACTAGATGTCACAGTGTCATCTTCTCCATAATCTATTGGTCACAGAGGTCATGGAACATCCCAATTTAAGGGGAAAGGGCATAGACTCTACCTTCCTATAGGTAACCTGTCAAGGAATTTGGGGGTCACATACGAAGACTGGGAGACCCTGGGTGGCACAAATGGTTAAGGACTCAACGTATCAAGAGGTGGGCAGTTGCACCCCTCAGAAGAAATAACTAATGGCCTGCTTCTAGAAGCCCACAGGCTTGAGAATCCTGTGATGTGTAGTTTCTCCCTGGCACCCAGGGGGTCCTCGGGAACCAGAACCAACATAACAGCAATGGGTTGGGTTTTTGTTGGTTTTGTTTGGGCTAATATTAAAACGACTAGTATGAAATTATATATGTATTGTGTTTAACTCTCAGGACTCTGATTATGCTGAAGTTGAACAAAACTGTCTGCCTCTTCTATGAACGCCAGCCGATGGAGGCAAAGGGTGAGGGTCTAGAGGAAGAATGAATGTCCCATTCCCGTCCTTATGTTTCAGTTGTCCTTAAAGGGCACAGGGGACAAACCAGACGTCTTTGATATGATTTTAGCCTAATGATGTGCTAGTATGATGATGAGCAGCCTGAAAAGTGGTTTTAACTAATGTGATCCAATATTTGAAAAGTTGACGATTTCACATCGAATTTTATATTCTCAGCATCTCAGTTACAAACAGAAAATCAGGCCTTAAAATCCTTGCATTTCCCCAAGGCAACAACAGTCTGGAGCTAGAATTTGAATGTCCCCTGTGGATGAGCTGACACGTGCCTGTTAACCACAGTCCCCATCCATCCCTATTGCCCCCAACACAGAGGTTGGCTACAAGTATCCTTTATCTATATGGCTAAATAGGTTAGTTAGTTTGGATTGGGTTGCTAGTTTTTCCTGTTTTGTTTTGCTTACTTTTGATTTTTTGGGGGGCTAGGAAATGGTGTGTATTTTGGTACCATGTCTTCCAAAGCGAGAAAACCAAACCCAGTAAGCCAAGAAGGTCAAACAGTCTAGATTAATGATGAAAGGAGGAGCCCTGTTGGTGAGGTAGATTATGAGTTGGACTTCTAACTGCAACATCAGAAGTTCGAAACTCCCCCCACCCCCACTCCACAGGAGAAAGATGAGATTTTCTACTCCTGTAAAGATTTACAGCCTTGGAAACCCACAGGGGCAGTTCTATACTCTGTCCAAAGGGTTGCTATATGTCAGAATTGATTCCAGGGTAGTGAGGTTTTCTTGATTGATATAAATAATTTTTGGTGAGTATTGAAAAAACCAGTCAATATTATTTTTAATACACATCAAAGAAGGTCCACATTAATTGTTCACACAACCCTGCCACCTTCTTTCTTTATTCCCTTGCCTCCCACTCTCCTTTCTTCCTCCCTATGGTCTTTTATCTCATTCATTTTCTTTCAAGGGTTAGCCTAGGAGTGGGAAAGTCTGACTAATTCTTAACCAAAAGACTAAATTGGTTTTATTGTTGGTGTTATTACTTGGGTTAAATTTTTTTCTTTTCTCTTCTTCTGTTGGTTTGTGTCATGTAACCCAGAAAATGGGGAAACATTTGGAACATCAAAACACTATCCTTTCTCAGTAGACTACAAGCATTAAAGGCAACAGAGATAAATACTCCAATAATAACAATAACATACAAGGATAGCTAGAGAGATAAATAGATAGATAGAAAAACCACAAAATCTGAGCAGTTGTGGGAAGGGGAATGGGAATAGCCCCATGAATAAATATAGGTTTGCCAGAGAATAGTTCTATATACATATTAGCATATACTACAAGTATGACCATGAATATAATAGTGCATCCAGGAGGCATAGTTAGGAAATGTCTTAGCTAGAACAAAACTCCTTGAGGGAGCGTGTCCTAAATATCGGGGATCAGGAACACAGCTCTGAGAGACCTCAAGATCAATTGGTACAAACTAGCTCACAAAGACAATGTTCTGTATCCATCAGGGAAGTGACTGGGGTCTTCAAAACCTAGTGAGTAGCAAACTAAAAGTCGGTTCTTGGTCTCACCCTATGTGTTGGACAGGGTTCTCTAGAGAGACAAAACCATATTGCTAGTAATTATATATAAATATATTTATAAAGCTAGATATGCAATACAAGAAATGAACCACTAAATTATATACAGATAGATAACACAAGAAACTAACAGTTAAATTATAAAACAGTGAGACACTAGCAGTCCTTTAAGGCTTGAGAGCCGCCAGTTGCCAGTCCCTTTCTGTAGAGAGAGCTGGGCTATATATACCCAGGCAGCAAACAGCAAGGCAAGTCACCAACTGTCACCAACTGTCGGTCCCCAGCTCCAGAGACGAACATTCCAATCCTGTGGTATTAAATGGACCTCAACTTACAGCGACAGAGTCCACAAGCTAGGCATCCCACAGGTAGTGTACCCCTTTAAATTGAGGCATAGAACAAGCAAGGCAAGGCTCACGAAGCCATTTATCCCTCTGCCCTTCGATTAATCCTACTTGTGTTTATCGGCCAGGCTGGCACAATAAACTATTGCACCCTGTCTGGAGCGAATAACATTGAAGAAGCTCAAGATGCCTGGCAACAATTAGTCCAAATCAGTAATGGACTATGCGTACCTCAGCCTCTATGATGCTAAGGTCAGAAGAACTAAATGGTGCCTGCCTATGACAAACAGCTGCTCTGAAAGGGATCATGGTACATGGTCCTAGATAGAGTGGGGAGTAATGTGTAAGAAAACTGAAAGTCATACTACTACTACCAATAGTAATAATAATAATGATAAAAGATGAGGTTTATTGGTTAGATAGACTAGTGAGATCCCGACTACTATGGTCCTTCATCACCCTTCAGGTCTGGAACTGAATTCAACCCCCTGAAAAATAGACAGGTTTATAAAGTGAACCTTATGAGAAAAGATTGAAGCCCTCAGTATGGTTTACAACTCAATGTCAAGAAGACACACATCCTCACAACTTGATCAATAGGTACCATGATAAATGGAGAAGTTTGTTGTTTTTTTTTTACTTGTTGTTATTTGTTGAAGTTGTCACGGATTTTTTGTCTTGATGAGGTCTATAATCAATGCTCTTGGAAGCTGCAATCATGAGATCAAATGACGCATTCCATATGGATACATTTGGTGCACAATACGTCTGTAGAGTGCTAAAAAGCAAGGATGTTACTTTGAGGACTAAGGTGCACCTTACCCAAGCCATAGTAATTTAAATTGCCTCATAAGTATGTGAAAGTCAGACATTGAATAAGGAAGGCTGAAGAAGAATTGATATGTCTGAATTGTGGTGCTGGTGAAGAATATTGAAAGTAACATGGACTGCCAAGGGAACAAACAGATCTGTCTTAGAAGAAGTATGGTCAGAGGGCTCCTTAAAGGCAAGGATGGTGAGACTTCCTCTCACATACTTTGGTCATGTTATTAAGAGAGACTAGTCCCTGGAGAAGGACATCATGCCAGGTGAAGTAGAGGGACAGTGAAAGAGAGGAAGCCCCTTAAGGAGATGGATTGACAGTGACTGAAACAAGGGGCTCAAGCTTGGGAACAATTAGGAGAATTATTCAGGGCTAGGTAGTGTTTCTGTCTGTTTGGCATAGGGTCAATGTGGGTTGCAACTGGCTCAATGGCACCTGATAAGAACAACTACACCAAAATGAATCATAGCACTGAGGAGCACACATTCCTCAGAACCATCAACCATTCAAAAGCAAATAGGCAGTATTTGCCCAAGGCCAAATTCAAAAGGCAGGCAAGGTTAGGGGAGAAGGGTGAATGAAAACAGGAAGCAGAGTTTCAATGGCATGAGTGATATTACATTGCAGGCGATTGTCATCAATGTCACATAACAAAACGTGTATAAATTGTTACGTGCAAAGCTGATTTTCTCTGTAAACCTTAACCCACCTTACAATAAAAAGTTTCTTTTTTTAAAACAAAGACACCATCGTTCATATTATAGACACAGCCAAAGAAAGATCTCCTGGACAATCCTAAAAGGATCTCCCAAATGATTTGGGTAGTTAGCCCTCCCCAGGGAGTTCTACCCATTGAAACGCTGGGCGGTTATGGCTGCAATTATATTTCAGGCCAGAAGAGGCAGCAGAGGCCTGGTTGTTCAAATGCTACAAAACTACCAGACAATGGGCAAACAGTTTCTTTCCACGGACGACTAGCGGCTCTGTCATATCCATGTCTGGTGTTCAACACTTGGCGACAGAATCCAGCCCGCTGGGTTTGGGTGGGGTCTGTTTCTCACCCATGCTTGGCTTGGGATTGTTCTATGGCATCCACAAAGTGGAGTCCTTTCCTTTCTGATGTCCCGAGAAAGCTGTTTTCTCCTTTTTCTCTCTCTGGCCCTCTTCCCAAGAACCCTGGGGTTCACTCTGCTTTCCTCTGGTTGATGTTTCTCAGGCAGTTACTTGACCTCGGTTCATCTACTGCAGGTGACCATTAGCAAGTAACTGTACCGTCCTTGGATGGTATTGTTCATGAGCTAGGCTGCGAACTACGGGTTAAAGGTTTGAGTTCACCCAGAGGTGCCTTCCAAGAAGGGCCTGGTGATATGCCTCTGGAAAAAAACCCACCCCAGCCATGGAAAATTCTAGGGACCGGACTTCTCTAACACACTTGGGCTCTCCATGAGTCCGAGTTGACTCAATGGCAATTGGTTGCTGGTATTCCTGTAAGTAGAAGACAACAATCTTTAAGCAGTCCCTCTTGGATTCATGGGAGGAGGGTGGCTTCCTCTGAGAGAACTTCTCAGGGCTCCAAGGGCTCAATGATCTTACAAAAAATGAGAGAAATGATGAGCCTGATGACAGATGATATTGCTATGCAGGCCTCGTTTCAGGATGCTCAAGTTTCCAGGTCTTTCCCTGACTCACAGTGTAGCCCTGTGAGGTTCCAAATAGAAGGGCACCCTTGCTCCCAGGACCTGGAGCCTTGTAGCTGAGCAGAGCAGTCATGATGAGAAAGAGGACCCAAGGGGGAAGTCAGGGGGCTGCTTCACTTGTCTCAGTGTCAAGCAAACAAATGTTTTGGCAGGAAATTTCTCTTCAAGAGTGTTCTGATTTCTTGAAGGAAATCTTTTTCTGAACCATTTCCTCAGGGGAAAACCACTCAACTACCTCGGGAAGGAAGATTTTTCTCCTTCCAAGCTTACCAGGCTGT
This sequence comes from Tenrec ecaudatus, assembly GCF_050624435.1. NCBI lineage: Eukaryota > Metazoa > Chordata > Mammalia > Afrosoricida > Tenrecidae > Tenrec > Tenrec ecaudatus. The sequence goes on along the minus strand of NW_027457666.1, from coordinate 397,952 downwards.
GCTAACTCACAGAGGAGGTGTGACTAGCAGGCAATGAAACTGATTTCCAGACTCCTATGAAAATCAGCAAGTGCTCGGCTACTAAGTGAAAGGTCGGCAGTTGGAAAACCCCAGCTGCTCTGCAGGAGAAAGTGGTGGCTGACTGTGTCTGACAAGATGACAGCTTTGGAAACCCAATGGGGCAGTTCTCCTCTGTGTTCTACAGTTGCTTTGAGTTGGAGTGGACTTGACAGTGATAGATCTGATCTTTTTCCCCATGAAAATCAACTTTCACGAATACATGTGCATTCATGGATGTCTGTGTCTGCTTTGGCATGCATGTGCACATATGTGCCTATTTGCACGTGGATGAATACGTCTGTGAATGTGGGCGTCTCTATTTACTTTGCCATGTGTGTGCACATGTCTGCCTTTGTCAGTATGCATGCGGGCTCAGGCAGCATAAAGAGATCACAGAGAAACTTGGAGAGAAAGAGAAAAGTAACCTATTTTCTCATGGGTCTCCCATACCTGACGGTCTACTGGCATCCACCGCCACGAAGACCAGAGGTCACTTCATGCCATGTGTCCAGCTGCACATTGCTGGTTGAGGTCAGTCACCAGGGAGGCAAGTGAGACTGGCCTCGCCAACCTACCACCCACCTGCAAGAGTGATTCCCACCATCTGTCCTGGAGCCCCTCCCACCTTACTCAGCCTCCCTAGACCTTGAGTGAAAGGCGTTTCCAACGTTTTTACATAAAGATTTCTGAGATTGACTGAAGAAATGATTTCATTTGACAAAACAAGAAGCTTTGAATTTAAAGATTTGAGGCAAGTGCCCTTCAGAGAGGGGGACACAGGACGGGGCCATGCTCCCTTCCGGTATGCACAGCGGTTGCTATGAGTTGGAACCAACTTGATGAGCACCTGCCAGCAACAACAACAACCAGAAGTTGTCCAAACTTCTGTGGCCTCAACTCAGAAATGAGAATATTATTATTGCCTCCTAGAAAGAACTCAAGGTATGTACAATTGGTTAATAGGCGTTTGGAAAGTGAGTACATTAAGTGGACTGATGACATTGATAAGGCAATAAGAAACTGAGAAGGCTTCACTAACAGGTGCTTTCACATCTGTAACCAGTAGATTCCTTCCTTCTTCATCTCTTGCCATCTTAATCAGCTCCCACACTTTCCAGGCAGCTTGAGGGATTAAATGTTCAGTCTGATCCTATTATAAGCCTCAGCCTCAGAATCAGAGGCTTTACCTGAGGTTTGAGGAGCTATACTGGGAATGAGGGAGAGTAACCTGTCTTTTCTATTGCTCTCCTATCGCTCCCTCTTCCCTAGCCCTTCCCTGTCTCTGGGCCTGCCTTTCCTCCCTAGAGCATTGGCTTCCGGGAGAAGGGGATGGAAACAATGAACACAATGAGCACATTCCTGACCAGGCCTCTTACCATGCTATGTTCCAACCCTCTCTTGGAAGGGCCTCCACGAAGTCCTCTTTTGTCATCTCACAATAACTTGTTAGATACCATTGAGTGAGCTCCTGACTCATAGCAAAAGTACATACAAGAGATTGAAACACCACCTGGTCCTGCACCGTCCTCACAATGGTCCTTGTGTGTGAGCCCATGGTTGCAGCAGTGTGGAGGAGATCCTGTCCAAGAAGGCTGCCAGTGGGTGGGAGGGGCTGCAGCTTTCAGAGACTTTGGAGGATGCCAAGGTGGATAGTTCACGGCGTATCATATGAGGTCAGCCAGCGGGCCTTGGGGGCCCTTCCCATTATCCATAGATATATGAAATAAATGGAGGCCCTCAGCAAGATGGGCTGCAGACACCTCCAGGACTCACTTGATCCTTGGCAAGCTCCCTTAGCCTTAGGACACCACCTGCTGGAACTGTGGCTTTGCTGCCTCTCCTGGCTCTCAACTTCCCTCCTAGAGGACTCCAGCCACCCTTCTCCTTCCAGATCCTTCCAGCAGGAGGCAGATATTGGTCTCTATGCTTTTGCATGTGGCCAGTTTTCTAGGGACAGATCAGCCTCTCCCAAGAATTTGGGTTCACCAGAGTGAGCGTGCCCACAAGTCTGCAGAGCGTACGGCCAGGCCTCTGAAGAGAGAACTGCTGGAAGATTTGCCCCTTTTCAAAAGCGCTAATTCCACAGTTGAGAGCTCGTCTCCTGGGGACTCAGCTTGAGTCTCAAGGAGCACATCCCCTTTGACACTGCTGGCAACTCGAGGTGCTGTGGGTCATTTTCTTGCCTTTGAGGAGTGCAAGGGAAATGCTACAATATGTCCCTTCACATGAACCACCAATCCTTATCTGGAGAACTCTCTGAGATGACAGGGATGAGAGGGAGATGTTCCTGGGGCACGCTTTCACCTGCACATCTCTCAGGTGAGTCAAACATTTGACCCCCAAAAGTTGAGTATGATGGTGAGAGTTCAGGCTGGGAGATAGAGTGTCTGGGTTCAAATCAAGAGACTGCACATCTCAACTCCCATGGTTCTCCTGCATAAAACCCAAGCCAAGCAGTTTATCACTTCCCGGCTGAGTATCCTACTGAGGCCAGCTAAACTCATTCTTTGCTGATGACAACGTTGCTTGTACCAAATGGCTTTGCCATGTAGCCCTTAGCAATGGCCAGAAGGGCTGCTCATCAAACCGCAGAGCAGGGCTTCTGGCGCACACGTTAAGAAGGGGGCTATTCACAACAAGGTCAGTAGTTCAGAACCCACTAGCAGTTTCTCTGGAGAAAAACTGTGGCTGTGTGCTTCCATAAAGATGCCCAGCCATGGAACCCCCCTGGAGAGGGCCATGATGAGCTGGAGTGAGCTCTACAGGAGTGGAATTTTTTACTGTGGATGTAATCCCACCTGGGCAGAGATTTTCTTTGTGACTTAAAGAGGCTGTACCTTACACCAATGACTTGGCTGATACAAAAGGATTCAATTCAACACTGAAGCAAACCAACTCCAAAGGAAGAAGGCAGCTGCCATGCAGAGAGCTCCAAGGACCACCAACCATGGAGGTTATTGAAGCCAAAACAAGAATACCGCCCACCAGCCCTCAGCCCCCAGGGATGGACAAAGAGAGCGTGCCCATCAAGCTGGTGCACTGGCATGATGCTGTCAGCCTCCGGTGCTGTGAGAACATTGACTTTGGTGTGTTAAAGGCACCCACTTGCGGTATGTTTGTGATGTCAGCGTGTGGAAACTATGGCAAGCCCCCCCTCCCCGCCTCACAGCAGCAAAGCCTCGGCATTAAAACCCCGTGCCTTCTGTGGCGCTTGCCAGCTGTGAGAGGGCAGGAAATGCCCTTGGCTTTTCTGCTCCTTGTTGCGACCTCCCTCTGAGGCAGAGAGCAGAGGATTTGAGGTTGGAATCTGTTTTGTTTCATCACTACCCTTTGTCATCTCTCTGAACACTTTCATGTGCTCCTCACCAGTGCTTCGCCCTCTCTATCACCAAGCCATGTGCTCTTTAAAACATGCACACACACACACACACACACACACACCTAATGTTCACATTTTGAGGCACATTTGTCTTTAATTCACTAATAATAACAATAATTATTCAAAGCCACTTTACCATCTGAAAAGAAATCTCTATGCATACACTTAGATCATGGATGCCAACTGCCTTCTTAACAATATTTCCCAATGAAATATTCAGCAGCGATTATATTAAGCCTGAAGCTGTTCATCCAGTTTGTGTTAATCAAAACAAAAACAAGAGACGAAGGGATCCAAAAGGACATGTAAGATCATAGACTGAAAGTAGCCCCATCGAGCACCAAAGGCTTGTCCAGAAGGGCAGAGCCACAGGTAAAAGCTATGTCTCTCAGGAGTTGCTGGCATTTAACTAGATGCAAAATGTCAGCGCAGGAAATGGCTTGCCCAATGCAAATACTAACAAGGGAGGCATGTGTTCCTGTGTAAATGGAGCTTCAGCCAATCCGGGCCTTCAGGATCCAGCTCCCATCGCAGCATCCACGGGAAGCACCAGGGGAATGTTCCGTTTGCTTATTTTCCCTCTCTTTGCTAAGAAGAAAAAGAGCCTTTGTGGCCTAGTGGCTACAAGTTGGGCTGCTAATTGCTATATCAGCAGTTTGAAACTACCAGCTGCTTTGTGGGAGAAAGATAAGGCATTCTGCTCCCATAAAGAGTTCGAGTCTCAGACACTCACAGGGGCAGTTCTACGCTGCCCTATAAGTTGGCTGTGAGTCAGCATGGATTCGATGGCAGTGAGTTTTCTAAGAGTAAGAGGTATCTAGGGGTGTAAACAGTTAATGAGCTCTGCTATTCCCAACCCACTTAGAGGAGCTGTGAAAGAGAAGCCTGGCAATCTTCTTCAGAATCCTCGGCCATTGAAAAGTTTATAGAATGTATTGACTTTGGTTGTTAAATAGATCCAGGTATATGGTGGAGCATACAGGGACCAATGTCATAAAACGGGGTGGGGGTGGAAAAAATCTCTGAGACAAATGCAAAAACTGTGAGGGAATGAGTTGTTGAGCCTGGGGGATCAGGACCATCGTCTCTGGGATTTTCAAAGTTCCTGAGCAATCAGGAAAGGGGCAAGAGTTGGTCTCTCCCCATCCAGAGGACAGCAGAAGAGGAGAACTGATTGGGCACAATGAATCAATGACTAGTGACTCAAGCAACGATCACCCTCCACCACTGGAGACCAGAAGAACTAGATGGTGCCTAGCTCTCACTATCGACTGCTATGAAAGAGATCACATTAGAAGGGCTTGATTAGAGTAGAAGGGAAATGTGGGGCAAAACTCAAAATCATGATTGTCGCGCGCCAGGTCTCGCCAGCAAGAAAAGACGCACCACAACAGGATTCTTCCACAAGCATTTAATTTTTCATAATGCGGTAAAAGACCCCGAAACCCCAAACTACTGCTGCTTATATATGCTCTATGGGGACGTGCTGTGCCCTGATTGGTGCATTTGCCAAAACCTCATGCATTGATTGGTGAGTTCGCCAGAACCTTCGTTTGCATACTCCAGGGTGGAGTTATGACTACGTCATCTCAGCATTGCGCATGCGCTAAGTGGTTGTTTATCACTTAGTTGGACCACCGCCCTGACTGCCCGGCGCCATCTAGTAATGGCGGCGAGAGCTGCGGCTACCCACATCACGAGAGCTGTGGCTTCCCACATCTCGCGAGAGCTATGGCTTCCCACATCTCCTCCTTTCTTTTTTATTTTAAGCCTAATCCATCGATCAATTCCAGAGCCTCCAGCAGCTCCAAAAGATCAAGATGGATATAAAGTCCATCGATCCATCCCGGAGCCTCCAGCAGCCCCAGGAGATCAAGATGGATATAAAAACCCAAATCTGGTCACCCTAATGTGTGCAATGAGCAAAGCTCCACATGGTGCAAGGGCTGACCAAGATCCAATTTCTGTCACTCTTCCCAGTGCAATGGGACAATTCCCTTGGGGTGCAGGAGCTGACAACTTATGGGGGTTAGTTTTCTCTTAACAAAGAAAGCCAAAGATCATGGGAACCACCGCGCTCAATCGCTAAGAGCGCCTGCGTGATGATGACTTTGTCACGTTTTTGCTGGGCTTTAAGCTTGCAGAGCAACCATAGCAACAACACTCCTCCACAGCACATTATTGCAGCAAATGTAAACACCCCCACCCACTCTTTAAAGTAGGAAAAGGCAGTAGAAAGCCAAGAAGTAAAATCTCCAACAGTTATGGGTTTCATTCTTGTGCCATTAAGAGTCGTAATCTGCATCCGGAGTTGTTCTTGAAGTTCTTCCAGCTCAGCTGTCCATTGTCCTGTAAGATACTGGGATATATTCTTGCTGCTAAAAGAAGACTCATTCAAGAATTTTAAAGGTGTTATGCACAAATTAGGTGTTGAAGAAACTCAACTTAATTGCACCATGCTCGTAAGAGTATCCACTTGGTGTTGTAATAAATCAACTCTCTGGTTCACTAACAGTAAACCAGACATTAATCGAGCATCCAACATATGGACTGTAGATAAAGCTTCTGATGTAGATTGCGTAATATTGCTAATGACATTTGCTGTCATTACTTGATTAGACATAGCCAATCCTGCTGTAACCGCTGCTGCAGCTGAGATAGTAATAGCTGTAATAATTGCTGCGGTAATGCCAAAATCTCTTTTATATCTATAAAGTGTAGCAATAGGAAAAGTATTGGGATCTGCTTCAACCGGTACAGGTATCATAGTGGGAATCTTTACTATCAAGGCAAATGGCTCAGAGCCATTCCAACATTCAGCAAGCCAACACTGACTGCTAAAGCTATTACATGAAGCTTCCCAAAATGTATCATTTGCATGACTAAAGTTGAATGTTAACAGAAAGAAAAATGGGGGCTGGACACAAACAGGTGATGGCTGAAATTGCACTCTTGATATATTAACCATAGTATTTACTTTCAGCCTCTTTGTAGTGGTATTGTATACACCAGTGACATTGTATAAAGTATCATTAATTCCAAACATTTTTGCAAAAGGAGTTACTATCGTAGATGCTCCACGTTGTTTATATACCATCCATTCATACCATGGCCAGGTATTATCAGGACCAGTGGTATTAGTATTACTATTCCATTTTGCTTTACCTAAAGTCGGAGTCATATCAAAACCTGGTATAATAGGGTTGCTCCAATAATTTGGAGACTGACATTGAGTAAAAGTAGGCGGAAAACTTTTTTCAGGTGAGCAACTAGGTAATATGACACGTCTGGTCACATTAGGTGGCACTACTGATCCATTAATGGGCCCAGGGGGCCTGGATCCTTCACGAATCACCATAAGTGTTGTTGTATTTACACGTTTTCCTTTCTCAGAGGTGCCACTTCCACCTGTAGCACCTTGTGCAACTTTCATAAGGGTGGATATAATATTATTAAATGTAGAGTCTCCAGAAGGATCCACCCAATTGACTAAAGATCCATTTCTTACATATATACAAGGTGCACTAGTATTGATGGTGGTAAAACACAAACTATATGCCAATGTAAAATTGCTTGCATTATATACTTTAGGAGGCTCCCCTCTAGGCGTAATACATGGTATTCCCAAATCACATTGCGTTGATAAGAATAAGGGTAATATTGACGCATTCGAGTGTATGGGAATAGGCACAGGCCAAGTTTTAGCTATGGCCCATAAAAAAACTCCTTTAACTATTGGGGTCCATATTACCATCAGTATCAGCAACATTATTAGGTTGATCATCGTCTTCTTCATTCTTCCTGTTCGCACGATCTTCATCCTCCTTAATTAATCTCACCAGTCTCTCTGGCACCCAGATGGGGTTTTCTTCTTTCTGTGGAAAAACACAAATTGCTCCCCTGGACCTGATTAATATGGGGTCCGGGCCATACCATTTGTTGTCTAGGACATTTTTCCATCGGGCCATTTCCTTTGGTGGCTTTGGCCATTGTCCATGTCTGTCTGCAGCTGATTGGCCTTTCTCATCCAGATTTTAAAAAAATTCAGTTTCTCCCTATTGAGTAAGATGCTGGCAGTTGGTTTTTCATATATGTCCATGATTTCATTGAGAATTTCCCTTCGATTCCTATTTTTTAGTATTTGTATCTAGAATGGCTGTTAGATATTATCAAATACCTTTTCTGAATCAATTGAAATGCTCATGTGCTTGTTTTTCTTTTTTATATGGTAGATCACATTCATTATTTTTCTCATTTCAAACCATCTTTGCATCCCTGGAACCAATCTCACCTGCTGTGGTTCTTTTGCTTAGCTTTTTGATAGATTGTTGGATTCTGTTGGCCAGGATTTTGAGATTTTGCCCCTATATTCATAAGGGATATTGGTTTACAGTTTTGTTTTGTTTGAAATATTTATTTCTGTTGACAAATAAATGAAATTTTGTCTTAAAGCATGGTGCAGCATGGGTAACAATGTTCACTCACGGTACTCACATGTGGGTGTATCTGCATGTGGGCGGACCCACCTAGAGACAGATAGAGGAGCGGTGTCTTGGTTCCTAAGAACATTGGTAACACAGAAAAATATGAGAAAAAAGACAAAAAGGATGGTAATAGAAATAAATTAATAAAAATATCTATTAAAGGCAACAAAAGAGAGACAATGGGAAGAAAACATAAAATTTAAATTTACAAGACATATTTTTGTTTTAAATTCTATACCATTGGCTAAATTAACTACACTATCAATAAAATTGCCTTATGCCCAAGGGGATGATTGATAATGTTCTCTAACAGAAAATAACAATTATATCTCTGAGGTGAACCAGAGCCAGATGAACCATAAATATGTGAATGGATTTTGCGCTTGCACTTAATTCTAGCCTCAATCTAAGTACAATTAGTTCTTATGAAATGGCCCTATTTGATGCTCGTCCTCATGAAGAAATCACTCAAGACATGAATGCTATAGGAAAGTGTAATGAAGAAACTAGATGGTGCCCACCTATCAGAAAAAAATAGCCTCTGGGGTCTTAAAAGCTGGTCTTAAACAGCCATCTAAGTGAGGGATCAACTAAGTCCATGTGGAAGAAGCACACCAGCCTGTAAGATCCTAGGATTTTAACTCATGAAATTCAAATCTGAAGGAGGGAATGATATCAGCTTCAATTATGAACACCTGGTTTTAAGGTAGTGGATAACATTTGCAAGCTCTGGGGAATCCTCTCTGACCAGAGCCATGGGATGTGAACAGCCCTGTTATCAGACAGATAGCATTGTAAAATTGGTTATTGCAGATGTATTTAAGTTAAAATTTATACATCTCCCTTTTGACTCATTTTAAATATATTCCAGTTCTTTTAACCTCTGCTTTCTTTTCTAGAGCTTTTTTTAATCTGTTTTCTTTGTTATTGTTGTTAGGCTTTTAAAAATACATTTTTCTGTATATGAAATCCAGGATAACTAAATCTATATAGACAATGGTTTTGGGGGCTATGGCAGGGGAGGTTGGGGGAAATAAGATGAATACAATAAAGAAAAAATGATCTAAAATTGATTGTGGTGATAATGATTATTACAATTTATCTTAATATAATTGAGCTATTGTATGACATGTGAGTCATATGCCAATAAAAGTGTTTTTGTAAATGAATTAAAACAATTTTTCCAAGCTGTTCTCAGCCTGCTAATTGTTTCTGTCTTGGAAATTTCAACGACAATATGTTCCAGTGTTTTCTTTTGGGATCTGTGGTGTTTTGGGTTCTCTCTGCTTCCTGGAGAATTATTTTCTCCTCCTCTGTTCTGTTAAGGAAGTATTATTCCGGAATTTCTTATATGGATAGAATCCCACTTAATTCTTATGTTTTCTTCAGATTCTTTTGTTCTTTTAGCTGATTGTATCACTCATAAATTGGAGTTAAGAGATATGCCTTCAAACTCACCAATTCAGCTTTCCATTTCTTCAATTCTCTTACTCTGTTCTTCTAAATTGTTGCCTAATTCTCTTATCTTAATATTTTCTGCATTTCTTTTTAGAGGTTTTTGTTGAAGATATCTAGCTTTTCTATTCTGACCATTGTTCTCGCAAACTCTTTGTTGAAAGTACATGACAACATTTTTCTGAATTCAATTTATGATAGTTTCAGAGCCTGTTCTTTTTAAGAAAATTCCTTGAGATCTGAGTGTTGTTCATTTGTTAATCCTTCTTCTGATGAATCAGGAGTGACTGCTGCCACTGCAGCATCGTGGCCGGGTATTACGGTTGGGAGGGCTGCTAGATTTTGTGGGAGTCGATGACTTTGTTGAGTAGTGCCAGAAATGAATAATAGAAGAGGGACGGGGGAGGGAAAAAAGGCTTTGGGCAGTAAAAGGCTGTACTAAGAAAAGTTGGGAGGGGGAGGAACACTGTACTTGAGTGTATTCTTCCCTAAGGCCAAGAGCTTCTTAACATAGTCCGTCAAAGCACAGGCAATCTTCAGGAAAACCATCATGGTGCCAAGTTTGTCCTTGGGATAGCCTAGGCTGGTCCTTTGGGACCTATGCGCCGGGAACTGTGCAGGCCAGCTTGCTTGGAGAGCTGGAAGCCACATGGGACCTGCGTGCTTATTACATGTGAAGCTTTGGACCCTGCTCACAATGATAGTCTTTGAGGAGTGGAGCTGGGTTGCTGTAGCCAGCAGTGCAGAATGGAGCTACAGATGGGTAGCAGGAGACCACTGGGCGCCTCTTCAGTGGACCTGCTCTTTCCTTCCCTTCTCTGCTTGCTCCCACAGTCTCTGATATGTGGAAGCCTCCTTTTACTTCACTTTCAAGCCATTGTCTGAGATCACAGGCCACCTGTTTTTTCTTAGGGCCTAGTCTATCCTGGTTGTTACATAAGGATCTACCTGTGTGTATGTGTTCAGTTGGACATGTTCTAGTCCCCTTTCTTTAATGTTTTTAAAAGTTTCTATAGAACTGGTGTCAGCACTTCTGAATTTTTTATGAAATATCCCAGTGAAGCCATCTTGCCATTGACTTTTCTTTTTATATATATTTTTGGTCTTTTTTGAAGGGGTGGAGCAGGGGGTTAATCACATTCTGAATTGCTTATTTCATAATTACTCTGCTTAAACCTATTTCTATTCATATTAGTTTAGGTATGTCGTATATTTTCAGGAATTTGTCCCATTCATCAGCACTTTCAAATCTGTTGCAGTTCTTTTTCATAGTGTTATGATTCTTTATTCAATGAATATGTTGTGTTGTCTCCAGATTCATTTCTTTTGATTATTTGCCCTTCCCCCCCCCCCCCCCCCCCCCAGTATATCCAGTAGTTTGTTTCAGTGATTCTTTTCAAAGAACCAACTTCTGGTTTGATTGATTTTTTTCTGTTGTTTAACTGTATTCTATTTCATTTCTTTCTCACTGGTATTTATTATTCATTTCAGCTAGTATCTTTGGCCTCTTGCTCTTCCTTTCCTTTTTGTTCAAGTTTTCATTTAAACAATTGATTTTCATCCATCTTTTTAAATATGGGCATGTATTGCTATGAATTTCCCTCTGAGAATGGTTTGTGCTGTGTCCCAAAGGATTTGGTATGTTGTGCTTTCCTTTATATTTGATACCAAGTATATTTTTATTTCACTTTTAATTTCTTACATAGAGAAATTGTTTTCTAGTCGTACAATATTTAATTTTGGTATAATAATAATTATTCATTTTTATTCTTCCTGTGATTTATTTCTTACTTCATACCATTATGGTCAGAAAGTATGCTTTGTATGATTTTAATGTTTTAAAACTTGAGATTTGTGGCATAATCTGTAGTTGGTTCTGGAAAAATTATCCTGTGAAAATGTCTGCTGATGATGGATGGAGTGTTCTAAGTTAAATTGGCTTATGATTTTCTTTATGTTCTTAATGTCCTTATTGATTCACTTTTTAAATGTTCTGTCGAGAACTGAAATGGAAGGTTTCAAAACTACAAATATTAATAGTGGCACTGTAATTTTTTTCTTTGATATTAGTGTTTGTGTCATGTTTATGGACAGGTTAGGTGAATATATGCTAATAATTGTTGTATCTTCTTGAAGTATTAGCCCTTTTATTATGTAATAGCCTTTATCACTATGACCACACTCCTTTTTTTGGGTGCTGGTTGCACGGAACATTTTTTCCATCCTTTATTTTCAGTCAGTTTGTGTCCTAATGTGAATGTGTGTTTTGTGTAGGTAACAAAAGATGAATCATGTTTTTTATCCCATCTATCACTCTGCCTTTTGTGTAAATATTTTGGCTATTTACATTTTCTTCATTCTTTTAGCTAATTGGGTTTTGAGTTTCTTTTATCTGGTTTCTCTTTTTATCAATTTTCCTGTTATTTTTTGTATTTAGCATCTTTTGTTATGAGCTTTAATTCCTCTTTACATATTCTCTTAGTGGTTACTACAAATATTATACTATACAACATGCAATTACAGTAACATTTAGCATGCAATCAACAATGAATGTGAAATATTAAGTATTCCTGGTTTACTGTTCCCTCTCCTTTTTCTGTTGGTGAATCTCCAGTGACAGTAATGTGCACCCTACATCCAGTAGTCGTAATATGTACTTATTTTCTGAGATCTCTGTCTGACTCCTTCCTCCCCCTTTGTGTACATTTGAGTGTTTGATTAATGTTCTTTCCTTTCCATTTAGAAAACTTCCTTAAGTACATGTAGGGCTGGTCTGGTATTGCCAAATTCCCAAGGCTTCTGGTTATTTGGGACTCTTCTTCCCTGTTTCAAAGAAATGCCTTGACTTAGTGCTTTTCTGTTGTTTCCTTTTTAATTAAAGTAGGGTGATGCCATCTATCGGTTGGCGTGTGTCACATATTGGTATAAGGAGCCCTGGTGGTGCAGATTGGTGTGATACTGCTAACCACAAGTCAGCAATTCACATCCATTTTCTCTGTAGGGGAAAGATCAAGCTATTGCTCCCATAAACATGTACGCTCTCAGAACTCTAGGGTAAAAAAAGAAACCAAGAAACCATGGGGAGCAGTTTTACTCTTCCCATAGGGACACGAACAGTCAGAATCAACTTGAAGGCAGTGGGTTTTTACCTGTTGTTATGGAATTAAAGAATTTCCGATTTATTACCAAAGGTTTATAATTCATTACTGTGCTTAGATTTCTGGTGTTCAAATTGTGCCAGACAGGTCAACCTATCTGCTAAGTTTTTGCACTGCACCATCATTGTTTTGGTTGTTTTATTACGTGGTTCCTGAGATACTCCAGATTTACCTTGTACATTGCTGCCATTTACCCCAGAATCTGCCATTTCTCCAATGACTGCCGGTTCATTTGACAAGAGAATGATTCTTGAGGTCGATTAGGTTACCAGATGGGCTCATTGCTACAGGGATATCCTTGCTTGTTGGCTGAACTCAGTGTCTTACACTCATTCTACAGAAGGAGAAATAGCATGACCTTTCCCCCTGCGTAGCGCCCATTCTTTTCCAAATTTTAGCGTAAAGTTTCACTGTAATTTACAATGCATATTGCAAAGCACAACAACCATGCTTCTTCCCTTTGTCGCTGAATTTTCCTCCAATTTAGCTATCATTTTAACTTTCTTTCTCTTTCTCTCAGCTGGTAATCTTTGTTTTCTCGATGAGGCTGCCCTTGGCAAATATAAGATTTTAGTCAGATCGCTTTCAGTGGCAGTTTTTACTGCTATTGTGGACACTACAATGGATTTATCAAATGTTCTTTCTCTTTAAGCATCATTTCAGCTTTTTCTTTTTTTTTCCCAACTGTCCATCTTGATTTTCCTGGTGAGGCTGCCTTTGATAAAAGGAAATATAAGATGGTAACCCGCTATCTTTGGTTTGATACTTTTTTCTGCTGTGTATTTTGCTGGACACCATAATGGCTTTCTGTGGCCTCTGTAAGAAACCCAGAGTCCTTTGTTCTTAATGCTGTGATAGACCTTAGTGGACTTGCTACTTCACAAGACTTTCCCCAGATTCCTTATCACCTTCAACATCCACAGCCACCCACTTAAGCAAGTGATAACTTAAAAACAGTAGTCTGACTTCCATCCTTCCAGAGAGCCACCAAGTAGACGTGCTAAGGCCCTGCTGCTCCAGCTCAGGCTCCACACATCTCTACCAGTTGTAATGGACTATGCTCCTAGGTTTTGTGTTACTAAATCTCAAGACAGAGAGACTTCGACTCGTTGTATATCAGGCATCAGCTTTCTCACACTGCTGAGTGGTAGGGATGTGTCTAAAGGAGTCCTAGTGGTACTTAGTGGCTATGTTTGGGTGCTGTTAAAATCTAGGTCAGTCGTTCAAACCCATCAGCCAGTCTGTGGGAGCGAGATGAAGCCGTCTGTTCCTGTAAAGATTTTCCACCTCAAAAACCGAAAGAGGTAGTTCTCTGCCCTGTATGGTCGTTGTGAGTCAGAATCAACTTGTTATCAGCAGTGGACATTTTCAGAATACCTATTTGGAATATAAGAAGAACCACACAAGAAGCAGGCCACCAGATAAATATGACTGTGGATGTTGCTTCCAAGATCCGTGCTGCCCAGTGGAAAGGGAAATGAGCTGCAAGTGCACACAGTTGACGCATCCCACTGCCGACTGCGAGGCTGGCAGTTTGAGTCCACCCACATTGAAAGGGATATTGAAAGAAAGACCTGGTGATCTACTTCTGAAAAATCACCATCGAAAACCCTGTGAAGCACAGTTCTACCCTGACACCCATGGGATTGGCAGTACTACTCAACCGGGTGCCTAGCAAGACACCATTCTTTGTGGGATTTTTCCTATTTTAATTACCATCCATTGCTTTTTATTTTTTTTAATCATTTTACTGAGGGCTCGTACAACATTTATCACAATCCATACGTACATCCATTGTGTCAAGCACATTTGTACATTTCTTGCCATCATCATTCTCAAAATATTTCTTTCTGCTTGAGCCCTTGGTATCAGCTCCTCATTTTTCCCCTCCCTCCTAACCCTTCTCCCTCATGAATCCTTGATAAATTTATAAATTATTATTATTTTGCCATGTCTTACACTGTCCAGCATCTTCCTTCACCCACATTTCTGTTGTCTGTCCCCCAGGGGGTGGTTATATGTAGATCCTTGTGATCAGTTCCTGCTTTCTACCCCTCCGTCCCTCCACCCTCCCTGTTTCGCCGCTCTCACCACTGGTCCTGAGAGGGTCATCTGTCCTGGATTGCCTCTGTTTCCAGTTCCTGTGTGTACCAGTATACATCCTTTTGTCTAGCTGGATTTGTAAGGTAGAATTGGGATGATGATAGTGGGGAGGAGGAAGCATTGAAACTAGAGTAAAGTTGTATGTATCATCATTGCTACACAGCACCTTGACTTGCTCATCTCCTCCCTGCGACCCTTCTGTGAGGGGATCTCCACTTGCCTACAGATGGGCTTTGGATCCCCACTCTGCACTGCCCCTCATTCACAGTGATAATAATATTTTTGTTCTTTGATGCCTGATACCTGAACCCATCAACATCTCATGATCACACAGGGTAGTGTGCTTCTTCCATGTGGGATTTATTGCTTCTCAGCTAAATGGCCTCTTTATTTTTAAGCCATTAAGACCCTAGGTGCTATATCTTTTGATAGCCAGGCACTACCAGCTTTCTTCACCACATTTGCTTACGCACCTGTGTTGTCTTCAGCGATCGTGTTGGGAAGGTGAGCCTTATGGAATGCCAGTTTAATAGAACAAGTGTTCTTGCATTGAGGGAGTACTTGAGTAGAGGCCCAATGTCCATCTGCTACGTTAATACTATAAATATATGCACATAGATCGATTATTTCCCCATTGTCATATATAAATATGTTTGCATATGTACATGCCTGTATTTAGACCTCTATAAATGTCCTTTGCCTTCTAGTTCTTTCCTCTATTTCCTTTTACTTTTATCTTGTCCCACTATCATGCTCAGCCTTCATTTGGGTTTCAGTAATTCCTCTCAGTTACATTACCCTTGAACAAGCCCTACCAGGCCTTTTACACCCTCCTCATCACTGATTTTGGATCACTTGTTATTCCATTGTCCCTGGGATTTATTAACACCACTTCCTTTCCCCCACCTCTCCCTCTACTATGTCCCCTGGAACCTTCGGTCCTGTTGTTTTCTCCTCCAGATTGTTTATCCAGACTCTTTTATCTAGACAGACCTGCAGAGATAATACTATGCACAAACCAAGACAGAGCAAAACAAAGCAACAAAAAAGAAAATAGTTCAAGGTCTATTGACATTTAGGAGTGTTTTCTGGTGGAGTCTGATGGAGTGCCACACCATGGCCCCAAAGTCTATTTTTGGTATTCCCTCGAGACGTCCTTGCTCTGCTCCCCTTGCTGTTCTGTTGCACGCCTTTAGTGTTTTGCCTTGGTGTGGTGGGGTCTGATCAGGCATAATTCCCTCACTGTGTATCCAGTGTTGTCCCCTATAGGGCTATGGGCCAGTGAGGGATGTCATGTCTCATAGTGGGGTTGACCATATGGCCCTCTCTAGCTATTGGCTGCTCTGAGCAGGGATATCATCTTCAAGTCTTGGTGGGCCAGGATGTGCTCCACTCTCTCTTCCTCCCCCCTCATTTGCTCCTGTGTGCTCTGATCAGACATGTCCCTCTCCCTGAGCTGTAGCTTCAGTGCTGCCCCTAAGGTAAATTCTTCAGGGGGCAGGGGTGGTTGTCCACATAGTTGGGATTGGGGCCTGTCTCTCAGACCCCTCTACTGGTTCCCTGCTTCATGCCAGTATGTTGCATTCACATCTTAGAGCACCGCTTTGTAGTCTGGTCCCTCTTTCCCTGAGAAGATATGAATAATACACTCCCCTTGGGGGAGTTAGTGCCCTGTTCCCCAACTACTCATTTGTTTTTGTTTTTTCTCTCTTTCCCCTTCCTTTTTAGTTGTCTACCATATGTATTCCTGGATTTGGTCTGGTCCCTGCCATACTCCCTGAACCTGAACCCAGGAATGTTTATATACAATAGTTTTTTCCCTAAGCTCGTTTTGCACTTTTTTTTTTAAGCTTTCCTCATCAGACTCATATAGTACTTCTCATTTTCTGCTTGGCTTACTTCGCTTAGTATAATTTCCTCCAATTCTTTCCAATGTGCTTCATGCATTCATCACTACTTTTTTTCTTATTTTTTAATCATTTTATTGGGGGCTCATAGAATTCTTATCACAATATGTTCTTGATCCATTGTGTCAAGAACATATGTACATTTGTTGCCATCATCATCCTCAAAACATTTGCCTTCTATTTGAGCCCTTAATATCTGCTGCTTATTTTCCCCCTCCCTCCCCACTGTCCCCTACCTCATGAACCCTTCATCATTAATAAATTATGATTATTTTGTCATATACTACACTGTCCGATGTCTCCCACCGCCTTCTTCTCAACTGTCCCTCCCTCAGGGAGGAGACTATATGTAGATTCTTGTAATCAGTTCCCCCTATCCACCCCACATTCTCTCCACCCTCCAGGCATCGCCACTCTCACCACTGGTCCTGAATGAGTCATCTGTCCTGGATTCCCTGTGTTTCCAGTTGCTATCTGTACCAGTGTACATCCTCTGGTCTAGCCAGATTTGTAAGGTAGAATTGGGATCATGATAGTGGAGGAGAGGAAGTATTTAAGAACTAGAGGAAAGTTATATGTTTCATCGCTGCTACCCTGCACTCTGACTGGTTCATCTCTTCCCCACAACCCTTCACTAAGGGGTGTCCGATTGGCTACCAATGGGCTTTGAGTCTCCACTCTGCACTCACCCACATTTTCAATGATATGATCTTTTGTTCCTTGATGCTTGAAACCTGATCCCTTCGACAGCTCGTGGTCACACAGGCTGGTGTGTTTCTTCCATGTGGGCTTTATTGCTTTTGAGCTAGATGGCCACTTGTTTATCTTAGAACCTTTAAGAACACAGACGCTATATCTTTTGATAGCTGGGCACCATCACTTTTCTTCACTACATTTGCTTACACACACGTTTGTCTTCATTGATCGCATCAGGGAGGTGGGCACCCATTGATATGATTTTTAGTTCTTTCATGTCTGATAACCAGTCCCTTCTGCACCTTGTGGTCAGACAGGCTGTGTGCTTCTTCCATGTTGGCTTTGATGCTTCTCAGCTAGATGGCCGCTTGTTTATCTTCAACGCTTTAAGATCCCAGACGCTTTGATAGCCACGTACCATCAGCCTTCTTCACCACATTTGCTTATGCACACATTTTTCTTCAGCAATCATGTCGAGAATGTATGCATCCTGGAATGCCAATTTAATAGAACAAAGTGTTCTTGCATTGAGTAAGTGGAGGCCTAATTGTTTTATTAGGAGTTCACACAACTCTTATCACAATTCATACATACATCAGTTGTGTAGAGCACATTTGTACATTCATTGCCCTCATCATTCTCAAAACATTTCCTCTCCACTTAAGCCCTTGGCATCAGGTCCTCATTTTGTCCCCTCCATCCCCGCTTCCCCCTCCCTCATGAACCCTGGATAATTTATAAATTATTATTTTGTCATATCTTGCCTTGTCCGACATCTCCCTTCACCCACTTTTCTGTTGTCCACCCCCTAGTAACAAGGTCAAATGCAGATCCTTGAAATCGATTCCTCCTTTCCAACCTACTCTCCCTCTACGCTTCTAGTAGTGCCACTCTCACCACTGGACCTGAAGAGATCATCCACCCTGGATTCCCTATGTTTCTGGTTCCTATCTGCACCAGTGTACATCCTCTGGTCTAGCCAGACTTGCAAGGTAGAAATCAGATCATGATAGTGCAGGAGGATGAAGCATTTAGGAACTAGAGGAAAGTTGTATTTTTCATTGTTGCTACATCACACCTTGACTGGCTCGCCTCCTCCCCTACACCCCTCTGCAAGGGGATTCCGGTGACTGACAAATGGGCTTTGGATCTCCAATCTGCACCCCGCCCCCCTACCTCATTCACTATGGTAAGATTTTTTGTTCTGATGATGCCTGATACCTGATCCCTTCAACACCTTGTGATCGCACAGGATGGTGTGGTTCTTCCATGTGGGCTTTGTTGCTTCTGAGCTAAGTGGCTGCTTGTTTGCCTTTAAGACACCAGACGCTATACCTTTTGATATCCGGGCACCATCAGCTTTCTTTGCCACATTTGCTTATGCACCCATTTGTCTTCAGCGATCATATCATGGAGGCAAGCACAAAATGTTATGATTTTTTGTTCTTTGATGCCTGATAACTGATCCCTTTGGCACCTTGTGATCACACAAGCTGGTGTGCGTCTTCCATGTGGGCTTTGTTGCTTCAGAGCTAGATGACCACTTGTTTATCTTCAATCCTTTAAGACCCCAGACGTTATATCTTTTGATAGCCGGGCACCATCAGCTTTATTCACCACATTTGCTTATGCACCCGCTTTGTCTTCAGCAGTTGCGTTGAAAAGGTCAGCATCACAGAATGTCAATTTAATAGAAGAAAGTATTCTTGCATTAAGGGAGTACTTGAGTGGAGGCCCAATGTCCTTCTGCTACCTTAATACTAAACGTATAAATATATGCACATAGATCTATTTACCCATCCTCATATATAAATATATTTGCATATATACATGTCTTTATCTAAACCTCTATACATGCCCTTTGTCTCCTAGCTCTTTCCTCTATTTCCCTTGACTTTCCTTCTGTCCCACTATCATGCTCAGTCCCGACCAGGGTTTCAGCAAATCCTCTTTGTTACATTACCCTTGATCATGCCCTACCAGGCCTCCCAGCCCCTCCTCACCACTGATTTAGATCACTTGTTCCCTTGTCCCTGGGTTTGTTAACACCACTACCTTTCCCCCCACCTCTCCTATGTCCCTCCTGAACTGTCGGTCCTGTTGTTTTATCCTCCAGATTGTTCATCCAGCCTATCTTATTTAGAAAGACCAGCGGAGATAATAACATGCACAAAAACAAGACATAAAAATACCAAGGAACAATATACAACCAACCAACAACAATAAATCAATGACAAAAAAAAAACACAAGAAAGAAAAGTTTGTAGTTAGTTCAAGGATTGTGTGTTGGCCTTTAGGAGTGTTTTCCAGTTCAATCAATTGGGGTACCACACCCTAGCCCCAAAGTCCACCTTCATCATTCCCTGAGGACCTCGCCGTTCCATTCCCTTGCTATTCTGTTGCACCCCCTTAGTGTTTTGCCTCGGTGTGGCGGGATCAGGTCAGGCGTAGTTCCCACACTGTGTCTCCAGTGTTGTCCCCGGTAGAGCTATGGGTCAGTGAGGGGCGTCATGTCTCATAGTGGGGCTGGCCATGTGGTCCTCTCTGTGGACTGGCTGCTCTAATCGGGATAATCGTCCTCAAGACCTGGTGGGCCAGGATGTTCTCCACTTTCTCCTCCTCCCCCTTCATCATCACCCATGTGCTCCCATCAGATATGTCCCTCTCCTGGAGCTGCAGATTCAATGCCGTCTTTTGAAATAAGTTCTTCTGGTGGGAGGGCCAGGCGTCCTCTTAGTATTTGTCATCACTGCTTTTTAGTGATGTGTAGTACTCCATTGTATGTATATACCACTGTTTTTTAATCCAATCATTTGTTGGTGGAAATTTGGGTTGTTTCCAACTCCTTGCATTCGGATTTGTACCCTTGTGGAACTGCTGTTCAGGTCCTTTGCCCACCTCCTCGGTGGGCAATTAGTTTTTTTTTTTCTCTTTGGAAACTAGCAGAGTATTGTAGATTTTAGTAATAAGGCCTTTGTCTGATGTGTCAGGCTAAAGATGTTTTCCCAGTCCGTGGGCTCTCTTATTACTCTCTTGGTGAATTATTTTGATGTACACAGATGTTTTATCTTCAGTGTATCCCACATGTCAATTTGTGACTCATGTGCATTTGTGTCCTTCCCTGTTTCTGCTATCCCATGTATTCCCAGTGCCAAAATTCTCAGATTGGTCCCAGTTCCCTTATTGATGGACCTAATAGTTTGGAGTTTTACCTCAAGGTCTGTGATTTACCTTGAGTTTATTCTTGTGCATGGAGTCAGATAAGGGTCATGCTTCATTTTTCTGCAGGTAGATATCCATTTTTTCCAACACCGCTTGTTAAAGAGGGTACCTGCTTTTGATATTTTGGGGGCTTTATCAAAAGTGAGTTGTCTGTATGCTGATGATTTTATTTCTGGGTTTTCAGTTCTTTTCCAGTAGTCTAAGTATCTGTCATTATACCAATACCTCCCAGTTTTGACCATGATGGCATTATAATATGTGCTAAAGTCAGGTAAAGCAAGCCCTCCCACTGTGTCCTTCTTAGGGAGTCTCTGCTAATTCTGGGCTTCTTCCCTCTCCATATGAATTTGGTAATCAGTTTTTCCATTTCTTTCAAGAAAGATGAGGGTAATTCTCTCAGGATTGCATTAAAGTTATATAGTGCCTAGGAGAGAACTGACATCTTTACTATATTGAGTCTTCTGATCGACAAAAATGGGATCTTCTCCCATTTGTTGAATCACTCTTGGTTTCTTGTAATAGTGTTCCATAGTTTTCCTCATATAAATCTTTTGTTCTTTTAGTCTGCTATTTCCCTAGATATTTTAATTTGTGCTTGGCTATTGTGATGGGTACCACCTTTTTGACCTCCTCTTCTGTTATTTTAGCTGATATGTATAGCAGTCCAGTGGACTTCTGTTTGTTGATCTTGTATCCTGCCACTCTGCCCCTTTTGGATCTTTTGGGATTTTCCATTTATAAAATCATGTCATCTACATATAACGATAGTTTTACCTCTTCCTTCCCCAGACGAATACCTTTGATGTCTCTCCTTTGCCTTATGCTGCGAGCTAAAACCTCCAGTACGATGTTAAATAAGAGTGGGGACAAGGGGCATCCTTGTCTGGACCCTTTTTCTGTGGAATTGTGTTCCTCTTTTCTGCATTGACTACCATGTTGGCTGTTGGTTCTTCATATATAGCTTGTATTGTCTTGAGGAATTGTCCTTCCATTCCTATCTCCTGACGTGTCTTAAAAAGGAATTGGTGTTGGATGTTGTCGAATGCTTTTTCCACATCTATCAATATTATCATGTGGTTCTTAGAGTTTTTCATGTCAATGTGGCACATGATACTAATGGTCTTTCGTATGTTGAACTATCCCTGGTATGAATCTTGCTTGGTCATGGTGAATTACCATATATACTCGTGTATAAGCTGAATTTTTCAGCACAAAAATGTGCTGAAAAACTGGGGTTTAACTTATACGAGGTGTAATATCTCACAGGTGATTGTCGTTCCTCCGCTGTTCATTCAAAGCCCCACTGATACTGCAGGGCTTTGAATGTTTGTTACTCACATCTAACCAATCAGAGCCATCCTATGACGTGGAAGGCTCCAATTTGCAGAAGCACCCATAGTGATTCACTTACGCTGCCAGCTGAACTGGTCAGGATGTGTCAGTGGCTGCGCTCCGTCTCTCCCCTCTGGTCTCTGTGTTAATTCACATCCTGCATTTCCCACCATAGGCTTATACTCAAGTCATCAGTTTTTCTAGTTTCCCAGGTAATAACTAGGTACCTAGGCTTATACTCAGGTCGGCTTATATTCAAGTATATATGGTATTCGTTTTATATACATTTGTATTCTATCGGCAAGTATTTTGTTAACAATTTTTGCATCTGTGTTCATTAAGAATATTGGTCTGTAGTTCTCAATTCTTGTAGGATTCCTGCCCTGTTTGGGTATCATATTTATACTTGCTTCAAGAGGTTGCCGTCTTTTCTATGTTCTGGAAGATTTTGTGTAGGATTGGTGTCATTTCTTCCCTAAATGCTTGGTAGAATTGTCCTGTGAAGCCATCTGGTCCAGGGAATTTGGGGTTGGTAATCCCTTGATATCCTTGTCTATTTCTTCTATTGCTATGGGTCTATTGACATTCTTGATGTTCCTCTGGGAAATTCGAGGGAGGGATTGTTTTTCAAAATTTGACCATGTCTTCCAAGTTGTTGAATTCATTGGAGTACAGTCCTTCGTAATACTCTTTAATTATCATTTTGAATTCATTAGAGTCTGTTGTAATGTCCCCTCTTTCATCCCTCATTCTTGCTATTGAAATTTGTTCCCGTCTTTCTTTGGTTAGGTTTACCCACGATATGTTGATTCTGTTTATCTTTTCAAAGAACCAACTTTTAGCAGCATTAATTTTTTCCATAGTTTTCTTATTTTCCCTCTCCTAAATCTCAGCCCTGATTTTTATTATTTCTTTTCTTTTGCTATTAGCACGATTGTGCTGTTGACTCAGCCCTAGTTGCTGTAAATTTTGTGCCAGCATATCAATCATATGGCTTTCTTCCTTTCTCAGGTGTGCATGTATTGCTATGAAACTTCCTCTGATAACTGCCTTTGCTGTGTCCCATAAGTTTTGGTACGTCTTATTCTCATTCTCATTGGTTTCTAGAAATTTCCTAATTTCATCTATGATCTGAGCCAGTACACACTCCTTTTTCAGTAGAGAGTTATTCATCCTCCAATTGTTTGCCTTGTTTTATTCATCTTCCTTTTGCTGATTTCCAGCCTTATGGCACAGTGGTCAGTGAGAGAAGTCTATATGATATCAATGTGCTTAAATTTATGCAGATTTGACTTATGCCCCAGCATGTGGTCTATCTTCGAATATGTGCTATGTGGGCTTGAAAAGAATGTGAAATATTTTGTATTTTCATGAAAAGCTCTGTAAATATATATCAGGTCAAATTGACTAATTGTAGTGTTTAGATCTCTGGCCTCCTTGTTGAGTTTCTTTCCCTGTGATATTTCTTTCTCAGAGAGTGGTGTATTGAAGTCACCTACTATAATTGTTGAGGCTGTGACTTCCTTTTTCATATTTTGAAGCATTTGTTTGACGTATTCAGCAGGTCTGTCATTTGGGGAATATGTTTACAATGCTTAGTGGTTCTTTGCCTACTGCTCCCTTGAGCATTATATAGTGTTCCTCATCTCTTTTTATGGTTTGCACTTTGAGGTCAGTTTTATCCAAGATTACGATTGCAACCCTTGGTTTTTTTTTTAATTGCTGTTTCTTTGGTATGTTTTCCTCCAGCATTTGATTCTCAGCCTAGTTTTGTTTGTAGTCTTGACATGTGTCTCCTGTTGGCAGCAGATTGATTAGTTGTATTTCTAAACTAGTCTAAACTAGTCTGCTAGCCTCAGTCTTTTAATGCCTGAGTTTAGTTCATAGATATTCAGGGGTATTATTTCCATCCGTGGACTCTGTGATGTCATCTTACACCTTTTGTGTTGGGTGTTTTCCCACCTCCCTTTCTTTTTAATGTAGTGTGTGTGTGTGTGTGTGTTTCATTCTTGACTTCTTTTCACCCTTAATCCAATGCTATCTTGGGGGCTGTTTTCTCTTTGTTTCCCTCTGGGTGAGGTTGTTCTCTGTGGCAGTCTCTTACTTATGCTTGGTGAGTGCTGTTCTTCTGCCTATACTGGATCGACAAGGATCCAGGCTGGGTTTCTTCTAATGTATTCTTTGAGTTTTTCCTTCTCTAACAAGACAATTACTTCTTCATCTATCTTGATCAGTAATTTGGCTGTGTAGAGTATTCTTGGGTTTGCATTATTTTCCTTCAATTTTTGCAATGTTACTCAACAACTCTCTCCTCTTCTTCATAGTGTTCTCTGATACCCTGTTTCCCCGAAAATAAGACAGTGTCTTATATTAATTTTTGCTCCCAAAGATGCACTAGGTCTTATTTTCAGTGGATATCTTATTTTTCCATGGAGAAGAATGTGGTACACGTTTATTGTTTTATTAAAAGAGACCTCGTACTACCTGTCTGCTCTGACTGCGCTGCAGCCAATAGTGAGCTGCGTGGTGGTGCCCACCACTATGATCCAGAGTCCAGAGTTACGGTAGCTTCGGGGGTGCTGATTTTTGGGGAGGTCTTATTTTTGGGAGATGCCTTATATTTCAGCCCGAGGCAAAACTGTAAGTAGGTCTTATTTTGGGGGGATGTCTGACTTTTGGGGAAACATGATAGGTCTGAGCATATTCTTATTTGGGAAACTATGTGATTGCTTGTTTTTCCCTAGCTCTTCTCATGATTTTCTCCTTTTCCTCAAAGTTGGATAGTAAGTATGATGTGCCTTGATTTCTTCTTGGGTTTCATTCTGACTGGTGTTCTTTCAGCTTCCTGAATGGTTGCCAGGTTTTCATTCATTAAGCTTGGGAAGTTTTCCTCCAAGAATTTCCTCTCTGTTGCAGTTGACTTCTTTGTGGTGTCTTCCTCTGGTAATCCAATAATTCTAATGTTGTTCCACTTCATAGCATCAGACCTGGCTTTTAGGTTCTCTTCAGCTTCACTAATGATCTTATTAGATTTTTGTTCGCATTTAAAGTCTCCTTGGCTGTCCTCTAGGTCACTGGTGCAATTATCTGCCTCCTCCAGTCGATTCTCCAGGTCTGCGTGTCTGCTACTAGTTTTTGTTATCTCTTCCCTGATCTCTTGTATTTCCCTTTGGTGTATGGACTTAATCTCCTCTTTCATTTCATCTTTTTTCTGTATTGTTTTTCTCATATCCTGTATTACTGCAAGAAGTATTCTGAAAAATTCTTTATGTGGCAGATAAATATCTGCTTCTTCTATGCATGTCGTTCGGTTCAGGACATCTCTGCCATTGAAGTTTGTTTCTCATGTTTTTTTGTTGAGGTCATTGGGCCTGATTGCTGTTTGTTTTAGAGGAGCCAGGTGCCATTTTTCAGGGAGTCAAAGAGCACTGGCTCTCTCTGGGAGACTCGTAGGAAAGCTTCTTCGAACTGCTACAGCTAATTTCACTATGGAATTAGCCAGCCACTTTATCCTCCTGTGGCTTCACTCTTTCCCTAGTCAACAAGTTGGATGGGCCTCTCCGGAGATGCTGGTTGGGTTGTTGTGGATCCACGAGGATGGTGCTTTACTGGGTGATCTCACAAGAATCCATGATGGTGTGGCCCATGACGGCTTGGGTTGCCACAGGTGGCATGCAAAGGTGCCCGCTGCAACAGGAGTGTCACAGAAATCTGGTTGGTTGCCTGCTTTGGTATAGAGCACCGTGAATGGTGGGCGGAATTTCCCTGATCAGGTAGATCACTGCATAGGTTAGGCAGAGGTTCCCACTGCTCCGTGGAAAGCTGGTGAGTGTTTGATAAGCTTTCTTAGTCTGTGAGGCACTACAGCAGGCGGGAGGAAGCTCCCTCAGTAACGTGGGACCACAGAGGATGGATAGGAGCTCCCCAAGGCACACAGGCAGGATTTCCCCCAAAGAAGGGGTGCCGAATTTCTCCAGCCATGTCTTAAGCACTACAGAGGACCGGCAGGTGGTCTTTTCCAGGGAAGAAGTTGGGCAGGATATCCCCTGTTGGAGTGTGGGTGGGCTTTCCCAGCTTCCGGTTATGCTGCAGAGGGAGGAGCTCGCCCAGCAGGGTTGAGTGCAGGCATTAATGCCCTAGGCTAAGGGTAGTGGTCAGGATGTTGGCAGTGCTGTGTGAGAGAAAGGGGAAGAGAAAAAGAGAAGGAAAAAAACAGCCCACTGAGACAGGGGGATAGGGGGGAATAGAGAGAAGAGAGGGAAACTGAAGCATCAATATAAATGAACCTGATCCTTGACCATGGGGCTGGAGGGGTTTAATCCCTGCCCTGAGATGGTGTCAAACTGTGGCTGTGTTGAGATAAAGCCCCTGTGTTGGCTACAAATGATCCTGGCTCCAGCCAAGACAGTGGCCGGGCCAAGGTAAGGTGACCAGATTTTAACATTGGTATAGCGGGACACCATTGATAAAACTCATATCCTGGTGAAATTGCCACATGGCAGCCGAAAACCGTACATACCCTCACTTGTTGTCCATTCTTTCCAAAAATTGGGACTTTTTAAAAACACCATAGACACGAGAAAAAATGTTTAAAAAGCGGTACGTCTGGTCACCTTAGGCTAAGGTCAAACCCTAGCTGGCCTCCATTGTGGTAAGCCAAAAGACCCAGCTCCTTAAAACCTATTGGATCTCTGCCTACTTATCTTTCTGATGCTCCTTCTGCGACCTGGCGGTGTGGAATTTCCCTCTTAGTGACTCTCCTGCACAGATTTCTGTGGAGTTCCTCTGCTATGTGTTACTCAGTCGCCATCTTCCTGGAAGTCTCTACCATCCATTTCTTAACAGATTTTTGTGAGAACTTTTTTTTCTCTCCCACTTAAAATTAATATACTTTTCCCCTCAAGAGACTGTAATTTACCTTTGTAAATTACAGAAAAAGGGCTTCAAAAATTCATGGAAAATTCCTTTACCTTTTAATCCTATTTCCATGAGCTATTTGTGACTCACTCATACATGTTATTCCAGTTACTATGGCTCCATAAGAAATTATCGACAACACTTAATGGCCTAAAATAGCAATTAAATATGCTCATAGATTTTATATTTTGTGGGAAGGAACTCAGACATAGCATAACAAACATGTTTCTTCTCTGCCCTATGATGCCGGGGCCTCAGCTACACACCTTACTGGCTAGACCAGAAATGTCTGAAAGCTCGCTTACCATGTGGCTGCCTGATGGGCCAGTTTGGGCTTCTTCACAGTTCAATGTCTAGTGTCCCTCCAGAGTACGTTTCCTAAAGGAGAAACCAGGTAGAATCATACTCCTATAGTCCCTGGGAGCACTGCTGCCTTATTCATTAGGTCTGAAGTGTCCCAAGTCCCCCATCCCCAGGTGCACAAAAGGGAAAGTGACCACACACCTCACATTCCTTCACGAAGGGATCTAGGGTCCCTGAGTAAACCGCATGGAGTGCATAGCTGACCTCTGGCTACATCAAGGAGAAGAATCCTACGTAGCTCCATCAATCAAGGCCGATTGCCACAAAATAGAGATCAGGCATGCCTCCACCCTCCATCATTCTTTACCCTTTTCTGATAGTAACTGTTTCTTCCACAGCATTCTACTTTTGTGCTGTGTTCTATAATCCATTGCACTGGTCGCACAGAGCTCACAGGCAATACTCACAATTAAGGGAGCTTTTTAGAGAACTTAATGGGTTACTACAAGCCAAGATCAGAAAACACTAAGGATACAGTCATTGGTCCACAGTATCATCTCGCCTCAATCAAGTCTTTCTCTAGTCCTTAGTCTCTGTGTTGCTCTTCAATTCTGTCTCGTGTCTCCTTGCCTCAGCCTCTGACTTTGCCTTGTTCTTTCAGTCTGTCCAGTAATTTCTGTTTCACAGCCTCTGGTTCCTCTTGTCTTTAGACAGAGATCTCATTTGTTCTCCACTGGTAGTTCTTTATCCCTTAAGTTCATGGGATTCCTCTCTGTTCCTGTTCTAAGATAACACATCCCTATGGCCAGGGAAGTGGCAACGAAAATGAACCAGTCCACTCTGTTTTGTGTTAGACATGCCCTATTTGCAAAGTCCCACCTAATCATCAATGGGAATCACAAAGACCTAGACAGAAGAGCCATGCCAAGAGACTTCACACCACGATAGTCCCACAGACAGGCGCTTCTTGCCTTCTTACCCTTAAATCTACAAGTGAGAGCTGTGTCTTGGGAGATTCGCCTCTAAACCCTGGCAACCAAGTGTGCTTTTTACAGTGCATTTCCTCAACTCCTGTGCAGACAGACCACTGCAGCCAGGTGCAGATTCAGGGCAGCCTCCCAGCATTGCCTGTCTGTCCTGCAGCCCCCACTCTATGTGCCTCATTGGGCCTCAGCCATCCATGTGGCCTTTCTGCTCTGCTGGGTGGCATTTTGTTTTAAGATGATGGCAACGCCTTGACAGTCAAAGCTGCAGAACCCTCTGGAGAAAGGACACCAGTGAGTTGCTTTTCTTGCCCACACCCCATCACTGTGGTGGACTTGCACACATTCCTGTTGAGTCAGATGTTGGTGATCTGCATTTCTCCTCCACATTCACTTCACTTTAAAAAAAAAATTTAGCCCCTGCTATGATTCTAGTGATAGAAGGCGATGTAGGATTTAAGAAAGCTGAATTATCCCTGTCATGTTTAACTCACTGCATAGTTGGAAACTTATAGTTTGAATGTTACATGTTTGCTGTCAGGAATTGAATTTCCTTTCCACTGGGCATCCTGCAGACCCTGCGGTGCTGCATTGCTCCTTGGGCCTTGCTGTGTAGCATGGGGATTGCAGGGCCATCTTTACTCTGCTTATAGGACCTGCAGGACCGCAATGATGAGTTGCAGGCTGCGCTGGAAGGCCTACAGACATGGATGCACAAGACACAGAGTAGCCCATCTAGTTTCCGGCCAGATGGATGCCTGCCCCCAGCAGATTGCTCCGAAGGTAGAGGATCTTCTTGGGGAAAGGGTGGAGTCCTTGTTCCAGCAAACTGGGCTATCTCTCAGACCTACCCGTAGTTTGTGTCATGGGCCACTTCCAAGCATCATAGGGTATATTGAGGCACAAACACCTGCCCCAGACACACTGGCACCACCCGGCTGAGTTCCTTGTAGCTGGGAATTTATGGAAGGGGATGGGGGCTTTATCAACTGTAATGAAATGGCAGCAGTTATGTGATCTCACAATGACCTCATGAGAGGCATGTCCATCACTCGTAGATGTTCCAAAGCCACCTCCAGAGTTGTGATTAAGATGAAGGGACTTGGTGGTGAGGTTTCAGCATGGGCTAGAGACAGAGAGAGTGAGGGTATGTGACAGTAAATAAAGGAGCTATATTTCCTTTGCCCAGGTCACAGACCAGTCTCTATACAGATTGTCCTCTGAGCTGTAAGCTGGTTGATGTGAAAACTCTTTTAATAAAAGAGATAAATTATATCTAAAACATATTAATGACTCCCTGATGTTCAGAGAGAGCTTGAGATTTGTCCCCTTGAGTGTCAGAATTCGTCAGAATAGACCTGTGCCAGCGGCGCCTGCGCAGGACACAGGTCAAGCACTGGAAGCAGTTGGGACCTGTGTGCATAGGCGTGCATATCTGCTTAAAAGTAGATATCTCTGGCTTCAGGATCCTCTTAGTGCTGAGGTTTATGACAAATTCCACCTACAGTGTAGATTGTGTTTGATTAATCTCAGCTCCTTCAAAAGACAAGAACAAGGAGGTAACACAGCTGCCCTAGAGTTTTGTCATAGTCCTGTATAGCCAGGGGTTGGTTCTTGGATCAGTGCCCCCAACTGTGCATCAGCAGACACCGTGGCAAGTCTCTCAGCACTGCTGCCAACGCTCTGATACACAGTGGTTTTGTGTGCTAAGTTTTGGCCACTCCCTCACCCCAGGGAGATCTGTGGACACTGACAGGCCACTCCCTCACCCCAGGGAGATCTGTGGACACTGACAGGCCACTCCCTCACCCCAGGGAGATCTGTGGACACTGACAGGCCACTCCCTCACCCCAGGGAGATCTGTGGACACTGACCTGTGGATCTTTGGCAGTCGAGCATTTTGCATCCTCCTCCCTCCCAGTTTTGTAGTGCTCTAAAGCTATTTATTTAATAAAATGTAAATGAATTATAGCTACAAGAGCCAACCTGGGAACCTTAAGTTTTCTCTGAATGTGGGTACAGCGTCTTTGGACCCCAACATAACCTGCTCACCTGCAAATGGCAGATTGGTGTCTTGAAATCCTGTGAGTCAACAGCCAAAGGCCATTAGACTCATTTGGGAAATGTGGGATGGAGCCTGACACAGCCAGCTGCACCACATCCAGAGATGCCAAGGGTGCTGTGACATCCATTTAAGGCATCCTACGTATTCTTCCACACAACAGACAGGTCAGCCATCCCCAGGGAAATGGACACTGTGTCCCCTCAACTACACAGAATTTATGGCCCTCAGCACGAACCACTGACCCAAAACCTGGGAGACAAGGCCCTGAAGTCTTGGGTCTGCTCGAGACTGGGGACTGCGGCACCAGATCACAGACCTAGGCTTCATGCCATCGCTAATGAAACCTAGCAGTTTCACAATGTGGCCTTTTTATGTACTGTCCTCCCATCCCTCTGATGGAAACCATTTTAGAAGCAGCACCAAGGCTCAGTTGACCCTTCCGATGTTTGTCTGCTGCTGAGAGAATAGTAAGAAGCTGGGTTGCAGTAAGCCTAGTGATGTGGACTGTCCAGCCTCACGGACCTCCTGTCAGCCCAGGTGACTGCGCAAGTTGACAGTTCTCAGTTTCCAAGGCAAAGTAATTCTTTCCAGAGGTTCTCATTCAGGTTTTTGTCTTGTCCCTTATGTCAAAGTTTGTCACCATTTTCAGGGTGACAATGAGAGTAGAGGATGACTTTGCCACGTCCCATCCTTGACACTGCAAAATGAAGACTGAGTCATGGCATAAATGCAATTCTGAGTCTCAGACCAGCTCTCTTCCAAGCCCTAGCAACACACGTAGTTCAAAGATGTGCCTTGTGTGCCTGGTGTGCGGAGTGGTGATTCAGGTCGGAAAGCGAGTCCTTGCAGTGCTCTCAAGCACCATTCCTCATTCCACACGTATGGAATGTGCCTGACTGCTTTATTTATTATTATTATTATTGTATTTTAAAATCATTTTGTTGGGAGATCTTACAAGTATAACATTCCATAGTTAAATCACATCAAACAGTGTTGTACAGTTGCTACCACAATCCGTTTCAAAACATTTTCTTTTTCTTGAACTCCTTGATATCTGCTCCCCATTTATTCCCTCCTTTGCCCACCATACCCCGCCCCAGGAAACCTTACTTTATTTTTTTCCATATCTTGCACATCCAATATATCCACTCACATACAATTCTGTTGTTCGATCCCATTGAGTGGGGTTATTCAGTCATCAGTGCTCTCAGCTCCCTGTTATCTCCTCCCCCCTTCCCATACCCTCAGGGAACCGTTACTCCATTTATTGTTTCTGAAGGGTTATCTATCTTAGCTTTCATGTATCAAATGATATTAAATATACGATGAACCTACATCAAATCTGATATGATTAAAGAGGCAAAACAAATAAAAACCATAATCATAAGGGGAGGGAATATTAAGGAACTAGAGGATAATTATGTAGTTCATCAGTGCTATACCACACCCTGGATTTATCATCCCTTCCTGTGTCCCTTCTGAGCGTGACTGTCCAATTACCAGAGGGGCTGTGATTTCTGGGTCTCTACTACATCCATGCCCCTTCACATCAATTTGGTTGCTTATCTTTTGAACTTCTGATACCATTTCTCCTCAACACCTCATGATCACACAGGCTGGTGTGCTTCCTTGTGGGCTGTTTCTTACCTGCTAGTTGGGCACTTATTTAACTGCAAAGCATCTAAGACCCCATATGCTATTAATAACCAGGCACCATCAGCTTTTTTCAACCACATTTGCTTATGCACCCATTTTGGCTTCAGCAATCATCTGACCAGTTTATCGAGCAACACACAGACTTACTGCCATCAAGTTGATGCCAACTCATAATGACCCTATAGGACATGGGAGACCTGCCCCTGTGGGTTTCTGAGACTGTAACTCTTGATGGTGGTTTCAAACTGCTGACATTTCAGATCACAGTCCAATGCATAAACACCATGCCACCAGAGCTCCTACATATCCTGAAACCCAGCATTATTTGTGTGATATAATAATGTGGAGGAGGAGGAGGCCAATTTGAAGTCTTTAGCTAATAAACAGGCCATGAGGTGTGTCTGGCCACCTTCACACACAGTGAGGCTCATTCCCAGGCATCACACTGCCCAGAGGCATGTGTCACCAGGTCACCCCACTTCTTCCATCTCCCCACCTCCTCTATGATCCTGGCATCACCAGGGAATAAACTTGAAGTGAAGTACAAGGGGGCCTTACATTCATGGACAATTCCATTATCTTTTTCTTCCGTGTTCTGGAGGTTTTTTGAAGTCCCTTCACACGATATCACTGCCACTTTGTAGGAACTTGAAGGGTGTGATGGGCTGCAGGAGCCTCCTGAGCAATCTGTTCTGGGGAAAGTGTGAAATGGTTCTAAATGAGTGTTTCCTAACGTGGGCAATGCTGCCCCCTGGGGGGCACTGGAATAATCCGTGGGAGCTGCCAAAGCAAATAACCTACACCCTATCCTGGATTAGGGATGGGCTATTGTATAAAAGTTAATTGCCAGAGGGTTGCTGGGTAACTATTTTTCTGAAAATTGGACAGCTGACCAAATAAGTTTGAGATCCTTTATTCTACATGGATACAACATAGCAGATCACCAGTGATGCGTGCTGTTGTACGCCAGTGCGGCAGGACTCCACCATCACTGCCTTTCCCTTGAAAAAGCACATGTAGAATCTGTGCTTTGTTGTCCCTTGGGAATAGGAAAGCTGTAAGAAACCTGTAATGTCCTCACTGAGCTAAGCTGAGATTTCCTCTTCTTCGCAGGCTTTTTCACATGCGTTACAGCTCCTACTCCAGTGAGCCTCGAAACGGAACTCATGATGGAGCAGGTGAAAGAACGTTACCAAGACGTCAAGAGCCAGCTGGAGACGAAGGTAGGTGTGAGGGGTGCCCGAGGGGGAGCCTGGGGCTTCCTTTTGTGCACAGAGAGCCGTGCTTAGTGCTGACCCTTCTCCAGGCAGCTGCCTTGGATTTCTCTGGTTGGTGAGCGGGGGCACTAAGAAGACAGTTTGAGGGAAATACAAGCAGAAATGACTGTCAGTGCCTGGCCCAAAGTCGCTGGGGGCTGGCATGCTGAGTGCAGCCCTGCCAACTGCTGTGCGGGAATTCACACCACCTACCTCATTCTTAGCATAACTTATCCTTGGCTTTGCCTCTCTTGGGATGCTGCATAGTTTCTCAGCCAGGATTACCCTGGCTGACAAGGTCTTCTCAGATGAAGTTAACTCCTGCCTCTCCTTAGATGGTGACTAAGAGAATGTCTGCACACAGTTGCCATGTGCCGCGTTCTTTCTACTTTCAGGACTCAGAGAGCCAGCCACCCTGTTTCCACCGGGACCTCTGAGCTCCTGGGTGCAAGTTACTTACCTAAACGGAGCTTGCCAGCCAACGGCCAGACAATATCTTCTCCCACGGGAGGTTATCCGACTGGTCCAGACAAGGCTGTGCCTACATCTTGAGCACTGAGTCTTGGGGATGTCACCGCTGCCTTTTCATCCCTGACTTCTGCAGGCCTCAGCTCCTTGGCATGCCCGACAACCTTGCTGTTTCCATGTCATATTGTCAGGGGCTAATGTTTCTCTTTCCAGGTAAACTACAAGCAGGAAATTGAACTAATGAAGAAAAACTTTGAGAAGGAGAAAAGGGAAATGGAGCTTATGTTCAAAAGTGAAGTCAGCATGCTGGAGAGCCAGAGAGCAGACCTGGAGGCGCTCCATGCACAGTCTCAGGATGCCCTTTGCAGCCTGCAGGGGCAGCTGTGGGAGATAAGGAGTGGGGGCCCACATTGCCCCAAGGAGTTGGCCACCTTAGCTCAGTGGCCAGACGAGAAGCTACGCCTGAGACACCAGCACGGACTACCACAAATCAGGTCTGCTGCCCTGTTTTCTTCTGGGTCCTCCTTCAGTCTGAAGTTCTTCCCAAAAACCCACATTAGATATTTAATTCAGGAAATGACTCAACTGCAGTGCATGCTAAGTGGGTAGTTTTTCTCTGGCCACAGAGAGGAAGGTAGGAAAAAATAGGGCTTTGTATGAGTTGTTTTAACTTAAATTAGAAATATATATATTAAAACTTAAGTTATGAAGTAATTTAGTTTGTAGACTACTTTTAACACATTCATATTTATTTTCTGCCTCAGACTTCTCTGTAGCAAAGGAACAAAGTAGCAAAGCATCTTCCTTATTTAATGTCATGTTCTAATTTTCCAGTGCACGCGGTAGCATGTGGGCAAATGGAGAAAAAGGCTAAAAGCTCCTTTGCAATAGGGAGGCCAGTTATCTGCGAAGGTAGCTTTTCAAAGCTGTCCTAAGCGAAAGGAGCCCTGCTGGGGCTTTGGGTTAGCATCAGGCTGCTAACTACAAGATTGGTGATTCCAACCTCCCAACTGCTTTGTGAGAGAAAAACAGACTTGCTCCTCCAAGAAGAGGGACCATCTGAGAGCCTCGGCAGCAGTTTGCTCCATCCTGCAGAGCATAGGAGTTAGAATTGGTTTCATGGCAGCGAGTTGCTGTGTCATCACAAAGAAAAGCAATGAAAGATTTCTTTGGAAAACTGAGCGTATCAAGTAGGTTTCACTTAGTGGAATGATAACTGGTTGCTGCCAGCCCATGCCTATTTATCATGACCTCACTCTCCCACAGAGAATCTTGGCCCTCGCCAACTTGGACACCAAGCGGGCTAGAGCCCTGCTGACCAGACCTGCAAAGCCTCCTTGGGAAGCATTCTTAGCTGGGAACATGGCTCGGGTTAGAAGTGGCACTACGATGACCACAGTGGACCAAGCCATCTCCCGTGTCCTGTGACCTGGGGAGGTTGATGATCCCAGAGCCAGTCTGCCTTTCTGTCATGGTGCAAGGAAATTGAGGCAGCTTGAGTATTGGCGGTAAAGAAAATCCTGGACTACTGAATTGTACCCTCTTCTGTACCCTGCCTTTCTGTTCCCCAAAAGATGACCACACAGTGGCCTCAGACCTGGGCGTTGCAATAACACATACTGCCCGCTAGGATGATCCAGAGCTTCCTCCTGAGAATTTTGCTTCATAGTATCTGAACCTGTGAACTGTCTGGTAAAGGGCGGGCTACTGTCCAGAACACCTTATAGACCATTGCCACTATTCCCAAGCCCTCTCAGGCTCTAAGAAGCAGCAAAGGGACATGTCTGGTCCCAGGAGTTTCCTTAACTGGCTGGAAGGCTGCTCCCACCCCCATTCCCACCCCATGTCATGATTGTGAGTCGAGCCATATTGCATGACTCTGATGAGCTGAGTTACTCTTGTTCTCCCAGGCTGACTGCTCTCAGCTGGGCCTCACTCCACCTCAGTGTTATTTTCCTGGGGCTTCTAAAGGCCTCTTTCCTAGATGTTTAAAATACTTTTTAGAGTAATTTCGACTAAAGGTACTTTTTTTTTTTCACTAAACTTTAGGCCAGTACTGCCCAATACAGCTTTCTGTAGTGATAGACATATCTTGTGTTTGCCTGCCCATTACAGGAGCCACTGGCCACATGGGGTCACTGAAAGTGACTGATGTGACCAAGAATCTGAGCTTTGATTTTATTCCATTTTAATCCGTCTAAATGTAAATTTAGTCCCATTTGACAAGTCGTGTCTGCTGCATTATCAACTAGATCCTGTGCATGCACTCTCTGAGCGCAGCTGGCACGAGTAGCGAGGAGTTGTGCACTTAGAACGTGCGCTTGGGCAGGCCTTTCTAACCCTGTGATACATGTGACATTCGTGTTTCTGAGCCAGGTCCATGTGAAAGTTTCTGTAGAAAGGGGGCAAAGGCTGAACTGAGCCAGAAACTCCTGTGGATGGAAGCAGCGCACTTGTTACAGCAATGGGACTGTAAAAAGAAAAAGATGCTTCAGAGGCAACTGCAGCTAGTGACAGACATGGGAGCCCAGCTGGACATGGACAAGGGATAGAGAAGAGAGGCAGAAGGAGATGCTAGCCCAGTGCAAGAAGCAGCAATGCAAGTTGGGTGGGGGGTGGAGGGTGGAGGGTGGCAGGGAGGGCTGATGAGTAAAGAGCAAGCTAAAATTTGCAAAGTGTTTGCACTTGAAAAGTTAGAAACCACATATAGGAAGCAATTAAAAGGGCTTTCCCTGGAGGCAGAGGGGCTGAAAGCCTTCTTGAAGGAGGGAAAGGCAACTGCCTCCAGGCCTGCTGAGGTCCACAGAAGTCAGAAAGGAGACGGGACCAGCAGGGTCAGAACGTGGAGAGGCTGAGTTCCTGCGTATGCCAGGGAGGCATCTCACTGCAGATCCTGTCCAGAGCCCGGTCCCGAGAGCAGCCCCACAGCCCAGAGGACCCTCTGCATAGCTCACTATCAGGGCCATCCCATCTTGGTGAATGATATAGAGGTGGCTCCTGCTCCTTTAGAGACATGGGTGATCTATGCTATCCCCTAGAGGGGCAAGGCCCATGTTCCTGGAGAAACCCGTACCTTTGGCTAGCAGCCTTGCTGGTCAGAAGCAAAGATCATCTGAGCAGCAGGAGTCCAAAGCCACAGAGCAGCCCTTACTGGACATGGCTGGACACAAGCTGCCCCTCTAGGAGCCTCTGTGTCTTGGAAGGTGAGCATGGGGTAGGGATCACTAGGACAGGACAGCAGAAATTAGAAGATGCTGTACCGATAACAGAAGGTAGAAACTGTGCTGGAGAGAGAAAAGAATGACAGAAAACCAGGCTCCTACAGCTGGAAGATAAGCTTCTGGCTAGGGAGAAAGAAGCAGACTCGAGAGAGAATAACAGGTTTGCCCTCTATCCATTCTTAAACAAGTGGAACTGAGTCATCTCAGTCCCTGATGACTTGATTGCATAACCCCCTTTCCTCCTAGCAGGCTGGTAGACTCGGCACCAGGAGAATACCACGTAGCCCAGGTGTGCCCAAGCTTACAAGCCCAGTCTGGCCTGTACTCGGGCCGTGGTGTTGCTAGGTGCTGTGTGAATGCGGAAAGAGAAATTTTCCATACAGAAACCCCCAGAACTTCACCAAGAGGACTGCTGTGGCTTAGACTCAGGTTTTCACTACCTCTGTCGGCAGGAAATCTGTGCTTGTCTCACGGGGCCCACGAAAGACTGCCCTGAACCCCATTTCATTCCTTTGGGGTCTCTGAAGGTCTCTGCCTGCCAGCTCCAAGCACCTTCCTTTAGTCCCACTGTGTGTATTTATTGAAAGTGTCCTTGGCGCAGATCTACTGCTTCGTGAATTCTGTGAGAGCCCCAAGAACTGACTGGGACACTCAGATGTTGGCCGCAGAAGCCAATGCCTTCTAGAGAAAGCTGAGCTGAGAGGGAGTTCTTAATTCCACCAGCTGGGCAGGCTGCTTGAAAGGCCACAGGTGGAACTGGCCTTCTCGCTTGAGGACTTTGGCTGGCAAATGCTCTATCTCAAAAGCCTGGGATATAGGAAGGCCTTTCCCAATATTTTCCATAGATGGACCCATGTCCCTGAGTGGCTTAAAACAACACAGATTTAATATCTTACAGTTCTAGACGCTACAGGTCAGAAATAGGTTAAAATTTAGCTAATTTCTTGACAGCTTAGTTGCATGTTAGCTAGAACTGAGAGCTAAATTGTACTCTAATCGAGGTGTCATCAGGGTTGTGCCCCTTCCAAGGGGTTCTAAGGAGAACCCATGTACTTACTTTTTCCACCTTCTAGAAGCCACTCACATTTCTTGACTCGTGGCCTCTTCCACTTTTCAAAGCGTCCAATGGCTGGCTGAATCTAAGGCTGTGCCTCTTCTGCCTCTTTCATTTAAAAGGACCCTAGTCTGTACAATAGGCCCACTAGAATAGTCCAGAATAATCTCATTATCTCACAGTCAGCTGATCAGCAGACTTAATTTCATCTTCAACTGTAATTCCCCTTAGCCATGTAACATAATATTCACAATCGGGAATTAGAACATGGATAATGTTTTACCAACTGCCATCGAGTTAATTCTGACTCATATCCACCCCAAAGGGCAGAGTAAAACTGATCCCTAGGGTTTGTGAGGCTATAAATCTTGATAGAAGCAGAAAGCCCCATCGTTCTCCTTTAGAGCAGTGAGTGGGTGGGTCTTTTAGCTGCTGGCTTTCCAGTTAGCAACCTAGAGTGAAATGCAGATGAATACAATACCAACTGCACCACCATGGCTTCCCAGAACAGTCTTTAGGAGGTCATTAATCTGCCAACCACAGCAGTGATCTGGATGTTTTTTATCTCTGATACATTCATGATCACATATCTTTGGTGTATTTAGGTGTGTATTTTTTAAAATATTCTAATGTTATATGCAATAAAAAAGTGTACTGCTATGATTTTATAAGAAATTGATCAGATCGTTTTACCAGCACCCAAAACAAGAAATAGAACCCTCCTGGATTCCCCACACATAGCCAGTATCCTGACTTCTAACTCCTTAATTTTGCCTGTTTTTGCACTTTATATAAAAGAAGCATACCATCCGTCCTTTCTTACCATATGTTGTTTGTGAGATTCTTCCATATTGTTGCTTAGAGCTATAGTTATTTCATTTGCACTTTATTTTTCATTCTCTTGCCTGCATTTTTCTACTGCTATGAAAGTTCTGGGTCAATGCAATATGTTTGTATGGAATGGAAATTTTTAGATTTTAAGATATAATAATGTTTACCTTTTTATTGACATAAGAAACAATGTGTCTTGTGCAAAACTCAACTACAACTCTTTTTTTAATGAAGTTTTTATTGTGAATGAAGGTTTACAGAGCAGATCATACTTTAACACTCTGCAATTCATACATATTTTGATGCCATTCATTCATTCCAGTCCCCTTAATATGCCCTCCCTTAGTCCACGACTTCCCTGTTTTCTATGTCCTTTTCTCCTCCTTTCCTAGCCTTCTGTCTTTGGGTGAATGCTCCCCATCTCATTTTAACGGTTGACTTTTCTAACACAGTAGTGAGTTGAAGTCCAGACCCAAGGGAGCACGGTCTTAGGGGCCCTACCAGACGCTGTCTGACCAGTAAGCCTGGTTTCTTTTAGGATTTTGATTGACAGGTTCTTCTTCTCTTTCCAGGACTCTCTAGTGTGATTTTATGCAGAGCTGGTGGTGGTGGCGCCAGGTATCACCCCGTTCTTCTGGGCCCAGGATTGTGGAGACCGGTGATCTCACTGTCCCTTCGACTAAGTGTTTTCCCTGTGTCTGTTTAACTGCCACCCCGCTGCTCTGCTCTGGACAGGGAGAGATCAGTCCTTGCACCCTAGACGGCTGCTCAGAGACCTTTAAGACCGCTGCTACTTACCAGATTAGAATGTAGAGCACTGTCTTTGTGAACTATGATATGCTAATGGATCATTTTGTCCCCTGCAACTATTGTGATACCACTCCCCCAAAGCCCAGTACCTTATTCCTTCAGAGTATCTGCTTATATTTAAGAAGTTGTCATAATTTTGTCCTCTGTTCGCCCTACCATATTCATGGATATATTTGCAGTAAAAGTAAATATACAAATACTCTCTTTTAAACACACACACACACACACACATATATATATGTTTGTAAAAGTCTCCTATCTGTTCAGCCTGTGTGTATGTCCAAGTACTCACTTGTAGATTCCCCAATCCCCCACTGTTGTAGGACTTTGAATCTAACAGTGTTTGCGTCTGTAGTTTCTCACTCTTGCAAACTACCGGTGTACTCGCCTGCCTGCCTCCATCGTTTCTCCTGTGTGTTGCATTCCCCTCCGCCCAGGCTATCACTTGCCTGTGTTCTAGCCGCACCTCCCCCCCCTCCTTTCCATCCTCTGCAACCATCAAAGAATGTTTTTATTTCCATAAGAAAACTTACTGTTGATTTTTATAGTGGTGGTCTCATACGATATCTGTCCTTTTTGTTTTTGACTAATTCCACTCGGCGTACTGTCCTCCGTGTCCATCCCTCTGTGAGGGCTTTGCAGGTGCATCGTTATTCTTCGACGTTGCATAGCATTTCATTGTGTGTTTATTGCACCCAAGTTTGTTCATCCATTCTTCCACTGCAGGGCATTTAGATTGTTCCTGTTTTTTGCTATTGTGAATAATGCTATGATGAACATGGGTCTGTATCTATTTATTTGTGTCATAGTTTTTATTTCTCGAAGACACATACCAAGTAGAGGGATTGATGTGTCATGGTATTTCTCTTCCCAACTTTCTCAGGGTGCACCATACTGCCTGCCACAGTGGCTGCACCATTTCCCAGTTCCTCCGGCAGTGTATGAAAGTGCCAGTCTTTCCACACCCTCACCATCATTTGTTGTTATCTGTTGTTGTTTTTTTAACCTTCCAGTTAATTTGGGGGGTGAGGTCGTATCTCATTTTGATGTGTATTTCTCTAATGGCTAATGATTAAGAGCATTTCTTCATATATTTTTGCCCCCCTGAATGTCTTCTTTGGTGAAGGATCTGTTCACATCCTTTGACCATTTTTTAAATTAGATTGCCTATCTCTTTCTGTTGAGATACTCAATTTTCTGTAAATTTTAGAGATGAGTCTCTTGTCCAGTATGTCATTGTCCAATATGAAATTCCACAGCCTTTGGCTTCTCTTTTGACTCTTGGTGGAATCTCTTGACACACACAATTGTCTACGTTTTCGGAGCCCCTAGTCATCCATTGTCTTCTGCTCTGAGTGTGTTCTCCATTACCTCTGTGAGGGCAGTTACATACTTGGCTTCACATAGTCTCTTAATTGTTCAGCAGATAGGATGAGCAATCTTCAGTGTATCTGCGCTCCAAGCAGCCAAAAGTAGAATTCCACCTCCACCTAACACAGTGAACACACCTAGAATCAGTCTGTTTCCCATACTAGAGCAAGAGTGACCATTTCAAATTTCATGTCCCATTTATTTGACAGCCCTACTCTAAACCCTTTGCTGCTTTTAAAGTTCCCATGACTTCTTTTTCTCTATTTTTCCCTTAGTGCCCCATGAGATCAAATGAAGTCAGATGAGACATACTTGTGCTTGATACTAGAACATAATGCATAAGATAAGCATGGCAAGGTTAGATAGTACCTTGATTACTTAGATTGGGAAAATTAGAATCTAACAAGATGCCAGACAAAGACGTAGTTGGGGGGATAAATATCGACATGTGTTCCGGACAGAAAGTATGGGTTCAAAGCTCATTAGGGATTTTTTTGTTGGTAAAAATACTTGCCTGTCATAAATCACTGTTGTTGTCTTGGCAGAGATTCTTTAAGAATTGTTTGTCAGGAAATAATGTGGCCCAGGGTAGCCTTGGTCATGGAGTAGA
This sequence comes from Tenrec ecaudatus, assembly GCF_050624435.1. Taxonomy (NCBI): domain Eukaryota; kingdom Metazoa; phylum Chordata; class Mammalia; order Afrosoricida; family Tenrecidae; genus Tenrec; species Tenrec ecaudatus. The sequence goes on along the minus strand of NW_027457666.1, from coordinate 356,611 downwards.
TAGTGACACCTGCCTTTCTCTGCTGAGGTATTCACTGTGCATCAGGCCGCTCCATAAATCAATATGTGTTTCTTCCTCAGTTTTCCTTGGAGTATAGCAGGTGACAGTCTCACTAAAGAGGAAAATGTGTGCATATATTTTAAGCTCTGGTCATTCTTGTTTCTTAGATCCCTGCCGGGATTCACTAGCAGGGAATAGTTTTTGGAATGCCCCAAGGTCTCACATTCAGTATTACGCATTGATACCAACCATGGGCACATGGTTCCCAACTTACTTCTGATTGTCAATTGTGCTTGCAGAGCCGAGCTACAGAGGCTTTCTGAAGAAAACACATCGTTGACAAATGAATTGGGAAGGATTCAGCAAGAACTTAAAGTTGCAGAAAGAACAAATGATGTACAGAGGTAAAGGCTTGTCCAGGTTCAACTTAGGACCTTTGAGCTTGTGACCCAGTTTTCACATAGCAGAATGAGTGGTTTCCTCTCAGTAAAGTGAGTGTAGAAGTTACTGAGATAGAAAGTGGGGCGTATTCTCAAATCAACCTCACTTTCCAGAAAGCCAAGAGTGGATGAACCTAATTGGTCTCTGACCATGACATGACACATATGTAAAGGGCCCTGGCCTACCTCCACATGCAGGCAGCCCCTCTCATACCTGAATGCCTGGTCTCAGACATAAAAGGTAGAACACGTATGTATGTGGCAGCATTGCCCACCCCACAGTGAGCAGCTGCTACACCCATCCTTCTTACCTCTGCCATCGTGGCATACCACCTTATTCCCTGTATGAAAGTACTCCGCATCACACCTGATGGTGAGGACAGGTGGACATAGTTTAGTACAGTGAAATGATCCTAGGGCCTTCCTAGACAAATACAATATCTATGTTCATGACTCAGTAATAATTTCAGGTGGACTTTTCACCACGGTTTATATTTGTATGTAGATACCGGCATTAGGGGTAGGTCTGGGCCCTAGGACACTGAGGCAGGAACAAGGGACAGGGAGTGGAGTGCTAACACTGGTCAGTGAGTTTTCACTGCTGTAGCCATATCCAAGGGCAGTCTGCCTTTTGATTTTTCTTCCAAATAAGAAGTTCAAGATAAAGTCAACTCTGACCTGCTGCGAGCATGGAGCATAGTTGATGGAGTAGCCATGACGGTCAGAATATGGATGGCAGGGGAAGGGACCAGCGGGGATTTGCATCATTACAGTTCTGAAATCCAGGAGGTCTTCCCTTGAACCCATTTTCTCCTAAGTTTACTACCAGACTCCATTCCCAGCAGATCGCAGTGAGGGTAAGATGGTTTGTGTTTGTGTTGCTGGGTGGCTAGTTCCATACTTTGCTAAATCCGTAGTAATTTGCTTGACTAAGGATTGCCACGGAGAATGCTCCTTTTGTACAATCTGGCAAAATCTTGCAAGCGAAAACTAAACCCACTCTCATTGAGTCTGTAGAGGGTTTCTAAGACTGAATCGTTAAGGGGTGTGGGAGGCTATACCATTGACCTTGGCAGTTACCAGCACAAACCAAGGTGACACCTGGCTTTGGTTTCACCCTCCCTGCTGAAAATTTTCATTTCCGCCTCAAAAAGAGTCACCTGACGAATCCCATCTGACCCTAGACCAAGGATGGGACCAGCCTTGTTCTCATGTAAAATGCATTGGAAAGGGGATTATTGGAGATGCAGTTAGTTTAAAATTTGGCACCTTGTCTTTTGATCTCTCTTAAGTTCCATTTTTAATTTGTTCCAGTTTTTAATACTTTCTGCTTTCTTTTCTAAAGGTTCTTGTCTGTTTTACTTTGTTATTGTTAGTTGTTTCTGTTGTTTTTAAAGTATGTTTTCCTATAGATGAAGTCCAGAATAGGTGCATCTATACAGACCCTAACTGGATTAATGGTTCTTTGGGAGTTTCACACAGTTGGTTAGAAGGAAATGGGAAGCTAATAACGACGAGTACAAGAATGAAGAAAATGTTCCAAAACTGATTGTGGTGATGATTATACAATCTTGATATGATTGAACTATTGAATTGTATATATGTGAATTATGTATCAATAGAACTTTTTTAAAAATTAAAGAATCGCCTGAGAACTTTGCTAAAATATTGATTGTGATTCAGTATATTTAGGTCAAAAATTCAAATTATCAACAGGGGTTGGAACTGGAATGAATCGGTTTGAAGTCCTAAGGGTAAACTTTCCTAAATTCTTCTGGCTTTAGGAGCTTGGGATCAAGATTGAACCATCAACACTATTATCAATCATAGCAGTAGCAGTAGTGTAGAGGGATCTGGGCCGTAGAATATGAGGGGAGGTAGGGGTGGGCCTTTTTGTCCAAGCCATGGTGGACTGTTACTAGAAGAAGAAAACTCATTAATTGGCAATGATATTGTTAATTTTGCTTTTTCAACAGGAAAGAAATTGATATTTTAAAGAAAGAGAAATATCAGGCCTGCCTTGAAATGGAAATGATCAACAATCAGGTTTAGTATTACCACCTGATGTGAAGCTAATGAACTTTTCTTTCTCTCTTTCTTTCTTTCTTTAAAAACTATTTTCGAATATTATAGAGGACTTTGTTCCTCAACGATTTCAGAATGCAGTAACTACCTCCCTTGTCAAAAATCAGAAAGTTCGTGTGGATACATTACTGCCGTCAGGGAGACCCCATTTTGGTGCTGCCAGCCATCCTGATAATTCTTAGAATCACATGTGGCATTTATATCATGTCTTCTTGTCTCTTTCTCTCGGTCTATTCTTTATTTTGGAGACCATGGCACTTTTGAATATTACATGCAATTGTTTTGTTCCGTGTCTTGAAGTTTGGGTTTGTCTAGTCATTGATAATAATTAGATTGAGATGAGGCTTCTTTGGCAGAAGTACAAGAGTAAGAGTTGTGCAGTCATCAGCACCATCAATGTCAGAACTCTTCCTTCTTCCACTCATTGTTAGCTTCCCACTTCCCGCATCCTCCCTGCCATGCCCCTAGCCAAATATCACTCCAGTTACTGTCTCTAGAGATTTACATAGCCTGGATTTCATACACAGAAAATCACACAAAGCACAAACAATGACAAAGCAAAACAGAGAAAAACCTCAGCCAAAAGAAAATATAAAATGTTAGAAACTGCCACCAGTTAGAACCTCCTTGGGAATTCAGCCAGTCTCAGCCAGAATCTTAACAGTGAGACACACTTTCACATAAACTAACAAGTACTAGCAGACCCCTTAAAATCCCCTTTTTTAATTTATCAGAAAACCACTATAACCAGAACACCACTTATGATTATTTCTGTCACCTAAATCCTACTCATGTATTCCTATCTCCTATTCCTTCTACCCAGTCAGCTCTATCATTTCTTCCTCATCTCAACAGAATACAATTTCCAGTCCCTACCTGAACTTTCTCCACTAACCCAAAGAGCAAGTCCTGTCCCTCCCTCCTCCACCTACTCACACACAATCCAGAACCTTACATACCATCTACAGTTGGATCACTATGCCATGCAAACAACAGTCAGCAGTAGTAACCACAAAAAATCAAGATAAACAAAAGTCAACAACTGAAGATTACGCAACTTCATTGGAATACACAGAAAGTGAAGACCTTAAATTACCAGAAAGAGAATACAGGTGAATGATGTTTGTGACCATACAAGAGATTTGGGGATCAATTCTGAAAAAAGGAAGAAAGTGTGATACTAAAAACCTCACACCCCAAAGAAACCGAGAAACAAAACAATGAGATAACAGAATTAAAAAACATTGTATGAGAACTGAGCAATACCGGTGTTCATCGCAGCACAGTTTACAATTGCAAGGAGTTGGAAACAACCCAAATCCATCAACAGATGAATGGATTAAAAACCTATGGTACAGATGTGCTTTACATAATTGATGTATGTATGGATTGTGCTAAGAGTTGTATGAGCCTCTAATAAAATGATTTAAATAAAAACTATGGTACATACATACACTGGAGTACTACACATCACTAAAAAGCAGTGATGAATGCATGAAGCACCTTGCCACATGGGAAAAACTGGAGAAAATGATGCTAAACAAAGTAAGCCAAGCAAAAAACACAAATACAACATGAGTCCGCTGAGGTAAACTTAAAAAAAAATGCAAAAGAGACATAAGGAAAAAGCTACTGTATACAAACATTCCTGGGGTGAGGTCCAGGTAGTATGGCAGGGGCCAGACCAAATCCAGGGATACATATGGTAGAAAATTAAAAAGGTTGGGGGGGGGGGAAGAAAATGAAATAAATGGGTAGCTGGGGAACAGGGAACTAACCCATCCAAGGGGAGGGTCTTGTTCATATCGTCGCCGGGAAAGAAGGACCAGACTTCTACCCCATGCTCCAAGATGTGAATGCAACATACTGGCATGAAGCAAGGAACCAGTAGAGAGGTCTGAGGGGTTGGCCCCAATCCCAACTACATGGACAGCAGCCCTTGCCCCCAGAAGAAAGTACTTCAGAGGATAGCATTGAAGCTACAGCTCCGAGAGAGGGACATGTCTGATCAGAGCAAATCGAAGCAAATGAAGGGGGAGGAAGAGAGACTGGAGCACATCCTGGCCCACCAAGCCTTAAGGACAATATCCCCACTAAGAACAGCCAATGCACAGAGAGGACCATATGGCTGGTCCCACTATGAGACAGGACATCCCCCACTGACCCATAGCCCTATAGGGGACAACACTGGAGACACAGTGTGGGAATTAGACCGATCTGACCCCACCACACTGAGGCAAAACATGAAGGGCATGCAACAGAACAGCAAGGGGAGCAGAGCAAGGAAGTCCCGAGGCATTATCAAAAATAGACTTTGGGTTCAGAGCATGGCACCCTATCAGGCTCAATCAGCAAACACTCGCAAATGTCAACAAACAGACCTTGAACTATTGACAGGCTTTTCTTTTTTTTGTCATTTGTTTTTTGGTGGTGTTGTTTTGTTTTCTTTTTTTGCTTTGTTTTGTTCTGTCTTGTTTTTGTGTATATTATTATCTCTGCAGGTCTATCTAGATAAAATAGGTGGGATAAACAATCTGGAGGAGAAAACAATGGGACTGACAGTTCCGGGGGGACATGAGAGAGGGGAAGGTTGGGGAAAAGAAGTGGTTAACAAACCAAGGGACAAGAGAACAACAAGTGATCCAAAATCAGTGGTGAGGAGCGTGTAAGAGGCCTGGTAGGGCTTGATCATGGGTAATGTAACCGAGAGGAATTACTGAAACCCTAATGAAGGCTGAACATGAACAAGAGCAAAGTCAAAGGAAATAGAGGAAAGAACTGCAAGGCACATAGCATTTATAGAGCTCTAAATATAGGCATGTACATATGTAAATATATTTATATATGATGATGGAGAAATAGAACTATGCATATATTTATAGGTTTAGTATTAAAGTAGCAGATGGACATTTGGCCCCTACTCAAGTACTCTCTCAATGTAAGAACACTTGTTCTATTAAACTGGCATTCCATGATGCTCACCTTCCAGACACAATCACTGAAGGCAAATGTGGTGAAGAAAGTCAATGGTGTCGGCTATCAAAAGATATAGCATCTAGAGTCTTAAAGGTTTGAAGGTAAACAAGTGGCCTTCTAGGCCAACCAAAGCCCACATGGAAGAAGCACACCAGCCTGTGTGATCATGAAGTGTCAAAGGGATCAGGTATCAGGCATCAAAGAACAAAAAATAATATCATTGTGAATGAGGGGAGTGCAGATTGGGGACCCAAAGCCCATCTGTAGGCAAGTGGACACCCCTTACAGAAGGGTCACGGGGAGGAGATGGGCCAGTCAGGGTGCAGTGTAGCAATGATGAACATACAACTTTCCTCTATTTCTTAAATGTTTCCTCCCCACCACTATCATGATCCCAATTCTATCTTACAAATCTGGCTAGACCGGAGGATGTACACTGGTACAGATAGGAACTGAAAACACAGGGAATCCAGGATAGATGAACCCTTCAGGACCAGTGGTGGGAGTGGCAATACTGGGAGGGTGGAGGGAAGGTGGGGGTAGAAAGAGAGAACCAATTACAATGATCTACATATAACCCCCTCCCTGGGGGATGTACAACTGAAAAGTGGGTGAAGAGAGACGTTGAACAGTGTAAGACATGACTAATAATAATTTATAAATTATTAAGTGTTCATGAGAAAGGGGGGCAGGGATGGAGGGTAAAAAATGAGCTCATACCAAGGACTCAAGTAGAAAGCAATGTTTTGAGAATGATGAGGGCAACAAATGTACAAATGTGCTGACACAATGGATGTATGAATGGATTGTGATAAAAGTAGTTTGAGCCCCCAATAAAATAATTACCCCCAAAAAAGAACTGAACAATAGAATGGAAGAAAATGAAAATTGAATCTATGAACTTGAAGACAACCATGCAGACTTCAGCAAATGAGAGAAACAAACAAAAAAGTAAAATAATCTGAAGTAAACCTGAGGATGATGTGAGAAACCATGAACAGAAGTAATGAATGTCTTGTTTGGAATACTGGAACGGGAAGAAACAAACAAATCTACATATAAATTAGTAAGAGAATTTGTGGAGGAAATTTTCCCCAGTACTATAAAGGAGGAGATAATAACCATTCAGGAGACAGAGAGAACTCCAAGGAGGTTAGACCCGGGGGGTGGGGGTAGGGGACATGTATAGGAGGGCATCAGGACATATGATAGTCAAAATATTCAACTTCAAGGAAAAGGAGAGAATCTTGAGAGCAGCTAGAGAGGGAAAAAGTCACCTTCAGAGGTAATCAGATTGGAATAAGCTCAGAGCTCTCAGCAGAAAATATGCAGGAAATAAGAAAATGGAGCAACATAGATCAAACTTTCAAAGTAAAAACCTGTCAACCAAAATCCTGTATCCAGCAAAGCGATATATCACATATAAAGAAGAAATAAAGGTATTCCCAAACAAGGAAGTAGTTAGAGAATTCATAAAAACAAAACCAGCATTGCCGAAAACACTAACCATATCTCTATGGTCAGAAAATCAACAGCACAAAAACATTATGAGATCGCCACAGTCCGTGCTACTATCCAGAAGTCAACACACTAAAACAACACCCAAAACAGTAGATCTAGACGGGAAACAAGGACATGAATAGATTCCTCCCTCCCAAACACAGATAATACAATATGATAGTAACTCACCTGCATTTGGAATTAATACCAATGAAAATCAATGGGCTAAATACCCCAGTCAAAAGACAGAGTAGCCGACTGGATTAGGAAACAAGATCCATCAATCTGCTGCCTTCAAGAAACACACCTCAAACTCACAGACAAAAACAGACTGAGAGTCAAAAGATGGAGAAAAATTTACTAAACCAATGACAATGAAAGGAAGACCTCACACAAATAGAAAACTACAAGCCAATATCTCTCATGAACATAGATTCTCAACAAAATCCTGGCCAGTAGAATTCAACAACATATCAAAATAATAATAATACTTCATGCCCAAATGGGATTCATACCACCATATAAACAAAATATAGAAGAACCAGATGATCATATTGATGGATGTAGAAAAAGCATTTGACAATATCCAACATCCATTCCTAATAAAAACAATAATTAAATATAAGGAAATTCTTCAATATACTAAAGTCCATATCTTAATATCCAACAGCCAGTATCATACTGGATGGAGAAAAGCTGAAATCATTGCAATTGAAAATGGGAACCAGACAAAGATGCCCATTATCCCCACTTTTATTCAGCATTGTGTTAGATCCTAGCCAGAATCAAAAGGCAACAAGAGATTAAGGGAGTGCAATTGGGCAAAGAGAAATTAAGCTCTAGTTATTTGCAGATGGTATGATTTTATAGAGAGAGAAAAACCCAAGGTCTCCACAAAACCCTGTTGGAAATAATTGGAGCTTGTTTCAAATAAGCACCCATCTAAGTGAGATGTCAGTAAACTCACCTGGAAGAAGCACACGATCATCGATGATCCAAGGATTATCAATTATATAAACCAGATCTGAAGAAGGGAGTGCTGTCAGAGCTGAAATTTGTGACATTCTGGTGTTCACAAAGCTATGGCTGACAGTGGGAGCCCAAAATACATGTTCAGGTTCTCCACAGGGAATAAGCCTCCAGTGGCCCCCCTCTGACTATCACTGAGAGATAGGAATAACCTGGTTATCAGGCAGCTGGTATTGGAAAGACGATTATAGTAAATTAAAATGATAAATAGGGCTTGAATGGTTAAAATCTTGTTATTTGAGCTCCCTTTAGATACACTTTGACTTTTATCTAGTTTTAAATATTTTCTGGGTTTTGCTATTGTTTTCTAGATTAGGTCTTATCTCTGCTGTATTTTGTTATTGTGGTACCTTTCTTGATTCTCTGTTATGTATCTTTCTGTGTTTGGGGGTTTATCAAACCCAGATTGGGTGAATCTGTAGAGGTAATAACTGGAGTAAGAGTTCTTGGGGTGTATTGATGGGGAGGAAAGAGGTAATGGGGAGCTGATATCACGTAGTATGAAAAGGAAGAAATTGATTATATGCAGTAATTGCACAACGCTGCTTGATCTGATAGAGCTATTGGTATGATGTCTGGATTATGCCCTAATAAAATGATCTGGGAAAAACATAAATTTTAAAAAATCAATTTTCATTTACATCAGGGCTATCACATTTTTAACAAAACTCAAGTGAATATTCCCAAATTAATTAAGTTTTCCCACAAGTTTACAGGAATGCTGCTGCTCCACATAACACAATACTTTTTAGCATTTTAATGAAGGTCGGGAAGACCTCAAAGATGAATTCAAGGCAAGTCATCTCAGAAGGCTTTGGAGACTCTCTTTCTGGGTTTCAAAGGAATCCTCTTTATATTTTCTCAAGGATGATCACAGAGACTTCTCAGGAAGACATCTGAAGAGAATGGAAAGCTGCGCTGGGGAGGAGGAAGAAGGACAGGAAAATGTACCACGGCGTGTGTTCTGTTACGGCGCCATACCTGCTCCTCCTGGAGGGTAGCAAGGACTGTCTGATGAGCTCCTCATTGGGAACGACCCATCCACCTGACGCAGCCTTATCTGCCTTCCACACTGCTCTGTGTTCCCAAGCTCAGAGGACATTTAAAACGAACATGATTTGCATCCCTTGAACATGACAAAACTCCCATTTGACATGACATAAATTGAAGAGTGAGAATTCTTTGGGAAATGAATAGAAAGATGAAAACACTTCAGAAGCATATAGGCATAGATAAAGATATGACATGAAACAGTAGCTTCATATTTTGATAGTTTTGTTTAATTAAGGTTTCTTTTTTTAATCATTTTATTGGGGGCTCATACAACTTATCACATTCCATACATACATTCATTGTGTCAAGCACATTCATACATATGTTTCCATAATCATTTTTAACAAGTTTCTATTATACAATGCTTTTATACTTACCCTTGTGTGTGCATATTAAACCTACAAGATAAAAATGATATGATTCTGCTCATTGCTGAACCATAGGTATTCACACCAACGTGGGAATACCTTGGAACTGTGGTTGATCTCTCCCCTGAAAACTAATTGTTGTGAGAAAAAAAGAAAGGCAATCCAACAAAAATGTAATTTGATTCTTTTAAATTGTAATTTATTGAAAGATGCTCCTGACCAGTGGTTGACAGTAACTGAAATCTCTATGGTGAAAAACTGAGAAATTTTCTAGCAACTGTTGGAACACACGGCCATTTGTGTATACACCAAGAGGACATCTGTCAGACACTCTAATTTCCTGGCCCAGTGGTACTGAGAATATCAACAACTTTACTGCCAGATAGATTTGGATATCAGGGACAGGTCAGAGGTCCTTTTGAAGAGATTCATATGTTTTAAGTTTCTTCCTCCCCCCCCCTTAACACGATGTTTTAAATAACTTAGATAAAAGTGGGAGGCCTTCAGAACAGTGGTTTGAATGTTCTTAATGGTCTAGATGTATTCTCACTTCTTCTCAGGAATAAAGCAGAGTTCTCAACTTCAGCATCATTGCTGTGTGAGACTGGATAAGTCTGTATAGGGGCTGTCCTATACACTGTAGGATATTTAGTAGCATTTCTACATGTCAGTAGCCACCCCTACCTACCCCAATTATGACAATGAAAAATGCCTCCAGATGTTGCCACGTCCCACAGTGAGACAAAATTACCCCTCATTAACCACTGAAAGGATCTGCTGGGGCTTCGTTTTTGTTTTCAATCATTGTTTTACCCTTTTTTGCTCTAGAGTCAGAAATACAAGGATCAGTTATCTCAGCTCAACCATAGGATCCTTTACCTGGGTGAGGAGGCCTTTGTCCACAAGGCTCAAAATGAGAAAAAATCAAGTACCCGTTCAGTTGCTGACACTGAAGATGGATCAGGCTGGTCACCAGGTGAAAGAGCAGGTGAGTGGGCAGTGCAGAGTGGGAATATGAGAGCAACAACTTAAAGATATGGAGACATACACTGCCCCACACATAGCCAGGAAGCCTGGGGGAAAAGAACATGGAATATCAGTTTTTTATAAATCTGCTTTATTTAGAAGAGTAGCATAAAGGAATTAAATCTTAAAAAGAGAGTAAATTCCTACAACCTTTCTGAAAAGACAAGTTGAAAATATAGATAGCAAGAGCCTCAAGAATCTCATTATAAGAAGTGAAACTTCACTGTTTGCAAATAATATGATTTTATATATTGAGAATCCTAAAGGGTCCACAAGAGACTAGCTGGAAGTCATAGAGGAGTTTAGTAGAGTAGCAGTATACAAGAGTAACAATTGACTTCTTCTATACCAGGGATGGGGGTACAGAAAAAGATACCAAGGAATCAGTATCCTTTGCAAAAGCTGAAATACCTGGGAATAAACTTAACCAAAAACCAAGACTTGTACGAAGAAAACTATAGAACATTACTATAAGAAGCCAACCGGGATCTACACAAATGGAAGCATATTCCGTGTTTGTGGATCAGAAGACTCAGTATTGTGAGAATGTTGATACTATCTAAAACAATCTACAAATAAAATGCATTGCCGATCCAAATTCTAACATCATTCTTCAAAGAAATGGAAACACTGATTATTAACTCCATATAAAAAGGGAAGAAACCCAGGATAAGCAAAGAACTCCCCAAGAAAAAGAACAAAGCAGGTGATCTCACATTACTTGACCCCAAAACCTACTTATACAGCCACAGTTGTCAAAACAGTCTGATACTGGTATACTGATACATGCTCCCTGTCACTAGCCACCCAGGAAATGCGAGTCAAAATGACCATAAGATCCCACCTAATGCCCATAACTAGCCCAATTAAAAAAAACCAGAATGTGAAAGGGAGGATAGGGCGGAGGTAGGGGGAGGAATGAGGAGCTGATGCCAAGGGCTCAAGTAGAAAGAAAATATTTTGAAAATGATGATGGCAACAAATGAACAAATGTGCTTGACACAATGGAAGGATTACAATAAGTTGTACAAGTCCCCAATAAAATGATTTTTCAAAAGAAACAGAACAACAAATGTTGGAGAGTGTGTGGTGAGATAGGAACTCTTATCCCCTGCTGGTGGACTGGTAAATATGTACAGGCACTCTGGAAGGCAGTATGGCGATACCTAAAACAGATGGCAACTGAACTACCATATGATCCAGCAATACCATTGCTGGTATGTACCCCAAAGAAATAAGAAGCAGATCACGGACAGATGTTTCCCTCCCCTATGGTCATCACAGCAGAGTTCATAGTAGCAAAAAGCTGGTGGGTGGGCAGGAAGAAGCTGGAAACAGCCTACATTACCATCAGTACAAGAGTGGATAAAAACTCTGGTACATACATACAATGGAATACATCCCTAAAAACAGCAATGAAACACCTCAAGTTGTAGAGGCATCTGGAAGATATTATGCTGAGTGAAGCTAGTCAAGCACAGAAGGATAAACACTGTGTGAGTCCACGATAATAGGAACATGCAGCAGAACGGGCACAAGTTCAAGTGTGCAGGCCATCCAGTCGTCTGGCTGGGGACCAGGCAGGCCGCTAAAGAGCCACACATCATCTGCTCAAAGTAAGTATCATGTAGGTCACTTGGCCGAAGGTCACCTCATGAGAGCTGGAATCAGATGGATGGGGTGGGGTTGATGCTGGTCCCTGAGAGGTAGCCATGTGGATTTGGGGTGAGGTCTCCCAGAGAGGGAATCAGCCCTGTCAGAGGAATGGGGCTTACTGATGCGAGGGGCAGCACAGGAAAGAAGAAAGGCAATGGTCAAATTTGGGGGAACATAGGTGCATGCCTGTTGAGGGGAGAAGAGGGAGGGCTGACATTGTGGGGGGAGGGGTGTCCAGTGAGGTTGCTCTTGGGAGGACCTGATGCAGAGGGGTTAAGTGGAGAGCAAATGCTTTGAGAGTGATTAGGGCAAAGAATGTATGGATGTGCTTTATACAATTGATGTATGTATATGTATGGATTGTGATAAGAGTTGTATGAGCCCCTAATAAATTGTTTAAAAAATAATAATAAATTTTTTTAAAGTTGTATGAGCCACTAATAAAATGATTTTTTAAAATACTGTAAAAAAAGAAACCAAACTTGACCAACAGTTACCATGGGTGAAGGGGAAAGATCTGTTGCTTTGGGAGCATTGAGTTTCTGTCACTGTGGTCGATAGTTTGAAAAAGGATAACAATGATAGTTGTACAACATGAAGAATATTATTGAGCCTCTTCTCGCTCTGAATTATACAACTAGAAGTTGTGCAATTGGAAAATATTTCTGTATATTTGTGCCACAGTTAGAAAAAATAAGTACATGAATTACAATGAGTACAAGGAAGAAGAAAAAGGTTTTGAATTAAATATTGTAACAATTGGACAACTTTTCTTGATCTGATTGAATTGTATGACGTGGGTGAAGTGCTAATACAACTGTTTTAAAAGATGTGATGCAAAACAATAATATGGATTATTCGGGAGAACATGATGCTGAGTGAAATTAGTCAATCACAAGAGACAGATATTGTATGAGACCACTACTGCAAACGGTTTTCATATTGAAAAATAAATAACGAGATAGAAAGAAACTCCATGTGGTTACAGATCAGATCAGGTTTTCTGGGATGTTAGAATTACAGAGTCAGATCATGACCAAGAAAGCCCCATGGAGCACTTCAACTCTGACAAATACATGTGTTGCCGTGAGTTAGAACTAACTCCACAGCATCAGTTTTCGTTATTAACTGCTGTCTCTTGTTCCCATTCAGGATGACGCTTAGGGTTGCCCGTAGGCATGCCCTGTACCCAAGATTAAAGTTTCATGCAGAATAATTTCACTGACCTTAAAATTCTCTGCTCCACCTGTTTGTTCCTCTATTGTTCCTTGAACTCCTGCTAGTCGCTGACCTTGTTTCTGTCTCTTTAATTTTGCTTTATAATTGGAATCATGCTTTATGTAGCTTTTTCAGACTGGTTTCTTCTTGTACTTAATAAGTACTTAAGTTTCCTCCATATTTTTTTCATGGCTTGATGGCTCATTTATTTTTTTTTGCTAGATAATATTTCCATGATACAGATATGCTCGTTTGTTTAGCCATTGACCTGTTGAAGGACCTCTTGATTACTTCCAGTTTGGGGCAATAATGAATAAAATTACGATAAATATTTGTATGCAGGCTTTTATGTGGATACAGATTTTCAACTCATTTGAGTAAATACCTAGGAACACAACTGCTAAAACATATGACAGGCCTTTAGAATAGTGGTTACATTACCAGATAAGTATTGGACTGTTGACAGCGAGATTGACAGTTCAAATCCACCAGATGATCCGAGGGAAAAAGATAAGCCTATCTATTCCCATAAAGAAATCCTGTCAGAAACTCTATAGAGGGACGCTGTGAGTCAAATTGGCTTGATGGCATTGTTTTTGTTTTTTTGTAAGCCTATGTAAGAAACTGCCACTGTCGGATTCCTATGCAAAACACTACGCCCTGCGCCACACCTATACTCCTGACAGAGCTTGTTAGCATCCCATGTTCAGACAGAGGCTCGTAGCTAGTAACTTGTAGATGTGTACATTTCGCCCAAATACCATTTTAAATGTCTTGAAGTTAGTTCTTTTAAAACATAATTTTTTGATTGGTAACCTCCTTTTGTCAGGAAATACATGAAAAACAACTTAATACCACAGAAAAGCAAGTGGATAAAGTGGAAATGATCTTAAAGAATATGGAAATGCTTCTACAAGAAAAAGTAGATGAGCAGAAGGACCAGGTGAGTGATAAGTTCTTGTCATTTCCTCACAAACATCTTATATCTGCACACTTCTACCTCCTGGGTATTCACACAGCTGGTGTAGTAAGAGACTGTCTGGTCACAGACTCCGAGAGGCCATGTTCATTAGTTACCCCTCAGACTGAGCCTCTGTCAACAGCTTATACTTGAACATAAAGTAATTTTCCACAGGATTCATAATTAATAGCAGTCAATAAAAGATTCTATTATATATATATAACTAGCTTGTTTATTGTACTTATTTTCTTTTGGGTATCATTTTAAGGTTTCTTTTTTGAGATGGCCACATAACCTCAGGAAGTTTATGGATTTATTCATGCATCCATCATTCAGCACATTGCCTACTGAGCACCTACTGTGTAGGAAAGCATTTTTCTAGGTAGACCTGAGATAAATAAGCCCTCATGGAACTTAAATTCTAGAGCTGATGAGAGCTAATAATAAGATTGTAGTTGGCCAAGGGCTTTGAAGAAAACACATTTTCCTGGACTGTAGAGTCAGGGTGTTAGGGGAGACTATACTGCACAGATAAGGTATCTGAGCAGCCCCTTAATCATGACCTAACATATATGAGTGGGTAAAAAAGAAAAACAGGAAAACTCCACTCTGTGGAGCTTTCATAGGATGCATTGTTCCTACTAGCTGAGCATCGAGCAACTTGTTCTGAGTTAGTGCACCCAGCGGCGTCGCCTGGGAAGGTTCTCTGGTCACAGTGAATTTTTTCATAAAAGCAGTTTTGCTCACACCTTGTTTTTTTGTGATGGCTCATTTAAGAGAACTGCGTGTGGCTGTGAAAGTTTGCTTTCTGCTCCAGAAAAATGTCACAGAAACTGTTGTGATGTTGAATACAACTTACAAGGATAGCACTCTGAAAAAAACTCAAGTGTACCAGTAGTTTTCTTATTTCCAAAAAGGTAAAATGTCGATCGATAACAAACCTTATTCTGGATGTCCATCAACTTTCCAAACAGACAAAAATGTCCAAAAAATTCATCCACTTTTGCTTGAAGACCAATGATGGACCATTAAAAAGATGGGGAAGTTATCTGGACTATCTTGGAGCTTAGTTCAGTGAAGTTTAACAGAAGATTTGTGACAGGCCACCAAGAAGGAGTGTCAACTGGAAACAAGTCATTCTTGGAAAGAACAACTCTGAAGTGATCCAGACTTTTCTCAAGGTCATTACTGGTGACAAGCAAACTTCAGTCAAGCCAGGGGAAGACACCATCATCACCTTGCCCAAGAAAAACTCGTCAAGTGAAATTAAAGATCAAGATTATGCTCATTTGATTTTTTTGATGTCCATAATATAGTGCATTTAGAGTTCCTTCCACTAGGTCAGACTGTTAATCAAACTTTCTATGTAGAGGTTTTGAAAATATTGTGTAACAATGTGCAACAAAAAAGACCTGATTTGTGGCAGATGGGGGACTGGTTTTACCATCATGACAATGCAACTGCTCACATGCCATCTCAGTGTGCCAATTTTTGACAAGAAACAGCATGCCTCTCTTGTCCCATGCACCTTACCTGACTTCACTCCATGCAACTTCTTTGTGTTTCCACCAATGCAGAGGAACATGAAAGGACAGCTAGTTGATGATATAGAAGAGATGAAGCAAAAAAATGAGAGAGGTGCTGTCAGCCGTCCAAACAGCTGAATTTGAAAAAAAAACAATGTTTCCAAGAATGGAAGCGCAGAATTGACAAATGTATTAGGTGTAATGGAGAGTACTTTGAAGGTGATAAGGTTGTTTTGTAAAAAAATTTAAATACAAAGCTTTGAAACAAAATTCCAGGTTTTGGGGGTACCCCATCGTATACCTCAAGTAGAAAACAGATTAGCATTGGGGGAAGCATGTTGCTCACTGGTGGAATATCACATGTGTTGTACTTGAGAATCCTTCCTGACAGGTGCTAAATACCGGTAACATTTCCTGATCACCAGACAGCCATAAATAGGCACCCACACACTTACACTTCCCTGTTCGTGGTTGTGGGAAAATAGTCTCGGCCCTGTAAAAGGTTTTGCTCTACCGAGTGCCAGGCACCATGCCTGTCACTGTTCTACTGTTCCTTTACTTCCTCCTGTCCCTCCCCTACTCCTCTTAAGTCCCCTTTCTCCTCTTCTTTCCATCCTGCCTTGCTCTTTTTTATTCCCCCACTCACTGGGAGCCCTCCTTGCCATAAGTATGTAAGCCCATTGTAAAGAAGCCTGGCCCTCTGGCCTAGCCCTCAGCCCTCCTCTCTGCTCTTTAAATGCCCTTCAAAGACTCTGTGCTCACAACCCTGCTTCTCTCCCTTCCATGCTCCTCTCATGGCTCAGCCACTGTTCGTCGCCCCCTGCCTGGGTCTACACCTAATTCGCAGCTCAGCTTTCAGAATGGATATAGACTCCAAGCACTCATACCCCACTGATCTCACTCTGGTCCACACCCCCTCACTTTATGCCCTCTCTCTGGCCTTCCTGGTTCTGCCTTGCATACCGGCCTTGATTTCTTCTTAGCACAGGCGCTGCAATACCTCTGAGATCTCAGCTTGCCGCACCTCACACCTTCCCATCTTCTTCAAAGTAAAAGTCAACCTTGTCACGGTGTCCTTTAAGGCTCTCTTAGATTTAGTGTCCACTCCTGCCCTGACTTCCTGTCTATGTTTCCTCAGGAGCACACACCTTCAGCTATGGTGGCTGCCTGCTGCTACCTAGTCACCCGAGGCCCTGACCAGCTGCAAGGTCTTTGTAATCTCTCTTCTTGCTACCTGGTGTTCACATAGCCCCTAGATTCCTAAACTTACTTGGCCTACCACCCCTTTTTACAGGAAAAAAAAATCACTCATTGTCCACCTGACCATTAAAATCTTTTGTACTATTGCCCCTAATTCAGGATACGGTTTGGGTGTCTGCTTGTGTAGCGCCCCTGGATGCTTTGAGGCCCAGACATCGTCACTGGACTGTTTCACTGCTACCCAACGGGCAGTACCGCCCCCTTTGGGAAAAACTGGGATAGTCTCTGGACTCTCATTTTACTCAGAACTCCGTTCACATGTCATCTTACAGGAACAGCCTCGGGGTTTCTGTAGACAAGCAAAACCAGTAAAACATGTATGTAAATATATTGAGAAAATTGTACTTCGTGACTCACACACATGGGGGGGTTAGCACGTCCCATATCCGTGGGTCCAGTGGCAACTTGGAGACCTCTGCTGGTTCATGGGGTAGCAGAGGAACAGATGTCTGCAGGTTTATGAACTAGAACTGCAGGCCAGGCGTTAAGCAAAAACATAACAAAGAATCGAGACGGCTAACCACGATGACAAAATACAACAGAAATAAACCCCCATAGTTTTAACTGTTCGAGATTTTAGCTATTCAAGTCAGAGTTATCATTTTAATTTCCTATAGTCATCTTCAGTACTCTCATCTGGTAACCAGGTTCTTCCCATTCCTCAGTTTCATCGGAAAATCACTGGAGACTTATTCGCTGAGTAGCTCCTGCAAATGTATTTTGGCCTTCCGCTCTCATCCATTCCCTTCTGAAAACCAGAATCTCGCCTGCTAAGCTTTGATACTATTCCCTTCTTCCGATTTGGATTATATAATTTACAATCCATGGATAACAGATGTTGGTGTGCTTCTTCCATGTGGATTAGTTGACATCTCACTTAGATGGCTGCTTGTTTGGAAACAAGCCTTTAAGATCCCAGATGCTGTTCTGTCTGATTAGTGGGGCACCATCTAATTTCTTCACCAATGCTACCCTTAAGGGACCTGATCTCATTCAAGAACTTTTTGAAGCCCCCTTGTATTCTTGACCTTGATAGCTAAAGGTACACTGCTTCTGACAGGTATCAAGAAAAAGACATTGATTAAAGCAATAGCTATGTGCTGTCTTCCAGGAAATGTACTAATGTGCTCAAGCAGTGAAACCACATCTGGATTAGCAGTTACAATCAGAGCCACCACTGGTTAAGTTTATATCAATTCACTGTCACTCTCTTAAGATCCTTTTTTTTTTTTTTTTTTGCACAAGACAGATAGGTAAGTTGAATGAGATTGTGGTGGAAATCATCCCCCTCCATTCTTCAAGTCTTTATGGTGACATTAATCTCTGCAGGTTCTCCAGCAATGTAATACTGCTTTTGGTCTAATATTTCTTTGAGGAAAGTTCTAATGGCTTCCACTTGGCCTTTCTTACTGTAATAACCCTTTGTCCATGTGTCAGGGATCCAAAATTCTGCCAATTGCATATTCTGGACCTGGAGAGATTATTACAGGATTATTTCAGAGACCACTGTACCCACTGTTGGATAGGCATGAGCTGACATTTGGGCCTCCTAGAATGAGTGTCAGTTTAGTGCCATAGGGATCCTTTGAGAAATATTAACTATCTATATTCTGACAGTGTAGTGGATTTCTACCTCAGAGGATTCATAGGAGTTGTGGGCCTATACACTTGCTCATCTTGGAATTGATAGAGCCCTCTAAGCATCCCCTGCATGTGTGGGTATGTCCATCTTGATAAATCTACTCTAACATTCCAATTTACTTCAGCTTTTAGATCCCTTTTCCAGTATATAAAAGCAATTCAACTTCATTCAGTATAGGCCACTTCATAGTCCTCATTGTCGTCCCGCAACAATGTAACTACTAGGTACTTTTCTGACGCCGTGAGCTGAAACATCGAATGAAGACTTGCCACTTGGCAGGCTCATAGCACTACACTCAGACTGACACAGTTCCCACACCTAATCCCGAGGCCTTTGTTTCTCCTTGTGTTCAGTAGGAAAAGCAAGCAGTCTCTGTCTGGAGTATGCCATACCTCCTCCTGGGCCACACTTTATGCCTCAAAGAAGTCGTGTCACGGGACAGTGGACTTCACACTAGTTATTGTTCTAAAAGCAAAAAGTGCATCTTGCAAAGCATTTGCCTCATACAAAGATTCCTGGGACACAGCTGTGGGACTATGGTCAGATGAGGATAAGAGGGCTGATTTTACTCTCGAAGGTGATTCAGGCAAAGAAGGTGGGTTAATCCCTTCAGATGGGGGCAGGAGGCTGGTCCTTCTGAAAATAAAAAAAGGTAATTCAACAATAAGGGCTCCATGTCCCTAGCTTGATCCTTTTATTGTCCACATTTTCCCATCTCAATTTTCAGGATCTCACATCTTCCCCGTCAAACCTTTCAACATAAGGGATTCAGTTGATGGTGTAATTAGCTATTCTTCAGCTAGGACTCAGGAATGATGGTGGTGTGTGGGTTACAAACTGGACTGTTAGCTAAAGGTCAGCGATTTTAAAAGCACCAGCCACGCCCCAGGTAAAAGATGAAGTTTGTGCTCCGATAAATATTTATAGCCCCCAGAGCCCTCGAGGACATTCGATTTTGGCTTATGCAGTCACTGTGCATTGCAGCCAACTCAGTGGTAGTGAGGATAAGACTCTGGATGGGTTTTCAGCAATCTCAACACTGCTACAAGAAATAAGACTTTATTTCAAGACCCAAATAGCAACTTTCAGGTCCTTTATGTACTGCTTGAGCCAGGACTTTGAAGCTCTGGACTCATCATTTTCTCTTTCCGCGTTGTGTATCTGAAAGCTGAACCAGCCAGCTTCACTATGCTTGTGGGTGTAACAAAAATGTTGAAAGATAATAATGAAATAGTAGTCACTCACAGCATTGTCTCTCACAGATGTTTGATCTAATGGTGGGGATATTATGCTTGTCTTTATTGCCACCTCATGCCATGGATTACTATGCCTCTTTACTATTGGAAGTCGAGCAATTAGTACTTTTAAATCCAGCCAGACTTGAGAATAAGTTCAGAAAGCATGCTGTAGTGGAGTTAACAAACCCAGGGACAAGAGAACAACAAGTGCTCCAAAATCAGTGATGAGGATGGTGTAAGAGGCCTAGTAGGGCTTGATCAAGGACAATGTAACTGAGAGGAATTACTGAAACTCAAATGAAGGCTGAGCATGATAGTGGGACAAGAGAAAAGTAAATGGAAATAGAGGAAAGAACTACAAGGCAAAGGGCATTTATAGAGGTCTAAGTACAGGTGTGTACATATGTAAATATATTTATATATGATGATGGGGAAATAGATCTATGTGCATATAGTTATAGATTTAGTATTAAGGTAGCAGATGGACATTGGGCCTCCACTCAAGTACTCCCTCAATGTCAGAACACTTTGTTCTATTAAGCTGGTATTCCATGAAGCTCACCTTCCTGACATGATCGCTGAAGACAAATGGGTACATAAGCAAATGTGGTGAAGAAAGCTGATGGTGCCCAGCTATCAAAAGATATAGCATCTGGGGTCTTAAAGGCTTGAAGGTAAACAATTGGCCATCTAGCTCAGAAGCAACAAAACCCACATAGAAAAAGCACAACAACCTGTGTGATCATGAGGTGTCGAAGGGATCAGATATCAGGCATCAAAGAACAAAAAATCCTATCATGGTGAATGAGGGGAAGTGCAGAGTAGGGACACAAAGCCCATCTTTAGGCATCTGGAGATCCCCTCACAGAAGGATCATGGGGAGGAGACAAGCCAGTCAGGGTGCAGTGTAGCAATGATGAAACATACAACTTTCCTCTAGTTCTTAAATGCTTCCTCTCCCTCCCCCGCCATCATGATCCCAATGCTACCTTACAAATCTGGCCAGAGGATGTAGACTGATACAGATAGGAAATGGAAACACAGGGAATCCAGGATGGATGAACTCCTCAGGACGAGTGGTGATACCGGGAGTGTCAAGGGAATGTAGAATAGAAAGGGGGAACCAGTCACAAGGATTTACATAAAACCCCCTCCCTGGGGGACAGACAACAGAAAAGTGGGTGAAGGAAGATGTCGGACAGTGTAAGACATGACAAAATAACAATTTATAAATTATCGAAGGTTCATAAGAGAGGGGGACTGGGGAGAGGGGGGAAACAAGGAACTGATGCCAAGGGCTCAAGTAGAAAGCAAATGTTTGAGAATGATGATGGCAACAGATGTACAAATGTGCTTGACACAATGGATGATTGTGTGGATTGTGATAAGAGATGTAAGAGTTCCCAAGGAGAGTATATAACTAAAAAAGAAAGAAAGCATTCTGTGTTGGGCCGGGTTGACTAGAGAAACAAATCCAGAGATACTCATATATGTATAAGAAAAAGTTTTATCTCAAGAAGTAATTATGGATCAATAAAACATTCCATCCCAGTCCAGCTCTTCAGTCTATAAGTCGCTCTTCAGACTCATTAAGTCACATGCAATGATGCAGAATGCAGGACAATCACAGGCCAGTGGGTGTAGTTATGTGGATCCAACTGACCGTATCGTAGTGCTTGCAGCAGCCAGGAAAGTGAAGGCACAGAGAGTGGGGGAGGTGCCCAGGACCCTGCTTATGAGAAAGTCTCGCCCACAGAGAGTCACCATCAGGGTGTGACCTGATTGACAGACTAAACTCTACCCTTACACTTTCATATATCTTCAAGTTGACATGAAATGATGTAACTACCACTTATTCTTTGAGTTTTGTTCTTCTAGAATCACTCTTGGTGCCAAATAGCTAAGTCTGAGTTCTCGAGAGGGGTGCATCAGTGAGATGCACACATACATACATATAAAGAGATTTGCTGCATGGTAGGGGTTTATGCAGTTGTAGAGGTTGGCAAGTCCCAAACCTACCGTTTGTGTCCAGTGGAAGCTAAGGATTTCTGATGACTTGTGGGGTTGTAGGACTGGTGAATCCACGACCTGCTGGTTAGGATGGAGACTTCTTCAGGTTTATAACACAGGAACTGCAGATCAGGCAACTAGAGTGCAGGTCAAGAAAGAGAGCAAACTTTGCCACAACTTCCACTTCGATAAAGGAAGCTGGCCACACTCCCGAGGCAATTTCCCTTTCAACTGATTGGCTGTTCATATCAGATCACAAAAATGAAAGTTGATTCCATTATGAAAAAGCACCTGTCAGACTGATGAGAATCATAGTCTAGTCAAATTGAGGTTTACATTAGTCATTACAGTTCCCTCAACCAACTAGCTGCCCCCCTCTTGCTCCTTGCTTGGTTTTCTCAGCACTTCCCCCATATGGCATACTAAGTTTGGTTCTCATTAGCATATGTGGTGCACAGCCCAGAGACTACGTTCACCACTGCTTCGCTAGTGCTAGAGCAAGACCTGGCATGTGGGCGCTTACTGACTATGTTCTACAAGTGAAATTTGGTGTTGACTGAACCCCATGCTGGGATTCTTGTGCCCTTGTATTTTGAATGAGGTCATTGCTAGTGTTTCCTGTCATTCACATCTGTGAAACCGTATGGGTTTGGCAGAAAGCTCAGACCCAGGAAACAGCAGTGGGGGTCAGGGCCACAGTGATTCCTAGGGCAAGGGGCAGTAAAGAACCAAAAATTGTTGTCATTCTTTGCAATTAATTATTGTATCGTACAATAGCCTTTCTGAGAACTGTTGATTTGTGACTCTTGGGTCTTCCGGTTAAACTGATTCCCACAATTTCCCTTAAATTTTCTCCAGTACATAATTCATCACACCCTCAGTTGGAGGTCTCACTTCAGGGTAACAAGAAGTGTCATACACGCAATATTTTTGTTATATCCTTAAGAACCTAAAGTTATCATTTCAACGACCGTGGAATGAACAGGGTCGGGAGCATGTACCCCTTCCCTGCACTCACAGTAATGGATGGCTCTCTTCCCTCTCTAGTTTGAAAACAGCGTGAAGTCCAATTTGCTGCTCAAGGAGCTTTATGTGGAGAACGCACACCTGCTAAAAGCCCTCCAGGTTACTGAAGAGAAACAAAGAGGAGCTGAGAAAAACAGCCTCATCTTGGAAGAAAAACTCAGAGCTCTCAACAAATTAATCAGTAAGATTTCTCCGGCATCCCTCTGTGTGTAAAGACTGCTTGCTTTCTTGGAATTCATTCTGAAAAGAAAATCTTAAAACCTGAGCCACTGTGATGCCTTAATCACTTGCAGCTTATTGGCCATGGTCCTCAGAAACAGGGCGACTGTGGTGTCTGGCTCGTTCCAGCAGCATCTGCTCTGTGCCAGATCCTGGGAACATACACGTGTTGGACAAGAGCACATTTTTATAAAACTCCCAATTTTACCACTGGGAAAACATGATGGAAACACTTGGTCAGGCCTGACAGAGAAAGTGGGTTAAGATAATGCAGTTCCAATACTGCATTTTCGACTTAAGCTCTCATTGCCATCGAGTCAATTACAATTCGTAGTGACTTTGGCTTCAAAGATTAAAATGTAAAGTAGGGCTCTAGACAGCTTTATCATATTTTTCCTTTTAAATTTCATTTATGTTTTCTTAAGCAGACACACAACAAAACATACATCACTTCAGCAGTTTTTAATGTATACAGTTTGCTGATACGGATTATATTCCTCCGGTCTGTAGCCATTTTCAGCTTTTTTGAGTTGTTGCTCATCTGTTAGCCTAAATTCACTCCCCTTAGAGTTCCAGGGGAGTCCAGGTGGCATGGTGATGACAGCGCTGGGCTGCTAGCCACAAAAGCAGCACTTTAAATCCAACAGACTTGGGAGAAAGACATGGCTGTCTGCTCCCATGAAGAGTTGCGGTCTCAGAAACGCACAGGGGCAGGTCTACTCGGTCCTGTAAGGTCATTGTGAATCAGAATTGATTTCATGGCAGTGTGGTTGGCTTTGTTTTTTGTTTAAAGTCCCAGGCAAATACTTCAAGTTGTTTTCCATTTTATTCCACATACATAGTTGTTAAAAGATCATCAAGCTCAAAGCAGACTTTTTTTTTACTAGTTAAGCCAAACTATTACTTGGTTTCAAGAAGACATTATGGTACATTTCTGGTTTAAGGCAATAGTTTTAGGAGTTCAGCCACCCTCCATGGCTCCAGAAAGTTGGGAATTATGAGAATTTTCTATTCTTGTCTGTATTTTTGCCCCATTTTGTTCAGGATCCTTCTCTGAACTATTTGATCAAAATGCTCAGCAGTGGTAGCCAGGCACCCTGCAGTTCATTTGGACTCGTGACAAAGGAGGGCATTGTTTATGGAGGCAGCTAATTAGCCATGCATTCCAGAATCCTACTCTATTCGATTCTGTTGTTCCACATGAATCGACACCAACTGTGCCTGACAACTGAAGGAGGAGGTAGAACAGAAGCACCAAACATGTTAATAAGCCAAATAATGGTATGTCCCATGAAACCATTACCCTGAACCTAAGAGCTTTCCTGTCTGGTTATTCAGCTCTGTCCTCTGTTACACTTCCCAATGGCTGCTGAGTGCAGACTTTCCAGAAGGGCTTCCCTCTGTAAGCAGAGTGTCCTCTAGACAATAAAGGGGAGGACTCTTGTTCGTTTGGAACCACTTTACCACATGTAAATATTGGTACTGTGGTTACATCTGTAGGCTTGTATTTATTGTACATTAATCTTTTTTTCATTGGAGTGTTTTTGCACTGGGAATTGAACTATATGTTAAAAAAGATAAAAATATAGTTTTATACCAAATTGATGGTCATTTGTTTATCTGAATGTACTACTGTAATGTGAAATGAGTCACTGTATTTGCAGTTTTTCAATTAAAAAATTTCAATTTTGTCCTTTGTTCTTCAATTATAAAATATCTCAAATAATTAGAAAATACAGTTTTAGGAGAAAACCCATATACCCATCAACTAGATACATTTAATATAATATTTTGAAATTTTTCTTTTTAAAAGATATAAAATATTTTAGATAGAGGTGAAGGTCGTATTCTATTGATTGCAACCTTTTACTCGTCCTAAAGGCACGCACTATCCCAAAGATGGTAAGTAAGTCTCCTGGTCTCTTTGTACATTTATTATATATGCATTATATAGTCTTGATTAGTGTCCACTCTTTTACTTTTGCATGTATCCATTGCAACGGCTACACAGAAACTCACAGACAAAATGCGTGATGAAAGAATTTAATAACTCAATAAGTTATAGTGCCAAGAGAAATGCTCAGGGTAGGTGTTTAACAGGACACATTACAGAGTTTCAGGTATGCTAATAAACACCCGAAGTGGCATACAACTCTGCTATGAGCCTCAACCCAAAGACATTCAGCTCAGGCTCTGGTCAAACCCAGGTCAGCAAACCCAGGTCTCCGAATTAAGTGCCCAGACTGAAGGACCAGGAAAACGTCAGTCTTCACAACCTAGAAATTGAAAACATTGTTCGGCACCCAGCTACCATGACCAAGTGTTATGAAAAGGATCACAACAGAAGGTTCTGTCTAGAGTGGGGGAGAAGTTAAGAACATAACCCTAAAGGATGCCAGGTTTACTGATCGAACAGAGATAGGCAGGACCTCCAAGATTTGCACTCTTCCCCTGCAGATCGGGAACTGAACTCAAATGGTACATTGACGGTATTGCTGCAATTAATGGGTTGAATCAGAATGCATATGAATTGTGGTAAATGATGTAAAAATATCACCTGATCTTTTGAGGGCAGGCCAGGTATGAGTGATAGGCTTTTTCACTGGGGTCAAGGAGGGGAGCCAAGCCCTTCTTTCAAAAGATATTTTTAATTAAAAGTTTCTTTTTTCATATAACACTGTTTAGGAATGAATAAAATGTAGCACAAAACCTGTCTCTTTCAGCCCTGCCATGTTCCCAAACATGCTCCGCAGTGTTCCCCTTGCTCATATGATAAATATGATTATATCTATCCATACTTGTTTTATGAAAAATGCTCACACTGTACAAGTTGTAAAGCGGTCCTTCAAAAATTAAGGACTGTAAAAATTGTCCTTCAAAAAAAAAGTTAAGTATTCCAAGATAAAAGCTGAGCGTTCATAGCTATTAGACTCCCATACAAGAAAACTTAAAGCCAGTCCTCCAACGTGAGAAATGTGAAGGAATGATACTAGAAAGTCACTCAAAGTTGAACACAAAAGGGAAAATGATGAGAACAAATGTACAAATGTGCTTGGAAATTGATATATTTATGGATTGTGATAAGAGTTATACAAGCCCCCAATAAAACTATTTTTTAAGTTGTACGAGCCCCCCAAAAACTGATTTAATAAAAAAGAAAGAGCTAGATCTGGAAATGGTGGAATGTCACCTGGCTTATATTCTTTTCTTATTTTTTGTACAATGACTATATTCCTTTCTCTCTTTTTTAATCATTTTACCACAATCCATATCTACACCCATTGTGTCAAGCACATGTGTACATTTATTTCCATCATCATTCTCAAAATACTTTCTACTTGAGGCCTTGGTATCAGCTCCTCATTTTTCCCCTCCCTCCCCACCCCCTTCCCTCATGAACCCTTGACAATTTATAACTTACTATTATTTTGTTATGTCTTACACTGTCCAACATCTCCTTTCACCCACTTTTCTGTTGCCTGTTCCTCAGGGAGGGGCTTATATTGTAGATCCTTGTAATCGGTTCCTCCATTCTATCCCACCTTTCCTCCACCCTTGAATTATCGCCACTCTCACCACTAGTCCTGAGGGGTTCATCTGTCCTGGATCCCCTGTGTTTCTTTCTGTACCCGTGTACATCCTCTGGTCTAGCCAGATTTTAAGATAGAATTGGGATCATGATAGTGGTGGGGAGGAAATATTTAAGAACTAGAGGAAAGTTGACTCATCCTTCCCTGTGGTCCCTCTGTGGGGAGATTGTTCCACTATCTACAGATGAGCTTTGGATCTCTGCTCCAGCCCTCTCGTTTTTATTTGTTATGTGTCTGCTGATGCCCAGTTCCTATGACTCCTCATGATCGCACCAGCGATGTGCTTCTTCCATGTGGACTTGTTGCTTCACTGCTGAATGGCAGCTTGTGTGACATCAAGCCTTTTAGACCCCAGACACTATATCTTTTAATAACCGGGCACCATTTGCCCTCTTCACCACATTTGTTTATGCACCTATTTTGTCTTCAGCGATTGTGTCAGGAGGGTAAACATCTCATGCTGCTGACTGGTTAGAACAAAACTTTCTCTTTTTAAAAAAATTTATGTATTGGGGCTCATGCAATTCTTATCACAATCCACACATACATCAATTGTGTAAAGCACACTTATACATTCATTGCCCTCATCATTCTCAAACTTCGCATTCCGCTATGGTTCCTGGAATAAGCTCCTCATTTTCCTTTTTTCTCTCCCTCTCCCTCCCCGCTCCCCTCTCCCTCATGAACCCTTGATAATTTATAAATTATTATTTTATCTTATCTTACACTGCCAGGCGTCTCCCTTCACCCACTTTCCTGGTGCCCATTCCCCAGACAGGAGGTTATATATAGATCCCCGTGATTGGTTTCCCCTTTCTACCCCTCCTTCCCTCCCGGTATCACCACTCTCACTGTTGGTCCTGAGGGGGTTCATCTGTCCTAGATTCCCTGTTTCCAAATCCCAACTGGACCGCTGTGCATCCTCTGGTCTAACCAGGTTTGCAAGGTAGAAGTGGGATCATGATAGTTGGGGGGAGGAAGTGTTTAAGAACTAGAGGAAAGTTGTGAGTTTCGTTATTGCTACACTGAAGCCTGAGTGACTCATCTCCCCACTACCGCTCTGCAATGGATGTCCAGTTGTCTACAGATGGGCATTGGGTCCCCATAGAACAAAGTGTTCTTGAATGGAAGGAGGATATGAGTGGATGCCCAAAGTCCATCCCCTACCTCAGGGTATTGCCATATAAATATATGTACATGGGCCAATACCTCTATTTTTGTAGATTAATGTATTTACATATGCACACCACTATGTTTATACCTCTATCCATTGCTTTGCTTCCTTGGTCCTTCCTCTGTTGCCTTTTACCTTCCTCATGTCCCACTGCCACTTTCCCCTTATTTCTGCCTCTTGGTAACCCCCTTAGCTAGTCTGCTGTTGCTCCAACATTACCACCACCCCCACCTTGGATCCCTATATCCTCATTACTGGCTCTGACACCCCAGTTGTTCCCCTGTCCATGGCGCAGCCTGCTCAGCACCCCCTTCCTCCACCACTCTGACCTCCCAGGTCTCCCTGGAACCGTTGGTCCCAATGCTCTCACCTCAAGCATGCCTCCCATACCTATCCTATATAGGTAGGTACACCGACTATGACATAGTCCAAAATGATTTTTTAAAATAAAAATAGTAAATCAATAAGAAAAATTTTTTAAAAAGAGAAAAGGACTATACAAAAATCCTGGGTCTCTTCGCTGGCCTTCAAGACTGTCCAAGAGCTGCCTCTCCCAGCCTGGAGTGCATGTAGACCCTACTATGAAGCACCAAACCATGAGGACAGCATGGTCACATGGAAGGATGCATGAAGAGAGAGAGCTACAGGCTAGGGAGAGGAGCCAGCATGCCACACCCACACAGAGGCAGGCCAGGAGAGAGGAAGAGAAAGAGAGCGGGACTAGACCCCACGCTGGCACGCCAGGCTCGGAGGATGACGTCCCTGGGGGAAGCTAATGGGACACAGAGGGAACTGGACAACTGACAACAGCTGGTGGCATGCTGTCCCCTTGCTGGAGCAGACTGCGACAAAGTATATTTCTTGATCACAATTGAATGTAAACAGAATTTGGTAACACAATGAAACTGAAATACACAATTATATGGAAATTAAACCATTATACAAACAACCAGTGAATATTTAGAGTCAAATGAAAATGAAGATACAACACACGAAAACATTTGAGACTCTGAAACTGTTAGGGTGGGGGAAGGGAAGTATACTTATTGCCAATGAAGTGAAGGTTTACAGAGAAGTTCATCAGTTTTACATCGAAAAATTCATACACATTGATTTTGCACATCCACTCCAATACCTTCCATGTGCCATCCTACTTCCCCACTGGGCTTTCTCTTACCATCACTCCTTCTTTAGTAACCCTCTGGACTTTGTCATTGGGTAAATGCTGCCCTTTGGGTTTTAAGCTGTTGATGGTTTTAAAAAAGGTCATTTCAGTTCCACGCCTAGACACATTGGTTATATTCTTGGGGTATGCTACTAGATTCCATTCAACCAGTAAACCCAGTCTGTTTTATGATCATGAGTTCTGTTCCACATTTTACACCCATTCCATTGAGGACCTTCTAATGTGATTGTGTTCAGAGTAATAGGTAGCGGTAGTCAGGCACCATTTAGGTTTTCCAAGCTCAAGATTATAGAGACTAATGTTTGGGTTGTTCATCATTCTATTGTAATAATTGTATTCAACATGTCTTTTGACTTCACTCTTGTTTCCTCCGAGTGCAGAGAGACCAATAGTTACTACTGGCTGCTCATGCACAGTTTTTCTTATTTAAGTCACTTTTTTAA
Source organism: Tenrec ecaudatus (assembly GCF_050624435.1). Lineage (NCBI taxonomy): Eukaryota > Metazoa > Chordata > Mammalia > Afrosoricida > Tenrecidae > Tenrec > Tenrec ecaudatus. Next base: position 326,985 of record NW_027457666.1, on the reverse strand, counting down.
AAAACAAAAATTTCAAAAGAGGACCTGATGCAAGGGGCTTAAGTGGAGAGCAAATGCCTTGAGAATGATTGGGGCAGGGAATGTATGGATGTGCTTTATACAATTGATGTATGTATATGTATGGATTGTGGTAAGAGGTGTTTGAGTCCCTAATAAAATATAAAAGAAGAAAAGAGAAAAAAATGATTAGGGCAAAGACTGTACAGATGTGCTTTATACAATTGATGTATTTATATGTATGAACTGTAAAAAGAATTGTATCAGCCCCAATAAATTGTTAAAAAAATAAATTAAAAAATATTCCTTTTATTTTTTTTGTACTGTCTGACGTCTCCCTTCACCAACTTTTCTGTTCTGTTTTAATGTAATTTTTATCATTAAACTGTGAGTCTAATGGTAACAAAATAGAACGTGTGTGTGTCTGTGTTAAAATAGTCATTAAAAAATAGAATTCAGAGACAGAGAATTTTTTAAAAATATTTTCTATTGTTACTTAGGTGAAGGTTTATAGAGCAGACATCAGTTTTACATTAAATAACTCGTTAAATCTACCATTGTCTTTTCATTTCCAATATTTTTTGCCAATCTCTTGTTTTATATTGTCTTCCCTTCACAAAAATAACACCTGTCTACCCTCTAGCTTCCACAGACAGAGAACTTATTGTTGACAAAGGCCTAAAAAACATTAAATGGGAAGCAGACACCTCTTCAATAAATGCTATTGGAAATACTGGCTATCCACTTGCAGAAGAACAAAAAAAAGACGACTGCCTCACCCATGCACAGAAACAAACTCAAGATGGATCAAATTCCTAAATGTAAAACCCAAAGCTCTCAGGATCAGAAAACTGGGACAAAACTAGGAACCCTAGTGCAGTAGATGGGCTATCAGAAATAACAAAGCTGACACAATCCATAGAAAACAAAATAGTGGGACATATTAAAAAATAAAAAAAACTTGCATACATTAAAAGACTTCATTGAAAGAGTAAAAAGACCCATAGACTGGGAAAAGATATTTAGTAATGACATAACAAAGGACTAATTACTAAAATCTACAGAATTTACAAGGTGGCAAGAAAAACAAACTAGTAGCCCTATGAAAAAGTGGGCAAAGGACCGGAGCAGATGATTCACAAAGGATGATACGCGAATAACTAATAAACATATGAGTAAGTTCTCTCAGACATTAGCTATCCAGGAAATGCAAGTCAAAGCAACCATGAGATACCACCTAACACCCATAACTGTAGCCCAGTTAAAGTAAAAAAGCTGAGAACAGCAAATGTTGGAGAGTGTGTGGTGAGATAGGAACTCTTATCCTCTGCTGGTGGACTTGTAAATATGTACAGACACTCAGGAAGGCAGTATGGCGATACCTAGAACAGATGGCAACTGAACTACCATATGATCCAGCAATACCATTACTGAACATATACCCCAAAGAAATAAAAAACATCATAAGCAGACATTTGCTCCCCCATGTTCATCACAGCACAGCTCACAATTGCTAGAAGCGGCCTCCATTCCCAACAATGGATAAAAAACCTCTGGTACATAAACATGATGAGTACTGCGCATGCCTGAAGAACAGCAATGAGACCCCTCACGTCGTGGAGGGCTCTGGAAGACATGCTGAGGGAAGCGAGTGAAGCACGAAAGGACAAGCACTGTGTGAGTCCAGAGCAGCAGGAACAAGCAGCAGAAGGGGCGCAAGCTCAAGCGTGCAGGCCATGCAGTCGTCTGGCTGGGGTCAGACAGGCCGCTAACGAGCTGGACCAGTGCCAATGACCTACACATCATCTGCTCCTGGTGAGTATAGTGTAGGTCACTTGGCCGGAGGTCACCTCACGACAGCTGGGATCAAATGGAGGGTGCGAGGGGGTAGTGGCTGTTCGCTGAATAGTAGCCATTTAGATCTGTGGTGAGGTCTCCCAGAGAGGGAGGTAGCCCCGTCAGAGGAATGGGGTTTACTGATGAGAGGTGCCGCACAGGAGATGAAAGGGAATGGTCAAATTTGGGGGTACATAGGTGCATGCCTGTTGAAGGGAGGGGAGGGAGAGCTAACCTCCAGGTGGGGGACAAAAGACTGAGGATGCTCTTGGCAACAATAAATGGGAGGTGTCTTCAGTGGCATACAATGGGTGGGCAGAACTGGTGTAGGGCATCTGGGGGGGGGGTATCCCAGGAAAGCAGACCAGGTGCCATAAAATGCTGGGACACCAAATCCTGGATCTTTGGGGTGCATGCATGCTCCAGAGGCTACATCAGTGAGCCCCATATGGGAATCCCACTGGGTGAACTAGACTCTACCTCAGACACACTTGTAACATGAGGACTTAAGCGGGAAATACATGGTGCCTGAGGAAGCAGAAAACAGCTGTACCAAGAGTGGTGTACTGATGGTTGGTGGACAAATAAGGTCATGTTACATCAACCCCCTTTATGCTGGGTTAAGATATCTATTATTCTGGAAATCTTGTGACAGCCCCTCTACTGTGTGTTGCATGTGCTTGGGTATATTAAGGTGTGTCTCAGGGGTGCAGCACCATGGGGGTCACTTTCTTGAAGCTGTTATTTGTTTCTGCTTTTTAGTAAATGAGACCCAGAGACTTTGAGAAAGAAAATATAACAATAGTTTGGGGGGGCGAGGATAAAGAGGGTCGGGGGAAGTAAGAGGGAGATGATGTCAAGTAGTCTAGGAGGGAAATGTATGTGTGGAGACTGATTGTGGCAGCAATTTTACAATTCTGTTTGATGTGATTGAACTATGGAATAATATGACATTTGTATTAACTCCTAAGTTAGCAAATTTTTTAAAAAGCATAGATTCAGGAATGGTTTGGGGACTCACACTTAAAAAGAATTATCATGGCCCTGCTCAGTACTCACCTTCATGAAATGATCACTGAAGATAAAGGTACTACAGCGAAGTGTCGCAAAAAAGTAGATAGTAGCACTCCCTCAATGTATGAATACTTTCTTTTATTAAATTGGCACTCTGTGATGCTCACCCTCCTGACACAACTGCTGAAGCCAAAGCGGGTGAACAAGTAAATGTGAAGAAAGCTGATGGTGCCCGGCTATCAAAAGAGATAGTGTCTGGGGTCTTAAAGGCTTGAAGATATACAAGCGGCCATCTAGCTCAGAAGCAACAAAGCCCACATGGAAGAACACACCAGCCTGTGTGATTGCATGGTCCCGAAGGGAACAGATATCAAAGAACAAAAACTCAAATCATTGGCTGCACACCTCCATGATACAATCACCGAAGACAAACAGGTGCATAAGCAAATGTGGCGAAGAAAGCTGATGGTGCCCGACTATCGAAAGAGATAGTGTCTGGGGTCTTAAAGGCTTGAAGGTGAACAAGCGGCCATCTAGCTCAGAAGCAATAAAGGCCACATGGAAGAAGCACACCAGCCTGTGCAATCACGAGGTGCCAAAGGGACCAGGTATAAGGCATCATGCAATATATATATACACACACACACACCATAGTGAATGAAGGGGGAAGTGCAGAGTGGAGACCCAAAGCCCATTTGTCGGCCACTGGAGATCCCCTCATAGAGGGGTTTAGGAGAGGAGATGGGTCAGTCAGGGTGCGATGTAGTACCGATGAAGAACACAGCTTTCCCCCAGATCCTGGATGCTTCCTCCCGCCACCTACTATGATCCGAATTCTACCTTGCAGGACTGGATAGGGCAGAGGTTGTACACTGGTGCATATGGGAGCTGGAGGCACAGGGAATCCAGGGTGGATGATACCTTCAGGACCAGGGGTGTGAGGGCCGATGCTGGGAGAGTGGAGGGTGAGTGGGTTGGAAAGGGGGAACTGATTACAAGGATCCACATGTGACCTCCTCCCTGGGAGATGGACGGCAGAGAAGGGGGGGGGGCGGTAGACTCTGGATAGGGCAAGATATGACAAAATAACAATCTATAAATTATCAAGGGCTCATGAGGGAGGGAGGAGCGGGGATGGAGGGGGGGAAAAAAGAGGACCTGATGCAGAGGGCTTAAGTGGAGAGCAAATGCTTTGAAAATGATTAGGGCAAATAATGTATAGATGTGCTTTATACAATTGATGTATGTATATGTATGGGTTGTGATAAGAGTTGTATGAACCCCTAATAAAATGTTTTTTTAAAAAGTACTAAATCTAAAAAAAAAAAAGAGTGGCTGAATTACAACACTAACTGAACCCTCTACTTAGAATGATTTCTGATGTTAATAGGAGAGCATGGATTGGGACTAAATGGGAACCTGAAAGTTACGGTGGAGAGGACTGTGCTACGCTGAGTTTTCTAGAGAAATAAATCAAACTACACTCAAATAACTTTATAGCAAAAATAAATTTACATCAGGAAGCCCAGCCCAGTTCAACTCAAGTCCATGGGTCAGATGCTAGATGAAGTCCCCTTTAGACTCACCCAGCTTCCAGCCAATGAAGCAAAGGCAAAGCAGGAATCGGGAAAATCACAGGCCAGTAGGGGCAAGAGCATCTGGATGTAAGGTCAGCAGGAAGAGGGCAGGGCACTGCAGCTCCTATGATCAGCAGGCCGGCTCGGCCATGAATCCTAGAGATGCAGAATCAAGGTAAGCAGGATGGAGGGAGAGGGAAGGAAAGTTGTCCATGGCATCTCTCTCAATTGGGCACCTCCTCCAAGGAGAGGGCCTTATTGAGATTGAACTCTACCCATACTTTCACACAGATGCATCAAACTGATATAAAATCGAACCATCATAGGGACACACGGAAAGATTATTCTCAGAAATATCAGAACATGGATCCTTGACATGCCATTGAGTTACTTCAGCCAACAACACTACCACTCACATCTGAAGAGTTTAATCCATCATTAGTAAAGCCATTGTCCCCTCCACCTGCACTTGAGCTTAGCCCAACTTTCCCTGCTGATAGGGAACCTCAAGTTGTATCTGGAGCATTCCCTGCAGCAGATGCCTTGCAAGATAATGCTGACACTTGCTGGGAAACACCTTCGACACTCATGCCTGCTTCGACACTGCCTCTAAACTTGTCTCAGTAATCCCAAAGGTGACCTCCAAATATTGATCCAGAAAGAGCTGTGCTATCCTCTTAAAGGACTGCTAGCATTTTCTAGTATGTACAGGCAGAGACCCGAGGAATGTGTGCGGGAGTGAGATGATGATGCAAGGAGCGAACGGTTGCATCAGTCTGAATGTGTTGACGTGGACCAACTAAGCACTGATCCTTCAGTCAGTGTTTCAGCACCAGATGTTAGGACAGAATCTATCTGTTTGGTTTACTGAAGCAAAGCTTCTGCAGTGGCTTAGAGCAAGTTAAGTTGAAGTACCAGACCTAGCTTGGTATACTTTAGAGGATTAAGGGAATGGGCGTGTTTCAGGGCAGACCCATAGACTCACAAATGGAATGCACTGAGGACACACCTTTTCTCTCAGTGGGAAACAAATTTCTGAAGGGATCATAAGTATCTCTAAAGACTGCTGTGATTGATATTTTATTTTGAGCCAGTTTTGACAGTGGAAAATACCCTAATTAAGACGTTTGCACATAACATGGCTGATTGGGTCCCATGGTAGTAGGCGGTAAGCAGTAGCATTTAACAGCAACAAGGTGGGTGTGGCTGCCAAATGGTTAGCAGAGTCAAAGTAGTAACAGAATAGCCTGATTTGTATGGCATTGGATACCTAAGCAGAGTGTCCCTAGGAGTGAAATAAATGAGAAACCTACCAAATCTATCATTGATCTGTACAAGTTGAAAAATTCTAGGCCAGTTGAATAGCAGTCTAATTCAAATAGCCAGATATAGAGTCGCAAATGCTCGATCAATTCCCAAAAATTGAGCCAGTTCACAAACCCTTCATTTACGGGGAAGCCAGGTCCCTTTGAGGAAGGCACCCACTACACTAATTAAAAAAATGCATAGTTAGCCTTTCTCCCAGGCCTGCCCAGTGGAAACTGCGCCTTTTATAAGTGACAATTCACTGGAGAAAGGAAATAATCAGACGTTGGGGATGGTTACTGGACATTGGCTCCAAACTGACATTAATCTAAGTGACCCTAAATTTTAAGGTCCCACAATCAGACTAGGAGCATATAAAGGTCAAGTTATAATGGAGTCTTAGCTCAGGTTGATCTCACAGGGGATCCAGTATGAGCCCAAACCTATCCTATAGTAATTTCCCTGTTCTAGAACACATAAATGGAATAGACAGACTCACTGACTGCCAGTACCCCATATGGCTACCTGACTCTAGAACATGGACTACTATGGCAGGGGCAGGAGTGGAAGCTAGTAAAGCTACCTCTACTTAGGAAAATGGTAAAGCCAACGCAATTATGTTTTCCTGGAGGGATTGCAAAGATCAGGGTGCAAAGATTGCACCATCAAGGAATTGAAGAATATAGGGCTGGAGACCATTACTTCCGAACTGAGCTGTTGTCTATGGGGGGACTAGCAAACTCTAGACCTATGTGGTTTGTAAGGGTCCAGGTATAAGCTGTGCTTACACACACACAAGCACCAGCAGCGGTTAAGCCAGTTTTTAGTGTGGGGTTTTTTAATCACTTTATTAGGGGCTCTTACATCTCTTTTATAACAATCCATACATCAGTGGAGTCAAGCATATTTGTACATATGTTGCCATCATCATTTTCAAAACATTTTCTTTCTACTTGAGCCCTTGATATCAGCTCCTTTTTTCCCTCCCTCACCCACCCTCCCACCCTCAAGACTCTTGATAAATTATTATCGTTTTCCTATCTTACACCATCTTCTGTCTCCCTTCACCCACATTGCTGTTGTTTGTCCCCCTCAGGGTGTGGGGGTTATGTCTACATCATCATTGTAATCAATTCTCTGTTTCTCCCCCTTCTCCCCCTACATTCCCCCTAAGTGGCCTACGCTGATAGTATTGCTACTCCCATTACTGTTCCTGATGTGTTTATCTGTCCTGGATCCCGTGTGACAAGAGCTCTTATCTGTACCATCTGGTCTAGCTAGATTTGTAAGCTAGAACTGGGATTTGTAAAGTAGAAGTGGGGTCATGATAGGTGGGTGGGGTGGGGTGCGGGAAGCACTAAAGAACTAAAGAAATGTGTGTCTCGTTGGTGCTGTACTGCACTCTGGCTGACTTGTCCCTCCTGTGAGGGATGTCCGATTGTCTACAGATGGGCTTTGAGTCTCCATCCGACTCCCTTCATTCACATCATATGATGGTTTGGGGTCTCCTGATGTCTGATACTGTTAGATTCCTCAGGTGGAAATACCTGGGTCATTGGCTTCCCATGAGAATGAATTCACACCGAAGCCTGGTTTGTGATCCAAGTGAATTTTTATAAAGAAGTGTAAAGGTGAAACTGAGGTACAGGGAGGAAGACAGACATAACTGACAGGACAAGGAAAGCAGAAACAGAAATAGCTTTATTAGGTGGGGCAGTAGGGCGGCTCCTGCGGCTCCCTGCCGAGGTTTCATGACCTAGGCGGACAGGTCAGGGAAGTCCCATTCAGCAGCTGGGGGCGAGGGTTTTTACAGGGGTAGTGAGGAATGTATGGCAATTAGCATATGGGGTCTGGAGACCTGGAGAATTGCTTGTCATCTCCTTGCAATTCTGACTTTTCAGGGCCCTCCACTGGGAGGCGTGGTTGACAGTACTGGTTGACTCCATTGACTCAATTAAGCTCACCTGGCCTAGATTGAGGTCCTCCCAAGAGTACTGGCTTCGTCTCAACTGCCTGAATTTATTCATGCCATCCAGCCTGGAGCAGCTTCCCACAGTCTGTAAGGGTGGAGGGAGGCCTTGGCAGGTAGAGGTAGAGGTTTCTGCCTCTAGCTCCCTAACACTTTCTGATCCCATCTACACCTTGTGATCACACAGGCTGGGCAACAATTTTATTAAAGCATAGATAGAATCATTTCCAAAGAAAGTATGTGAGTCCTTCTGGCATGGTGAAAAGGATACCTTAAGCATAGATAAAATATGCTTTGCTCCCGGAATGTAGTGGGGGCCCCTTTCACAAATTAAGAAGGGTCATTCATTGTCTAGGGGAAGACTCCTAGTTTCTAAAAGACAGTTTTAAAGGGGAGGAGTTTGCCACTCCACAGATGTACAATTAGCTTTCTAATTAGTTATTTAGACCACCCTTGAGGCTCTTTAAATTGCAATCTCAGCTTTTGTCTCTGGATCAGTGTGCTGTCAGATTTATCTCCAGCAGCACTGCTGTGTGAGGACATTCATTAGGGCCTAGCTTCAAGGTTGACCTGTTTACTAACCTGTTCTCACAAGGTCTTCTGTTAATTCCCATATTGCAGGCAGAAAATGCCTCTTCTGTCCCTGTCAATTTGGTCAGTGCAAAAAACAGATGGATCTTTGAGAATGGCAGGGGGTGCCTGGAAACTTATCCAGGTGGTGACTCCAATTGCAGCTACTGTCCCAGAAATGGTTTTATTGCTTGAGTAGATTAATATCTCTTCTAGTATCTGATAGCAGCTACTAATTGGGCAAATGTGTTTTTCTCAATTCCAGTTTTAAAGGAGCAGCACAAGCAGTTTGCCTTTAGCTGTTGTGGCAGTTAGATGTTATGTCAACGTGACCCTGTGGGAAACTGTAGCACTAGTCCCACCTATCAAACAGGTTACAGCCTGATGACTCCTCCTAGGGGATATGAACTTTCAAATAAGAAAGACAATGAGAGCAGCAAGAGGAGATAAGCAGCACCTGAGAGGGGATTGAGGGGCAGCTGGGAGGAGGAGGATGACCAAGCAGCACACACTGCAGAGAACAGCGCAAAAGAGTTACTGAAAGGGATAGCACTTCCAGACCACAGGATTGTCACCATAAAGATAGGTAGACACAAATAGACTACAACGAGAGAGCAGAAACACCAGCCAATTAGAACCGCTTAGGGCATCTCCTCGGCCGCCTGAGGGGAGATTCCCGGGTCTTTGAATTGGGAAGCTAGCTGAGGGGGTGGGGGGTACGTGCCAGTGGGGTGTGATGGAGCAAAAGGATCATAATTCGAAGTGACCAGACTGGGACCAGGGAAAATAAAAATATAAATTTCTTTGGCTTCCTGCCAAGACCAGAAGACTGCCAGTGGAGATCCCCCATCTAGGACTCACTCCTAGTAGTGGGTACTTCACAGCTTACTGAGCCTCACAGGGCTGAGAACAGGGCAGCTGAAAGCAGGTGTTAAGTGATTAACACCAAGAGCTCCAGCCCCCTCCTGAGGTACCACTCAGCACAACCCCTGATCGGAAGACACCCCAAAGGCCTGGTACCTTAAATAATTGGGCCACTCTGAGGATTTATTTTCATATTACTTGTTACACATACCTGGATTGCATACACCTGACTCATTGACTAAGTATTTGCATCACAAAACAAGAAGCTGGAGCAGGTTTGGCAGGCAGAACAGGTTTTACAAGCCCAGGCAAGGAATTTATATAAGGGAGTTTATATATATCATTTGTATGATATATTACTTTACGTTTTTTCCTTCCGATCTCATTGGTTTATTTCCTAGACCCCTAACACCCCATCTACCTACTAGTTCGCACCCACAACAGAGACTAAGCTCTGTGTGAAGCTTAGTGTCCCGGACAAACATACATTAACAGCTCTCCTGCATCTTATGCTAGTATGATTTTTCCTATTACTATTATTAAAACTTTCATCTCTTACCCCTTTTCTTTCATTTTCCTTTCTTTAGTCTAAATATCCAAAGTTTTACTTCATAACATCATTAACCTGTCTTTTAGTTTCACTGTACTGATCATCAAAATTTTTCTTACATTTTCAGACTCATAAAACCAAAGACTAATACTACTATCACTATATTTAAAATTGTTTTTGCTCTCAAATACTAGTACCCATTGATCCATCGTTGCAAATGAGGCATTTCAGGGCCAAATACCCCTTCCTTTAACCTACTATATAACACTACCTGATCCTCCACCCTCTTTTTTAACCTACTGCTTCTTTCACTCTCCCAACTCTCATAACATTTCCTCCCCAAATTTCATATGACTCCCTTAACACATAAATTAGCAACCTCCCTCAGACACTTAATACAAACTATCCATTAGCCCTCTACTGCACCACTTAATAGAGTTAACCAGTTCCAAATAACATCGCCTACATAACACTCCCAATAGACTCCAAGATGACAAGGAAACAACAGAAGATATTAGTCACACACACACACACACACACACACACACACACACACACACACACACACACACAAAACAAGAGAAACAGAAACAAATAACCAAATAGCAATCAGACTTAAATGTAATACCTGAAACTGTACAAGTTATGGATTTCCCAGAAAAAGAATGTAAAGAATGATGTTTGTGCTCATGCAACAGCTGAAAGAAGTCTGAAAGGAAAAATCAAACAATAGAAAAGCTATAACCTCATTAGAGAAACAAACAGAAACACAAAAATCAAACACTACAATAAATAGCAGAATTACAAAGCAGGGGTGTCAAACTCAATTAAAAAGCGGGCCATTTGGTGCAACAGGCAAGATTCACATGGGCCACATCACATTTACAAATTTTGTTCAATTTCTATTTTGAAGTGAGGATTCAGGAATATGGATAGGATAATTAAAATACTATAATAGCTTTTATTTAAATATTTATTTTATTTAATGTATTTATAAAACTAAAATTATTGTTTTACCCTTAACTTGACAGTGCTTTCCTTCTACTAGTTTTCACTACGTCTTATGTTGTGACCGGAAAATATAACAAGGTAACTAATAAAAAACACCAAGATTTGGGCAGCTGACAAACGTGATGCACAATTGTAATGGCTTCCCTCTAAAAATGTTCACTAGCACTGCTGCTACGTATGATCATAACAGCACAACCCAGAGTGCTATTTTTCACCTTTTCACTATTGGGATCTCTTTACATTATGTGACACTGAGAGTGGCAGACAGATCGCTTCCAATCATCACTGGAACTAGGTCAGTGCATTTATACACATCCACAGGCCCCCCCCAAAAGCACGGGGCCACATGTATACTCATCTTCAGATAAAGGGTTAACGAGGGAATTGTGTGTACGGTATTGCCTCGATCTCCCCTAAGTGCTATTTTCTTCATAACAATTTTTTTTCTATTTTCATTTTATTTCAGAGCATCGCAGGCCACAAAAAAAGCTCCTCAGGGGCTACATGCGGCCGACAGGGCCAGTTTGACACCCCTGCTATAAAGGAAAAGCGGGAGGCTGTAAAAAAAATAGAGATACAGAATTGAAGAGATAGAAACCCAAATTAGTGAACTGAAAGACAAATCTATAGATTCCAATCAAAAGGAAGGACAAATAACCAAAAAATGCAAAAGAGACTGAGAAAAGCTTGATAATAATGTGGGACACCATTAAGAGGAACAACCTGCATCTTGTAGGAATTCCAGAAGAGGAAGAAACAAACAAAGTTACATCCACACAGAGAATAGTCCAAGAGCGCCAGCCAAAGAACTTTGCTCAATGTCTAAAAGAGAAAAAGACGATTGTTTAGGAAGCCAAAAGAACCCCAGCCAGGAGAGATTCTAAAAGGCAAACTCCACGGCATATTGTAGTCAAGATGTCGAACATCAGAACGGAAACAAAAAACAATCTAAAAGCACCTAGAGAAAAAGATCAATTACACACAAAGGTTCAGCAACTAAATATGGTGGTATAATACAATTATTTCAAGACAAGAAAAGCCAAAAGCAAGACCACCATTACAAAAAATACTCAATGAAGTACTGTGGCCAAAAAAACCAACAGCAACAACACACAAACCTGAAACCAACATTCAAGACAATTCCTCACAAAAACCAGCACACACAGAACAACACCCAGAGCAAGGGAACGACACAGGAAGAACAAAGAAACTGAACACAATACACATCCAAACACACAACACACGCATATATAAACCAAAATGGTGGAAACAAATACACATACATGTCAATAATTTCACTGAATGTTAATGTACTAAATACACCAGTACAGAGACAGAGAGAAGCTGAATGGATAAGAAAGCAAGCCCCATCAATATGCTGCCTACAAGAAAAACACCTCACAAACAGAGACTTGAAGACATTAAAAATCAGAGGTAGAACAAAAGCATACCAAGCAAACAGCAACAAAACTCAGCAGGGGTAACAATATTAATCTCCAAGAAGATAAACTTCAAGGTAAACAACATAACGAGAAAAGATTGAATACTACATAATGATAAAGGGAAAAATAGCTCAGAAAACCATAACTATAATAGTCATCTATGCACTCAATGAAACACCTTTGAAATACATCAGATCCTCATAGAATTGAAAAAGGACCAAGACACATCGACAGTAAGAACAGAAGACTTCAATACACCACTCTCAAAGAAAAAAAATGTCAAGAAAAAAGGCAATGAAGACCAAAAAAAGTTTAATAACACAATCAATAAAAACTATCTTGGATGTATGAGCCCCTAATAAAATGTTTTTTAAAAAAACTATCTTGGAGGGAAGATGGTGACTGAGTAACACATACCAGAGGGACTCCACAGAAATCAACCCAGGAGAGCTACTAAGAGGGAAATTCAACACTGCTGGGTCGCAGGAGGCGCATCATAAAGATAAGTAGGCACAGATCCACAAGGTTTGAAGGGACTGGCGGGCCCTCAAAGTTTAGTATTAAGGTAGTAGATAGACATTGGGCCTCCATTCAAGTACTGCCTCAATGCAACACTGTGTTCTATTAAACTGGCATTCCATGATGCTCACCTTCCCAACACAATCGATGAAGACAAATGAGTGCATAAGCAAATGTGGTGAAGAAAACTGATGGTGGCAAAAGATATAGTGTCTAAGGTCTTAAAGACTCAAGGTAAACAAGCGACCATCTAGCTGAGGAGCAACAAAGCCCACATGGTAGAAGCACACCAGCCTGTGGGATTATGAGGTGTCAAAGGGATGAGGTAGGAGCCATCAAAGAACAAAAAATATTATCATTGTGAACGAGGGGGGTGCAGATTAGGGAACCAAGAGAGACTCATCTGCAGACAACTGGACATCCCCTTACAGAAGGGTTGGGGGGTGGGGCGAGACAGCCAATCAGGATGCATTGTAGCAACAATGAAACTTACAACTTTCTTCTAGTTCTTTAATGCTTCCTTCCCCACCACTATCATGATCCCAATTCTAATTTACAAATCTGGCTAGATGAGAGGATGTACACTGGTACAGATAGAAACTGGAAAAACAGGGAATCTGGGACAGATGATCCCTTCAGGACCAGTGGTGAGAGTGGGGATACCAGGAGGGTGGAAGGAGTGGGGGGGAGGGGAAACCAATTACAAGGATGTACATATAACCTCCTCCCTGGGGAATGGACAACAGAAAAGTTGGTGGAGGGCGATGTTGGACAGTGCAAGATATTACAAAATAATACATTGCCAAGGGTTAATGAGAGAGAGGGCAGCGACGGGTGGGGGGGGGGAATGAGGAGTTGATGCCAAGGGCTTAAGTGGAGAGCAAATGTTTTGAGAATGATGTGGGCAACGAATGTACAAATGTGCTTGACACAATTGATGTGCTATGGATTGTGATAAGAGTTGTATGAGCCCCCAATAAAATGATTTAAAAAATAAAGATTTATTTGAACATAAAAAATAGATATAACTGATGGCATATATTCAATCTTGTTTTGTTAGGTGCCACCCAGTCAGTTCAGACTCGGTGACCCTATCGACAACATAAGGAAACAGTGCTTGTTTCTTGTGTCATCCTTACACACGTTTTCTCTTTGAGCCTATGATTTCAGTCATGTCAATCCATCTTTTTTGCTGTGCCTTTTCTGTAACAAGCATTCTTTCAGGGACTGGTCTCTCCTGAAAACCTGTCCAATGTCCAACATCTTGCCATCCTTGTATCTAAGGAGCATTCCGGCTGTACTTCTTCCAAGACAGATTTGTTGTTGTTTTTTGGCAGTCCAATTACTTCCAATATTTTTCACAAGCACCATAATTCAAATACATCGATTCTACATTGATCTTCCTTAATCAATGTCCAATTTTTACATGTGAATGAGATGATTAAAAATGCCATGGCCCCCAAAAGACTGGACTGGAAAACGCTCCTAAGGGCCAGCAAACGATCCCTGAACTAACTACAAGCTTTTCTCTTGTGAACTGTTTTGTTCTGTTCTTTGTCAGTGGTTTGTTTTTGTTGTTTTGTTGCCTGGTTGTATACTGTTGCTTTGTTTTCCTCTGTCTTGTTTTCGTGCATGTTAGTGTCTCCACAGGTCTGTCTGAATAGGACAGGCTGGATGAACTATCTGGAGGAAAAACAACGGGACCGACAGTTCCGGGGGGACTTGGGGTGGGGGGGTAGAGGGGTATAAGGAAGTGGTGTTAACAAACCCAGGGACAAGGGAAAATCATGGGACCCCAAATGGTAGAGAAGGGGGAGTGGCAGGCCTGGTGGGAAATGATCAAGGGTAAGGTTGCTTAGAGAAGAGGTATACTCTAGCCCAGGTGGCGATGAAGCATGGTAGTAGGGCAGGAGGAAGGTCAAGGGAGATGGAGGAAAGAGCTAGGAGTCAAAGGGCATTCATGGAGGTCTAGACAAAGACAGGTACATGCAAATATATATAGGAGGATGGGGAAATAGATCTATGTGTCTATATTTATAGGTCAAGTATTAAGGTGGCGGAAGGACCTTGGGCCTCTACTCAAACACTCCCTCAATGTATGAATACCTTCTTTTATTAAATTGGAACTCTATGATGCTCACTCTCCCAACACAACGGCTGGAGCCAAAGTGGGTGAACAAGTAAATGTGGTGAAGAAAGCGGATGGTGCCCGGCTATCAAAAGAGATAGTGACTGGGGTCTTAAAGGCTTGAAGATAAACAAGCAGCCATCTAGCTCAGAAGAAACAAAGTCCACATGGAAGAACACACCAGCCTGTGTGATCAAGTGGTCCCAAAGGGATCAGTTACCAGGCATCAAAGAACAAAAAATCATATCATTGATTGCACACCTCCATGATAGGATCGCTGAAGACAAATGGGTGCATAAGCAAATGTGGTGAAGAAAGCTGATGGTGCCCGGCTATCAAAAGAGATAGTGTCTGCGGTCTTAAAGGCTTGAAGGTGAACAAGCGGCCATCTAGCTCAGAAGCAAATAAGCCCACATGGAAGAAGCACATCGGCCAGTGCAATCCCGAGGTGCCCAAGGGACCAGGTATAAGGCACCATGCAATAAAAAAACAAAGATATAAGTGTGTGTATGTATGTGTATATATGTGTATATGTATATATGTATGTATATATGTATATATATATCATAATAAATGAAGGGGGAAGTGCAGAGTGGAGACCCAAGGCCCAAGTGTCGACCAATGGAGATCCCCTCATAGAGGGGTTTAGGAGAGGAGATGGGTTAATTAGGGTGTGAGGTAGTATCGATGAAGAACACAGCTTTCCCCCAGATCCTGGATGCTTCCTCCCCCCAACTACCATGATCCGAATTCTACCTTGCAGTGCTGGATAGGACAGAGGCTGTACACGGGTACATATGAGGGTTGGAGGTACAGGGAATCCAGGGTGGATGATACCTTCAGGACCAAGGGTGTGAGGGACGATGCTGGGAGAGTGGAGGGTGAGTGGGTTGGAAAGGGGAACTGATTACAAGGATCCACATGTGACCTCTTCCCTGGGAGAGGGACAGCAGAGAAGGGGGGAAGGGAGACTCCGGATAGGGCAAGATATGACAAAATAACAAGGTATAAATTACCAAGGGCATACGAGGGAGGGGGGAAATTGGGAGGGAGGGGGGTGGAAAAAGGAGGACCTGATGCAAGGGGCTTAAGTGGAGAGCAAATGCCTTGAGAATGATTGGGGCAGGGAATGTATGGATGTGCTTTATACAATTGATGTATGTATATGTATGGATTGTGGTAAGAGTTGCTTGAGTCCCTAATAAAATGTAAAAGAAGAAAAGAGAAAAAAATGATTAGGGCAAAGACTGTACAGATGTGCTTTATACAATTGATGTATGTATATGTATGAACTGTGAAAAGAATTGTATCAGCCCCAATAAATTGTTAAAATAAAAAAAATTTTTAAAAAAAAAGCAAAAAAAAAAAGATGTAAGTGTGTGTATGTATGTGTATATATGTGTATATGTATGTGTATATATGTATATACATGCCATATTAAATGAAGGGGGAAGTGCAGAGTGGAGACCCAAGGCCCAAGTGTCGGCCAATGGAGATCCCCTCATAGAGGGGTTTAGGCGAGGAGATGGGTTAATTAGGGTGTGAGGTAGTACCGATGAAGAACACAGCTTTCCCCCAGATCCTGGATGCTTCCTCACCCCAACTACCATGATCCGAATTCTACCTTGCAGGCCTGGATAGGACAGAGGCTGTACACTGGTACATATGAGGGCTGGAGGCACAGGGAATCCAGGGTGGATGATACCTTCAGGACCAAGGGTGTGAGGGACTATGCTGGGAGAGTGGAGGGTGAGTGGGTTGGAAAGGGGAACTGATTACAAGGATCCACATGTGACCTCTTCCCTGGGAGAGGGACAGCAGAGAAGGGGGTAAGGGAGACTCCTGATGGGGCAAGATATGACAACATAACGATGTATAAATTACCAAGGGCACATGAGGGAGGGGAGAAAGGGGAGGGAGTGGGGAAAAAAAAAGAGGACCTGATGCAAGGGGCTTAAGTGGAGAGCAAATGCCTTGAGAATGATTGGGGCAGGGAATGTATGGATGTGCTTTATACAATTGATGTATGTATATGTATGGATGGTGATAAGAGTTGTATGAGTCCCTAATAAAATGTAAAAAAAGAAAAAAAAATGCCACGGCATGGTCAGGCGCAACTTGGTACTCAAAATATTCAGTTACCCAAATACATGTCTTCTGATCTCTTTGAATGCTGCATCCATGAGCATTGATTGTGGATCCAATCAAGACAAAATCCTTGACAACTTCAACCTTTTCTCCATTTATCATGCTGTTACCTACTGGTCCAGTTGTATTTTGGTTTACCTTATAGAGTAGTAACCCATACTGAAGGCTGCAATCCTTGACCTTCATCAGCAAGTGCTTCCATTTCTCTTCATTTTCAGCAAGCAAGGTTGTGTCATCCGCATATTGCAGTTTGTTAATATGCCTTCCTCCAATTCTGGTGTCACATTCTTCATATAATCGAGCTAATCATACAGATTGAGTAAGTATGGTAAGACAATATAAACCTGACTAACACCTTTCATGATTTTAAACTATGCAGTATTCCCATGTTTGATAAATTACAGAATGGAGACATAGGTACATAGGTAGAAATTTTCAATTTCTGTATCACTAGCTTGAATGGTTGGTATGTAAATTTGAATAATCACAATTGTTTGGATTTCCTTATATGAGGATAGATTTTGCATCACAGACAGCATTATACTCTAGATCTTGAAATGTCCTTTTTGACAATGCATGAAACACTATTCCTCTTGAATCTATCATTCTCAGCAAGCTACATTTAGATTCAGAATGGCCAATGCTAGTCCATTTTGGTTCACTAACACCACGAATATCTATTTCTGTCTTCCATTTCATTTTTTACAACTCTCAATTTTCCTAAATCCCTACATTCTAAGTTCCATTACTGTATATACTCAAGTATATTACCTGAATATCTGCCGAAGCACCTAATTTTACCACAAAAATTACATTAAAATGTGCTGAAAAACGTGGCTTACCCACATGGAAGAAGCACACTGGCCAGTGCGATCACGAGGTGCCAAGGGACCAGGTATAAGGCATCATGCAAAAAAAAACAAACATAGATATAAGTGTGTGTATGTATGTGTATATATGTGTATATGTATATGTATATATATACCATATTAAATGAAGGGGGAAGTGCAGAGTGGAGACCCAAGGCCCAAGTGTCGGCCAATGGAGATCCCCTCATAGAGGCGTTTAGGAGAGGAGATGGGTTAATTAGGGTGCGAGGTAGTACCGATGAAGAACACAGCTTTCCCCCAGATCCTGGATGCTTCCCCCCCCACTCCCAACTACCATGATCCAAATTCTAACTTGCAGGCCTGGATAGGACAGAGGCTGTACACTGGTACATATGAGGGCTGGAGGTACAGGGAATCCAGGGTGGATGATACCTTCAGGACCAAGGGTGTGAGGCACGATGCTGGGAGAGTGGAGGGTGAGTGGGTTGGAAAGGGGGAAGTGATTACAAGGATCCACATGTGACCTCTTCCCTGGGAGAGGGACAGCAGAGAAGGGGGGAAGGGAGACTCCGGATAGGGCAAGATATGACAACATAACGATGTATAAATTACCAAGGGCACATGAGGGAGGGGAGCAAGGGTAGGGAGGGGGCAAAAAAAAGAGGACCTGATGCAAGGGGCTTAAGTGGAGAGCAAATGCCTTGAGAATGATTGGGGCAGGGAATGTATGGATGTGCTTTATACAATTGATGTATGTATATGTATGGATGGTGATAAGAGTTGTATGAGTCCCTAATAAAATGTAAAAAAAGAAAAGAGGAGAAAAAATGATTAGGGCAAAGACTGTACAGATGTGCTTTATACAATTGATTTATGTATATGTATGAACTGTGATAAGAATTGTATGAGCCCCTAATAAATTGTTAAAATTAAAAACCAAAAAACAAAAAACGTGGCTTACACTCAAGCATATATGGTAATTGGTGTTTTCAGCTATCTCTTCTCCTTTTGAGTCATGTCCCATCAGTAAATGAAGGTCCTGAAGGCTTTACTCATGTAGGGTGTATTCCACCCACATCACAATAGACTCTACTTTGTGAAGGCAGTTCTCCTGGAGTCAGACTGAGTGTCTTCTGGACTGAAGGCTCATCTTCTGGCACCATCTCTGACAATGTTGTTTCTACTCTTAAGGTTTTCTGTATCTGATTCACTCTGTTTGTCTCCCTGTGAGACATTCCTGTTGACAAGCCACTGGGAGCTACACTGATGGAGCCAGGGCCCTGGAGATGGAGGAGTCATATGGAGACCCATGACATCGCTCAGATGCTTCCACCACCACTGGATCTGGATTTTTGACCCACTGGCCTGTGATTTTCCTCATTCAACATCATTGCATGTGTTGCTTGAGTCTGAAGAGGAATTTATAGACTGGTATTGGACATATGGACTAATATCAGACTTATGGACTTGATCTGGACTGGGCAGGGATGTTTTCTCAATATACAGTTGCTCTTTTATATAAAGTTCTTTTTTATACACGAGTGTCTCCCTGGATCTCTCTACCTGGACTAACACACACAACCACCACAGTAAACCTGAGTCATGAATATCCCCGGGAGAAGCAGCTAGATTATGGGCCCCAAATGAACTCTAGCTCCAGCCCAAGAATAGTCAGTTCTGAAAACATGGCCCTGCTCAATACTCACTCACATGAAAAGATCACTGAAGAGTGTCCTATGCATTGTGGTGAGAAAGCAGATGGTGCCTGGCTCTCAAGTGGAATCGTGTTTGTGGTTTTAAGGTGTGTATTCAAATAAAAAGCCATCTAAGTAAGGAGTCCACTAAGCCAACATGGGAGAAAACCAGCTCGTATGAGTCAAAGATGACAATAAACTCAAATATGATGAAAGAAGTAATATCAGACCTAAAATTATGAACACCCAATTTGTGGAAGGCTATGGAGGACAGTGGGAGCCCAAAATCCATCTGCAGAATATCAAGACAAATTAAGCCACTGGCAGATCTCTAGTTACAGGCAAAGGTCTGAAATACTTACTACCAAACAAAAATCATTGTCATCCTGATTATGCTGGATCAAACTTGGGATTTGATCAGTTGACCTTCTAGATCCATCCTGAATTTGTTCTAGGTGTAAGGATCTCTTGCTTACTCCATGATAAAAACTTCTTCCCTGGCCTTTAAAATATTGATGGTGGTGGGTTAGGGAAAAAAAAATGATGGTGGTGCTTTTTATTTGTCTTTATATATTATTGTCTTATCCATATCATTTTATTTTTTGTTATTATTTCTGTTGGATTTACCAGTTGAAGCACAGGAGTGGATAAATATAGTTAACTGATGAAAGGGTTTCTAGGAGATATAGGGGTGGGTGAGCAGGGATTGGGGAGGGTGAGGCTATTTCGGGAGTAAACAATGAAGGTGGGAGGGGGAGTGAGTACTAGGGCTCAAGGTGATTACACAACTCAATTTAAAGATGATTTAACCATGGGAGCGGGGGGGTATAGAGAAAATATTCTGAAATTGTGGTAATGATTGTACAATTCTTCTTGATATGACTGAACTATTGAATTGTGTGAATGTGGATTAAAGAGAATTTCAAAACTTAAAGTACAATGCTTTCTGTAATATGAAAATATCTATATACCTACAAGGAAGCCCAATTAGTATGACTATTATTCTAATTTAAGAATAAAGAAATTGAATTCTACCAACTTCAGTCTGAACTGATCACAAATATAATCAAGATGCATTATTGATAATTGGAATGAGAGCTGGAACAAAGAGGGACAATAGTTTGAAACTATGGCTTCAGAGAAACAAAAGTTGCTGATTGCATGATAGAATTTTCTGAGATGGACTTAAATGCAATACCTTTTTCAACAACATAATGTGTACTTGGATAGACAGCATACAGAATGTATAGATAGGTCTCATACTGACTACCTCCATGGGAAGAGATGACAGAGAAGCTCAGTAATAGCAGCCAAAAGGCTGACTGTGAAACAGAACATCAATTGCTCACATAAAAGTTCAGGTTGATGTTGAAAATTAAAACATGCCCACAAAAGCCCCAATATGACCTTGCATATATCCCACCTCAATTTTATAGACACATCAAGAACAGCATTAAATATTAACAACACTGATGACAACTGATATGCTGTGGGATGAAATAAATGACAAGGTTATATAATAAGAAAGCAATATGCCAATAAAAAGAAAATAAAGCAGATATCAGAAGAGACCCTAAAACTTGCAGTTGATCATAGATCAACTGTAATAAATTTAAGAAATGAAGTTCACAGAAAATCACAAAGGGCAGATTAATGAGACAAAGTATCAAATATGCAGACTTGAAGTTAGAAAACCAAAAAGGAAGATATGTTCAATTTGTATACTAAAAATATATCCTACATATCAGATGTTTACATTATAATTCACAACAGTAGCAAAATTACAGTTATGAAGTAGCAACAAAAATGATATTAAGATTGGGGATCACCACAACATGAGGAACTCTATTCAAGGGTCGTGGCATTAGGAAGGTTGAGAACCAAGGCTGTAGTAGGACACACTATGACCCCATTTTGTAAATAAAGGAGTGAACACAGAGCAATGAGGTTACTTGCCCAAGATTAGAAAGCAGTGTCAGGAGTTGAAACCAAGTGTTCTGACTCTAATGTTCTATCTTGAAATACTGGTCTAGCACCCTACCTTCAGTGACAAATACTCATCTTATTCTGAATATTTATTCATGCTGACTAGAAAACTACATATCTCCTAAGAATAATGTCGGCTTTTCAACTCCACTGATGAATCACTAATAAATAAAAGAAACTCCTTTTTTTATTGTTTGTCAGTTTTCCCTGTAGCACTAGAATTACTTACTACTACTCCCTTCGAGGAGGGTACCCCAGTGGCAGTTGCTACATTTGTCACTATTAATGGAAAGGTTGGCAATTTGAATCCACTTAGCTACTCTGTAAGAGAAAAATATGGCAGTTGGTTTCCATAAAGATTGATAGTGTATATGGATTATGTGCCAAATAAGACAGTTCAAAACAAAAATAATGTATAGCCTTATAAACCTCTGAGGCAGTTTTAGTCACAATCGACTTGAGAGTAATGAGTTTGGTTTTATACTTCCCATGCCTATTGCAGTAAGTACTAACTGCTTAAAAAACGCTGAAAACTTATTGCTGAAAAGGTGATCAAATCATGGATCAAATGATAGCAACTCAAAAGATTAGCTAGGAATCTTGGAGTAGTAAGCTTATGCTAGTGAGGAATAACTCAGAAAAGTATGGTAAGAATGGTTGCTTAATTCAAAAAGTATGTGTCAATAAATTATATATACAAACTGCTGAGTTAGTAGTTTATATTTACCTCTACACATTCTCACAAACAAAATATAGAAAATTTACAGAAAACAGAGAAATACCAGTAAACATCATTGTAGAAAAAAAAAAGCCAGGATCTCAGTATTTTCCCAAAATCATTAACTTGAAAAAGTGCTAACTTACTTCTTCAGCAGACATGTGAAATCGTAAAGCATTAGGCAACACACTGCCATATTCCCACCTAAGTGCACGAATCCGCAGTAACCGGTCATACCTAGGACATTGAGAGAGTATTAGCATACAAACAAGCAGGAAATCAGACATTGTTCTATCAGTAAGGACTCAAGGATCTTATCAACTAAACTGTCATTTGTGGATTTTTTTTTTTTAAGATTCTGATGCAAATAGATCTACTCTAAGAAGACATCTTTGGGACTACCAGAAATCGGGAATAGGAACTGGGCTGATGCCCCTAGCACTGTTCATTGTCGTAACTGTGATGGTGACACAGCAGTAATGTGGAAAAAGATCAGAAAGGCCCTTATTTCTTAGAGATGTATCCTAAAGTATATAGTGGTAAAATGTTATCTGATGTTTAGTACTTAGTTTTAAGTAGCCTAACATACATATGTCATAAATTATGGAAAATGTATTGTTAAATTTATAAGACAACTCCAGGAGCTTCACTATATTATTCTCTCTGCTTTCAAGAATAGTGCAATCTTTTACAATACAAATTTTAAACTGGAAAAACGAAATTAAAATGCTTACATTAAATCAAACTTAAAAGAAATAACTCACTGCCACATGGAGTTGTTTGACTCATACTGACACTGTAAGGACAGGATAGAAGCGCACCAGTGAGTTTCCGAGATTGTAACTCTTTTTTAAGAGTAGAAAGCCTCATCTTTTCCCCGCAGAACAGCTGGTGGTTTTGAAATGCTGTTTCTGGTTAACAGTCCAGCGCATAAACACTGAAAACACTCTCACTTCCATCAAGCCAATGCTGACTCATAGCAAACCCCTGTGGGTTTCCGAGATTGTAATTATTTACAGGAATAGAAACACGGCCTTTTCCCCTCGGAACTACTAGTGGTTTTGAACTGTGGACCATGTAGATCACAGCCCAACAAGTAACCATGCTACCAGGGCTCCATGCATAACCACAGAGATAAATAAATCTGAGATCTGTTGCTATCAACCAGAAACTTAATTGAGAAACCCCATGGAAAACTCTTCTTTGTTTCCTGCTACTACAAGTAAAATCACAGCAGCTTACAAGTACGCAATAGTGCAGCGTCGATTTCTTAACAAAGAACAGTGCCGAAATTTGATGGTTGGTATCAAATTGCTTCTTCCGTCTGATTTTGCTTCATTACTAGGAAGAGAATTAAAGAGAAAATGGATAAATACACTGCAGAACAACAAAAATTTTTAAGTTTTATTGACATGTAACAATTCACATCAAACAATTCAATAGTTATTAAGAATTGTACAAAAAACTGTACAATTACCACTACAATCAATTTTAGAACATTTTCTTATTTCTTGTACTCATTGTTATTAGCTTCCTGTTTCCCACCAACCACCCCTACAATCCCCACAAGAAACCATTAAATCCAGTTCCTGGCACTACAGAACCAAAAAAATTAATTTTTCCATGATATTTTTCAAAGGACTGATACACGTACACATTTTTACCTATTTGTACGTAACAGTTTACCTAAGCAAATTGTGCTGCTTCTACTTCAGAACTTTTATTTTCACATTACAAGATTAAAGTAAGAAAAAGCCAAGTTAACTAACTTGTCAATGCAATGATACTATAATAATTTAATCTCCTTTAACCATTTGGTATTGTACAGTTTTGCACACTGATTGCTTTCTATTATTTCAAAAGACAAGTGTCCTATTTGTTCACTGAGGTAAGAGAAAACCTGACATCATGGCCCGAAGAAGGTGGTCTTACATGATGTTTCTATTGTATGAGCACTCCGCTTCTAGGAGCACTTCCGAATCCTCACCACACTACTGTAGCTGGACATGGAGTCAGCAGTTTATTCATTCAACAAATATTTGCTATTTCCCCATCTATATTTTTTACTATACTTTAGGGTTTTTTCATATACAGAGGAAGTAGTTTCACCCTATAAAATGCACATCTTCTTAGACACTTGATATGGATCACATTTTAAAACCAGAAGAACAAAAGGAGTAAGTATCTACTTTAGCATTTTAAAGCAATTAGATGAATATAAAAAGGGTCCACCATGCTTTGTTCCACATAATGCACTAGGCCCTGAAAACAGGAAAAATGCACACCCTGTGCTGTTAGGTTTTTCTATCTGCTGTCACTCTATGGGTACCAGATTATGGTCTACATTGTACAAACTAAGCACAAATACACCTAATACCAAGTACTTAAAAACATACATCAAATGTCCTAAAAAAATCACATTTATAGGTGGGTAAATAAAAAGATTTCTTTTGATATATAATTTAACCAGACATTGCTTACAGTGATTGTTTTCTCAGAAGGACATCAGGAAGATGGGGGACAAATTTTTAAAACAAGAATTTACAAGTGTTATGAATACAAGAAAGTAGTTCAAAGTGGAACACATCCTGGCCCACCAAGCCCTGAGGACGATATTTCCACTCAGAGAAGTCAAAGCACAGAGAGGACCATATGGCCAGTCCACTATGAGACACGATGTACCTCACTGACCCATAGTGCTACCAGGGGACAACACTGGAAACACAGTGTGGGAACTGTGCCCAATCTGACCCCATCACACTGAGGCAAAACACTAAGAGCCATGCAACAGAACAGCAAAGGAAGCAGAGCAAAGAAGTCTTGAGGGAGTACAAAAAATAGACTTTGGGGCCAGAGTGTGCCACCCCATCAGACTCAACTGGAAAACACTCCTAAAGGTCAACAAACAGACCTTGAACTATTTACAGGCTTTTCTTTTTTTTTTTTTTTGTCTTTTTTTGGTTTTCTTTTGTTGCTTCGTTTTGCTGTCTTGTTTTTTGTGCATATTATTATCTCTGCAATTCTATCTAGAAAAAATAGGCGGGATAAACAATCTGAAGGAGAAAACAACGGACTGCTGGTTCTGGGGAGATATGGGAGCAGGGGAGGCGGGGGTGGGGGGAAAGGAAGTGGGTGTTAACAAACCTAGGGACAAGGGAACAATAAGTGATTCAAAATCAATGGCCAGGAGGGTGCAGGAGGCCTGGTAGGGCTTGATCAAGAGCAGTATAACCTAGAGGAATTACTGAAATCCAAATGAAGACTGAGCATGATAGTGGGACAAGAAGAAAGCAAAAGGAAATAGAGGAAAGAATTAGGAGTCAAAGAGTATTTAAAGGTCTAAATACAGGTGTGTACATGCCAATATTTATATATGATGATGGAGAAGTAGATCTAATGTGCATGTATTTATAGGTTTAGTATTAAAGGACATTGCTTTGTTCTATTAAATTGGCATTCCATGATGCTCACCTTCCCTACATGATTGCTGAAGACAAAACAGGTGCATAAGCAAATGTGAAAAAGAAAGCTGATGGTACCAGCTATCAAAAGATATGGCCTCTGGGATCTTAAAGGCTTGAAGATAGAGACCCACATGGATGAAGCACACTAACCTGTGTGATCACGAGGTATCTATAGGAACAGGTACCAGTCATCAAAGAACAAAAAAAATCATCATTGTGAATGAGGGGGAGTGCGGAGTGGAGACTCAAAGTCCATCTGTAGGCAAGTAGACATCCCTTTACAGCAGGGTCACAGGGAGGAGACGAGCCAGTCAGTGTGCAGTATAACACTGATGAAACACGCAACTTTCCTCTAGTTCTTTAATGCTTCCTCCCCCAATTATCATGATCTCAATTCTACCTTACAAATCCGGGTAGACCAGAGGCTGTACACTGATACAGATAAGAGCCGGAAACACAGGGAATCCAGGGCAGATAAACCCTTCAGGATCAATGAGTGCAGCAATACCAGGAGGGTAAGGGGAAGGTGGGGGAGAAAAGAGGAACCAATGATCCACATATAACCCCCTCCCTGGGGGTGGAAAACAGAAAAGTGGGTGAAGGGAGATATTGGACAGTGTAAGACATGAAAAAATTTTTATAAATTATCAAAGTTTTGTGAGGTAGGGAGGGAGGGAGAAGAAGGGTAAAAAATGAGCGGATACCAAAGACTCAAGAAGAAAGAAAATGTTTTGAGAATGATGATGGCAACAAATGTGCTTGACATAATAGATGGATTTATGGATTGTGCAAAGAGTTAGTTATACAAGCCCCCAATAAAATGATTTAATAAAATAAATAAACCTAACCAAACTCACTACCAAAAAAAAAAAATTTCCTGTATCCATTGCTGGTAGGAATGTAAAATGGTATCGCTAATGTAGGTAGTAGTGTCGCAGCTCAACAAAAATCTGATCTACTACACCCAGATTTGAAAAGACATGCAAACAGACTTGTACACCAACATTCCTTGCTATACTATTTGCAATGGGTGAAGATAAGAACCACCTAATGCCCATGAATAGGAAAATGTGATATATATGTGTACACACTACTGCTGCTGCTGATGTTACTCAGCCAATCGGAGAAATGAAGAATTGGCACAATCTACAATATGGATGGGACTCGATGTCATTAAACTAGTGAAAGAAGTCAACCACAGCACGGGACTTGGTTTCAATCTCTTGCCACCAAGAACAGTGGCCCAGAACTACCAGTCTGTTTTAATGCTTCTTTGCTTTTTATGGCAGGTGTGGCTCTGCTGTTGTAAATATTATTGGAACGTTTGCCCTATCACCAACTCCTGTTGTTTCTGTAAATAGTGCTCAGTCACTTAAAGGTTTAATTTACACAAGTCAACAATTCATGTATTGCAGTTCACAGCTGGCCCATACTTGTATAATTTCCCTTTCTCGACAATGTTCTAAATTCTGTAACATTGGCTAAACTAATGACACCATCAAAGTGTACCGGCTACACATTAGACTCCTAAGTGAAACATCAGCAGTTTAAAGTCACCAGCCAAGTCTGTGGGGGAAGGATGAGGCTTTTTACTCCTGTGATGATGTGCAGGCTGGGAGACTCACAGGACAGTTCTACCCTGCCCTATAAAGTTGTCATGAGTCAGCAAGGGGATGATAATTGATAATGTTCTGTAACATAAAATGACAATGATGTCTCTTAGGTGAACCAGAGTCATTTATAAACCATGAGTGGATTTTAGGCTTGTACTTAATTCTAGTCCCAATCTAAGAACAGCTAGTTCTTATGACATGGTCCTGCTTGGTGGTTGCACTCATGAAGAAATCACTGAAGATATGAGTCTACAGCAAAATGTGGTGAAGAACCTAGATGGTGCCCAGCTATTAGAAAAAATAGTGTTGGGGATTTTAAAGGTTTGTTTTCAAACAAGCAGCCATCTAAGTGGGGTGTCACATGGAAGGAGCACATCAGCCTGTGTGAACATAATCCAAATCTAAAGGCTGGAATGATATCAAAGCTTAAATTGTGGACAATTGGTTTGTAGAAGGCTATGGTTGTCAGTGGAAGCCCAAAATCCATTTAGAGGGTCCACAAAGAGATCAAGCCTCTTGTGAATTCCCTCTCGTTATAGCTGAGGGATGTGAAGAGCTCTATTATCAGACACTGTAAATCAATATGTCAGACATAGATCAAAATGCAGTATATCTTATTTGATTTTCCTTTGGACCCATTTTAAAGCTGTTTCAATTAAAAAAAAAAAAGTGAAGGGAAAATACTCATGAAGCAAACCCTTGGAGCCTCACTGTGACCATGGACGAGGGGTGGAGGGCCTCGCTAGCATGCAGAGCGCAGTGGATTCCTGCGGATGCGATTAGGTTCAAACTCAGCACCCCACCATTTGCTCTCCCTTATGAGCCATCTAAATGTGTTCTAGTTCTTAAGATACTTGTAGCTTTCTTTTGACTGAGGTTTTTGTTTTACTTTCATAGTCTTGTTAGTGTTGTTTTTATTGTTTTCACTGTTTTTCTGTATATAAAATCCAAGATAGGTGAATCAGAGGCAGTAACTGGATTCATGGTTCCTTGGGGCAGGGCAGGGGAGGTGGGGAGGAAATGGGGAGCTAATAACAATGAGTCCAAGAATGAAGAAAATATCTAAACCTGATTATGGTGATGATTCTACAACGATATGTGAATTATATACCAATAAACTGTTAAAAAGTCCATCGCAAATTATATAATTAAGTGGTTCAATCATATTAAGAAGAGTTGTACAATCATTACCACAATCGAATTTAGAACATTTTCTTCCTTCTTGTACTCACTGTTATTATTGTACTCACTTCCTTCAAACCGCCCCGGCCACAACTCAGGAACCATTAATCAAGATATTGTCTCAATAGATATACCTACCCTAGATTTCATATACACTAAAACATTTAAAAACAGCAAAAAACCTACTAAAAATAACAAAGTAAAACAAAAGTATCCCAACTGAAAAGATAGAAAATATAAAAAACTGAAATCAATTTAAAATGGGTCAAAAAGGAGATCAATGGATATGGTGCTAAATTTTAAAGGAATTGCATCTGCAATAATCCACTTTCCAATGCACTCTGCATAACAGCAAGGCTAACCACAACACTTGTCTATGCTCAGAGAGGACTCACAGAGCTTTATCCATACATATTTCCCCTGCACTTTGTTTTTACTGAAGTAAAATGGGTCAAAACAGAGGTCAAATGATATCATGCTTTATTGTAATCATCTCTATAACACTCTCTGTCTGATAGCAAGACTACTGACATCCTTCAACTGAGTCAGAGAGGATTCACCGGAATCTTAAACCACTTGTGTGGAACTTGCAAATGATTTTGGATTTCCACTGTCATCCATATCCTTCTGCAAATCAGGTGTTCACAATTTAAGCTCTAATACTAGTCCCTCCTTCATATTTGAGTTTTAATTATTCACACTCCTCTGGTCACAAAGGCTGATGTGCTTCTTCCATGTGGACTTAGGTGACATTTCACTCAGAAGGCTGCTTGTTGAAAAATAAGACCCCCATGCGCCATTCTTTCTAAAAATCATACCATCTAAATTTCTTTACTACACTTTGCTATAGCATCCATATCTTCAGTGAGCATCAAAAAGGGCCAAGTCACAAGAACTAATTCTCATATTGGGCTAGAATTAAATGCAAGTCTAAATCCCATTCATGTTATCTATGGTTTACGTACATCTCTGGTTAATCTTAAGAGACATCATTGTAATTTTATATTAGAGAACATTATCAATCACCCCCAGGGGCACATGGCAATTCTATTGATAGTGTGAACTTTTTGATTAAAGAATCTATAAACGAATGCTGATCAAAAGGGAAAAATTCAAAATTGAATTTCAAATTACCAAGAACTCTAGACTTTCTAGAGCCACGTAAACTGGAAAAACCCAAGTCCTAAAATAATCCTTAAACCAAAAATATCCTCCAAAGTAGGTCACTCCACAAAGAGGTGGGATATGGGATAAGACCATCCACCTGAGGGTCTACACCAAGACAAGGCTGGGGCAAATCCCCACAGAAATGAAAGAACCTTGCCAGGAAATCAAGTTTAGGCCAGGGGAGAGGAACATCACTGATAGTTCTGTTGGCGAGCATGGTAGGTGATTGGGGAGAAATATCCTCACATTGGGAAGGGGTGCTAAACAATGATTGTAGGGAACCTATAGGGACAGATTTTATGTTCCTGGGTAAACACTACAAATATGTCTCTAGCCAAAGCTCAATAAAACATGCCATGGACTAAACACCAAGATGTCACTGGATGCTGACCTTGTGGTACGGTAAACCTTGTGGTCAGCATGGCATCACTCGGGCTACACAAGCGCTTAACACAGAGGCCCAGCAGAATGAACTGAGCCTGGCCTCAAAGGTGCCTGTACCCTTGGACTGAGGACTGGGGTGCTTAGATAGAAGAGGAAGCAGAGTGGCTGCCCTGGACCTGTGGAAGTGATGGTCATTGGACCTTGGGGGGAACCCCATTTGGTTGGAGTCCATCAAAAGGGACTCAGAATCACCATATATTTAGTACCTTGATGCTCCCCTCTCAGTGATATGACTGGCTTTGATCTGTTGGGCAGGGATTTAAACTTGGAAGAATTGATCCAGGATGTTTCCCCTGGCATCGATCCCCCCTGCTTAGGGTAAACAGAATTCAACTGAATATGAGATCTAACTGTGTGGAGCAACAACTCATGGGTTTCGGCTCAAGTTAGAACTGTACTTGCAGACTCCTCAAACCTACAGCAGAATGATGTGTCATCGGAAAACTTGATGGTGTTGCCAGTGCAATCATCTTATACTCCAGGGGGAATGATTGACAATGTGTTACTTTTCTGTTTCTATGGGTTTTTTTCCCTGCCTTTCATTTGCTTGTTTTGTTTGTGTTTGTCTTTAGTTGTCTGCTAGTTGTTTTGCTGCTGTTGGTGGGGTAGTTGGTCTTACAGGGTATTAATTTGTCATAGTATGGCTGTCAAAGTAAACCCGAGCTATGCATATCCCAGGGACAAGCAGATGGATTCTGGCCCCAATTTAACTTTAGTCCCAATCCAAAGACAGTTAGTTTGGATAACATGGCCTTGCCCACCTCATGTAATGATCACTGAAGATAAGGGTGCTACAGCTAAGTGTGGTGAAGAAAACAAATGGTGCTCACTATCAATCGGAATAGTGTGTGGAGTCTTAAATTCAAACAAGTAGTCATCTAAACGAGGAGTGAACTATGTCCACAAAGAAGAAGCACACCAGCTTGCGTGACCCAAAGGCACGCAAAACAAAATTCAAAAATGACAAAGGGAAAAGTATCAGAGCCCAAATTTCGAAGACCCAATTTATAGAATGCTATAGAAGATAGGGGGGCCCCAAACCCATCTGCAGAGTATCTAGTCAGATTAAGCCACCAGCAGATCCCCTCTAGTCACAGGAAAGTGTCTCGAACAGCTTTTCTATCAGATAGAGATCATTGTAAGTGTGATTATGCTGGAATGAACTGGATACATGGTCAGATGACCTCCCTTCTAACCTGAACTTGTTCTTGGTCAGTGGTTTTCAACCTTCCTAATATACATTTACTACAGTCCCTCATATTGTGGTGACCCCCCCAACCATAAAATTATTTTTGTTGCTACTTCATAACTGTAATTTTGCTACTGTTATGAATCGTCATGTAAAACCTGATAAGCAGGAAGTATTTTCATTGTTACAATTTGAACATAATTAAAGCAGAGTGATTAATCACAAAAACATTTTCTATTGTGAAAGACTAATTTCTAACTACAAATGAAATTAATTTTGTTGTAAAGCATAGTGTAGCATGGGTAACAGTTTTCACGCCAGTTACTCGTATGTGGGCATATCTGCATATGGGCAGCCCTGCCTAGAGACAGCTAGAGGAACAGTGTCTTGGTTCCTAAGACCATTGGAAATGTGTTTTCAGGTCTTAGGTGACTCCTGTGAAAGGGTTGTTTGACCCCCAACGGGTCGTAACCAACAGGTTGACAACTGCTGTTTAGGTGAGAGCATTTCTTGCTTGTTCTAAGACAAGGTGGTCTTTTCTTTCTTACTCATTATTTGTAATTTTATCTCTAAAGAATTGATTGTGTTAATGATTATGCAAGTCTTCTTGAAATGACTGAACTATTGAATTGTGTGATATATGTGGATTAAGTACCAATAAAACTGTTTTAAAAAAGGCTCAGAAACCCACACAGGCAGTCTATCCTGTCCCATAGAGTCACTATGAGTCGGCATTGACTCAATGGCAGTGAGCTTGGTTTGTTTTTTGACCAAATCACAGGGCACTATTACTTTGTCTTACAGCTCAAATTCTTCACTGTGCCAAATCCCAGGCTTAACTTTTACTATCTGTAAATCTAGAAACCTTTTGAGCTTTCTGCAGCACTAGTTCTGTATAAACTCCACTCCAACTATGAATAATCTCTACTGCGCCGATACTCAAACCAAACTCTGCCAGTGAGTTGATTTCCACCCAAAGCAGTTCTGCCCATAGGACAGGGTAGAACTGCCCCTCTGGATTTTTAAGACTGTCACTTTATAGGAGTAGAAAGCTTCATCTTTCCTCCTCAGAGTAGCTGATGGTTCCAAACAGCTGATCTTGCAGTCAGCAGCCCAACATGTAGCTATCATGTTGTCTATTGTCTATACTGCCTACTATATATTGTCTATTCTCTTTACTCAATGCATTAAAACATCTATTAATTTTTTTAAAAAGTAAAATGTATGTATTCCACTTTGTTAGTGCGTTTATTCACTTGTATCTCAATTTGGGTCTATCCTAATTCTGTCATATCAATCAACCAACAAATATGCATTAAAGCACCCAAAATGCAGATATAACAATAAGCAATATTAAGTCCTTTAGAGCTGGGCTAAATTATATAGTTAGAATATAATCAGGTGCACAGAGATTAAAAAAAACCCAAATATGATGCAAAATCAACTAGCTAATATTATTTCTAATTAATTCTTGACTCTGATAACTTAAAAAAAATCTTATGAAAACTTACACATCGGTTAGTTTTGTTCATATAAAGCCTTCATCTCCTCCAGAATTTGTCTGAGTCCATCCTCCTGGAATATATAAACTGCTTTTGATATATATCCATGGATTCCCCAATGCATTCAATTAATCCCCTAAGTCTATCTGTACTACATTTATCCTCAATTTATATATATAATTTATTTAAAATCCATAGCCATTGCATAAATTCTGGCTACTTATGTACCTATATCAAAAATAAAGGCTTAATCGAGCATGAAATTACACATTTTCACTGCACAAACAACAAATACAAGTTTTAAAATATTTCTCCCAATTTTTTCCCCCAAAGACACTGTTTTGGTTTGTACTGCAAGAAAAGAAAGGCCAAAGGAATTTTTCCTACCATCTACCTTAAGATAGAAATTTTTCACTTAGACAAATAAAATGTTTTAATTCTAAAATTCATAAATGTTAATAAGATAGTTGACCATTTGAAAAGAAGTGACATCACATATTCTTTCAGCCAAAATACAGTCTTGGGTTCAACCAACCCTGTAGCCAATTATATGTTGAAAATATTTGATGATGATGAATAGCCTTGTTTACTCTTGATGTCATTTATTACCCATTTCATCTCCACAATTCTAAAAGTTACAAGTCCTGCTAGTCTTCAATCACTTAAAAAACTCATTTATCAATATCTGTAGAATTGAGTTTCAATCATCCACATTTCTCACCACTAGCTCATCTCTCTGCCTCCATTAGTTCTTCTCTTCTGATGCATTTTCCATATTGCCAATAACCAAAACCACTTCCATTAAGTACATTTTGATTAAATGACCCTATAGGACGGAGAAAATTGCTCCCTATGGTTTACGCAGCTGTAAATCTTTACAGAAGCGGCTATCTTTCTCCCTTAGAATGGCTGGTGTGTTTGAATTGCTGACCATTAGGCTAGCAGCCCAATGCATAACTCCAGGCCTCATTTTACTGCCAATAAGTACTCCAAAATATAAAAACATCCCGCCACACCCCTACCTGAAAACCTCTACCTGATTCCAAATGCCTGTGGAATAATGCCGAAGTTTTTCTAATCCTAGAACCCACCATTGACATCTCCATACATAACCTTTCCAGTTGTGATCATGAGTCTTAAGCCATTGTTTATCACCTGCCTGTGTGAGGGCTAATACTTCATACAAGGCTCGAACACCCACTCCCAACCCCCCAGTAGCATTTCTCTTTATGCTCCCATCTACGCAACACCAGTTTCACTTACCACATTGCATTCTATTCACTTGTGTTTCTTGGTCCTCTCACTGACATCTATCTAGTTGCTGCCCTATGATTGTTTACTACGATGCTTAAACGTACAGGCTCTTGAGCCAGACTTCCAGGGTTCAAGCTCTAGCTCTGCTCTTTACTGGCTATATCACCACTGACAAATCTCCTAACTTCAATTCTCCACTCACATGTTTGAGGTGGGGGGAGACAGCTCAGATCTCACACAATTATGAGGAGAGACAATTGCAAGCTAAGTGCTGAACATCATTCCTACTTCCATGTTATTGTAGTGGACAAATAATCATAATAGTAACAATACGACTGTTAGCACTATTATTATTTCTTGTAGAAACAACATACAGGGACTCAGCCCTGGGTGTGTCAGGTACAGTTCCTCACTACACCAAGAGCTCTGTACCATCATCATGCCCATTTTTGTTGGTGATAACACTGGACGCACAGAAAGCCTGAGTCCACAGTGATCGAACAGAGTATGAATCTCAGTCTGGCACCAGAGGCCTACTTCATCATCACATTTTGCTCACTGAGTGCGTGCGCGCACACTAACGCGCATAAAACGCTAGATCCAATAAAAACGACTGGTTCTGTGGGTTTCTGAGGCTGTCAATCTTTAAAAGAACAGAAAGCTTCCAGCTTTCTTCGGCAGAATGGAGGTGGATTCGAATTTACTTTAGTTCGTATTAGGCAACCTTTTACTTGGCTAAGCAAAGGAAAAGCAACAAAGCTAAAAATGAAGCAAAACGGAAGGAAGTAGACTTTGAGGAAGCGCAATTGCTGAGTTGTACAGTAACTTCCTTCTTTCTCCCACAGTAACCTTTTGTTATGCTGTTACTTTCCCTTCCGGAACTTGGCTCACACCCTCAGGGGAATCTGAAGCAAACCGCGAAAAGAGCAGCCCAGGGGAGATCCCGCTCACCCTCCAGCCCCTTTCAGCCAAGCTCCCCGGACCTCCATCCCGCCCTCTGCCGTCCAGCCCGTCATATTAAAGGCGGGCAGCTGCCCTTCTGGCGTGTGGTGCAGTTCGCGGACCACCTCCGTCGCCTTTTCACAGAACATGGCGGGTAGACCTGGTACCGGGACCTCCTTGTCGGCCGCCCACTTGACCGAAGAGTCTGCGGGCTCCCTGCAGCCTAGTTCGCGCCGCGCTTATTAGCGCAGGTCTAGGAAATCGCCTGCGCTTTGGCGGTAAAAATCCCCAACCAATGGGAAGGCAAGGACGCAGGTTGCGTGGCTACGGTGGTTGCAAAGGGACAATTCCATACGCGGTACAGAAATATGACCGGAAGTGGGGAGGCGGTGACCGGTGCCTTCTTCCGGTGGAACGCGGCCCTCCGGAAAGAGTCCTTGGGGTTCCATTTGACTTTATCCATGAGGTGAGACGAATTTTCCAATACTAATCTGAGCACATAGTTTAGGGAGCAGCATAGCTTGGAATAGATGTACCGCCCACACCCCCCGAAACTTCCTCTTTTCCCTTTTTTAAAAATAAAAATCATTCTATTGAGGGCTCATATAACTATCCATATGTACATACATTGTGTCACGCTCATTTGTACATTTTTGCCATCATTCTCAAAACATTTGCTTTCTCCTTACTCCCTTTATATCAGCTCCTCACTTTTTCCCCTGCTTCATGGAACCTTGATCATTTATCAATTATTTTGTCATGTCTTACAGTGCCCACATCTCCCTTCATCCACTTTTCTGTTGTGCAACTCCATGGAGGGGGTTATATGTAAATCCTTGTAATCAGTCCCCCCCTTTTTTTTAAAATCATTTTATTGGGGGCTTGTACAACCCTTATCACAATCAATACATCATTCCATTGTGTTTAGGACATTTGTGCATTTGTTGACCTCATCATTCTCAACACATTTCCTTTCTAATTGAGCCCTTGGTATCAGCTCCTCGATTTTCTATCTCCCTCCCTACCCCCTCCCTCCTAAACCCTTGTTAATATTGATAGGCTTAGAATTAAGGTAGCAGATGGACATTGGACCTCCACTTCTTTTCTCCCTCAATTGCAAGAACACTTTGTTCTATTGAACTGGCATGCCGTGATGCTCACCTTAAAAGCTTGAAAATAAACAATCCGCGATCTAGCTCAGAAACAGCAAAGCCCACGTGGGAGAAGCACACCAGCATGTGTGATCACGAGGTGTTGAAGGGATCAGGCATTAAAGAACAAAAAAAATCACATCATTGTGAATGAGGAAGGGTATGGAGTAGGGACGAGGCCAAAACCCATCTGAAGAAAAGTGGACATCCCCTTACAGAACGGTTGTGGGAAGAGAAGAGGTGTTCAGGGTGCAGTGGAGCAACAATGAAACATACAGCTTTGCTCTAGTTATTTTCTATTTATTTATGTATTTGTTTGTATCATTTTATCAGGAGCTTGCACATCTCTTATCACAACCCATACATACATTGTGTCGAGCACATTTCTACATTTGTTGCCATCATTATTCTCAAAACCTTTGCTTTCTACTTGAGCCCTTGGTATCAACTCCTCATTTTCTCCAACCCTCCCCGCTACCCCCTCCCTCATGAATCCTTGATAATTTATAAATTATTATTTTGTCATATCTTACACTGTCCGACATCTCCCTTCACCCACTTTTTTGTTGTCCTTCCCCCAGGGTGGAGGTTATGTAGGTCCTTGTAATCGGTCCCCCCTTAATACCCCACTTTCCCTCCACCCTCACGGTATAGCCATTCTTAGCACTGGTCCTAAAGAGAGCGTCTGACCTGGATTCCCTGTGTTTCAAGTTCCTATCTGTACCAGTGTACATCCTCTGGTCTATCCAGATTTGTGCGGCAGAATTGGGATCATGATACAGGAGGGGGTTGGGAGAGGAAGCATTTAGGAATTAGAGGAAAGTTGTATGTTTCATCATTGCTACACTGCACCGACTGGATCATCTCCCGACAACCCTTCTGAAAGGGGATGACCACTTGCCTACACATGGTTCTTGGGTTCCCAATCTTCACTGCCCTCATTCACAATGATATAAATTTTTTGTTCTTTGATGCCTGATACCTGATCCCTTTGAAACATCATGATCACACAGGCTGGTGTGCTTCTTCCATGTTGCCTTTGTTGCTTCTGAGCTAGATGGCTGCTTGTTTACCTTCAAGTCTTTAAGAGCCCAGACGCTATCTCTTTTGACAGCCAGGATTTGTTTCACCACATTTGTTTATGCGCCCATTTGCCTTCAGCAATCATATCGGGAAGGTGAGCACACAATTATATGACTTTTTTTGTTCTTTGATGCCTGATAACTGATCCCTTTGGCACCTCATGATCACACAGGCTGGTGTGCTTCTTCCATGTGGGTTTTCTTGTTTCTGAGCTAGACAGCTGCTTATTTACTTTGAAGTCTCTAAGACCCTATATCTTTTGATAGCCATTTGTCTTCAGTGATCAGATCATTACACACCTCTTTTTAACAAGTTTAAACTATTGTATTATATGACATCTGAATTATATGTCAATAAAACTGAAAAAATTTTAAAGATTAAAGGAATATATGGAGTCGCTATACTAAAAAGAACTAGTCAATATTGCATCATGTTAAGAGGTATCATATAAGAACCAAAGGTACTGAAAGAAGAAGTCCAAGTTGCACTGAAAGCATTAGTCAAAAACAAGGCTCCAGGAATTGTTGGAAAACCCACTGTAGGCAGTTACATAATCTAATAACTTGAGAAAGGGTAAAGTCTAGCCTGTCAATAGGGTCACAGCGAATGAGGCCTCTGTGGGGCCTGGCTTTCTCCAGAGGATTTTGGGTATTCCTGTATTGCTATCTTGTGGTGGAACACACTGTCTCTTTTCTACACAATCCTGTTGACAAACCACATGGAGACACACTGAGAGAGCCAGAGCCCTGGAGCTGGAGGAGCCACATAGTGACCCCTGCCAGCACCAAGATCCTTCACCGCTACTGGATCTACATGACTTTCCACCCACTGGTCTGTGATATTCTTGCATTTGGCATTATTGCATGGCTACATGAGTCTAAAGAGGAATTTATTGACCAGTATTGGACATAGGGGATAATATTGGACTTACGGACTTGATCTGGACTGGGCTGGGATGTTTCTCAATATACAATTGCTCTTTTATACAAAGCTCTTTCTTATACACATGAGTGTCTGTGAATTTGTTTCTCTGGTCTACCTGGACTAACACATTATGCTACCTGGAGTGGTGTACTAGAGAAACAAATCACAAAGATGGAGAGTGGATGCTTGTTTGACGTCTGCTCATGGTAGTACTTTTTTGGCTAGCCAGAGGTTAGATCTGGCCATTCAGTTTGCTGGGTTGTTTTATGGAAAAAATACAGGAAGTTAAACTTTTTATGATTTCCTTTGATTGCTGTCTTTGGTGATTCCTGTACTAACTGGTAAAAATGAATGTGATTAATGTATATTTGGAGCTCAGGGGTAGAAATCCAGATTGGAGACTGGAAAGTCAACTCGGTGCTCCTCAAGGGGACAGGCACTCCCCTCTCTGGATCTCACTTTTAACATCGATACACAAAGGTCGATTCTGTGAGGGTCACAGACTGGGGACTCCCATGGCCAAATGAGGACCTGTGTGGACTCTGGTTGGCCTGCTTATTCACTGCCATCTAGAAGATTCCAACTCACAGTGACCCTGTAAGACCGAGCGGAACTGCCCCTGTGGGTTTCCGAGGCTGAAATTCTATATGGACTAGAAGGTCTCATCTCTGCACAGCCCCCCACCCTATCCCCCAACCCCCGCTCCCCCAGTGTGACTGGTGGTTTCAAACTACTGACCTTCTAGTTAGCTGCCCAACACATAACCCACTGTGCCATCAGGGCTCTTTGGCCTACTTGGCTTCTATCCAATGTTATTGAATCGCCTTTGAAAAAATCAGGAGGTTTTTAAGAAAACAGGAATTTTGACTTTCTCTAGAAAAATCGATCTGGCATCACTGGAACCTAAACTAGAGGATCCACAATTCCACGTGGCTCTGGGAATCTCAACATTTCTTCCTCCTGCTCAAAGTAAAATGGTTTAAGGGGACCTTTCACAGCTGGTGGGCTGGTCTCCTTTCTAGAAAGTTGCCTCTGTAAAGAAAATGCATCTTTCTTCCCTTTTACCTAGTTGGGGGTGGTGAGGGTAGCAGGAGCTATTGGGTTAAGAAAAAACAGTCCAGGTAGCTTCAGTCTGCCCTGCCAGGGCTTTAGAGGCCAAGCCTTTTTTGCTCCAGCTGACTGACCTGCTGTTTCCAGGGCAGCCCCACCATCTGTTCCCAGATGCAGGGAGGGAGCCGACTTTCCTTCATCACACCTGCCCCAAACTCAGGCCCAGAACTACTGTCTAAACACAGAACAACTTTTGTCTGGCCAAATGTGGGACCCCAAATTTCTTCCCTCTTTCCCGATACTCCTTCAGTGACTTGATGACCTGGGCCAGGCTGAGATGAATTAGCTTGCTCCTCACAGCTGGCTGCTGGGTTCCAGTCAACTCCCAGAGGCCACTGGCTGTGCCCATCAGTAGAAGTGGGAGTGGAGAACCCTCAGCTCTTGGCTGAGCAGCTCTGTCAGTCTGTAGCTGTTGACTGTAGCTGCTTCTGACAGCCAGTCTAGCTGGTGCTTTAAGTCATTTCAGTCGCTCCACCTCAGCTGTGATTAGTCTAGTCTCTGTAGCCTCAGAGGGAGGGGAAAACAAAACACCTCAATGACTTTGAATCAGAGTGGGTTATCCTCTTTTAAAAGGCAGAAAGTCTGAATTGGAGGATATTTTTGGGGGGTCTCTTTTATGCATTTCACATTTATGAAATAAGAACTAACAGTATTTGTTCCAGTAAGTGGATCAGAACCACCTAAGGGCACACTCCTCCCACCAGGCCACGCCTCACTAAGAATAGAGGTCCATCACTTGTCTGGCATTTTGTGGTACTGTGGTGACTTTTGTTTTGTGAGATACTGGGAGCTATGTGATTGGCATTTCATATACCAGCAGGGTCACCCAAAGAGCTTCCAGACAAAGAACAGACAATGAAGAAGGAATTGGCTGCCTGCATGGGAAGAATGAGCCATTGAAAACCCTATGGATAGCAGCAACACTGTCAGTTACTAGACCCCCCATGAACAACAGAAGAACATTGTCAGAACGTGTGCCAGAAGATGAGCTCTTCAACTTGGAAAGTACTCAAAATACGGCTGAGGAAGAGGAAGAGCTGACTTTTCATAGGCAAGTCGACCATACTGATGCAAATCGAGTATAGCCATCAGGACCTTCATTTGCTGATGGGGCACAACTCAAAATGAGGAGAAACAGTTCAAATCGTCATTAATAATTGAAACTTGGGATGTATGAAATATGAATCTAGGGACATTGGAAGTCATTAAAAATGAAATGGAATACATAAAGATTGATATTGTAAGCATTAGTTAGCTGAAATGGACTGATATTGACCATTTTGCAACAGAAAATCTTACGGTTTACTCTGCTGGAAATGACACAATCAAGAGAAACAACATTGCATTCATCATCAAAAGGACATTTTAAGATCTATTTTAATGTACAATGCTATCTTTGATAGGATGCTATCTATGCCCCTTCAAGGAGAACCAATCAATACAACTATTGTTCAAATTTATGCACCAACCACCCAAAGCTGGTGATGCAGAAATTGAATAATTCTACCACCATATTCAGTCCCAAATTTGTCAGACTTGCTATCAAAATGCTATTGGAATGCAAAAGTTGAAAACAAAGAGGAAGGATCAGTAGTTGAAAAATATGGTCTTGGTGATAGAAACCAAGCTGGAGATCGCATGACAGAGTTTGCAAGACCAATAAATTGCTGATAGCATATACTATATTTTCCAACTTCTGTTCTTTCCTCTTTGGTTCCAACATTTGCACTCCAATCACCAATAATTACCAATTTATCTTGATTGTATGTTAGAATTTTGCATGATTAATGATTTCTTCAAACATTTGATCAACAACAAAAGAGGTGACCATAAATGTGGACTTCTCCAGATGGAATACACAGAAATCAAATTGACTACACCTGTGGGAAGAGACAATAAAAGAAGCTCAATATCAGCAACTGAAACCAGTCCAGGGACTGATTGTGGAACAGATCAGCAATTGTTCATACGAGAGCTCAAGTTGAAGTTCAAGAAAATGCAAACAAGTACACGAGAGTCAATATACAACCTTGATAATAACCAACCAAATTTTGAGAACATCTCTGAATAAAGCACAGTGTCATTATAAAAAAAAGGAAATAAAGAAAAGATACAAGTGCATGTCCAAAAAGACTCTGAAACTTACTCTTAATCAGAGAGTAGCTAAAGCAAAAGGAAGAAATGATGAAGTAAAGAGCTAAATAGAAAATTTCAAAGGACAACTCGAGAATACAAAGTAAAATATTATCACAAAATGTGCAAAAGCCTAGAGTTAGAAAACCAAAACAGAACATATTCAGCATATCTTAAACTGAAAGAACTGAAGAAAAATGTCAAGTCTTGAGGTGCAATATTAAAAAATTCTATGGGCAAAATATTGAATGATGAAGGAAACATCTGAGGAAGATGGAAACAATATGGAGTCACTGTATCAAAAACAATAGACCAACATTCAACCATTTCAGGAGGTAACATATGAGCAAGAACCAATGGTCAGGAAAGAAGAAATTCAAGATGCATGGAAAGCACTA
This sequence comes from Tenrec ecaudatus, assembly GCF_050624435.1. Lineage (NCBI taxonomy): Eukaryota > Metazoa > Chordata > Mammalia > Afrosoricida > Tenrecidae > Tenrec > Tenrec ecaudatus. The sequence goes on along the minus strand of NW_027457666.1, from coordinate 285,271 downwards.
GCCCAAAACAAGATGCCAGGAATTGCTGGAATATCTATTGAAATGTTTCCACAAGCTGATAAAGCACTGGCAGCACTCACTCATCTATGTCAGGAAATTTGGAATACAGCTACTTGGCTAACGGACTGGAAGAGATCCATATGTGTATACATACCAAAGAAGGGAGACCAACAGAATGGTCAAATTATGTAACACTATCATTGGCATCACATGTGAGTCAAATTGTACTGAAGCTAATACAACAACAGTTGCATTGATTCATTGACAGAAAGTTACCATATTCAGCATTCAAGAGCCATCGTGGCACAGTGGTTACAGGTTGGATTGCAAACCCCAAGGTCAGCAGTTCAAAACCACCAGTCACTCCGTGGGAGAAAGGCAAGGTTCTCTACTCCCATAATGAGTTACAGTCTCAGAAACTCACAGGGGCAGTTAGTTCTACCCTATACTATAGGGTCAGGATGAGTTGTCATGAACTACAAGGCAGTGAGTTTGGTTTCCCAGAGATTTAAGCCAGATTCAGAAGAGGATGTGGAACAAAGGATATCAGATATCAGATGGATCTTGCCTGAAAGCAGTGAATACCCTAAAGATGGTTACTTATGTTTTATTAACACCCAAGCTATCTGACTGTGTGGATCATAAGAAAACATGGATAGTTTTGAGAAGAGAATTCCAGAACACTTATAGAACAAGGGTAGATTGCATGGTTTAAGAACCAAGAAAGGTGTGCATCCTGGTTGCACCCACTTATTATACTTTTTCAATTGTATGGTGAGCAAATAATCAGAGAAGCCAAATTATATGAAGAAGAACACAGAATCAGATTTGGAGGAAATATTATTAACAACCTGCTATATGCAGACGACACAGTTCGGCTTGCTGACAAGGATGGGGGACTTGAAGCACTTGCTGGTGAAGATCAAGGATTGCAGCCTTCAATGTGGGATACAACTCAACACAAAGAAAACCAAAATCCTCACAACTGAACCAATAGGTAACATGATGATAAATCGAGAAAAGCCTGAAGTTGTCAAGGATTTTGTCTTGTCTGGATCCACAAGCAATGCTCCTGGAAGCAGCAGTCAAGAGATGAAAAGATACATTGCACTGGGTAGATCTGCTGCATAAGAGCTCTTTAGAATGTTGAAAAGTTAGGATGTTACTTTAAGCAGGAAGTACACCTGATCCAAACCATAGTATTTTCATTTGCCTCATCTGCATGTGAAAAGCTTGCCATTGAGTGAAGAAGACCCAGGTAAACTGTATGAATTTGAACCATGGTACTGGCAAAGAATATTGACAGTACCATGGACTGCCAAAAGAACAAACAAAATCTGTCTTGGAAGTACGGCCAGAATTCCCATTAGAAGTAAGGATGGTGAGACTTTGGACATGTTGTCAGTGGAGACCAGTCCCTGGAGAGGCATCATGCTTAGAAAAATGGAAGGGCTGTGAAAAAAGGTTGAAGGCCCTTGAAGAGCTGGATAGACACAGTGACGACAACAAGAGGACTGAGCATAGGAACACTTGGGTGGATGGAGGAGGAGCTGTTATTGTTACATTCTGCTGTGAATAGGTTTGCCATGGACCAGAACCAACTGGATGGCAAACTAACAACAACAACAACAACAACAACAGGGAGAGACATTAAAAAGCCAAACTCACTGCCATTGAGTTGACCTTGATTCAGAGCAACCCTGGAGGACAGGGTAGGACTGGCACCCGTGAGTTTCCCGAGAGTGTAACTTTTCACAGGAGGGGAAAGCCCCTTTAACCTACTACTTAGCAGCCCAGCCCATCACCAGGGCTCCACAAGGATAGAGAGAAACACTGTTAGGGCTGGATAGGGCAGAGGCTGTACACTGGTACAAATGAGGGATGGAGGTACAGGGAATCCTTGGTGGACGATACCTTCAGGACCAAGGGTGTGAGGGGCGATGCTGGGAGAGTGGAGGGTGAGTGGGTTGGAAAGGGGGAACTGATTACAGGATCCACATGTGACCTCTTCCCTGGGAGAGGGACAGCAGAGAACTGGGGAAGGGAGACTCCGGATAGGGCAAGATATGACAAAATAACGATGTATAAATTACCAAGGGCACATGAGGGAGGGGGGGAAGGGGAGGGAGGGGAAAAAAAGAGGACCTGATGCAAAGGGCTTAAGTGGAGAGCAAATGCTTTGAGAATGATTGGGGTAGGGAATGTATGGATGTGCTTTATACAATTGATGTATGAATATGTATGGATTGTGATAAGAGTTGTATGAGTCCCTAATAAAATGTAAAAAAGGAAAAGAGGAGAAAAAAATGATTAGGGCAAAGACTGTACAGATGTGCTTTACACAATTGATGTATGTATATGTATGAACTGTGATAAGAGTTGTATGAGCCCCTAATAAATTGTTAAAAAAAATGATCCTCAATTCTATCTGAATCCTTGCCAGAGCTGCAAGTTGCCTTAATAAACACGTGCAAAAAAAGTACCTCTGACAGCAGACCGCTCAGGTTCAAATCCAGGCTCTCTAACTTATTGACTATGTGACCTTGGGCAAACCTGGACCTCTCTGTGCTTCCAAAGACTCACTTTCCAAAAGGGAAGTCATAAGCCAACTTTTCTTATTCCTCACTGGGTTGCTTTGAAGATGAAATGAGACATCTGTCTAAAAATGCTTCTGACCATCCCTTGGTTCTCAGAGCTCCAGAAATGCTATGGATTATTGTTATAAGATTATGAATGATTTTTTCCAAGGGTAGTGCAAAGATTAACATCAGTGCTACTTCTCTCTGACAAAATATAAATCCAGATTTCTAAATACCAGGGTCTGAACGGATGCGCTGTTAACAGCATCTTGCTTTTCTCCCATCACTTGTCACAGTAAATCTGATAAGAAATGCTGGGCTAGGGCCTGCAGCCAAGCCCCTCACTGGCAGCGTGCAGGACCTCAGGTTGTTGCCAGGCCAAGGGACATCACAATGGCAAGAGGAGACTCCACAAAGGGCCCCTGCTTCCTCCCCCACGCCACCCTTCCCCACATTCAGGGTGAAACGTCAAAATACAATTTTTTTTGTCACCTGGTGAAATAATGAGCCCCCATTCCCGTTGCCTTGGTATCATCAGAGCGCAACAGCCACGTGGGGTAATCGCTGTCTCCGTGTTAATGCTGCTCAGTTCAAACATTTTCACAGGCCCTGGCGAAATGAAACCCGTGCTTTCTACCTAGGTAGAGTTTGAGGCGATTCAGCCCATTTGCTTCTGCTGAAGAGGCTACCTCAGAAAAACAGGAAATAAAAACATAGAGGGTGCCATTGACATTAGGTTTCTCTTTTTCTTCCTTTCTTCCCTACCTTCCTTTCTTCTTGCCCTTCTCTTTCTCTTTTCTTCCTTCCCTCCCTTTGCTCACGTCTTCCTGCCTGCCTTCACTTTCCATCTTCCCTCCCAAACTCCTCCATTTCTTCTTCGCTCCTCTCTCCCCACCGCCACCTTTCTCCTTTCCTTCCCTGCCTTTTCCCTTCAGCCTCCCAGTTTCCCTCCTTCACTCTCTCCTTTGCTCCTTCCTTTCCCCACCTTGTTTTGATCCAGTGATTTGTACTCCTTTCTTCCTCTCATCCCACCCCTCCCCATTGCTGGAGAAACATCAGTTCCTTGTGGTGCTGGTTTCTTGGCGCCAGACCCTGTTCTTTGGGTGTTCACAAGTCTGTGTCCTGTGTGCAAACATAAGACAGACATATGATCAGGATTGGACAGAAGATGGGATTTGACAGGTGTTCTGCATCCCAAATCTCCAGGAGGCAAAGGTAAAGTCAGGCTCCTGCCTTTAAGGTTATGTCTCCCATTGTAACTGCATCCCACAAAGGCTCCTGCCTCCTGGCCACCTGAGGCCTGCTGCCTGCCTTCCTCTAGCTCCTGGGGAATTGGGGCAGCAGTGGCAAGAACAACAAAAATCCCCAGGAGTTGACAAGAAGGGAAGCTGCCTTGCTCGAGAGACGGCCCCCTCACCCACCTGCATGATGTTGAGATACAGGTTCTCATCCCTGTGGCTGGGCAAGAAACACCCCCTCCCCAAACGCAGTGGCTTCAAACAAGGACCATCATCGTGCGGTTGCTGGGAGGCCACTGGGTCGTGCTTGGAGTCTCCCATGAGTTGGCAGTCTCATGGGAGCTGGGGCACTCAGAGGGCTGGCAGCTGAAGCTGGCCGTTAGCTGGGTGCTTAGCTGGGTTGTTGGTTGGAGTGTCTCCACGTGGCCTTTCCAGGCAGCTCAGGCTTCTTTCAGCATAGTGTCCGGGTTCTGAGAAGTGTCCTGAGAGGTAGCACGTGGAGGCTGGACATTCTAAGGGTGAGCACTCAAGAAGAAGTCTTTGAAGGGATTTTTCAGAAGCTGTGAAGCACTTTGTGGGAGGGAAGGGGGTTGCCCAAACTAGATGTCACAATGTCATCTTCTCCATAATCTATTGGTCACAGAGGTCATGAAACATCCCAATTTAAGGGGAAAGGGCATAGACTCTACCTTCCTATAGGTAGCCTGTCAAGGAATTTGGGGGTCACATACGAAGACTGGGAGACCCTGGGTGGCACAAATGGTTAAGGACTCAACGTATCAAGAGGTGGGCAGCTGCACCCCTCAGAAGAAATAACTAATGGCCTGCTTCTAGAAGCCCACAGGCTTGAGAATCCTGTGATGTGTAGTTTCTCCCTGGCACCCAGGGGGTCCTCGGGAACCAGAACCAACATAACAGCAATGGGTTGGGTTTTTGTTGGTTTTGTTTGGGCTAATATTAAAACGACTAGTATGAAATTATATATGTATTGTGTTTAACTCTCAGGACTCTGATTATGCTGAAGTTGAACAAAACTGTCTGCCTCTTCTATGAACGCCAGCCGATGGAGGCAAAGGGTGAGGGTCTAGAGGAAGAATGAATGTCCCATTCCCGTCCTTATGTTTCAGTTGTCCTTAAAGGGCACAGGGGACAAACCAGACGTCTTTGATATGATTTTAGCCTAATGATGTGCTAGTATGATGATGAGCAGCCTGAAAAGTGGTTTTAACTAATGTGATCCAATATTTGAAAAGTTGACGATTTCACATCGAATTTTATATTCTCAGCATCTCAGTTACAAACAGAAAATCAGGCCTTAAAATGCTTGCATTTCCCCAAGGCAACAACAGTTTGGAGCTAGAATTTGAATGTCCCCTGTGGATGAGCTGACACGTGCCTGTTAACCACAGTCCCCATCCATCCCTATTGCCCCAACACAGAGGTTGGCTACAAGTATCCTTTATCTATATGGCTAAATAGTTTAGTTAGTTTGGATTGGGTTGCTAGTTTTTCCTGTTTTGTTTTGCTTACTTTTGATTTTTTGGGGGGCTTGCAAATGGTGTGTATTTTGGTACCATGTCTTCCAAAGCGAGAAAACCAAACCCAGTAAGCCAAGAAGGTCAAACAGTCTAGATTAATGATGAAAGGAGGAGCCCTGTTGGTGAGGTAGATTATGAGTTGGACTTCTAACTGCAACATCAGAAGTTCGAAACTCCCCCCACCCCCACTCCACAGGAGAAAGATGAGATTTTCTACTCCTGTAAAGATTTACAGCCTTGGAAACCCACAGGGGCAGTTCTATACTCTGTCCAAAGGGTTGCTATATGTCAGAATTGATTCCAGGGTAGTGAGGTTTTCTTGATTGATATAAATAATTTTTGGTGAGTATTGAAAAAACCAGTCAATATTATTTTTAATACACATCAAAGAAGGTCCACATTAATTGTTCACACAACCCTGCCACCTTCTTTCTTTATTCCCTTGCCTCCCACTCTCCTTTCTTCCTCCCTATGGTCTTTTATCTCATTCATTTTCTTTCAAGGGTTAGCCTAGGAGTGGGAAAGTCTGACTAATTCTTAACCAAAAGACTAAATTGGTTTTATTGTTGGTGTTATTACTTGGGTTAAATTTTTTTCTTTTCTCTTCTTCTATTGGTTTGTGTCATGTAACCCAGAAAATGGGGAAACATTTGGAACATCAAAACACTATCCTTTCTCAGTAGACTACAAGTATTAAAGGCAACAGAGATAAATACTCCAATAATAACAATAACATACAAGGATAGCTAGAGAGATAAATAGATAGATAGAAAAACCACAAAATCTGAGCAGTTGTGGGAAGGGGAATGGGAATAGCCCCATGAATAAATATAGGTTTGCCAGAGAATAGTTCTATATACATATTAGCATATACTACAAGTATGACCATGAATATAATAGTGCATCCAGGAGGCATAGTTAGGAAATGTCTTAGCTAGAACAAAACTCCTTGAGGGAGCGTGTCCTAAATATCGGGGATCAGGAACATAGCTCTGAGAGACCTCAAGATCAATTGGTACAAACTAGCTCACAAAGACAATGTTCTGTATCCATCAGGGAAGTGACTGGGGTCTTCAAAACCTAGTGAGTAGCAAACTAAAAGTCGGTTCTTGGTCTCACCCTATGTGTTGGACAGGGTTCTCTAGAGAGACAAAACCATATTGCTAGTAATTATATATAAATATATTTATAAAGCTAGATATGCAATACAAGAAATGAACCACTAAATTATATACAGATAGATAACACAAGAAACTAACAGTTAAATTATAAAACAGTGAGACACTAGCAGTCCTTTAAGGCTTGAGAGCCGCCAGTTGCCAGTCCCTTTCTGTAGAGAGAGCTGGGCTATATATACCCAGGCAGCAAACAGCAAGGCAAGTCACCAACTGTCACCAACTGTCGGTCCCCAGCTCCAGAGACGAACATTCCAATCCTGTGGTATTAAATGGACCTCAACTTACAGCGACAGAGTCCACAAGCTAGGCATCCCACAGGTAGTGTACCCCTTTAAATTGAGGCATAGAACAAGCAAGGCGAGGCTCACGAAGCCATTTATCCCTCTGCCCTTCGATTATTCCTACTTGTGTTTATCGGCCAGGCTGGCACAATAAACTATTGCACCCTGTCTGGAGCGAATACCATTGAAGAAGCTCAAGATGCCTGGCAACAATTAGTCCAAATCAGTAATGGACTATGCGTACCTCAGCCTCTATGATGCTAAGGTCAGAAGAACTAAATGGTGCCTGCCTATGACAAACAGCTGCTCTGAAAGGGATCATGGTACATGGTCCTAGATAGAGTGGGGAGTAATGTGTAAGAAAACTGAAAGTCATACTACTACTACCAATAGTAATAATAATAATGATAAAAGATGAGGTTTATTGGTTAGATAGACTAGTGAGAACCCCACTACTATGGTCCTTCATCACCCTTCAGGTCTGGAACAGAATTCAACCCCCTGAAAAATAGACAGGTTTATAAAGTGAACCTTATGAGAAAAGATTGCAGCCCTCAGTATGGTTTACAACTCAATGTTAAGAAGACACACATCCTCACAACTTGATCAATAGGTACCATGATAAATGGAGAAGTTTGTTGTTTTTTTTACTTGTTGTTATTTGTTGAAGTTGTCACGGATTTTTTGTCTTGATGAGGTCTATAATCAATGCTCTTGGAAGCTGCAATCATGAGATCAAATGACGCATTCCATATGGATACATTTGGTGCACAATACGTCTGTAGAGTGCTAAAAAGCAAGGATGTTACTTTGAGGACTAAGGTGCACCTTACCCAAGCCATAGTAATTTAAATTGCCTCATAAGTATGTGAAAATCAGACATTGAATAAGGAAGGCTGAAGAAGAATTGATATGTCTGAATTGTGGTGCTGGTGAAGAATATTAAAATAACATGGACTGCCAAGGGAACAAACAGATCTGTCTTAGAAGAAGTATGGTCAGAGGGCTCCTTAAAGGCAAGGATGGTGAGACTTCCTCTCACATACTTTGGTCATGTTATTAAGAGAGACTAGTCCCTGGAGAAGGACATCATGCCAGGTGAAGTAGAGGGACAGTGAAAGAGGAAGCCCCTTAAGGAGATGGATTGACAGTGACTGAAACAAGGGGCTCAAGCTTGGGAACAATTAGGAGAATTATTCAGGGCTAGGTAGTGTTTCTGTCTGTTTGGCATAGGGTCAATGTGGGTTGCAACTGGCTCAATGGCACCTGATAAGAACAACTACACCAAAATGAATCATAGCACTGAGGAGCACACATTCCTCAGAACCATCAACCATTCAAAAGCAAATAGGCAGTATTTGCCCAAGGCCAAATTCAAAAGGCAGGCAAGGTTAGGGCAGAAGGGTGAATGAAAACAGGAAGCAGAGTTTCAATGGCATGAGTGATATTACATTGCAGGAGATTGTCATCAATGTCACATAACAAAACGTGTATAAATTGTTACGTGCAAAGCTGATTTTCTCTGTAAACCTTAACCCACCTTACAATAAAAAGTTTCTTTTTTTTAAAACAAAGACACCATCGTTCATATTATAGACACAGCCAAAGAAAGATCTCCTAGACAATCCTAAAAGGATCTCCCAAATGATTTGGGTAGTTAGCCCTCCCCAGGGAGTTCTACCCATTGGAACGCTGGGCGGTTATGGCTGCAATTATATTTCAGGCCAGAAGAGGCAGCAGAGGCCTGGTTGTTCAAATGCTACAAAACTACCAGACAATGGGCAAACAGTTTCTTTCCACGGACGACTAGGGGCTCTGTCATATCCATGTCTGGTGTTCAACACTTGGCGACAGAATCCAGCCCGCTGGGTTTGGGTGGGGTCTGTTTCTCACCCATGCTTGGCTTGGGATTGTTCTATGGCATCCACAAAGTGGAGTCCTTTCCTTTCTGATGTCCCGAGAAAGCTGTTTTCTCCTTTTTCTCTCTCTGGCCCTCTTCCCAAGAACCCTGGGGTTCACTCTGCTTTCCACTGGTTGATGTTTCTCAGGCAGTTACTTGACCTCGGTTCATCTACTGCAGGTGACCATTAGCAAGTAACTGTACCGTCCTTGGATGGTATTGTTCATGAGCTAGGCTGCGAACTACGGGTTAAAGGTTTGAGTTCACCCAGAGGTGCCTTCCAAGAAGGGCCTGGTGATATGCCTCTGGAAAAAAACCCACCCCAGCCATGGAAAATTCTAGGGACCGGACTTCTCTAACACACTTGGGCTCTCCATGAGTCCGAGTTGACTCAATGGCAATTGGTTGCTGGTATTCCTGTAAGTAGAAGACAACAATCTTTAAGCAGTCCCTCTTGGATTCATGGGAGGATGGCTTCCTCTGAGAGAACTTCTCAGGGCTCCAAGGGCTCAATGATCTTACAAAAAATGAGAGAAATGATGAGCCTGATGACAGATGATATTGCTATGCAGGCCTCGTTTCAGGATGCTCAAGTTTCCAGGTCTTTCCCTGACTCACAGTGTAGCCCTGTGAGGTTCCAAATAGAAGGGCACCCTTGCTCCCAGGACCTGGAGCCTTGTAGCTGAGCAGAGCAGTCATGATGAGAAAGAGGGGGAAGTCAGGGGGCTGCTTCACTTGTCTCAGTGTCAAGCAAACAAATGTTTTGGCAGGAAATTTCTCTTCAAGAGTGTTCTGATTTCTTGAAGGAAATCTTTTTCTGAACCATTTCCTCAGGAGAAAACCACTCAACTACCTCGGGAAGGAAGATTTTTCTCCTTCCAAGCTTACCAGGCTGTGCTAACTCACAGAGGAGGTGTGACTAGCAGGCAATGAAACTGATTTCCAGACTCCTATGAAAATCAGCAAGTGCTCGGCTGCTAAGTGAAAGGTCGGCAGTTGGAAAACCCTAGCTGCTCTGCAGGAGAAAGTGGTGGCTGACTGTGTCTGACAAGATGACAGCTTTGGAAACCCAATGGGGCAGTTCTCCTCTGTGTTCTACAGTTGCTTTGAGTTGGAGTGGACTTGACAGTGATAGATCTGATCTTTTTCCCCATGAAAATCAACTTTCACGAATACATGTGCATTCATGGATGTCTGTGTCTGCTTTGGCATGCATGTGCACATATGTGCCTATTTGCACGTGGATGAATATGTCTGTGAATGTGGGCATCTCTATTTACTTTGCCATGTGTGTGCACATGTCTGCCTTTGTCAGCATGCATGCGGGCTCAGGCAGCATAAAGAGATCACAGAGAAACTTGGAGAGAAAGAGAAAAGTAACCTATTTTCTCATGGGTCTCCCATACCTGACGGTCTACTGGCATCCACCGCCACGAAGACCAGAGGTCACTTCATGCCATGTGTCCAGCTGCACATTGCTGGTTGAGGTCAGTCACCAGGGAGGCAAGTGAGACTGGCCTCGCCAACCTACCACCCACCTGCAGGAGTGATTCCCACCATCTGTCCTGGAGCCCCTCCCACCTTACTCAGCCTCCCTAGACCTTGAGTGAAAGGCGTTTCCAACGTTTTTACATAAAGATTTCTGAGATTGACTGAAGAAATGATTTCATTTGACAAAACAAGAAGCTTTGAATTTAAAAATTTGAGGCAAGTGCCCTTCAGAGAGGGGGACACAGGACGGGGCCATGCTCCCTTCCGGTATGCACAGGGGTTGCTATGAGTTGGAACCAACTTGATGAGCACCTGCCAGCAACAACAACAACCAGAAGTTGTCCAAACTTCTGTGGCCTCAACTCAGAAATTAGAATATTATTATTGCCTCCTAGAAAGAACTCAAGGTATGTACAATTGATTAATAGGCGTTTGGAAAGTGAGTACATTAAGTGGACTGATGACATTGATAAGGCAATAAGAAACTGAGAAGGCTTCACTAACAGGTGCTTTCACATCTGTAACCAGTAGATTCCTTCCTTCTTCATCTCTTGCCATCTTAATCAGCTCCCACACTTTCCAGGCAGCTTGAGGGATTAAATGTTCAGTCTGATCCTATTATAAGCCTCAGCCTCAGAATCAGAGGCTTTACCTGAGGTTTGAGGAGCTATACTGGGAATGAGGGAGAGTAACCTGTCTTTTCTATTGCTCTCCTATCGCTCCCTCTTCCCTAGCCCTTCCCTGTCTCTGGGCCTGCCTTTCCTCCCTAGAGCATTGGCTTCCGGGAGAAGGGGATGGAAACAATGAGCACATTCCTGACCAGGCCTCTTACCATGCTATGTTCCAACCCTCTCTTGGAAGGGCCTCCACGAAGTCCTCTTATGTCATCTCACAATAACTTGTTAGATACCATTGAGTGAGCTCCTGACTCATAGCAAAAGTACACACAAGAGATTGAAGCACCACCTGGTCCTGCACCGTCCTCACAATGGTCCTTGTGTGTGAGCCCATGGTTGCAGCAGTGTGGAGGAGATCCTATCCAAGAAGGCTGCCAGTGGGTGGGAGGGGCTGCAGCTTTCAGAGACTTTGGAGGATGCCAAGGTGGATAGTTCACGGCGTATCATATGAGGTCAGCCAGCGGGCCTTGGGGGCCCTTCCCATTATCCATAGATATATGAAATAAATGGAGGCCCTCAGCAAGATGGGCTGCAGACACCTCCAGGACTCACTTGATCCTTGGCAAGCTCCCTTAGCCTTAGGACACCACCTGCTGGAACTGTGACTTTGCTGCCTCTCCTGGCTCTCAACTTCCCTCCTAGAGGACTCCAGCCACCCTTCTCCTTCCAGATCCTTCCAGCAGGAGGCAGATATTGGTCTCTATGCTTTTGCATGTGGCCAGTTTTCTAGGGACAGATCAGCCTCTCCCAAGAATTTGGGTTCACCAGAGTGAGCGTGCCCACAAGTCTGCAGAGCGTACGGCCAGGCCTCTGAAGAGAGAACTGCTGGAAGATTTGCCCCTTTTCAAAAGCGCTAATTCCACAGTTGAGAGCTCGTCTCCTGGGGACTCAGCTTGAGTCTCAAGGAGCACATCCCCTTTGACACTGCTGGCAACTCGAGGTGCTGTGGGTCATTTTCTTGCCTTTGAGGAGTGCAAGGGAAATGCTACAATATGTCCCTTCACATGAACCACCAATCCTTATCTGGAGAACTCTCTGAGAAGACAGGGATGAGAGGGAGATGTTCCTGGGGCACGCTTTCACCTGCACATCTCTCAGGTGAGTCAAACATTTGACCCCCAAAAGTTGAGTATGATGGTGAGAGTTCAGGCTGGGAGATAGAGTGTCTTGGTTCAAATCAAGAGACTGCACATCTCAACTCCCATGGTTCTCCTGCATAAAACCCAAGCCAAGCAGTTTATCACTTCCCGGCTGAGTATCCTACTGAGGCCAGCTAAACTCATTCTTTGCTGATGACAACGTTGCTTGTACCAAATGGCTTTGCCATGTAGCCCTTAGCAATGGCCAGAAGGGCTGCTCATCAAACCGCAGAGCAGGGCTTCTGGCGCACACGTTAAGAAGGGGGCTATTCACAACAAGGTCAGTAGTTCAGAACCCACTAGCTGTTTCTCTGGAGAAAAACTGTGGCTGTGTGCTTCCATAAAGAGGCCCAGCCATGGAACCCCCCTGGAGAGGGCCATGATGAGCTGGAGTGAGCTCTACAGGAGTGGGATTTTTTACTGTGGATGTAATCCCACCTGGGCAGAGATTTTCTTTTTGACTTAAAGAGGCTGTACCTTACACCAATGACTTGACTGATACAAAAGGATTCAATTCAACACTGAAGCAAACCAACTCCAAAGGAAGAAGGCAGCTGCCATGCAGAGAGCTCCAAGGACCACCAACCATGGAGGTTATTGAAGCCAAAACAAGAATACCGCCCACCAGCCCTCAGCCCCCAGGGATGGACAAAGAGAGCGTGCCCATCAAGCTGGTGCACTGGCATGATGCTGTCAGCCTCCGGTGCTGTGAGAACATTGACTTTGGTGTGTTAAAGGCACCCACTTGCGGTATGTTTGTGATGTCAGCGTGTGGAAACTATGGCAAGCCCCCCCTCCCTGCCTCACAGCAGCAAAGCCTCAGCATTAAAACCCTGTGCCTTCTGTGGCGCTTGCCAGCTGTGAGAGGGCAGGAAATGCCCTTGGCTTTTCTGCTCCTTGTTGCGACCTCCCTCTGAGGCAGGGAGCAGAGGATTTGAGGTTGGAATCTGTTTTTTTTTTCATCACTACCCTTTGTCATCTCTCTGAACACTTTCATGTGCTCCTCATCAGTGCTTCGCCCTCTCTATCACCAAGCCATGTGCTCTTTAAAACATGCACACACACACACACACACACACACACACACACACACCTAATGTTCACATTTTGAGGCACATTTATCTTTAATTCACTAATAATAACAATAATTATTCAAAGCCACTTTACCATCTGAAAAGAAATCTCTATGCATACACTTAGATCATGGATGCCAACTGCCTTCTTAACAACATTTCCCAATGAAATATTCAGCAGCGATTATATTAAGCCTGAAGCTGTTCATCCAGTTTGTGTTAATCAAAACAAAAACAAGAGACGAAGGGATCCAAAAGGACATGTAAGATCATAGACTGAAAGTAGCCCCATCGAGCACCAAAGGCTTGTCCAGAAGGGCAGAGCCACAGGTAAAAGCTATGTCTCTCTGGAGTTGCTGGCATTTAACTAGATGCAAAATGTCAGCGCAGGAAATGGCTTGCCCAATGCAAATACTAACAAGGGAGGCATGTGTTCCTGTGTAAATGGAGCTTCAGCCAATCCGGGCCTTCAGGATCCAGCTCCCATCGCAGCATCCACGGGAAGCACCAGGGGAATGTTCCGTTTGCTTATTTTCCCTCTCTTTGCTAAGAAGAAAAAGAGCCTTTGTGGCCTAGTGGCTACAAGTTGGGCTGCTAATTGCTATATCAGCAGTTTGAAACTACCAGCTGCTTTGTGGGAGAAAGATAAGGCATTCTGCTCCCATAAAGAGTTCGAGTCTCAGACACTCACAGGGGCAGTTCTACGCTGCCCTATAAGTTGGCTGTGAGTCAGCATGGATTCGATGGCAGTGAGTTTTCTAAGAGTAAGAAGTATCTAGGGGTGTAAACAGTTAATGAGCTCTGCTATTAAGGGAAAAGTTGTCATGCCCAACCCACTTAGAGGAGCTGTGAAAGAGAAGCCTGGCAATCTTCTTCAGAATCCTCGGCCATTGAAAAGTTTATAGAATGTATTGACCTAGGTTGTTAAATAGATCCAGGTATATGGTGGAGCATACAGGGACCAATGTCATAAAACGGGGTGGGGGTGGAAAAAAATCTCTGAGACATGCAAAAACTGTGAGGGAATGAGTTGTTGAGGCTGGGGGATCAGGACCATCGTCTCTGGAATTTTCAAAGTTCCTGAGCAATCAGGAAAGGGGCAAGAGTTGGTCTCTCCCCATCCAGAGGACAGCAGAAGAGGAGAACTGATTGGGCACAATGAATCAATGACTAGTGACTCAAGCAACGATCACCCTCCACCACTGGAGACCAGAAGAACTAGATGGTGCCTAGCTCTCACTATTGACTGCTATGAAAGAGATCACATTAGAAGGGCTTGATTAGAGTAGAAGGGAAATGTGGGGCAAAACTCAAAATCATGATTGTTGCGCGCCAGGTCTCGCCAGCAAGAAAAGACGCACCACAACAGGATTCTTCCACAAGCATTTAATTTTTCATAATGCGGTAAAAGACCCCGAAACCCCAAACTACTGCTGCTTATATATGCTCTATGGGGACGTGCTGTGCCCTGATTGGTGCATTTGCCAAAACCTCATGCATTGATTGGTGAGTTCGCCAGAACCTTCGTTTGCATACTCCAGGGTGGAGTTATGACTACGTCATCTCAGCATCGCGCATGCGCTAAGTGGTTGTTTATCACTTAGTTGGACCACCGCCCTGACTGCCCGGCGCCATCTAGTAATGGCGGCGAGAGCTGCGGCTACCCACATCACGAGAGCTGTGGCTTCCCACATCTCGCGAGAGCTATGGCTTCCCACATCTCCTCCTTTCTTTTTTATTTTAAGCCTAATCCATCGATCAATTCCAGAGCCTCCAGCAGCTCCAAAAGATCAAGATGGATATAAAGTCCATCGATCCATCCCGGAGCCTCCAGCAGCCCCAGGAGATCAAGATGGATATAAAAACCCAAATCTGGTCACCCTAATGTGTGCAATGAGCAAAGCTCCACATGGTGCAAGGGCTGACCAAGATCCAATTTCTGTCACTCTTCCCAGTGCAATGGGACAATTCCCTTGGGGTGCAGGAGCTGACAACTTATGGGGGTTAGTTTTCTCTTAACAAAGAAAGCCAAAGATCATGGGAACCACCGCGCTCAATCGCTAAGAGCGCCTGCGTGATGATGACTTTGTCACGTTTTTGCTGGGCTTTAAGCTTGCAGAGTAACCATAGCCACAACACTCCTCCACAGCACATTATTGCAGCAAATGTAAACACCCCCACCCACTCTTTAAAGTAGGAAAAGGCAGTAGAAAGCCAAGAAGTAAAATCTCCAACAGTTATGGGTTTCATTCTTGTGCCATTAAGAGTCGTAATCTGCATCCGGAGTTGTTCTTGAAGTTCTTCCAGCTCAGCTGTCCATTGTCCTGTAAGATACTGGGATATATTCTTGCTGCTAAAAGAAGACTCATTCAAGAATTTTAAAGGTGTTATGCACAAATTAGGTGTTGAAGAAACTCAACTTAATTGCACCATGCTCGTAAGAGTATCCACTTGGTGTTGTAATAAATCAACTCTCTGGTTCACTAACAGTAAACCAGACATTAATCGAGCATCCAACATATGGACTGTAGATAAAGCTTCTGATGTAGATTGCGTAATATTGCTAATGACATTTGCTGTCATTACTTGATTAGACATAGCCAATCCTGCTGTAACCGCTGCTGCAGCTGAGATAGTAATAGCTGTAATAATTGCTGCGGTAATGCCAAAATCTCTTTTATATCTATAAAGTGTAGCAATAGGAAAAGTATTGGGATCTGCTTCAACCGGTACAGGTATCATAGTGGGAATCTTTACTATCAAGGCAAATGGCTCAGAGCCATTCCAACATTCAGCAAGCCAACACTGACTGCTAAAGCTATTACATGAAGCTTCCCAAAATGTATCATTTGCATGACTAAAGTTGAATGTTAACAGAAAGAAAAATGGGGGCTGGACACAAACAGGTGATGGCTGAAATTGCACTCTTGATATATTAACCATAGTATTTACTTTCAGCCTCTTTGTAGTGGTATTGTATACACCAGTGACATTGTATAAAGTATCATTAATTCCAAACATTTTTGCAAAAGGAGTTACTATCGTAGATGCTCCACGTTGTTTATATACCATCCATTCATACCATGGCCAGGTATTATCAGGACCAGTGGTATTAGTATTACTATTCCATTTTGCTTTACCTAAAGTCGGAGTCATATCGAAACCTGGTATAATAGGGTTGCTCCAATAATTTGGAGACTGACATTGAGTAAAAGTAGGCGGAAAACTTTTTTCAGGTGAGCAACTAGGTAATATGACACGTCTGGTCACATTAGGTGGCACTACTGATCCATTAATGGGCCCAGGGGGCCTGGATCCTTCACGAATCACCATAAGTGTTGTTGTATTTACACGTTTTCCTTTCTCAGAGGTGCCACTTCCACCTGTAGCACCTTGTGCAACTTTCATAAGGGTGGATATAATATTATTAAATGTAGAGTCTCCAGAAGGATCCACCCAATTGACTAAAGATCCATTTCTTACATATATACAAGGTGCACTAGTATTGATGGTGGTAAAACACAAACTATATGCCAATGTAAAATTGCTTGCATTATATACTTTATGAGGCTCCCCTCTAGGCGTAATACATGGTATTCCCAAATCACATTGCGTTGATAAGAATAAGGGTAATATTGACGCATTCGAGTGTATGGGAATAGGTACAGGCCAAGTTTTAGCTATGGCCCATAAAAAAACTCCTTTAACTATTGGGGTCCATATTACCATCAGTATCAGCAACATTATTAGGTTGATCATCGTCTTCTTCATTCTTCCTGTTCGCACGATCTTCATCCTCCTTAATTAATCTCACCAGTCTCTCTGGCACCCAGATGGGGTTTTCTTCTTTCTGTGGAAAAACACAAATTGCTCCCCTGGACCTGATTAATATGGGGTCAGGGCCATACCATTTGTTGTCTAGGACATTTTTCCATCGGGCCATTTCCTTTGGTGGCTTTGGCCATTGTCCATGTCTGTCTGCAGCTGATTGGCCTTTCTCATCCAGATTTTTAAAAATTTCAGTTTCTCCCTATTGAGTAAGATGCTGGCAGTTGGTTTTTCAGATATGTCCCTGATTTCATTGAGAATTTCCCTTCGATTCCTATTTTTTAGTATTTGTATCTAGAATGGCTGTTAGATATTATCAAATACCTTTTCTGAATCAATTGAAATGCTCATGTGGTTGTTTTTCTTTTTTATATGGTAGATCACATTCATTATTTTTCTCATTTCAAACCATCTTTGCATCCCTGGAACCAATCTCACCTGCTGTGGTTCTTTTGCTTAGCTTTTTGATAGATTGTTGGATTCTGTTGGCCAGGATTTTGAGATTTTGCCCCTATATTCATAAGGGATATTGGTTTACAGTTTTGTTTTGCTTGAAATATTTATTTCTGTTGACAAATAAATGAAATTTTGTCTTAAAGCATGGTGCAGCATGGGTAACAATGTTCACTCACGGTACTCACATGTGGGTGTATCTGCATGTGGGCGGACCCACCTAGAGACAGATAGAGGAGCGGTGTCTTGGTTCCTAAGAACATTGGTAACACAGAAAAATATGAGAAAAAAGACAAAAAGGATGGTAATAGAAATAAATTAATAAAAATATCTATTAAAGGCAACAAAAGAGAGACAATGGGAAGAAAACATAAAATTTAAATTTACAAGACATATTTTTGTTTTAAATTCTATACCATTGGCTAAATTAACTACACTATCAATAAAATTGCCTTATGCCCAAGGGGATGATTGATAATGTTCTCTAACAGAAAATAACAATTATATCTCTGAGGTGAACCAGAGCCAGATGAACCATAAATATGTGAATGGATTTTGAGCTTGCACTTAATTCTAGCCTCAATCTAAGTACAATTAGTTCTTATGAAATGGCCCTATTTGATGCTCGTCCTCATGAAGAAATCACTCAAGACATGAATGCTATAGGAAAGTGTAATGAAGAAACTAGATGGTGCCCACCTATCAGAAAAAAATAGCCTCTGGGGTCTTAAAAGCTGGTCTTAAACAGCCATCTAAGTGAGGGATCAACTAAGTCCATGTGGAAGAAGCACACCAGCCTGTAAGATCCTAGGATTTTAACTCATGAAATTCAAATCTGAAGGAGGGAATGATATCAGCTTCAATTATGAACACCTGGTTTTAAGGTTGTGGATAGCATTTGCAAGCTCTGGGGAATCCTCTCTGACCAGAGCCATGGGATGTGAACAGCCCTGTTATCAGACAGATAGCATTGTAAAATTGGTTATTGCAGATGTATTTAAGTTAAAATTTATACATCTCCCTTTTGACTCATTTTAAATATATTCCAGTTCTTTTAACCTCTGCTTTCTTTTCTAGAGCTTTTTAAAATCTGTTTTCTTTGTTATTGTTGTTAGGCTTTTAAAAATACATTTTTCTGTATATGAAATCCAGGATAACTAAATCTATATAGACAATGGTTTTGGGGGCTATGGCAGGGGAGGTTGGGGGAAATAACATGAATACAATAAAGAAAAATGTTCTAAAATTGATTGTGGTGATAATGATTATTACAATTTATCTTAATATAATTGAGCTATTGTATGACATGTGAGTCATATGCCAATAAAAGTGTTTTTGTAAATGAATTAAAACAATTTTTCCAAGCTGTTCTCAGCCTGCTAATTGTTTCTGTCTTGGAAATTTCAACGACAATATGTTCCAGTGTTTTCTTTTGGGATCTGTGGTGTTTTGGGTTCTCTCTGCTTCCTGGAGAATTATTTTCTCCTCCTCTGTTCTGTTAAGGAAGTATTATTCCGGAATTTCTTATATGGATAGAATCCCACTTAATTCTTATGTTTTCTTCAGATTCTTTTGTTCTTTTAGCTGATTGTATCACTCATAAATTGGAGTTAAGAGATATGCCTTCAAACTCACCAATTCAGCTTTCCATTTCTTCAATTCTCTTACTCTGTTCTTCTAAATTGTTGCCTAATTCTCTTATCTTAATATTTTCTGCATTTCTTTTTAGAGGTTTTTGTTGAAGATATCTAGCTTTTCTATTCTGACCATTGTTCTCGCAAACTCTTTGTTGAAAGTACATGACAACATTTTTCTGAATTCAATTTATGATAGTTTCAGAGCCTGTTCTTTTTAAGAAAATTCCTTGAGATCTGAGTGTTGTTCATTTGTTAATCCTTCTTCTGATGAATCAGGAGTGACTGCTGCCACTGCAGCATCGTGGCCGGGTATTACGGTTGGGAGGGCTGCTAGATTTTGTGGGAGTCGATGACTTTGTTGAGTAGTGCCAGAAATGAATGATAGAAGGGGGACGGGGGAGGGAAAAAAGGCTTTGGGCAGTAAAAGGCTGTACTAAGAAAAGTTGGGAGGGGGAGGAACACTGTACTTGAGTGTATTCTTCCCTAAGGCCAAGAGCTTCTTAACATAGTCCGTCAAAGCACAGGCAATCTTCAGGAAAACCATCATGGTGCCAAGTTTGTCCTTGGGATAGCCTAGGCTGGTCCTTTGGGACCTATGCTCCGGGAACTGTGCAGGCCAGCTTGCTTGGAGAGCTGGAAGCCACATGGGACCTGCGTGCTTATTACACGTGAAGCTTTGGACCCTGCTCACAATGATAGTCTTTGAGGAGTGGAGCTGGGTTGCTGTAGCCAGCAGTGCAGAATGGAGCTACAGATGGGTAGCAGGAGACCACTGGGCGCCTCTTCAGTGGACCTGCTCTTTCCTTCCCTTCTCTGCTTGCTCCCACAGTCTCTGATATATGGAAGCCTCCTTTTACTTCACTTTCAAGCCATTGTCTGAGATCACAGGCCACCTGTCTTTTCTTAGGGCCTAGTCTATCCTGGTTGTTACATAAGGATCTACCTGTGTGTATGTGTTCAGTTGGACATGTTCTAGTCCCCTTTCTTTAATGTTTTTAAAAGTTTCTATAGAACTGGTGTCAGCACTTCTGAATTTTTTATGAAATATCCCAGTGAAGCCATCTTGCCATTGACTTTTCTTTTTATATATATTTTTGGTCTTTTTTGAAGGGGTGGAGCAGGGGGTTAATCACATTCTGAATTGCTTATTTCATAATTACTCTGCTTAAACCTATTTCTATTCATATTAGTTTAGGTATGTCGTATATTTTCAGGAATTTGTCCCATTCATCAGCATTTTCAAATCTGTTGCAGTTCTTTTTCATAGTGTTATGATTCTTTATTCAATGAATATGTTGTGTTGTCTCCAGATTCATTTCTTTTGATTATTTGCCCTTCCCCCCCCCCCCCCCCCCCAGTATATCCAGTAGTTTGTTTCAGTGATTCTTTTCAAAGAACCAACTTCTGGTTTGATTGATTTTTTTCTGTTGTTTAACTGTATTCTATTTCATTTCTTTCTCACTGGTATTTATTATTCATTTCAGCTAGTATCTTTGGCCTCTTGCTCTTCCTTTCCTTTTTGTTCAAGTTTTCATTTAAACAATTGATTTTCATCCATCTTTTTAAATATGGGCATGTATTGCTATGAATTTCCCTCTGAGAATGGTTTGTGCTGTGTCACAAAGGATTTGGTATGTTGTGCTTTCCTTTATATTTGATACCAAGTATATTTTTATTTCACTTTTAATTTCTTACATAGAGAAATTGTTTTCTAGTCGTACAATATTTAATTTTGGTATAATAATAATTATTCATTTTTATTCTTCCTGTGATTGATTTCTTACTTCATACCATTATGGTCAGAAAGTATGCTTTGTATGATTTTAATGTTTTAAAACTTGAGATTTGTGGCCTAATCTGTAGTTGGTTCTGGAAAAATTATCCTGTGAAAATGTCTGCTGATGATGGATGGAGTGTTCTAAGTTAAATTGGCTTATGATTTTCTTTATGTTCTTAATGTCCTTATTGATTCACTTTTTAAATGTTCTGTCGAGAACTGAAATGGAAGGTTTCAAATCTACAAATATTAATAGCGGCACTGTAATTTTTTTCTTTGATATTAGTGTTTGTGTCATGTTTTTGGACAGGTTAGGTGAATATATGCTAATAATTGTTGTATCTTCTTGAAGTATTAGCCCTTTTATTATGTAATAGCCTTTATCAGTATGACCACACTCCTTTTTTTGGGTGCTGGTTGCACGGAACATTTTTTCCATCCTTTATTTTCAGTCAGTTTGTGTCCTAATGTGAATGTGTGTTTTGTGTAGGTAACAAAAGATGAATCATGTTTTTTATCCAGTCTATCACTCTGCCTTTTGTGTAAATATTTTGGCTATTTACATTTTCTTCATTCTTTTAGCTAATTGGGTTTTGAGTTTCTTTTATCTGGTTTCTCTTTTTATCAATTTTCCTGTTATTTTTTGTATTTAGCATCTTTTGTTATGAGCTTTAATTCCTCTTTACATATTCTCTTAGTGGTTACTACAAATATTATACTATACAACATGCAATTACAGTAACATTTAGCATGCAATCAACAATGAATGTGAAATATTAAGTATTCCTGGTTTACTGTTCCCTCTCCTTTTTCTGTTGGTGAACCTCCAGTGACAGTAATGTACACCCTACATCCAGTAGTCGTAATATGTACTTATTTTCTGAGATCTCTGTCTGACTCCTTCCTCCCCCTTTGTGTACATTTGAGTGTTTGATTAATGTTCTTTCCTTTCCATTTAGAAAACTTCCTTAAGTACATGTAGGGCTGGTCTGGTATTGCCAAATTCCCAAGGCTTCTGGTTATTTGGGACTCTTCTTCCCTGTTTCAAAGAAATGCCTTGACTTAGTGCTTTTCTGTTGTTTCCTTTTTAATTAAAGTAGGGCGATGCCATCTATCGGTTGGCGTGTGTCACATATTGGTATAAGGAGCCCTGGTGGTGCAGATTGGTGTGATACTGCTAACCACAAGTCAGCAATTCACATCCATCTTTCTCTGTAGGGGAAAGATCAAGCTATTGCTCCCATAAACATGTACGCTCTCAGAACTCTAGGGTAAAAAAAGAAACCATGGGGAGCAGTTTTACTCTTCCCATAGGGACACGAACAGTCAGAATCAACTTGAAGGCAGTGGGTTTTTACCTGTTGTTATGGAATTAAAGAATTTCCGATTTATTACCAAAGGTTTATAATTCATTACTGTGCTTAGATTTCTGGTGTTCAAATTGTGCCAGACAGGTCAACCTATCTGCTAAGTTTTTGCACTGCACCATCATTGTTTTGGTTGTTTTATTACGTGGTTCCTGAGATACTCCAGATTTACCTTGTACATTGCTGCCATTTACCCCAGAATCTGCCATTTCTCCAATGACTGCCGGTTCATTTGACAAGAGAATGATTCTTGAGGTCGATTAGGTTACCAGATGGGCTCATTGCTACAGGGATATCCTTGCTTGTTGGCTGAACTCAGTGTCTTACACTCATTCTACAGAAGGAGAAATAGCATGACCTTTCCCCCTGCGTAGCGCCCATTCTTTTCCAAATTTTAGCGTAAAGTTTCACTGTAATTTACAATGCATATTGCAAAGCACAACAACCATGCTTCTTCCCTTTGTCGCTGAATTTTCCTCCAATTTAGCTATCATTTTAACTTTCTTTCTCTTTCTCTCAGCTGGTAATCTTTGTTTTCTCGATGAGGCTGCCCTTGGCAAATATAAGATTTTAGTCAGATCGCTTTCAGTGGCAGTTTTTACTGCTATTGTGGACACTACAATGGATTTATCAAATGTTCTTTCTCTTTAAGCATCATTTCAGCTTTTTCTTTTTTTTTCCCAACTGTCCATCTTGATTTTCCTGGTGAGGCTGCCTTTGATAAAAGGAAATATAAGATGGTAACCCGCTATCTTTGGTTTGATACTTTTTTCTGCTGTGTATTTTGCTGGACACCATAATGGCTTTCTGTGGCCTCTGTAAGAAACCCAGAGTCCTTTGTTCTTAATGCTGTGATAGACCTTAGTGGACTTGCTACTTCACAAGACTTTCCCCAGATTCCTTATCACCTTCAACATCCACAGCCACCCACTTAAGCAAGTGATAACTTAAAAACAGTAGTCTGACTTCCATCCTTCCAGAGAGCCACCAAGTAGACGTGCTAAGGCCCTGCTGCTCCAGCTCAGGCTCCACACATCTCTACCAGTTGTAATGGACTATGCTCCTAGGTTTTGTGTTACTAAATCTCAAGACAGAGAGACTTCGACTCGTTGTATATCAGGCATCAGCTTTCTCACACTGCTGAGTGGTAGGGATGTGTCTAAAGGAGTCCTAGTGGTACTTAGTGGCTATGTTTGGGTGCTGTTAAAATCTAGGTCAGTCGTTCAAACCCATCAGCCAGTCTGTGGGAGCGAGATGAAGCCGTCTGTTCCTGTAAAGATTTTCCACCTCAAAAACCGAAAGAAGTAGTTCTCTGCCCTGTATGGTCGTTGTGAGTCAGAATCAACTTGTTATCAGCAGTGGACATTTTCAGAATACCTATTTGGAATATAAGAAGAACCACACAAGAAGCAGGCCACCAGATAAATATGACTGTGGATGTTGCTTCCAAGATCCGTGCTGCCCAGTGGAAAGGGAAATGAGCTGCAAGTGCACACAGTTGACGCATCCCACTGCCGACTGCGAGGCTGGCAGTTTGAGTCCACCCACATTGAAAGGGATATTGAAAGAAAGACCTGGTGATCTACTTCTGAAAAATCACCATCGAAAACCCTGTGAAGCACAGTTCTACCCTGACACCCATGGGATTGGCAGTACTACTCAACCGGGTGCCTAGCAAGACACCATTCTTTGTGGGATTTTTCCTATTTTAATTACCATCCATTGCTTTTTATTTTTTTAATCATTTTACTGAGGGCTCGTACAACATTTATCACAATCCATACGTACATCCATTGTGTCAAGCACATTTGTACATTTCTTGCCATCATCATTCTCAAAATATTTCTTTCTGCTTGAGCCCTTGGTATCAGCTCCTCATTTTCCCCCTCCCTCCTAACCCTTCTCCCTCATGAATCCTTGATAAATTTATAAATTATTATTATTTTGCCATGTCTTACACTGTCCAGCATCTTCCTTCACCCACATTTCTGTTGTCTGTCCCCCAGGGGGTGGTTATATGTAGATCCTTGTGATCAGTTCCTGCTTTCTACCCCTCCGTCCCTCCACCCTCCCTGTTTCGCCGCTCTCACCACTGGTCCTGAGAGGGTCATCTGTCCTGGATTGCCTCTGTTTCCAGTTCCTGTGTGTACCAGTATACATCCTTTGGTCTAGCTGGATTTGTAAGGTAGAATTGGGATGATGATAGTGGGGAGGAGGAAGCATTGAAACTAGAGTAAAGTTGTATGTTTCATCATTGCTACACAGCACCTTGACTTGCTCATCTCCTCCCTGCGACCCTTCTGTGAGGGGATCTCCACTTGCCTACAGATGGGCTTTGGATCCCCACTCTGCACTGCCCCTCATTCACAGTGATAATAATATTTTTGTTCTTTGATGCCTGATACCTGAACCCATCAACATCTCATGATCACACAGGGTAGTGTGCTTCTTCCATGTGGGATTTATTGCTTCTCAGCTAAATGGCCTCTTTATTTTTAAGCCATTAAGACCCTAGGTGCTATATCTTTTGATAGCCAGGCACTACCAGCTTTCTTCACCACATTTGCTTACGCACCTGTGTTGTCTTCAGCGATCGTGTTGGGAAGGTGAGCCTTATGGAATGCCAGTTTAATAGAACAAGTGTTCTTGCATTGAGGGAGTACTTGAGTAGAGGCCCAATGTCCATCTGCTACGTTAATACTATAAATATATGTACATAGATCGATTATTTCCCCATTGTCATATATAAATATGTTTGCATATGTACATGCCTGTATTTAGACCTCTATAAATGTCCTTTGCCTTCTAGTTCTTTCCTCTATTTCCTTTTACTTTTATCTTGTCCCACTATCATGCTCAGCCTTCATTTGGGTTTCAGTAATTCCTCTCAGTTACATTACCCTTGAACAAGCCCTACCAGGCCTTTTACACCCTCCTCATCACTGATTTTGGATCACTTGTTATTCCATTGTCCCTGGGATTTATTAACACCACTTCCTTTCCCCCACCTCTCCCTCTACTATGTCCCCTGGAACCTTCGGTCCTGTTGTTTTCTCCTCCAGATTGTTTATCCAGACTCTTTTATCTAGACAGACCTGCAGAGATAATACTATGCACAAACCAAGACAGAGCAAAACAAAGCAACAAAAAAGAAAATAGTTCAAGGTCTATTGACATTTAGGAGTGTTTTCTGGTGGAGTCTGATGGAGTGCCACACCATGGCCCCAAAGTCTATTTTTGGTATTCCCTCGAGACGTCCTTGCTCTGCTCCCCTTGCTGTTCTGTTGCACGCCTTTAGTGTTTTGCCTCGGTGTGGTGGGGTCTGATCAGGCATAATTCCCTCACTGTGTATCCAGTGTTGTCCCCTATAGGGCTATGGGCCAGTGAGGGATGTCATGTCTCATAGTGGGGTTGACCATATGGCCCTCTCTAGCTATTGGCTGCTCTGAGCAGGGATATCATCTTCAAGTCTTGGTGGGCCAGGATGTGCTCCACTCTCTCTTCCTCCCCCCTCATTTGCTCCTGTGTGCTCTGATCAGACATGTCCCTCTCCCTGAGCTGTAGCTTCAGTGCTGCCCCTAAGGTAAATTCTTCAGGGGGCAGGGGTGGTTGTCCACATAGTTGGGATTGGGGCCTGTCTCTCAGACCCCTCTACTGGTTCCCTGCTTCATGCCAGTATGTTGCATTCACATCTTAGAGCACCGCTTTGTAGTCTGGTCCCTCTTTCCCTGAGAAGATATGAATAATACACTCCCCTTGGGGGAGTTAGTGCCCTGTTCCCCAACTACTCATTTGTTTTTGTTTTTTCTCTCTTTCCCCTTCCTTTTTAGTTGTCTACCATATGTATTCCTGGATTTGGTCTGGTCCCTGCCATACTCCCTGAACCTGAACCCAGGAATGTTTATATACAATAGTTTTTTCCCTAAGCTCGTTTTGCACTTTTTTTTTTTTAAGCTTTCCTCATCAGACTCATATAGTACTTCTCATTTTCTGCTTGGCTTACTTCGCTTAGTATAATTTCCTCCAATTCTTTCCAATGTGCTTCATGCATTCATCACTACTTTTTTTCTTATTTTTTAATCATTTTATTGGGGGCTCATAGAATTCTTATCACAATATGTTCTTGATCCATTGTGTCAAGAACATATGTACATTTGTTGCCATCATCATCCTCAAAACATTTGCCTTCTATTTGAGCCCTTAATATCTGCTGCTTATTTTCCCCCTCCCTCCCCACTGTCCCCTACCTCATGAACCCTTCATCATTAATAAATTATGATTATTTTGTCATATACTACACTGTCCGATGTCTCCCACCGCCTTCTTCTCAACTGTCCCTCCCCCAGGGAGGAGACTATATGTAGATTCTTGTAATCTTGTAGATTCTTGTAATCAGTTCCCCCTATCCACCCCACATTCTCTCCACCCCACTCTCACCACTGGTCCTGAATGAGTCATCTGTCCTGGATTCCCTGTGTTTCCAGTTGCTATCTGTACCAATGTACATCCTCTGGTCTAGCCAGATTTGTAAGGTAGAATTGGGATCATGATAGTGGAGGAGAGGAAGTATTTAAGAACTAGAGGAAAGTTATATGTTTCATCGCTGCTACCCTGCACTCTGACTGGTTCATCTCTTCCCCACAACCCTTCACTAAGGGGTGTCCGATTGGCTACCAATGGGCTTTGAGTCTCCACTCTGCACTCACCCACATTTTCAATGATATGATCTTTTGTTCCTTGATGCTTGAAACCTGATCCCTTCGACAGCTCATGGTCACACAGGCTGGTGTGTTTCTTCCATGTGGGCTTTATTGCTTTTGAGCTAGATGGCCACTTGTTTATCTTAGAACCTTTAAGAACACAGACGCTATATCTTTTGATAGCTGGGCACCATCACTTTTCTTCACTACATTTGCTTACACACACGTTTGTCTTCATTGATCGTATCAGGGAGGTGGGCACCCATTGATATGATTTTTAGTTCTTTCATGTCTGATAACCAGTCCCTTCTGCACCTTGTGGTCAGACAGGCTGTGTGCTTCTTCCATGTTGGCTTTGATGCTTCTCAGCTAGATGGCCGCTTGTTTATCTTCAACGCTTTAAGATCCCAGACGCTTTGATAGCCACGTACCATCAGCCTTCTTCACCACATTTGCTTATGCACACATTTTTCTTCAGCAATCATGTCGAGAATGTATGCATCCTGGAATGCCAATTTAATAGAACAAAGTGTTCTTGCATTGAGTAAGTGGAGGCCTAATTGTTTTATTAGGAGTTCACACAACTCTTATCACAATTCATACATACATCAGTTGTGTAGAGCACATTTGTACATTCATTGCCCTCATCATTCTCAAAACATTTCCTCTCCACTTAAGCCCTTGGCATCAGGTCCTCATTTTGTCCCCTCCATCCCCGCTTCCCCCTCCCTCATGAACCCTGGATAATTTATAAATTATTATTTTGTCATATCTTGCCTTGTCCGACATCTCCCTTCACCCACTTTTCTGTTGTCCACCCCCTAGTAACAAGGTCAAATGCAGATCCTTGAAATCGATTCCTCCTTTCCAACCTACTCTCCCTCTACGCTTCTAGTAGTGCCACTCTCACCACTGGACCTGAAGAGATCATCCACCCTGGATTCCCTATGTTTCTGGTTCCTATCTGCACCAGTGTACATCCTCTGGTCTAGCCAGACTTGCAAGGTAGAAATCAGATCATGATAGTGCAGGAGGATGAAGCATTTAGGAACTAGAGGAAAGTTGTATTTTTCATTGTTGCTACATCACACCTTGACTGGCTCGCCTCCTCCCCTACACCCCTCTGCAAGGGGATTCCGGTGACTGACAAATGGGCTTTGGATCTCCAATCTGCACCCCGCCCCCCTACCTCATTCACTATGGTAAGATTTTTTGTTCTGATGATGCCTGATACCTGATCCCTTCAACACCTTGTGATCGCACAGGATGGTGTGGTTCTTCCATGTGGGCTTTGTTGCTTCTGAGCTAAGTGGCTGCTTGTTTGCCTTTAAGACACCAGACGCTATACCTTTTGATATCCGGGCACCATCAGCTTTCTTTGCCACATTTGCTTATGCACCCATTTGTCTTCAGCGATCATATCATGGAGGCAAGCACAAAATGTTATGATTTTTTGTTCTTTGATGCCTGATAACTGATCCCTTTGGCACCTTGTGATCACACAAGCTGGTGTGCGTCTTCCATGTGGGCTTTGTTGCTTCAGAGCTAGATGACCACTTGTTTATCTTCAATCCTTTAAGACCCCAGACGTTATATCTTTTGATAGCCGGGCACCATCAGCTTTATTCACCACATTTGCTTATGCACCCGCTTTGTCTTCAGCAGTTGCGTTGAAAAGGTCAGCATCACAGAATGTCAATTTAATAGAAGAAAGTATTCTTGCATTAAGGGAGTACTTGAGTGGAGGCCCAATGTCCTTCTGCTACCTTAATACTAAACGTATAAATATATGCACATAGATCTATTTACCCATCCTCATATATAAATATATTTGCATATATACATGTCTTTATCTAAACCTCTATACATGCCCTTTGTCTCCTAGCTCTTTTCTCTATTTCCCTTGACTTTCCTTCTGTCCCACTATCATGCTCAGTCCCGACCAGGGTTTCAGCAAATCCTCTTTGTTACATTACCCTTGATCATGCCCTACCAGGCCTCCCAGCCCATCCTCACCACTGATTTAGATCACTTGTTCCCTTGTCCCTGGGTTTGTTAACACCACTACCTTTCCCCCCACCTCTCCTATGTCCCTCCTGAACTGTCGGTCCTGTTGTTTTATCCTCCAGATTGTTCATCCAGCCTATCTTATTTAGAAAGACCAGCGGAGATAATAACATGCACAAAAACAAGACATAAAAATACCAAGGAACAATATACAACCAACCAACAACAATAAATCAATGACAAAAAAAAACACAAGAAAGAAAAGTTTGTAGTTAGTTCAAGGATTGTGTGTTGGCCTTTAGGAGTGTTTTCCAATTCAATCAATTGGGGTACCACACCCTAGCCCCAAAGTCCACCTTCATCATTCCCTGAGGACCTCGCCGTTCCATTCCCTTACTATTCTGTTGCACCCCCTTAGTGTTTTGCCTCGGTGTGGCGGGATCAGGTCAGGCGTAGTTCCCACACTGTGTCTCCAGTGTTGTCCCCGGTAGAGCTATGGGTCAGTGAGGGGCGTCATGTCTCATAGTGGGGCTGGCCATGTGGTCCTCTCTGTGGACTGGCTGCTCTAATCGGGATAATCGTCCTCAAGACCTGGTGGGCCAGGATGTGCTCCACTTTCTCCTCCTCCCCCTTCATCATCACCCATGTGCTCCCATCAGATATGTCCCTCTCCTGGAGCTGCAGATTCAATGCCGTCTTTTGAAATAAGTTCTTCTGGTGGGAGGGCCAGGCGTCCTCTTAGTATTTGTCATCACTGCTTTTTAGTGATGTGTAGTACTCCATTGTATGTATATACCAATGTTTTTAATCCAATCATTTGTTGGTGGAAATTTGGGTTGTTTCCAACTCCTTGCATTCGGATTTGTACCCTTGTGGAACTGCTGTTCAGGTCCTTTGCCCACCTCCTCGGTGGGCAATTAGTTTTTTTTTTCTCTTTGGAAACTAGCAGAGTATTGTAGATTTTAGTAATAAGGCCTTTGTCTGATGTGTCAGGCTAAAGATGTTTTCCCAGTCCGTGGGCTCTCTTATTACTCTCTTGGTGAATTATTTTGATGTACACAGATGTTTTATCTTCAGTGTATCCCACATGTCAATTTGTGACTCATGTGCATTTGTGTCCTTCCCTGTTTCTGCTATCCCATGTATTCCCAGTGCCAAAATTCTCAGATTGGTCCCAGTTCCCTTATTGATGGACCTAATAGTTTGGAGTTTTACCTCAAGGTCTGTGATTTACCTTGAGTTTATTCTTGTGCATGGAGTCAGATAAGGGTCATGCTTCATTTTTCTGCAGGTAGATATCCATTTTTCCAACACCGCTTGTTAAAGAGGGTACCTGCTTTTGATATTTTGGGGGCTTTATCAAAAGTGAGTTGTCTGTATGCTGATGATTTTATTTCTGGGTTTTCAGTTCTTTTCCAGTAGTCTAAGTATCTGTCATTATACCAATACCTCCTAGTTTTGACCATGATGGCATTATAATATGTGCTAAAGTCAGGTAAAGCAAGCCCTCCCACTGTGTCCTTCTTAGGGAGTCTCTGCTAATTCTGGGCTTCTTCCCTCTCCATATGAATTTGGTAATCAGTTTTTCCATTTCTTTCAAGAAAGATGAGGGTAATTCTCTCAGGATTGCATTAAAGTTATATAGTGCCTAGGAGAGAACTGACATCTTTACTATATTGAGTCTTCTGATCGACAAAAATGGGATCTTCTCCCATTTGTTGAATCACTCTTGGTTTCTTGTAATAGTGTTCCATAGTTTTCCTCATATAAATCTTTTGTTCTTTTAGTCTGCTATTTCCCTAGATATTTTAATTTGTGCTTGGCTATTGTGATGGGTACCACCTTTTTGACCTCCTCTTCTGTTATTTTAGCTGATATGTATAGCAGTCCAGTGGACTTCTGTTTGTTGATCTTGTATCCTGCCACTCTTTTGGATCTTTTGGGATTTTCCATTTATAAAATCATGTCATCTACATATAACGATAGTTTTACCTCTTCCTTCCCCAGATGAATACCTTTGATGTCTCTCCTTTGCCTTATGCTGCGAGCTAAAACCTCCAGTACGATGTTAAATAAGACTGGGGACAAGGGGCATCCTTGTCTGGACCCTTTTTCTGTGGAATTGTGTTCCTCTTTTCTGCATTGACTACCATGTTGGCTGTTGGTTCTTCATATATAGCTTGTATTGTCTTGAGGAATTGTCCTTCCATTCCTATCTCCTGACGTGTCTTAAAAAGGAATTGGTGTTGGATGTTGTCGAATGCTTTTTCCACATCTATCAATATTATCATGTGGTTCTTAGAGTTTTTCATGTCAATGTGGCACATGATACTAATGGTCTTTCGTATGTTGAACTATCCCTGGTATGAATCTTGCTTGGTCATGGTGAATTACCATATATACTCGTGTATAAGCTGAATTTTTCAGCACAAAAATGTGCTGAAAAACTGGGGTTTAACTTATACGAGGTGTAATATCTCACAGGTGATTGTCGTTCCTCCGCTGTTCATTCAAAGCCCCACTGATACTGCAGGGCTTTGAATGTTTGTTACTCACATCTAACCAATCAGAGCCATC
Organism: Tenrec ecaudatus; assembly: GCF_050624435.1. NCBI lineage: Eukaryota > Metazoa > Chordata > Mammalia > Afrosoricida > Tenrecidae > Tenrec > Tenrec ecaudatus. Next base: position 253,831 of record NW_027457666.1, on the reverse strand, counting down.
CTATGACGTGGAAGGCTCCAATTTGCAGAAGCACCCATAGTGATTCACTTACGCTGCCAGCTGAACTGGTCAGGATGTGTCAGTGGCTGCGCTCCGTCTCTCCCCTCTGGTCTCTGTGTTAATTCACATCCTGCATTTCCCACCATAGGCTTATACTCAAGTCATCAGTTTTTCTAGTTTCCCAGGTACCTAGGCTTATACTCAGGTCGGCTTATATTCAAGTATATATGGTATTCGTTTTATATACATTTGTATTCTATCGGCAAGTATTTTGTTAACAATTTTTGCATCTGTGTTCATTAAGAATATTGGTCTGTAGTTCTCAATTCTTGTAGGATTCCTGCCCTGTTTGGGTATCATATTTATACTTGCTTCAAGAGGTTGCCGTCTTTTCTATGTTCTGGAAGATTTTGTGTAGGATTGGTGTCATTTCTTCCCTAAATGCTTGGTAGAATTGTCCTGTGAAGCCATCTGGTCCAGGGAATTTGGGGTTGGTAATCCCTTGATATCCTTGTCTATTTCTTCTATTGCTATGGGTCTATTGACATTCTTGATGTTCCTCTGGGAAATTCGAGGGAGGGATTGTTTTTCAAAATTTGACCATGTCTTCCAAGTTGTTGAATTCATTGGAGTACAGTCCTTCGTAATACTCTTTAATTATCATTTTGAATTCATTAGAGTCTGTTGTAATGTCCCCTCTCTCATCCCTCATTCTTGCTATTGAAATTTGTTCCCGTCTTTCTTTGGTTAGGTTTACCCACGATATGTTGATTCTGTTTATCTTTTCAAAGAACCAACTTTTAGCAGCATTAATTTTTTCCATAGTTTTCTTATTTTCCCTCTCCTAAATCTCAGCCCTGATTTTTATTATTTCTTTTCTTTTGCTATTAGCACGATTGTGCTGTTGACTCAGCCCTAGTTGCTGTAAATTGTGCCAGCATATCAATCATATGGCTTTCTTCCTTTCTCAGGTGTGCATGTATTGCTATGAAACTTCCTCTGATAACTGCCTTTGCTGTGTCCCATAAGTTTTGGTACGTCTTATTCTCATTCTCATTGGTTTCTAGAAATTTCCTAATTTCATCTATGATCTGAGCCAGTACACACTCCTTTTTCAGTAGAGAGTTATTCATCCTCCAATTGTTTGCCTTGTTTTATTCATCTTCCTTTTGCTGATTTCCAGCCTTATGGCACAGTGGTCAGTGAGAGAAGTCTATATGATATCAATGTGCTTAAATTTATGCAGATTTGACTTATGCCCCAGCATGTGGTCTATCTTCGAATATGTGCTATGTGGGCTTGAAAAGAATGTGAAATATTTTGTATTTTCATGAAAAGCTCTGTAAATATATATCAGGTCAAATTGACTAATTGTAGTGTTTAGATCTCTGGCCTCCTTGTTGAGTTTCTTTCCCTGTGATATTTCTTTCTCAGAGAGTGGTGTATTGAAGTCACCTACTATAATTGTTGAGGCTGTGACTTCCTTTTTCATATTTTGAAGCATTTGTTTGACGTATTCAGCAGGTCTGTCATTTGGGGAATATGTTTACAATGCTTAGTGGTTCTTTGCCTACTGCTCCCTTGAGCATTATATAGTGTTCCTCATCTCTTTTTATGGTTTGCACTTTGAGGTCAGTTTTATCCAAGATTACGATTGCAACCCTTGGTTTTTTTTTTAATTGCTGTTTCTTTGGTATGTTTTCCTCCAGCATTTGATTCTCAGCCTAGTTTTGTTTGTAGTCTTGACATGTGTCTCCTGTTGGCAGCAGATTGATTAGTTGTATTTCTAAACTAGTCTAAACTAGTCTGCTAGCCTCAGTCTTTTAATGCCTGAGTTTAGTTCATAGATATTCAGGGGTATTATTTCCATCCGTGGACTCTGTGATGTCATCTTACACCTTTTGTGTTGGGTGTTTTCCCACCTCCCTTTCTTTTTAATGTAGTGTGTGTGTGTGTGTGTGTGTGTGTGTGTGTGTTTCATTCTTGACTTCTTTTCACCCTTAATCCAATGCTATCTTGGGGGCTGTTTTCTCTTTGTTTCCCTCTGGGTGAGGTTGTTCTCTGTGGCAGTCTCTTACTTATGCTTGGTGAGTGCTGTTCTTCTGCCTATACTGGATCGACAAGGATCCAGGCTGGGTTTCTTCTAATGTATTCTTTGAGTTTTTCCTTCTCTAACAAGACAATTACTTCTTCATCTATCTTGATCAGTAATTTGGCTGTGTAGAGTATTCTTGGGTTTGCATTATTTTCCTTCAATTTTTGCAATGTTACTCAACAACTCTCTCCTCTTCTTCATAGTGTTCTCTGATACCCTGTTTCCCCGAAAATAAGACAGTGTCTTATATTAATTTTTGCTCCCAAAGATGCACTAGGTCTTATTTTCAGTGGATATCTTATTTTTCCATGGAGAAGAATGTGGTACACGTTTATTGTTTTATTAAAAGAGACCTCGTACTACCTGTCTGCTCTGACTGCGCTGCAGCCAATAGTGAGCTGCGTGGTGGTGCCCACCACTATGATCCAGAGTCCAGAGTTACGGTAGCTTCGGGGGTGCTGATTTTTGGGGAGGTCTTATTTTTGGGAGATGCCTTATATTTCAGCCCGAGGCAAAACTGTAAGTAGGTCTTATTTTGGGGGGATGTCTGACTTTTGGGGAAACATGATAGGTCTGAGCATATTCTTATTTGGGAAACTATGTGATTGCTTGTTTTTCCCTAGCTCTTCTCATGATTTTCTCCTTTTCCTCAAAGTTGGATAGTAAGTATGATGTGCCTTGATTTCTTCTTGGGTTTCAATCTGACTGGTGTTCTTTCAGCTTCCTGAATGGTTGCCAGGTTTTCATTCATTAAGCTCGGGAAGTTTTCCTCCAAGAATTTCCTCTCTGTTGCAGTTGACTTCTTTGTGGTGTCTTCCTCTGGTAATCCAATAATTCTAATGTTGTTCCACTTCATAGCATCAGACCTGGCTTTTAGGTTCTCTTCAGCTTCACTAATGATCTTATTAGATTTTTGTTCGCATTTAAAGTCTCCTTGGCTGTCCTCTAGGTCACTGGTGCAATTATCTGCCTCCTCCAGTCGATTCTCGAGGTCTGCGTGTCTGCTACTAGTTTTTGTTATCTCTTCCCTGATCTCTTGTATTTCCCTTTGGTGTATGGACTTAATCTCCTCTTTCATTTCATCTTTTTTCTGTATTGTTTTTCTCATATCCTGTATTACTGCAAGAAGTATTCTGAAAAATTCTTTATGTGGCAGATAAATATCTGCTTCTTCTATGCATGTCGTTCGGTTCAGGACATCTCTGCCATTGAAGTTTGTTTCTCATGTTTTTTTGTTGAGGTCATTGGGCCTGATTGCTGTTTGTTTTAGAGGAGCCAGGTGCCATTTTTCAGGGAGTCAAAGAGCACTGGCTCTCTCTGGGAGACTCGTAGGAAAGCTTCTTCGAACTGCTACAGCTAATTTCACTATGGAATTAGCCAACCACTTTATCCTCCTGTGGCTTCACTCTTTCCCTAGTCAACAAGTTGGATGGGCCTCTCCGGAGATGCTGGTTGGGTTGTTGTGGATCCACGAGGATGGTGCTTTACTGGGTGATCTCACAAGAATCCATGATGGTGTGGCCCATGACGGCTTGGGTTGCCACAGGTGGCATGCAAAGGTGCCCGCTGCAACAGGAGTGTCACAGAAATCTGGTTGGTTGCCTGCTTTGGTATAGAGCACCGTGAATGGTGGGCGGAATTTCCCTGATCAGGTAGATCACTGCATAGGTTAGGCAGAGGTTCCCACTGCTCCGTGGAAAGCTGGTGAGTGTTTGATAAGCTTTCTTAGTCTGTGAGGCACTACAGCAGGCGGGAGGAAGCTCCCTCAGTAACGTGGGACCACAGAGGATGGATAGGAGCTCCCCAAGGCACACAGGCAGGATTTCCCCCAAAGAAGGGGTGCCGAATTTCTCCAGCCATGTCTTAAGCACTACAGAGGACCAGCAGGTGGTCTTTTCCAGGGAAGAAGTTGGGCAGGATATCCCCTGTTGGAGTGTGGGTGGGCTTTCCCAGCTTCCGGTTATGCTGCAGAGGGAGGAGCTCGCCCAGCAGGGTTGAGTGCAGGCATTAATGCCCTAGGCTAAGGGTAGTGGTCAGGATGTTGGCAGTGCTGTGTGAGAGAAAGGGGAAGAGAAAAAGAGAAGGAAAAAAACAGCCCACTGAGACAGGGGGATAGGGGGGAATAGAGAGAAGAGAGGGAAACTGAAGCATCAATATAAATGAACCTGATCCTTGACCATGGGGCTGGAGGGGTTTAATCCCTGCCCTGAGATGGTGTCAAACTGTGGCTGTGTTGAGATAAAGCCCCTGTGTTGGCTACAAATGATCCTGGCTCCAGCCAAGACAGTGGCCGGGCCAAGGTAAGGTGACCAGATTTTAACATTGGTATAGCGGGACACCATTGATAAAACTCATATCCTGGTGAAATTGCCACATGGCAGCCGAAAACCGTACATACCCTCACTTGTTGTCCATTCTTTCCAAAAATTGGGACTTTTTAAAAACACCATAGACACGAGAAAAAATGTTTAAAAAGCGGTACGTCTGGTCACCTTAGGCTAAGGTCAAACCCTAGCTGGCCTCCATTGTGGTAAGCCAAAAGACCCAGCTCCTTAAAACCTATTGGATCTCTGCCTACTTATCTTTCTGATGCTCCTTCTGCGACCTGGCGGTGTGGAATTTCCCTCTTAGTGACTCTCCTGCACAGATTTCTGTGGAGTTCCTCTGCTATGTGTTACTCAGTCGCCATCTTCCTGGAAGTCTCTACCATCCATTTCTTAACAGATTTTTGTGAGAACTTTTTTTTCTCTCCCACTTAAAATTAATATACTTTTCCCCTCAAGAGACTGTAATTTACCTTTGTAAATTACAGAAAAAGGGCTTCAAAAATTCATGGAAAATTCCTTTACCTTTTAATCCTATTTCCATGAGCTATTTGTGGCTCACTCATACATGTTATTCCAGTTACTATGACTCCACAAGAAATTATCGCCAACACTTAATGGCCTAAAATAGCAATTAAATATGCTCATAGATTTTATATTTTGTGGGAAGGAACTCAGACATAGCATAACAAACATGTTTCTTCTCTGCCCTATGATGCCGGGGCCTCAGCTACACACCTTACTGGCTAGACCAGAAATGTCTGAAAGCTCGCTTACCATGTGGCTGCCTGATGGGCCAGTTTGGGCTTCTTCACAGTTCAATGTCTAGTGTCCCTCCAGAGTACGTTTCCTAAAGGAGAAACCAGGTAGAATCATACTCCTATAGTCCCTGGGAGCACTGCTGCCGTATTCATTAGGTCTGAAGAGTCCCAAGTCCCCCATCCCCAGGTGCACAAAAGGGAAAGTGACCACACACCTCACATTCCTTCACGAAGGGATCTAGGGTCCCTGAGTAAACCGCATGGAGTGCATAGCTGACCTCTGGCTACATCAAGGAGAAGAATCCTACGTAGCTCCATCAATCAAGGCCGATTGCCACAAAATAGAGATCAGGCATGCCTCCACCCTCCATCATTCTTTACCCTTTTCTGATAGTAACTGTTTCTTCCACAGCATTCTACTTTTGTGCTGTGTTCTATAATCCATTGCACTGGTCGCACAGAGCTCACAGGCAATACTCACAATTAAGGGAGCTTTTTAGAGAACTTAATGGGTTACTACAAGCCAAGATCAGAAAACACTAAGGATACAGTCATTGGTCCACAGTATCATCTCGCCTCAATCAAGTCTTTCTCTAGTCCTTAGTCTCTGTGTTGCTCTTCAATTCTGTCTCGTGTCTCCTTGCCTCAGCCTCTGACTTTGCCTTGTTCTTTCAGTCTGTCCAGTAATTTCTGTTTCACAGCCTCTGGTTCCTCTTGTCTTTAGACAGAGATCTCATTTGTTCTCCACTGGTAATTCTTTATCCCTTAAGTTCATGGGATTCCTCTCTGTTCCTGTTCTAAGATAACACATCCCTATGGCCAGGGAAGTGGCAACGAAAATGAACCAGTCCACTCTGTTTTGTGTTAGACATGCCCTATTTGCAAAGTCCCACCTAATCATCAATGGGAATCACAAAGACCTAGACAGAAGAGCCATGCCAAGAGACTTCACACCACGATAGTCCCACAGACAGGCGCTTCTTGCCTTCTTACCCTTAAATCTACAAGTGAGAGCTGTGTCTTGGGAGATTCGCCTCTAAACCCTGGCAACCAAGTGTGCTTTTTACAGTGCATTTCCTCAACTCCTGTGCAGACAGACCACTGCAGCCAGGTGCAGATTCAGGGCAGCCTCCCAGCATTGCCTGTCTGTCCTGCAGCCCCCACTCTATGTGCCTCATTGGGCCTCAGCCATCCATGTGGCCTTTCTGCTCTGCTGGGTGGCATTCTGTTTTAAGATGATGGCAACGCCTTGACAGTCAAAGCTGCAGAACCCTCTGGAGAAAGGACACCAGTGAGTTGCGTTTCTTGCCCACACCCCATCACTGTGGTGGACTTGCACACATTCCTGTTGAGTCAGATGTTGGTGATCTGCATTTCTCCTCCACAATCACTTCACTTTAAAAAAAAATTTAGCCCCTGCTATGATTCTAGTGATAGAAGGCGATGTAGGATTTAAGAAAGCTGAATTATCCCTGTCATGTTTAACTCACTGCATAGTTGGAAACTTATAGTTTGAATGTTACATGTTTGCTGTCAGGAATTGAATTTCCTTTCCACTGGGCATCCTGCAGACCCTGCGGTGCTGCATTGCTCCTTGGGCCTTGCTGTGTAGCATGGGGATTGCAGGGCCATCTCTACTCTGCTTATAGGACCTGCAGGACCGCAATGATGAGTTGCAGGCTGCGCTGGAAGGCCTACAGACATGGATGCACAAGACACAGAGTAGCCCATCTAGTTTCCGGCCAGATGGATGCCTGCCCCCAGCAGATTGCTCCGAAGGTAGAGGATCTTCTTGGGGAAAGGGTGGAGTCCTTGTTCCAGCAAACTGGGCTATCTCTCAGACCTACCCGTAGTTTGTGTCATGGGCCACTTCCAAGCATCAGAGGGTATATTGAGGCACAAACACCTGCCCCAGACACACTGGCACCACCCGGCTGAGTTCCTTGTAGCTGGGAATTTATGGAAGGGGATGGGGGCTTTATCAACTGTAATGAAATGGCAGCAGTTATGTGATCTCACAATGACCTCATGAGAGGCATGTCCATCACTCCTAGATGTTCCAAAGCCACCTCCAGAGTTGTGATTAAGATGAAGGGACTTGGTGGTGAGGTTTCAGCATAGGCTAGAGACAGAGAGAGTGAGGGTATGTGACAGTAAATAAAGGAGCTATATTTCCTTTGCCCAGGTCACAGACCAGTCTCTATACAGATTGTCCTCTGAGCTGTAAGCTGGTTGATGTGAAAACTCTTTTAATAAAAGAGATAAATTATATCTAAAACATATTAATGACTCCCTGATGTTCAGAGAGAGCTTGAGATTTGTCCCCTTGAGTGTCAGAATTCGTCAGAATAGACCTGTGCCAGCGGCGCCTGCGCAGGACACAGGTCAAGCACTGGAAGCAGTTGGGACCTGTGTGCATAGGCGTGCATATCTGCTTAAAAGTAGATATCTCTGGCTTCAGGATCCTCTTAGTGCTGAGGTTTATGACAAATTCCACCTACAGTGTAGACTGTGTTTGATTAATCTCAGCTCCTTCAAAAGACAAGAACAAGGAGGTAACACAGCTGCCCTAGAGTTTTGTCATAGTCCTGTATAGCCAGGGGTTGGTTCTTGGATCAGTGCCCCCAACTGTGCATCAGCAGACACCGTGGCAAGTCTCTCAGCCCTGCTGCCAAAGCTCTGATACACAGTGGTTTTGTGTGCTAAGTTTTGGCCACTCCCTCACCCCAGGGAGATCTGTGGACACTGACAGGCCACTCCCTCACCCCAGGGAGATCTGTGGACACTGACAGGCCACTCCCTCACCCCAGGGAGATCTGTGGACACTGACCTGTGGATCTTTGGCAGTCGAGCATTTTGCATCCTCCTCCCTCCCAGTTTTGTAGTGCTCTAAAGCTATTTATTTAATAAAATGTAAATGAATTATAGCTAAAAGAGCCAACCTGGGAACCTTAAGTTTTCTCTGAATGTGGGTACAGCGTCTTTGGACCCCAACATAACCTGCTCACCTGCAAATGGCAGATTGGTGTCTTGAAATCCTGTGAGTCAACAGCCAAAGGCCATTAGACTCATTTGGGAAATGTGGGATGGAGCCTGACACAGCCAGCTGCACCACATCCAGAGATGCCAAGGGTGCTGTGACATCCATTTAAGGCATCCTACGTATTCTTCCACACAACAGACAGGTCAGCCATCCCCAGGGAAATGGACACTGTGTCCCCTCAACTACACAGAATTTATGGCCCTCAGCACGAACCACTGACCCAAAACCTGGGAGACAAGGCCCTGAAGTCTTGGGTCTGCTCGAGACTGGGGACTGCGGCACCAGATCACAGACCTAGGCTTCATGCCATCGCTAATGAAACCTAGCAGTTTCACAATGTGGCCTTTTTATGTACTGTCCTCCCATCCCTCTGATGGAAACCATTTTAGAAGCAGCACCAAGGCTCAGTTGACCCTTCCGATGTTTGTCTGCTGCTGAGAGAATAGTAAGAAGCTGGGTTGCAGTAAGCCTAGTGATGTGGACTGTCCAGCCTCACGGACCTCCTGTCAGCCCAGGTGACTGCGCAAGTTGACAGTTCTCAGTTTCCAAGGCAAAGTAATTCTTTCCAGAGGTTCTCATTCAGGTTTTTGTCTTGTCCCTTATGTCAAAGTTTGTCACCATTTTCAGGGTGACAATGAGAGTAGAGGATGACTTTGCCACGTCCCATCCTTGACACTGCAAAATGAAGACTGAGTCATGGCATAAATGCAATTCTGAGTCTCAGACCAGCTCTCTTCCAAGCCCTAGCAACACACGTAGTTCAAAGATGTGCCTTGTGTGCCTGGTGTGCGGAGTGGTGATTCAGGTCGGAAAGCGAGTCCTTGCAGTGCTCTCAAGCACCATTCCTCATTCCACACGTATGGAATGTGCCTGACTGCTTTATTTATTATTATTATTATTGTATTTTAAAATCATTTTGTTGGGAGATCTTACAAGTATAACATTCCATAGTTAAATCACATCAAACAGTGTTGTACAGTTGCTACCACAATCCGTTTCAAAACATTTTCTTTTTCTTGAACTCCTTGATATCTGCTCCCCATTTATTCCCTCCTTTGCCCACCATACCCCGCCCCAGGAAACCTTACTTTATTTTTTTCCATATCTTGCACATCCAATATATCCACTCACATACAATTCTGTTGTTCGATCCCATTGAGTGGGGTTATTCAGTCATCAGTGCTCTCAGCTCCCTGTTATCTCCTCCCCCCTTCCCGTACCCTCAGGGAACCGTTACTCCATTTATTGTTTCTGAAGGGTTATCTATCTTAGCTTTCATGTATCAAATGATATTAAATATACGATGAACCTACATCAAATCTGATATGATTAAAGAGGCAAAACAAATAAAAACCATAATCATAAGGGGAGGGAATATTAAGGAACTAGAGGATAATTATGTAGTTCATCAGTGCTATACCACACCCTGGATTTATCATCCCTTCCTGTGTCCCTTCTGAGCGTGACTGTCCAATTACCAGAGGGGCTGTGATTTCTGGGTCTCTACTACATCCATGCCCCTTCACATCAATTTGGTTGCTTATCTTTTGAACTTCTGATACCATTTCTCCTCAACACCTCATGATCACACAGGCTGGTGTGCTTCCTTGTGGGCTGTTTCTTACCTGCTAGTTGGGCACTTATTTAACTGCAAAGCATCTAAGACCCCATATGCTATTAATAACCAGGCACCATCAGCTTTTTTCAACCACATTTGCTTATGCACCCATTTTGGCTTCAGCAATCATCTGACCAGTTTATCGAGCAACACACAGACTTACTGCCATCAAGTTGATGCCAACTCATAATGACCCTATAGGACATGGGAGACCTGCCCCTGTGGGTTTCTGAGACTGTAACTCTTGATGGTGGTTTCAAACTGCTGACATTTCAGATCACAGTCCAATGCATAAACACCATGCCACCAGAGCTCCTACATATCCTGAAACCCAGCATTATTTGTGTGATATAATAATGTGGAGGAGGAGGAGGCCAATTTGAAGTCTTTAGCTAATAAACAGGCCACGAGGTGTGTCTGGCCACCTTCACACACAGTGAGGCTCATTCCCAGGCATCACACTGCCCAGAGGCATGTGTCACCAGGTCACCCCACTTCTTCCATCTCCCCACCTCCTCTATGATCCTGGCATCACCAGGGAATAAACTTGAAGTGAAGTACAAGGGGGCCTTACATTCATGGACAATTCCATTATCTTTTTCTTCCGTGTTCTGGAGGTTTTTTGAAGTCCCTTCACATGATATCACTGCCACTTTGTAGGAACTTGAAGGGTGTGATGGGCTGCAGGAGCCTCCTGAGCAATCTGTTCTGGGGAAAGTGTGAAATGGTTCTAAATGAGTGTTTCCTAACGTGGGCAATGCTGCCCCCTGGGGGGCACTGGAATAATCCGTGGGAGCTGCCAAAGCAAATAACCTACACCCTATCCTGGATTAGGGATGGGCTATTGTATAAAAGTTAATTGCCAGAGGGTTGCTGGGTAACTATTTTTCTGAAAATTGGACAGCTGACCAAATAAGTTTGAGATCCTTTATTCTACATGGATACAACATAGCAGATCACCAGTGATGCGTGCTGTTGTACGCCAGTGCGGCAGGACTCCACCATCACTGCCTTTCCCTTGAAAAAGCACATGTAGAATCTGTGCTTTGTTGTCCCTTGGGAATAGGAAAGCTGTAAGAAACCTGTAATGTCCTCACTGAGCTAAGCTGAGATTTCCTCTTCTTCGCAGGCTTTTTCACATGCGTTACAGCTCCTACTCCAGTGAGCCTCGAAACGGAACTCATGATGGAGCAGGTGAAAGAACGTTACCAAGACGTCAAGAGCCAGCTGGAGACGAAGGTAGGTGTGAGGGGTGCCCGAGGGGGAGCCTGGGGCTTCCTTTTGTGCACAGAGAGCCGTGCTTAGTGCTGACCCTTCTCCAGGCAGCTGCCTTGGATTTCTCTGGTTGGTGAGCGGGGGCACTAAGAAGACAGTTTGAGGGAAATACAAGCAGAAATGACTGTCAGTGCCTGGCCCAAAGTCGCTGGGGGCTGGCATGCTGAGTGCAGCCCTGCCAACTGCTGTGCGGGAATTCACACCACCTACCTCATTCTTAGCATAACTTATCCTTGGCTTTGCCTCTCTTGGGATGCTGCATAGTTTCTCAGCCAGGATTACCCTGGCTGACAAGGTCTTCTCAGATGAAGTTAACTCCTGCCTCTCCTTAGATGGTGACTAAGAGAATGTCCGCACACAGTTGCCATGTGCCGCGTTCTTTCTACTTTCAGGACTCAGAGAGCCAGCCACCCTGTTTCCACCGGGACCTCTGAGCTCCTGGGTGCAAGTTACTTACCTAAACGGAGCTTGCCAGCCAACGGCCAGACAATATCTTCTCCCACGGGAGGTTATCCGACTGGTCCAGACAAGGCTGTGCCTACATCTTGAGCACTGAGTCTTGGGGATGTCACCGCTGCCTTTTCATCCCTGACTTCTGCAGGCCTCAGCTCCTTGGCATGCCCGACAACCTTGCTGTTTCCATGTCATATTGTCAGGGGCTAATGTTTCTCTTTCCAGGTAAACTACAAGCAGGAAATTGAACTAATGAAGAAAAACTTTGAGAAGGAGAAAAGGGAAATGGAGCTTATGTTCAAAAGTGAAGTCAGCATGCTGGAGAGCCAGAGAGCAGACCTGGAGGCGCTCCATGCACAGTCTCAGGATGCCCTTTGCAGCCTGCAGGGGCAGCTGTGGGAGATAAGGAGTGGGGGCCCACATTGCCCCAAGGAGTTGGCCACCTTAGCTCAGTGGCCAGACGAGAAGCTACGCCTGAGACACCAGCACGGACTACCACAAATCAGGTCTGCTGCCCTGTTTTCTTCTGGGTCCTCCTTCAGTCTGAAGTTCTTCCCAAAAACCCACATTAGATATTTAATTCAGGAAATGACTCAACTGCAGTGCATGCTAAGTGGGTAGTTTTTCTCTGGCCACAGAGAGGAAGGTAGGAAAATATAGGGCTTTGTATGAGTTGTTTTAACTTAAATTAGAAATATATATATTAAAACTTAAGTTATGAAGTAATTTAGTTTGTAGACTACTTTTAACACATTCATATTTATTTTCTGCCTCAGACATCTCTGTAGCAAAGGAACAAAGTAGCAAAGCATCTTCCTTATTTAATGTCATGTTCTAATTTTCCAGTGCACGCGGTAGCATGTGGGCAAATGGAGAAAAAGGCTAAAAGCTCCTTTGCAATAGGGAGGCCAGTTATCTGCGAAGGTAGCTTTTCAAAGCTGTCCTAAGCGAAAGGAGCCCTGCTGGGGCTTTGGGTTAGCATCAGGCTGCTAACTACAAGATTGGTGATTCCAACCTCCCAACTGCTTTGTGAGAGAAAAACAGACTTGCTCCTCCAAGAAGAGGGACCATCTGAGAGCCTCGGCAGCAGTTTGCTCCATCCTGCAGAGCATAGGAGTTAGAATCAGGTTCATGGCAGCGAGTTGCTGTGTCATCACAAAGAAAAGCAATGAAAGATTTCTTTGGAAAACTGAGCGTATCAAGTAGGTTTCACTTAGTGGAATGATAACTGGTTGCTGCCAGCCCATGCCTATTTATCATGACCTCACTCTCCCACAGAGAATCTTGGCCCTCGCCAACTTGGACACCAAGCGGGCTAGAGCCCTGCTGACCAGACCTGCAAAGCCTCCTTGGGAAGCATTCTTAGCTGGGAACATGGCTCGGGTTAGAAGTGGCACTACGATGACCACAGTGGACCAAGCCATCTCCCGTGTCCTGTGACCTGGGGAGGTTGATGATCCCAGAGCCAGTCTGCCTTTCTGTCATGGTGCAAGGAAATTGAGGCAGCTTGAGTATGGGCGGTAAAGAAAATCCTGGACTACTGAATTGTACCCTCTTCTGTACCCTGCCTTTCTGTTCCCCAAAAGATGACCACACAGTGGCCTCAGACCTGGGCGTTGCAATAACACATACTGCCCGCTAGGATGATCCAGAGCTTCCTCCTGAGAATTTTGCTTCATAGTATCTGAACCTGTGAACTGTCTGGTAAAGGGCGGGCTACTGTCCAGAACACCTTATAGACCATTGCCACTATTCCCAAGCCCTCTCAGGCTCTAAGAAGCAGCAAAGGGACATGTCTGGTCCCAGGAGTTTCCTTAACTGGCTGGAAGGCTGCTCCCACCCCCATTCCCACCCCATGTCATGATTGTGAGTCGAGCCATATTGCATGACTCTGATGAGCTGAGTTACTCTTGTTCTCCCAGGCTGACTGCTCTCAGCTGGGCCTCACTCCACCTCAGTGTTATTTTCCTGGGGCTTCTAAAGGCCTCTTTCCTAGATGTTTAAAATACTTTTTAGAGTAATTTCGACTAAAGGTACTTTTTTTTTCCACTAAACTTTAGGCCAGTACTGCCCAATACAGCTTTCTGTAGTGATAGACATATCTTGTGTTTGCCTGCCCATTACAGGAGCCACTGGCCACATGGGGTCACTGAAAGTGACTGATGTGACCAAGAATCTGAGCTTTGATTTTATTCCATTTTAATCCGTCTAAATGTAAATTTAGTCCCATTTGACAAGTCGTGTCTGCTGCATTATCAACTAGATCCTGTGCATGCACTCTCTGAGCGCAGCTGGCACGAGTAGCGAGGAGTTGTGCACTTAGAACGTGCGCTTGGGCAGGCCTTTCTAACCCTGTGATACATGTGACATTCGTGTTTCTGAGCCAGGTCCATGTGAAAGTTTCTGTAGAAAGGGGGCAAAGGCTGAACTGAGCCAGAAACTCCTGTGGATGGAAGCAGCGCACTTGTTACAGCAATGGGACTGTAAAAAGAAAAAGATGCTTCAGAGGCAACTGCAGCTAGTGACAGACATGGGAGCCCAGCTGGACATGGACAAGGGATAGAGAAGAGAGGCAGAAGGAGATGCTAGCCCAGTGCAAGAAGCAGCAATGCAAGTTGGGTGGGGGGTGGAGGGTGGAGGGTGGCAGGGAGGGCTGATGAGTAAAGAGCAAGCTAAAATTTGCAAAGTGTTTGCACTTGAAAAGTTAGAAACCACATATAGGAAGCAATTAAAAGGGCTTTCCCTGGAGGCAGAGGGGCTGAAAGCCTTCTTGAAGGAGGGAAAGGCAACTGCCTCCAGGCCTGCTGAGGTCCACAGAAGTCAGAAAGGAGACGGGACCAGCAGGGTCAGAACGTGGAGAGGCTGAGTTCCTGCGTATGCCAGGGAGGCATCTCACTGCAGATCCTGTCCAGAGCCCGGTCCCGAGAGCAGCCCCACAGCCCAGAGGACCCTCTGCATAGCTCACTATCAGGGCCATCCCATCTTGGTGAATGATATAGAGGTGGCTCCTGCTCCTTTAGAGACATGGGTGATCTATGCTATCCCCTAGAGGGGCAAGGCCCATGTTCCTGGAGAAACCCGTACCTTTGGCTAGCAGCCTTGCTGGTCAGAAGCAAAGATGATCTGAGCAGCAGGAGTCCAAAGCCACAGAGCAGCCCTTACTGGACATGGCTGGACACAAGCTGCCCCTCTAGGAGCCTCTGTGTCTTGGAAGGTGAGCATGGGGTAGGGATCACTAGGACAGGACAGCAGAAATTAGAAGATGCTGTACCGATAACAGAAGGTAGAAACTGTGCTGGAGAGAGAAAAGAATGACAGAAAACCAGGCTCCTACAGCTGGAAGATAAGCTTCTGGCTAGGGAGAAAGAAGCAGACTCGAGAGAGAATAACAGGTTTGCCCTCTATCCATTCTTAAACAAGTGGAACTGAGTCATCTCAGTCCCTGATGACTTGATTGCATAACCCCCTTTCCTCCTAGCAGGCTGGTAGACTCGGCACCAGGAGAATACCACGTAGCCCAGGTGTGCCCAAGCTTACAAGCCCAGTCTGGCCTGTACTCGGGCCGTGGTGTTGCTAGGTGCTGTGTGAATGCGAAAAGAGAAATTTTCCATACAGAAACCCCCAGAACTTCACCAAGAGGACTGCTGTGGCTTAGACTCAGGTTTTCACTACCTCTGTCGGCAGGAAATCTGTGCTTGTCTCACGGGGCCCACAAAAGACTGCCCTGAACCCCATTTCATTCCTTTGGGGTCTCTGAAGGTCTCTGCCTGCCAGCTCCAAGCACCTTCCTTTAGTCCCACTGTGTGTATTTATTGAAAGTGTCCTTGGCGCAGATCTACTGCTTCGTGAATTCTGTGAGAGCCCCAAGAACTGACTGGGACACTCAGATGTTGGCCGCAGAAGCCAATGCCTTCTAGAGAAAGCTGAGCTGAGAGGGAGTTCTTAATTCCACCAGCTGGGCAGGCTGCTTGAAAGGCCACAGGTGGAACTGGCCTTCTCGCTTGAGGACTTTGGCTGGCAAATGCTCTATCTCAAAAGCCTGGGATATAGGAAGGCCTTTCCCAATATTTTCCATAGATGGACCCATGTCCCTGAGTGGCTTAAAACAACACAGATTTAATATCTTACAGTTCTAGACGCTACAGGTCAGAAATAGGTTAAAATTTAGCTAATTTCTTGACAGCTTAGTTGCATGTTAGCTAGAACTGAGAGCTAAATTGTACTCTAATCGAGGTGTCATCAGGGTTGTGCCCCTTCCAAGGGGTTCCAAGGAGAACCCATGTACTTACTTTTTCCACCTTCTAGAAGCCACTCACATTTCTTGACTCGTGGCCTCTTCCACTTTTCAAAGCGTCCAATGGCTGGCTGAATCTAAGGCTGTGCCTCTTCTGCCTCTTTCATTTAAAAGGACCCTAGTCTGTACAATAGGCCCACTAGAATAGTCCAGAATAATCTCATTATCTCACAGTCAGCTGATCAGCAGACTTAATTTCATCTTCAACTGTAATTCCCCTTAGCCATGTAACATAATATTCACAATCGGGAATTAGAACATGGATAATGTTTTACCAACTGCCATCGAGTTAATTCTGACTCATATCCACCCCAAAGGGCAGAGTAAAACTGATCCCTAGGGTTTGTGAGGCTATAAATCTTGATAGAAGCAGAAAGCCCCATCGTTCTCCTTTAGAGCAGTGAGTGGGTGGGTCTTTTAGCTGCTGGCTTTCCAGTTAGCAACCTAGAGTGAAATGCAGATGAATACAATACCAACTGCACCACCATGGCTTCCCAGAACAGTCTTTAGGAGGTCATTAATCTGCCAACCACAGCAGTGATCTGGATGTTTTTTATCTCTGATACATTCATGATCACATATCTTTGGTGTATTTAGGTGTGTATTTTTTAAAATATTCTAATGTTATATGCAATAAAAAAGTGTACTGCTATGATTTTATAAGAAATTGATCAGATCGTTTTACCAGCACCCAAAACAAGAAATAGAACCCTCCTGGATTCCCCACACATAGCCAGTATCCTGACTTCTAACTCCTTAATTTTGCCTGTTTTTGCACTTTATATAAAAGAAGCATACCATCCGTCCTTTCTTACCATATGTTGTTTGTGAGATTCTTCCATATTGTTGCTTAGAGCTATAGTTATTTCATTTGCACTTTATTTTTCATTCTCTTGCCTGCATTTTTCTACTGCTATGAAAGTTCTGGGTCAATGCAATATGTTTGTATGGAATGGAATTTTTTAGATTTTAAGATATAATAATGTTTACCTTTTTATTGACATAAGAAACAATGTGTCTTGTGCAAAACTCAACTACAACTCTTTTTTTAATGAAGTTTTTATTGTGAATGAAGGTTTACAGAGCAGATCATACTTTAACACTCTGCAATTCATACATATTTTGATGCCATTCATTCATTCCAGTCCCCTTAATATGCCCTCCCTTAGTCCACGACTTCCCTGTTTTCTATGTCCTTTTCTCCTCCTTTCCTAGCCTTCTGTCTTTGGGTGAATGCTCCCCATCTCATTTTAACGGTTGACTTTTCTAACACAGTAGTGAGTTGAAGTCCAGACCCAAGGGAGCACGGTCTTAGGGGCCCTACCAGACGCTGTCTGACCAGTAAGCCTGGTTTCTTTTAGGATTTTGATTGACAGGTTCTTCTTCTCTTTCCAGGACTCTCTAGTGTGATTTTATGCAGAGCTGGTGGTGGTGGCGCCAGGTATCACCCCGTTCTTCTGGGCCCAGGATTGTGGAGACCGGTGATCTCACTGTCCCTTCGACTAAGTGTTTTCCCTGTGTCTGTTTAACTGCCACCCCGCTGCTCTGCTCTGGACAGGGAGAGATCAGTCCTTGCACCCTAGACGGCTGCTCAGAGACCTTTAAGACCGCTGCTACTTACCAGATTAGAATGTAGAGCACTGTCTTTGTGAACTATGATATGCTAATGGATCATTTTGTCCCCTGCAACTATTGTGATACCACTCCCCCAAAGCCCAGTACCTTATTCCTTCAGAGTATCTGCTTATATTTAAGAAGTTGTCATAATTTTGTCCTCTGTTCGCCCTACCACATTCATGGATATATTTGCAGTAAAAGTAAATATACAAATACTCTCTTTTAAACACACACACACACACACACACATATATATATATATGTTTGTAAAAGTCTCCTATCTGTTCAGCCTGTGTGTATGTCCAAGTACTCACTTGTAGATTCCCCAATCCCCCACTGTTGTAGGACTTTGAATCTAACAGTGTTTGCGTCTGTAGTTTCTCACTCTTGCAAACTACCGGTGTACTCGCCTGCCTGCCTCCATCGTTTCTCCTGTGTGTTGCATTCCCCTCCGCCCAGGCTATCACTTGCCTGTGTTCTAGCCGCACCTCCCCCCCCTCCTTTCCATCCTCTGCAACCATCAAAGAATGTTTTTATTTCCATAAGAAAACTTACTGTTGATTTTTATAGTGGTGGTCTCATACGATATCTGTCCTTTTTGTTTTTGACTAATTCCACTCGGCGTACTGTCCTCCGTGTCCATCCCTCTGTGAGGGCTTTGCAGGTGCATCGTTATTCTTCGACGTTGCATAGCATTTCATTGTGTGTTTATTGCACCCAAGTTTGTTCATCCATTCTTCCACTGCAGGGCATTTAGATTGTTCCTGTTTTTTGCTATTGTGAATAATGCTATGATGAACATGGGTCTGTATCTATTTATTTGTGTCATAGTTTTTATTTCTCGAAGACACATACCAAGTAGAGGGATTGATGTGTCATGGTATTTCTCTTCCCAACTTTCTCAGGGTGCACCATACTGCCTGCCACAGTGGCTGCACCATTTCCCAGTTCCTCCGGCAGTGTATGAAAGTGCCAGTCTTTCCACACCCTCACCATCATTTGTTGTTATCTGTTGTTGTTTTTTTAACCTTCCAGTTAATTTGGGGGGTGAGGTCGTATCTCATTTTGATGTGTATTTCTCTAATGGCTAATGATTAAGAGCATTTCTTCATATATTTTTGCCCCCCTGAATGTCTTCTTTGGTGAAGGATCTGTTCACATCCTTTGACCATTTTTTAAATTAGATTGCCTATCTCTTTCTGTTGAGATACTCAATTTTCTGTAAATTTTAGAGATGAGTCTCTTGTCCAGTATGTCATTGTCCAATATGAAATTCCACAGCCTTTGGCTTCTCTTTTGACTCTTGGTGGAATCTCTTGACACACACAATTGTCTACGTTTTCGGAGCCCCTAGTCATCCATTGTCTTCTGCTCTGAGTGTGTTCTCCATTACTTCTGTGAGGGCAGTTACATACTTGGCTTCACATAGTCTCTTAATTGTTCAGCAGATAGGATGAGCAATCTTCAGTGTATCTGCGCTCCAAGCAGCCAAAAGTAGAATTCCACCTCCACCTAACACAGTGTACACACCTAGAATCAGTCTGTTTCCCATACTAGAGCCAGAGTGACCATTTCAAATTTCATGTCCCATTTATTTGACAGCCCTACTCTAAACCCTTTGCTGCTTTTAAAGTTCCCATGACTTCTTTTTCTCTATTTTTCCCTTAGTGCCCCATGAGATCAAATGAAGTCAGATGAGACATACTTGTGCTTGATACTAGAACATAATGCATAAGATAAGCATGGCAAGGTTATATAGTACCTTGATTACTTAGATTGGGAAAATTAGAATCTAACAAGATGCCAGACAAAGACGTAGTTGGGGGGATAAATATCGACATGTGTTCCGGACAGAAAGTATGGGTTCAAAGCTCATTAGGGATTTTTTTGTTGGTAAAAATACTTGCCTGTCATAAATCACTGTTGTTGTCTTGGCAGAGATTCTTTAAGAATTGTTTGTCAGGAAATAATGTGGCCCAGGGTAGCCTTGGTCATGGAGTAGATAGTGACACCTGCCTTTCTCTGCTGAGGTATTCACTGTGCATCAGGCCGCTCCATAAATCAATATGTGTTTCTTCCTCAGTTTTCCTTGGAGTATAGCAGGTGACAGTCTCACTAAAGAGGAAAATGTGTGCATATATTTTAAGCTCTGGTCATTCTTGTTTCTTAGATCCCTGCCGGGATTCACTAGCAGGGAATAGTTTTTGGAATGCCCCAAGGTCTCACATTCAGTATTACGCATTGATACCAACCATGGGCACATGGTTCCCAACTTACTTCTGATTGTCAATTGTGCTTGCAGAGCCGAGCTACAGAGGCTTTCTGAAGAAAACACATCGTTGACAAATGAATTGGGAAGGATTCAGCAAGAACTTAAAGTTGCAGAAAGAACAAATGATGTACAGAGGTAAAGGCTTGTCCAGGTTCAACTTAGGACCTTTGAGCTTGTGACCCAGTTTTCACATAGCAGAATGAGTGGTTTCCTCTCAGTAAAGTGAGTGTAGAAGTTACTGAGATAGAAAGTGGGGCGTATTCTCAAATCAACCTCACTTTCCAGAAAGCCAAGAGTGGATGAACCTAATTGGTCTCTGACCATGACATGACACATATGTAAAGGGCCCTGGCCTACCTCCACATGCAGGCAGCCCCTCTCATACCTGAATGCCTGGTCTCAGACATAAAAGGTAGAACACGTATGTATGTGGCAGCATTGCCCACCCCACAGTGAGCAGCTGCTACACCCATCCTTCTTACCTCTGCCATCGTGGCATACCACCTTATTCCCTGTATGAAAGTACTCCGCATCACACCTGATGGTGAGGACAGGTGGACATAGTTTAGTACAGTGAAATGATCCTAGGGCCTTCCTAGACAAATACAATATCTATGTTCATGACTCAGTAATAATTTCAGGTGGACTTTTCACCACGGTTTATATTTGTATGTAGATACCGGCATTAGGGGTAGGTCTGGGCCCTAGGACACTGAGGCAGGAACAAGGGACAGGGAGTGGAGTGCTAACACTGGTCAGTGAGTTTTCACTGCTGTAGCCATATCCAAGGGCAGTCTGCCTTTTGATTTTTCTTCCAAATAAGAAGTTCAAGATAAAGTCAACTCTGACCTGCTGCGAGCATGGAGCATAGTTGATGGAGTAGCCATGACGGTCAGAATATGGATGGCAGGGGAAGGGACCAGCGGGGATTTGCATCATTACAGTTCTGAAATCCAGGAGGTCTTCCCTTGAACCCATTTTCTCCTAAGTTTACTACCAGACTCCATTCCCAGCAGATCGCAGTGAGGGTAAGATGGTTTGTGTTTGTGTTGCTGGGTGGCTAGTTCCATACTTTGCTAAATCCGTAGTAATTTGCTTGACTAAGGATTGCCACGGAGAATGCTCCTTTTGTACAATCTGGCAAAATCTTGCAAGCGAAAACTAAACCCACTCTCATTGAGTCTGTAGAGGGTTTCTAAGACTGAATCGTTAAGGGGTGTGGGAGGCTATACCATTGACCTTGGCAGTTACCAGCACAAACCAAGGTGACACCTGGCTTTGGTTTCACCCTCCCTGCTGCAAATTTTCATTTCCGCCTCAAAAAGAGTCACCTGACGAATCCCATCTGACCCTAGACCAAGGATGGGACCAGCCTTGTTCTCATGTAAAATGCATTGGAAAGGGGATTATTGGAGATGCAGTTAGTTTAAAATTTGGCACCTTGTCTTTTGATCTCTCTTAAGTTCCATTTTTAATTTGTTCCAGTTTTTAATACTTTCTGCTTTCTTTTCTAAAGGTTCTTGTCTGTTTTACTTTGTTATTGTTAGTTGTTTCTGTTGTTTTTAAAGTATGTTTTCCTATAGATGAAGTCCAGAATAGGTGCATCTATACAGACCCTAACTGGATTAATGGTTCTTTGGGAGTTTCACACAGTTGGTTAGAAGGAAATGGGAAGCTAATAACGACGAGTACAAGAATGAAGAAAATGTTCCAAAACTGATTGTGGTGATGATTATACAATCTTGATATGATTGAACTATTGAATTGTATATATGTGAATTATGTATCAATAGAACTTTTTTAAAAATTAAAGAATCGCCTGAGAACTTTGCTAAAATATTGATTGTGATTCAGTATATTTAGGTCAAAAATTCAAATTATCAACAGGGGTTGGAACTGGAATGAATCGGTTTGAAGTCCTAAGGGTAAACTTTCCTAAATTCTTCTGGCTTTAGGAGCTTGGGATCAAGATTGAACCATCACCACTATTATCAATCATAGCAGTAGCAGTAGTGTAGAGGGATCTGGGCCGTAGAATATGAGGGGAGGTAGGGGTGGGCCTTTTTGTCCAAGCCATGGTGGACTGTTACTAGAAGAAGAAAACTCATTAATTGGCAATGATATTGTTAATTTTGCTTTTTCAACAGGAAAGAAATTGATATTTTAAAGAAAGAGAAATATCAGGCCTGCCTTGAAATGGAAATGATCAACAATCAGGTTTAGTATTACCACCTGATGTGAAGCTAATGAACTTTTCTTTCTCTCTTTCTTTCTTTCTTTAAAAACTATTTTCGAATATTATAGAGGACTTTGTTCCTCAACGATTTCAGAATGCAGTAACTACCTCCCTTGTCAAAAATCAGAAAGTTCGTGTGGATACATTACTGCCGTCAGGGACACCCCATTTTGGTGCTGCCAGCCATCCTGATAATTCTTAGAATCACATGTGGCATTTATATCATGTCTTCTTGTCTCTTTCTCTCGGTCTATTCTTTATTTTGGAGACCATGGCACTTTTGAATATTACATGCAATTGTTTTGTTCCGTGTCTTGAAGTTTGGGTTTGTCTAGTCATTGATAATAATTAGATTGAGATGAGGCTTCTTTGGCAGAAGTACAAGAGTAAGAGTTGTGCAGTCATCAGCACCATCAATGTCAGAACTCTTCCTTCTTCCACTCATTGTTAGCTTCCCACTTCCCGCATCCTCCCTGCCATGCCCCTAGCCAACTATCACTCCAGTTACTGTCTCTAGAGATTTACATAGCCTGGATTTCATACACAGAAAATCACACAAAGCACAAACAATGACAAAGCAAAACAGAGAAAAACCTCAGCCAAAAGAAAATATAAAATGTTAGAAACTGCCACCAGTTAGAACCTCCTTGGGAATTCAGCCAGTCTCAGCCAGAATCTTAACAGTGAGACACACTTTCACATAAACTAACAAGTACTAGCAGACCCCTTAAAATCCCCTTTTTTAATTTATCAGAAAACCACTATAACCAGAACACCACTTATGATTATTTCTGTCACCTAAATCCTACTCATGTATTCCTATCTCCTATTCCTTCTACCCAGTCAGCTCTATCATTTCTTCCTCATCTCAACAGAATACAATTTCCAGTCCCTATCTGAACTTTCTCCACTAACCCAAAGAGCAAGTCCTGTCCCTCCCTCCTCCACCTACTCACACACAATCCAGAACCTTACATACCATCTACAGTTGGATCACTATGCCATGCAAACAACAGTCAGCAGTAGTAACCACAAAAAATCAAGATAAACAAAAGTCAACAACTGAAGATTACGCAACTTCATTGGAATACACAGAAAGTGAAGACCTTAAATTACCAGAAAGAGAATACAGGTGAATGATGTTTGTGACCATACAAGAGATTTGGGGATCAATTCTGAAAAAAGGAAGAAAGTGTGATACTAAAAACCTCACACCCCAAAGAAACCGAGAAACAAAACAATGAGATAACAGAATTAAAAAACATTGTATGAGAACTGAGCAATACCGGTGTTCATCGCAGCACAGTTTACAATTGCAAGGAGTTGGAAACAACCCAAATCCATCAACAGATGAATGGATTAAAAACCTATGGTACAGATGTGCTTTACATAATTGATGTATGTATGGATTGTGCTAAGAGTTGTATGAGCCTCTAATAAAATGATTTAAATAAAAACTATGGTACATACATACACTGGAGTACTACACATCACTAAAAAGCAGTGATGAATGCATGAAGCACCTTGCCACATGGGAAAAACTGGAGAAAATGATGCTAAACAAAGTAAGCCAAGCACAAAACACAAATACAACATGAGTCCGCTGAGGTAAACTTAAAAAAAATGCAAAAGAGACATAAGGAAAAAGCTACTGTATACAAACATTCCTGGGGTGAGGTCCAGGTAGTATGGCAGGGGCCAGACCAAATCCAGGGATACATATGGTAGAAAATTAAAAAGGTTGGGGGGGGGGGGGGAAGAAAATGAAATAAATGGGTAGCTGGGGAACAGGGAACTAACCCATCCAAGGGGAGGGTCTTGTTCATATCGTCGCCGGGAAAGAAGGACCAGACTTCTACCCCATGCTCCAAGATGTGAATGCAACATACTGGCATGAAGCAAGGAACCAGTAGAGAGGTCTGAGGGGTTGGCCCCAATCCCAACTACATGGACAGCAGCCCTTGCCCCCAGAAGAAAGTACTTCAGAGGATAGCATTGAAGCTACAGCTCCGAGAGAGGGACATGTCTGATCAGAGCAAATCGAAGCAAATGAAGGGGGAGGAAGAGAGACTGGAGCACATCCTGGCCCACCAAGCCTTAAGGACAATATCCCCACTAAGAACAGCCAATGCACAGAGAGGACCATATGGCTGGTCCCACTATGAGACAGGACATCCCCCACTGACCCATAGCCCTATAGGGGACAACACTGGAGACACAGTGTGGGAATTAGACCGATCTGACCCCACCACACTGAGGCAAAACATGAAGGGCATGCAACAGAACAGCAAGGGGAGCAGAGCAAGGAAGTCCCGAGGCATTATCAAAAATAGACTTTGGGTTCAGAGCATGGCACCCTATCAGGCTCAATCAGCAAACACTCGCAAATGTCAACAAACAGACCTTGAACTATTGACAGGCTTTTCTTTTTTTTGTCATTTGTTTTTTGGTGGTGTTGTTTTGTTTTCTTTTTTTGCTTTGTTTTGTTCTGTCTTGTTTTTGTGTATATTATTATCTCTGCAGGTCTATCTAGATAAAATAGGTGGGATAAACAATCTGGAGGAGAAAACAATGGGACTGACAGTTCCGGGGGGACATGAGAGAGGGGAAGGTTGGGGAAAAGAAGTGGTTAACAAACCAAGGGACAAGAGAACAACAAGTGA
The DNA here is from genome assembly GCF_050624435.1 of Tenrec ecaudatus. Classification (NCBI taxonomy): domain Eukaryota; kingdom Metazoa; phylum Chordata; class Mammalia; order Afrosoricida; family Tenrecidae; genus Tenrec; species Tenrec ecaudatus. The sequence goes on along the minus strand of NW_027457666.1, from coordinate 229,180 downwards.
TCCAAAATCAGTGGTGAGGAGCGTGTAAGAGGCCTGGTAGGGCTTGATCATGGGTAATGTAACCGAGAGGAATTACTGAAACCCTAATGAAGGCTGAACATGAACAAGAGCAAAGTCAAAGGAAATAGAGGAAAGAACTGCAAGGCACATAGCATTTATAGAGCTCTAAATATAGGCATGTACATATGTAAATATATTTATATATGATGATGGAGAAATAGAACTATGCATATATTTATAGGTTTAGTATTAAAGTAGCAGATGGACATTTGGCCCCTACTCAAGTACTCTCTCAATGTAAGAACACTTGTTCTATTAAACTGGCATTCCATGATGCTCACCTTCCAGACACAATCACTGAAGGCAAATGTGGTGAAGAAAGTCAATGGTGTCGGCTATCAAAAGATATAGCATCTAGAGTCTTAAAGGTTTGAAGGTAAACAAGTGGCCTTCTAGGCCAACCAAAGCCCACATGGAAGAAGCACACCAGCCTGTGTGATCATGAAGTGTCAAAGGGATCAGGTATCAGGCATCAAAGAACAAAAAATAATATCATTGTGAATGAGGGGAGTGCAGATTGGGGACCCAAAGCCCATCTGTAGGCAACTGGACACCCCTTACAGAAGGGTCACGGGGAGGAGATGGGCCAGTCAGGGTGCAGTGTAGCAATGATGAACATACAACTTTCCTCTATTTCTTAAATGTTTCCTCCCCACCACTATCATGATCCCAATTCTATCTTACAAATCTGGCTAGACCGGAGGATGTACACTGGTACAGATAGGAACTGAAAACACAGGGAATCCAGGATAGATGAACCCTTCAGGACCAGTGGTGGGAGTGGCAATACTGGGAGGGTGGAGGGAAGGTGGGGGTAGAAAGAGAGAACCAATTACAATGATCTACATATAACCCCCTCCCTGGGGGATGTACAACTGAAAAGTGGGTGAAGAGAGACGTTGAACAGTGTAAGACATGACTAATAATAATTTATAAATTATTAAGTGTTCATGAGAAAGGGGGGCAGGGAGGGAGGGTAAAAAATGAGCTCATACCAAGGACTCAAGTAGAAAGCAATGTTTTGAGAATGATGAGGGCAACAAATGTACAAATGTGCTGACACAAAGGATGTATGAATGGATTGTGATAAAAGTAGTTTGAGCCCCCAATAAAATAATTACCCCCAAAAAAGAACTGAACAATAGAATGGAAGAAAATGAAAATTGAATCTATGAACTTGAAGACAACCATGCAGACTTCAGCAAATGAGAGAAACAAACAAAAAAGTAAAATAATCTGAAGTAAACCTGAGGATGATGTGAGAAACCATGAACAGAAGTAATGAATGTCTTGTTTGGAATACTGGAACGGGAAGAAACAAACAAATCTACATATAAATTAGTAAGAGAATTTGTGGAGGAAATTTTCCCCAGTACTATAAAGGAGGAGATAATAACCATTCAGGAGACAGAGAGAACTCCAAGGAGGTTAGACCCGGGGGGTGGGGGTAGGGGACATGTATAGGAGGGCATCAGGACATATGATAGTCAAAATATTCAACTTCAAGGAAAAGGAGAGAATCTTGAGAGCAGCTAGAGAGGGAAAAAGTCACCTTCAGAGGTAATCAGATTGGAATAAGCTCAGAGCTCTCAGCAGAAAATATGCAGGAAATAAGAAAATGGAGCAACATAGATCAAACTTTCAAAGTAAAAACCTGTCAACCAAAATCCTGTATCCAGCAAAGCGATATATCACATATAAAGAAGAAATAAAGGTATTCCCAAACAAGGAAATAGTTAGAGAATTCATAAAAACAAAACCAGCATTGCCGAAAACACTAACCATATCTCTATGGTCAGAAAATCAACAGCACAAAAACATTATGAGATCGCCACAGTCCGTGCTACTATCCAGAAGTCAACACACTAAAACAACACCCAAAACAGTAGATCTAGACGGGAAACAAGGACATGAATAGATTCCTCCCTCCCAAACACAGATAATACAATATGATAGTAACTCACCTGCATTTGGAATTAATACCAATGAAAATCAATGGGCTAAATACCCCAGTCAAAAGACAGAGTAGCCGACTGGATTAGGAAACAAGATCCATCAATCTGCTGCCTTCAAGAAACACACCTCAAACTCACAGACAAAAACAGACTGAGAGTCAAAAGATGGAGAAAAATTTACTAAACCAATGACAATGAAAGGAAGACCTCACACAAATAGAAAACTACAAGCCAATATCTCTCATGAACATAGATTCTCAACAAAATCCTGGCCAGTAGAATTCAACAACATATCAAAATAATAATAATACTTCATGCCCAAATGGGATTCATACCACCACATAAACAAAATATAGAAGAACCAGATGATCATATTGATGGATGTAGAAAAAGCATTTGACAATATCCAACACCCATTCCTAATAAAAACAATAATTAAATATAAGGAAATTCTTCAATATACTAAAGTCCATATCTTAATATCCAACAGCCAGTATCATACTGGATGGAGAAAAGCTGAAATCATTGCAATTGAAAATGGGAACCAGACAAAGATGCCCATTATCCCCACTTTTATTCAGCATTGTGTTAGATCCTAGCCAGAATCAAAAGGCAACAAGAGATTAAGGGAGTGCAATTGGGCAAAGAGAAATTAAGCTCTAGTTATTTGCAGATGGTATGATTTTATAGAGAGAAAAACCCAAGGTCTCCACAAAACCCTGTTGGAAATAATTGGAGCTTGTTTCAAATAAGCACCCATCTAAGTGAGATGTCAGTAAACTCACCTGGAAGAAGCACACGATCATCGATGATCCAAGGATTATCAATTATATAAACCAGATCTGAAGAAGGGAGTGCTGTCAGAGCTGAAATTTGTGACATTCTGGTGTTCACAAAGCTATGGCTGACAGTGGGAGCCCAAAATACATGTTCAGGTTCTCCACAGGGAATAAGCCTCCAGTGGCCCCCCTCTGACTATCACTGAGAGATAGGAATAACCTGGTTATCAGGCAGCTGGTATTGGAAAGACGATTATAGTAAATTAAAATGATAAATAGGGCTTGAATGGTTAAAATCTTGTTATTTGAGCTCCCTTTAGATACACTTTGACTTTTATCTAGTTTTTAATATTTTCTGGGTTTTGCTATTGTTTTCTAGATTAGGTCTTATCTCTGCTGTATTTTGTTATTGTGGTACCTTTCTTGATTCTCTGTTATGTATCTTTCTGTGTTTGGGGGTTTATCAAACCCAGATTGGGTGAATCTGTAGAGGTAATAACTGGAGTAAGAGTTCTTGGGGTGTATTGATGGGGAGGAAAGAGGTAATGGGGAGCTGATATCACGTAGTATGAAAAGGAAGAAATTGATTATATGCAGTAATTGCACAACGCTGCTTGATCTGATAGAGCTATTGGTATGATGTCTGGATTATGCCCTAATAAAATGATCTGGGAAAAACATAAATTTTAAAAAATCAATTTTCATTTACATCAGGGCTATCACATTTTTAACAAAACTCAAGTGAATATTCCCAAATTAATTAAGTTTTCCCACAAGTTTACAGGAATGCTGCTGCTCCACATAACACAATACTTTTTAGCGTTTTAATGAAGGTCGGGAAGACCTCAAAGATGAATTCAAGGCAAGTCACCTCAGAAGGCTTTGGAGACTCTCTTTCTGGGTTTCAAAGGAATCCTCTTTATATTTTCTCAAGGATGATCACAGAGACTTCTCAGGAAGACATCTGAAGAGAATGGAAAGCTGCGCTGGGGAGGAGGAAGAAGGACAGGAAAATGTACCACGGCGTGTGTTCTGTTACGGCGCCATACCTGCTCCTCCTGGAGGGTAGCAAGGACTGTCTGACGAGCTCCTCATTGGGAACGACCCATCCACCTGACGCAGCCTTATCTGCCTTCCACACTGCTCTGTGTTCCCAAGCTCAGAGGACATTTAAAACGAACATGATTTGCATCCCTTGAACATGACAAAACTCCCATTTGACATGACATAAATTGAAGAGTGAGAATTCTTTGGGAAATGAATAGAAAGATGAAAACACTTCAGAAGCATATAGGCATAGATAAAGATATGACATGAAACAGTAGCTTCATATTTTGATAGTTTTGTTTAATTAAGGTTTCTTTTTTTAATCATTTTATTGGGGGCTCATACAACTTATCACATTCCATACATACATTCATTGTGTCAAGCACATTCATACATATGTTTCCATAATCATTTTTAACAAGTTTCTATTATACAATGCTTTTATACTTACCCTTGTGTGTGCATATTAAACCTACAAGATAAAAATGATATGATTCTGCTCATTGCTGAACCATAGGTATTCACACCAACGTGGGAATACCTTGGAACTGTGGTTGATCTCTCCCCTGAAAACTAATTGTTGTGAGAAAAAAAGAAAGGCAATCCAACAAAAATGTAATTTGATTCTTTTAAATTGTAATTTATTGAAAGATGCTCCTGACCAGTGGTTGACAGTAACTGAAATCTCTATGGTGAAAAACTGAGAAATTTTCTAGCAACTGTTGGAACACACGGCCATTTGTGTATACACCAAGAGGACATCTGTCAGACACTCTAATTTCCTGGCCCAGTGGTACTGAGAATATCAACAACTTTACTGCCAGATAGATTTGGATATCAGGGACAGGTCAGAGGTCCTTTTGAAGAGATTCATATGTTTTAAGTTTCTTCCTCCCCCCCCTTAACACGATGTTTTAAATAACTTAGATAAAAGTGGGAGGCCTTCAGAACAGTGGTTTGAATGTTCTTAATGGTCTAGATGTATTCTCACTTCTTCTCAGGAATAAAGCAGAGTTCTCAACTTCAGCATCATTGCTGTGTGAGACTGGATAAGTCTGTATAGGGGCTGTCCTATACACTGTAGGATATTTAGTAGCATTTCTACATGTCAGTAGCCACCCCTACCTACCCCAATTATGACAATGAAAAATGCCTCCAGATGTTGCCACGTCCCACAGTGAGACAAAATTACCCCTCATTAACCACTGAAAGGATCTGCTGGGGCTTCGTTTTTGTTTTCAATCATTGTTTTACCCTTTTTTGCTCTAGAGTCAGAAATACAAGGATCAGTTATCTCAGCTCAACCATAGGATCCTTCACCTGGGTGAGGAGGCCTTTGTCCACAAGGCTCAAAATGAGAAAAATCAAGTACCCGTTCAGTTGCTGACACTGAAGATGGATCGGGCTGGTCACCAGGTGAAAGAGCAGGTGAGTGGGCAGTGCAGAGTGGGAATATGAGAGCAACAACTTAAAGATATGGAGACATACACTGCCCCACACATAGCCAGGAAGCCTGGGGGAAAAGAACATGGAATATCAGTTTTTTATAAATCTGCTTTATTTAGAAGAGTAGCATAAAGGAATTAAATCTTAAAAAGAGAGTAAATTCCTACAACCTTTCTGAAAAGACAAGTTGAAAATATAGATAGCAAGAGCCTCAAGAATCTCATTATAAGAAGTGAAACTTCACTGTTTGCAAATAATATGATTTTATATATTGAGAATCCTAAAGGGTCCACAAGAGACTAGCTGGAAGTCATAGAGGAGTTTAGTAGAGTAGCAGTATACAAGAGTAACAATTGACTTCTTCTATACCAGGGATGGGGGTACAGAAAAAGATACCAAGGAATCAGTATCCTTTGCAAAAGCTGAAATACCTGGGAATAAACTTAACCAAAAACCAAGACTTGTACGAAGAAAACTATAGAACATTACTATAAGAAGCCAACCGGGATCTACACAAATGGAAGCATATTCCGTGTTTGTGGATCAGAAGACTCAGTATTGTGAGAATGTTGATACTATCTAAAACAATCTACAAATAAAATGCATTGCCGATCCAAATTCTAACATCATTCTTCAAAGAAATGGAAACACTGATTATTAACTCCATATAAAAAGGGAAGAAACCCAGGATAAGCAAAGAACTCCCCAAGAAAAAGAACAAAGCAGGTGATCTCACATTACTTGACCCCAAAACCTACTTATACAGCCACAGTTGTCAAAACAGTCTGATACTGGTATACTGATACATGCTCCCTGTCACTAGCCACCCAGGAAATGCGAGTCAAAATGACCATAAGATCCCACCTAATGCCCATAACTAGCCCAATTAAAAAAAACCAGAATGTGAAAGGGAGGATAGGGCGGAGGTAGGGGGAGGAATGAGGAGCTGATGCCAAGGGCTCAAGTAGAAAGAAAATATTTTGAAAATGATGATGGCAACAAATGAACAAATGTGCTTGACACAATGGAAGGATTACAATAAGTTGTACAAGTCCCCAATAAAATGATTTTTCAAAAGAAACAGAACAACAAATGTTGGAGAGTGTGTGGTGAGATAGGAACTCTTATCCCCTGCTGGTGGACTGGTAAATATGTACAGGCACTCTGGAAGGCAGTATGGCGATACCTAAAACAGATGGCAACTGAACTACCATATGATCCAGCAATACCATTGCTGGTATGTACCCCAAAGAAATAAGAAGCATATCACGGACAGATGTTTCCCTCCCCTATGGTCATCACAGCAGAGTTCATAGTAGCAAAAAGCTGGTGGGTGGGCAGGAAGAAGCTGGAAACAGCCTACATTACCATCAGTACAAGAGTGGATAAAAACTCTGGTACATACATACAATGGAATACATCCCTAAAAACAGCAATGAAACACCTCAAGTTGTAGAGGCATCTGGAAGATATGCTGAGTGAAGCTAGTCAAGCACAGAAGGATAAACACTGTGTGAGTCCACGATAATAGGAACATGCAGCAGAACGTGCACAAGTTCAAGTGTGCAGGCCATCCAGTCGTCTGGCTGGGGACCAGGCAGGCCGCTAAAGAGCCACACATCATCTGCTCAAAGTAAGTATCATGTAGGTCACTTGGCCGAAGGTCACCTCATGAGAGCTGGAATCAGATGGATGGGGTGGGGTTGATGCTGGTCCCTGAGAGGTAGCCATGTGGATTTGGGGTGAGGTCTCCCAGAGAGGGAATCAGCCCTGTCAGAGGAATGGGGCTTACTGATGCGAGGGGCAGCACAGGAAAGAAGAAAGGCAATGGTCAAATTTGGGGGAACATAGGTGCATGCCTGTTGAGGGGAGAAGAGGGAGGGCTGACATTGTGGGGGGAGGGGTGTCCAGTGAGGTTGCTCTTGGGAGGACCTGATGCAGAGGGGTTAAGTGGAGAGCAAATGCTTTGAGAGTGATTAGGGCAAAGAATGTATGGATGTGCTTTATACAATTGATGTATGTATATGTATGGATTGTGATAAGAGTTGTATGAGCCCCTAATAAATTGTTTAAAAAATAATAATAAAATTTTTTAAAGTTGTATGAGCCCCTAATAAAATGATTTTTTAAAATACTGTAAAAAAAGAAACCAAACTTGACCAACAGTTACCATGGGTGAAGGGGAAAGATCTGTTGCTTTGGGAGCATTGAGTTTCTGTCACTGTGGTCGATAGTTTGAAAAAGGATAACAATGATAGTTGTACAACATGAAGAATATTATTGAGCCTCTTCTCGCTCTGAATTATACAACTAGAAGTTGTGCAATTGGAAAATATTTCTGTATATTTGTGCCACAGTTAGAAAAAATAAGTACATGAATTACAATGAGTACAAGGAAGAAGAAAAAGGTTTTGAATTAAATATTGTAACAATTGGACAACTTTTCTTGATCTGATTGAATTGTATGACGTGGGTGAAGTGCTAATACAACTGTTTTAAAAGATGTGATGCAAAACAATAATATGGATTATTCGGGAGAACATGATGCTGAGTGAAATTAGTCAATCACAAGAGACAGATATTGTATGAGACCACTACTGCAAACGGTTTTCATATTGAAAAATAAATAACGAGATAGAAAGAAACTCCATGTGGTTACAGATCAGATCAGGTTTTCTGGGATGTTAGAATTACAGAGTCAGATCATGACCAAGAAAGCCCCATGGAGCACTTCAACTCTGACAAATACATGTGTTGCCGTGAGTTAGAACTAACTCCACAGCATCAGTTTTCGTTATTAACTGCTGTCTCTTGTTCCCATTCAGGATGACGCTTAGGGTTGCCCGTAGGCATGCCCTGTACCCAAGATTAAAGTTTCATGCAGAATAATTTCACTGACCTTAAAATTCTCTGCTCCACCTGTTTGTTCCTCTATTGTTCCTTGAACTCCTGCTAGTCGCTGACCTTGTTTCTGTCTCTTTAATTTTGCTTTATAATTGGAATCATGCTTTATGTAGCTTTTTCAGACTGGTTTCTTCTTGTACTTAATAAGTACTTAAGTTTCCTCCATATTTTTTTCATGGCTTGATGGCTCATTTATTTTTTTTTGCTAGATAATATTTCCATGATACAGATATGCTCGCTTGTTTAGCCATTGACCTGTTGAAGGACCTCTTGATTACTTCCAGTTTGGGGCAATAATGAATAAAATTACGATAAATATTTGTATGCAGGCTTTTATGTGGATACAGATTTTCAACTCATTTGAGTAAATACCTAGGAACACAACTGCTAAAACATATGACAGGCCTTTAGAATAGTGGTTACATTACCAGATAAGTATTGGACTGTTGACAGCGAGATTGACAGTTCAAATCCACCAGATGATCCGAGGGAAAAAGATAAGCCTATCTATTCCTATAAAGAAATCCTGTCAGAAACTCTATAGAGGGACGCTGTGAGTCAAATTGGCTTGATGGCATTGTTTTTGTTTTTTTGTAAGCCTATGTAAGAAACTGCCACTGTCGGATTCCTATGCAAAACACTACGCCCTGCGCCACACCTATACTCCTGACAGAGCTTGTTAGCATCCCATGTTCAGACAGAGGCTCGTAGCTAGTAACTTGTAGATGTGTACATTTCGCCCAAATACCATTTTAAATGTCTTGAAGTTAGTTCTTTTAAAACATAATTTTTTGATTGGTAACCTCCTTTTGTCAGGAAATACATGAAAAACAACTTAATACCACAGAAAAGCAAGTGGATAAAGTGGAAATGATCTTAAAGAATATGGAAATGCTTCTACAAGAAAAAGTAGATGAGCAGAAGGACCAGGTGAGTGATAAGTTCTTGTCATTTCCTCACAAACATCTTATATCTGCACACTTCTACCTCCTGGGTATTCACACAGCTGGTGTAGTAAGAGACTGTCTGGTCACAGACTCCGAGAGGCCATGTTCATTAGTTACCCCTCAGACTGAGCCTCTGTCAACAGCTTATACTTGAACATAAAGTAATTTTCCACAGGATTCATAATTAATAGCAGTCAATAAAAGATTCTATTATATATATATAACTAGCTTGTTTATTGTACTTATTTTCTTTTGGGTATCATTTTAAGGTTTCTTTTTTGAGATGGCCACATAACCTCAGGAAGTTTATGGATTTATTCATGCATCCATCATTCAGCACATTGCCTACTGAGCACCTACTGTGTAGGAAAGCATTTTTCTAGGTAGACCTGAGATAAATAAGCCCTCATGGAACTTAAATTCTAGAGCTGATGAGAGCTAATAATAAGATTGTAGTTGGCCAAGGGCTTTGAAGAAAACACATTTTCCTGGACTGTAGAGTCAGGGTGTTAGGGGAGACTATACTGCACAGATAAGGTATCTGAGCAGCCCCTTAATCATGACCTAACATATATGAGTGGGTAAAAAAGAAAAACAGGAAAACTCCACTCTGTGGAGCTTTCATAGGATGCATTGTTCCTACTAGCTGAGCATCGAGCAACTTGTTCTGAGTTAGTGCACCCAGCGGCGTCGCCTGGGAAGGTTCTCTGGTCACAGTGAATTTTTTCATAAAAGCAGTTTTGCTCACACCTTGTTTTTTTGTGATGGCTCATTTAAGAGAACTGCGTGTGGCTGTGAAAGTTTGCTTTCTGCTCCAGAAAAATGTCACAGAAACTGTTGTGATGTTGAATACAACTTACAAGGATAGCACTCTGAAAAAAACTCAAGTGTACCAGTAGTTTTCTTATTTCCAAAAAGGTAAAATGTCGATCGATAACAAACCTTATTCTGGATGTCCATCAACTTTCCAAACAGACAAAAATGTCCAAAAAATTCATCCACTTTTGCTTGAAGACCAATGATGGACCATTAAAAAGATGGGGAAGTTATCTGGACTATCTTGGAGCTTAGTTCAGTGAAGTTTAACAGAAGATTTGTGACAGGCCACCAAGAAGGAGTGTCAACTGGAAACAAGTCATTCTTGGAAAGAACAACTCTGAAGTGATCCAGACTTTTCTCAAGGTCATTACTGGTGACAAGCAAACTTCAGTCAAGCCAGGGGAAGACACCATCATCACCTTGCCCAAGAAAAACTCGTCAAGTGAAATTAAAGATCAAGATTATGCTCATTTGATTTTTTTGATGTCCATAATATAGTGCATTTAGAGTTCCTTCCACTAGGTCAGACTGTTAATCAAACTTTCTATGTAGAGGTTTTGAAAATATTGTGTAACAATGTGCAACAAAAAAGACCTGATTTGTGGCAGATGGGGGACTGGTTTTACCATCATGACAATGCAACTGCTCACATGCCATCTCAGTGTGCCAATTTTTGACAAGAAACAGCATGCCTCTCTTGTCCCATGCACCTTACCTGACTTCACTCCATGCAACTTCTTTGTGTTTCCACCAATGCAGAGGAACATGAAAGGACAGCTAGTTGATGATATAGAAGAGATGAAGCAAAAAAATGAGAGAGGTGCTGTCAGCCGTCCAAACAGCTGAATTTGAAAAAAAAACAATGTTTCCAAGAATGGAAGCGCAGAATTGACAAATGTATTAGGTGTAATGGAGAGTACTTTGAAGGTGATAAGGTTGTTTTGTAAAAAAATTTAAATACAAAGCTTTGAAACAAAATTCCAGGTTTTGGGGGTACCCCATCGTATACCTCAAGTAGAAAACAGATTAGCATTGGGGGAAGCATGTTGCTCACTGGTGGAATATCACATGTGTTGTACTTGAGAATCCTTCCTGACAGGTGCTAAATACCGGTAACATTTCCTGATCACCAGACAGCCATAAATAGGCACCCACACACTTACACTTCCCTGTTCGTGGTTGTGGGAAAATAGTCTCGGCCCTGTAAAAGGTTTTGCTCTACCGAGTGCCAGGCACCATGCCTGTCACTGTTCTACTGTTCCTTTACTTCCTCCTGTCCCTCCCCTACTCCTCTTAAGTCCCCTTTCTCCTCTTCTTTCCATCCTGCCTTGCTCTTTTTTATTCCCCCACTCACTGGGAGCCCTCCTTGCCATAAGTATGTAAGCCCATTGTAAAGAAGCCTGGCCCTCTGGCCTAGCCCTCAGCCCTCCTCTCTGCTCTTTAAATGCCCTTCAAAGACTCTGTGCTCACAACCCTGCTTCTCTCCCTTCCATGCTCCTCTCATGGCTCAGCCACTGTTCGTCGCCCCCTGCCTGGGTCTACACCTAATTCGCAGCTCAGCTTTCAGAATGGATATAGACTCCAAGCACTCGTACCCCACTGATCTCACTCTGGTCCACACCCCCTCACTTTATGCCCTCTCTCTGGCCTTCCTGGTTCTGCCTTGCATACCGGCCTTGATTTCTTCTTAGCACAGGCGCTGCAATACCTCTGAGATCTCAGCTTGCCGCACCTCACACCTTCCCATCTTCTTCAAAGTAAAAGTCAACCTTGTCACGGTGTCCTTTAAGGCTCTCTTAGATTTAGTGTCCACTCCTGCCCTGACTTCCTGTCTATGTTTCCTCAGGAGCACACACCTTCAGCTATGGTGGCTGCCTGCTGCTACCTAGTCACCCGAGGCCCTGACCAGCTGCAAGGTCTTTGTAATCTCTCTTCTTGCTACCTGGTGTTCACATAGCCCCTAGATTCCTAAACTTACTTGGCCTACCACCCCTTTTTACAGGAAAAAAAAATCACTCATTGTCCACCTGACCATTAAAATCTTTTGTACTATTGCCCCTAATTCAGGATACGGTTTGGGTGTCTGCTTGTGTAGCGCCCCTGGATGCTTTGAGGCCCAGACATCGTCACTGGACTGTTTCACTGCTACCCAACGGGCAGTACCGCCCCCTTTGGGAAAAACTGGGATAGTCTCTGGACTCTCATTTTACTCAGAACTCCGTTCACATGTCATCTTACAGGAACAGCCTCGGGGTTTCTGTAGACAAGCAAAACCAGTAAAACATGTATGTAAATATATTGAGAAAATTGTACTTCGTGACTCACACACATGGGGGGGTTAGCACGTCCCATATCCGTGGGTCCAGTGGCAACTTGGAGACCTCTGCTGGTTCATGGGGTAGCAGAGGAACAGATGTCTGCAGGTTTATGAACTAGAACTGCAGGCCAGGCGTTAAGCAAAAACATAACAAAGAATCGAGACGGCTAACCACGATGACAAAATACAACAGAAATAAACCCCCATAGTTTTAACTGTTCGAGATTTTAGCTATTCAAGTCAGAGTTATCATTTTAATTTCCTATAGTCATCTTCAGTACTCTCATCTGGTAACCAGGTTCTTCCCATTCCTCAGTTTCATCGGAAAATCACTGGAGACTTATTCGCTGAGTAGCTCCTGCAAATGTATTTTGGCCTTCCGCTCTCATCCATTCCCTTCTGAAAACCAGAATCTCGCCTGCTAAGCTTTGATACTATTCCCTTCTTCCGATTTGGATTATATAATTTACAATCCATGGATAACAGATGTTGGTGTGCTTCTTCCATGTGGATTAGTTGACATCTCACTTAGATGGCTGCTTGTTTGGAAACAAGCCTTTAAGATCCCAGATGCTGTTCTGTCTGATTAGTGGGGCACCATCTAATTTCTTCACCAATGCTACCCTTAAGGGACCTGATCTCATTCAAGAACTTTTTGAAGCCCCCTTGTATTCTTGACCTTGATAGCTAAAGGTACACTGCTTCTGACAGGTATCAAGAAAAAGACATTGATTAAAGCAATAGCTATGTGCTGTCTTCCAGGAAATGTACTAATGTGCTCAAGCAGTGAAACCACATCTGGATTAGCAGTTACAATCAGAGCCACCACTGGTTAAGTTTATATCAATTCACTGTCACTCTCTTAAGATCCTTTTTTTTTTTTTTTTTTTGCACAAGACAGATAGGTAAGTTGAATGAGATTGTGGTGGAAATCATCCCCCTCCATTCTTCAAGTCTTTATGGTGACATTAATCTCTGCAGGTTCTCCAGCAATGTAATACTGCTTTTGGTCTAATATTTCTTTGAGGAAAGTTCTAATGGCTTCCACTTGGCCTTTCTTACTGTAATAACCCTTTGTCCATGTGTCAGGGATCCAAAATTCTGCCAATTGCATATTCTGGACCTGGAGAGATTATTACAGGATTATTTCAGAGACCACTGTACCCACTGTTGGATAGGCATGAGCTGACATTTGGGCCTCCTAGAATGAGTGTCAGTTTAGTGCCATAGGGATCCTTTGAGAAATATTAACTATCTATATTCTGACAGTGTAGTGGATTTCTACCTCAGAGGATTCATAGGAGTTGTGGGCCTATACACTTGCTCATCTTGGAATTGATAGAGCCCTCTAAGCATCCCCTGCATGTGTGGGTATGTCCATCTTGATAAATCTACTCTAACATTCCAATTTACTTCAGCTTTTAGATCCCTTTTCCAGTATATAAAAGCAATTCAACTTCATTCAGTATAGGCCACTTCATAGTCCTCATTGTCGTCCCGCAACAATGTAACTACTAGGTACTTTTCTGACGCCGTGAGCTGAAACATCGAATGAAGACTTGCCACTTGGCAGGCTCATAGCACTACACTCAGACTGACACAGTTCCCACACCTAATCCCGAGGCCTTTGTTTCTCCTTGTGTTCAGTAGGAAAAGCAAGCAGTCTCTGTCTGGAGTATGCCATACCTCCTCCTGGGCCACACTTTATGCCTCAAAGAAGTCGTGTCACGGGACAGTGGACTTCACACTAGTTATTGTTCTAAAAGCAAAAAGTGCATCTTGCAAAGCATTTGCCTCATACAAAGATTCCTGGGACACAGCTGTGGGACTATGGTCAGATGAGGATAAGAGGGCTGATTTTACTCTCGAAGGTGATTCAGGCAAAGAAGGTGGGTTAATCCCTTCAGATGGGGGCAGGAGGCTGGTCCTTCTGAAAATAAAAAAATGTAATTCAACAATAAGGGCTCCATGTCCCTAGCTTGATCCTTTTATTGTCCACATTTTCCCATCTCAATTTTCAGGATCTCACATCTTCCCCGTCAAACCTTTCAACATAAGGGATTCAGTTGATGGTGTAATTAGCTATTCTTCAGCTAGGACTCAGGAATGATGGTGGTGTGTGGGTTACAAACTGGACTGTTAGCTAAAGGTCAGCGATTTTAAAAGCACCAGCCACGCCCCAGGTAAAAGATGAAGTTTGTGCTCCGATAAATATTTATAGCCCCCAGAGCCCTCGAGGACATTCGATTTTGGCTTATGCAGTCACTGTGCATTGCAGCCAACTCAGTGGTAGTGAGGATAAGACTCTGGATGGGTTTTCAGCAATCTCAACACTGCTACAAGAAATAAGACTTTATTTCAAGACCCAAATAGCAACTTTCAGGTCCTTTATGTACTGCTTGAGCCAGGACTTTGAAGCTCTGGACTCATCATTTTCTCTTTCCGCGTTGTGTATCTGAAAGCTGAACCAGCCAGCTTCACTATGCTTGTGGGTGTAACAAAAATGTTGAAAGATAATAATGAAATAGTAGTCACTCACAGCATTGTCTCTCACAGATGTTTGATCTAATGGTGGGGATATTATGCTTGTCTTTATTGCCACCTCATGCCATGGATTACTATGCCTCTTTACTATTGGAAGTCGAGCAATTAGTACTTTTAAATCCAGCCAGACTTGAGAATAAGTTCAGAAAGCATGCTGTAGTGGAGTTAACAAACCCAGGGACAAGAGAACAACAAGTGCTCCAAAATCAGTGATGAGGATGGTGTAAGAGGCCTAGTAGGGCTTGATCAAGGACAATGTAACTGAGAGGAATTACTGAAACTCAAATGAAGGCTGAGCATGATAGTGGGACAAGAGAAAAGTAAATGGAAATAGAGGAAAGAACTACAAGGCAAAGGGCATTTATAGAGGTCTAAGTACAGGTGTGTACATATGTAAATATATTTATATATGATGATGGGGAAATAGATCTATGTGCATATAGTTATAGATTTAGTATTAAGGTAGCAGATGGACATTGGGCCTCCACTCAAGTACTCCCTCAATGTCAGAACACTTTGTTCTATTAAGCTGGTATTCCATGAAGCTCACCTTCCTGACATGATCGCTGAAGACAAATGGGTACATAAGCAAATGTGGTGAAGAAAGCTGATGGTGCCCAGCTATCAAAAGATATAGCATCTGGGGTCTTAAAGGCTTGAAGGTAAACAATTGGCCATCTAGCTCAGAAGCAACAAAACCCACATAGAAAAAGCACAACAACCTGTGTGATCATGAGGTGTCGAAGGGATCAGATATCAGGCATCAAAGAACAAAAAATCCTATCATGGTGAATGAGGGGAAGTGCAGAGTAGGGACACAAAGCCCATCTTTAGGCATCTGGAGATCCCCTCACAGAAGGATCATGGGGAGGAGACAAGCCAGTCAGGGTGCAGTGTAGCAATGATGAAACATACAACTTTCCTCTAGTTCTTAAATGCTTCCTCTCCCTCCCCCGCCATCATGATCCCAATGCTACCTTACAAATCTGGCCAGAGGATGTAGACTGATACAGATAGGAAATGGAAACACAGGGAATCCAGGATGGATGAACTCCTCAGGATGAGTGGTGATACCGGGAGTGTCAAGGGAATGTAGAATAGAAAGGGGGAACCAGTCACAAGGATTTACATAAAACCCCCTCCCTGGGGGACAGACAACAGAAAAGTGGGTGAAGGAAGATGTCGGACAGTGTAAGACATGACAAAATAACAATTTATAAATTATCGAAGGTTCATAAGAGAGGGGGACTGGGGAGAGGGGGGAAACAAGGAACTGATGCCAAGGGCTCAAGTAGAAAGCAAATGTTTGAGAATGATGATGGCAACAGATGTACAAATGTGCTTGACACAATGGATGATTGTGTGGATTGTGATAAGAGATGTAAGAGTTCCCAAGGAGAGTATATAACTAAAAAAGAAAGCATTCTGTGTTGGGCCGGGTTGACTAGAGAAACAAATCCAGAGATACTCATATATGTATAAGAAAAAGTTTTATCTCAAGAAGTAATTATGGATCAATAAAACATTCCATCCCAGTCCAGCTCTTCAGTCTATAAGTCGCTCTTCAGACTCATTAAGTCACAATGCAATGATGCAGAATGCAGGACAATCACAGGCCAGTGGGTGTAGTTATGTGGATCCAACTGACCGTATCGTAGTGCTTGCAGCAGCCAGGAAAGTGAAGGCACAGAGAGTGGGGGAGGTGCCCAGGACCCTGCTTATGAGAAAGTCTCGCCCACAGAGAGTCACCATCAGGGTGTGACCTGATTGACAGACTAAACTCTACCCTTACACTTTCATATATCTTCAAGTTGACATGAAATGATGTAACTACCACTTATTCTTTGAGTTTTGTTCTTCTAGAATCACTCTTGGTGCCAAATAGCTAAGTCTGAGTTCTCGAGAGGGGTGCATCAGTGAGATGCACACATACATACATATAAAGAGATTTGCTGCATGGTAGGGGTTTATGCAGTTGTAGAGGTTGGCAAGTCCCAAACCTACCGTTTGTGTCCAGTGGAAGCTAAGGATTTCTGATGACTTGTGGGGTTGTAGGACTGGTGAATCCACGACCTGCTGGTTAGGATGGAGACTTCTTCAGGTTTATAACACAGGAACTGCAGATCAGGCAACTAGAGTGCAGGTCAAGAAAGAGAGCAAACTTTGCCACAACTTCCACTTCGATAAAGGAAGCTGGCCACACTCCCGAGGCAATTTCCCTTTCAACTGATTGGCTGTTCATATCAGATCACAAAAATGAAAGTTGATTCCATTATGAAAAAGCACCTGTCAGACTGATGAGAATCATAGTCTAGTCAAATTGAGGGTTACATTAGTCGTTACAGTTCCCTCAACCAACTAGCTGCCCCCCTCTTGCTCCTTGCTTGGTTTTCTCAGCACTTCCCCCATATGGCATACTAAGTTTGGTTCTCATTAGCATATGTGGTGCACAGCCCAGAGACTACGTTCACCACTGCTTCGCTAGTGCTAGAGCAAGACCTGGCATGTGGGCGCTTACTGACTATGTTCTACAAGTGAAATTTGGTGTTGACTGAACCCCATGCTGGGATTCTTGTGCCCTTGTATTTTGAATGAGGTCATTGCTAGTGTTTCCTGTCATTCACATCTGTGAAACCGTATGGGTTTGGCAGAAAGCTCAGACCCAGGAAACAGCAGTGGGGGTCAGGGCCACAGTGATTCCTAGGGCAAGGGGCAGTAAAGAACCAAAAATTGTTGTCATTCTTTGCAATTAATTATTGTATCGTACAATAGCCTTTCTGAGAACTGTTGATTTGTGACTCTTGGGTCTTCCGGTTAAACTGATTCCCACAATTTCCCTTAAATTTTCTCCAGTACATAATTCATCACACCCTCAGTTGGAGGTCTCACTTCAGGGTAACAAGAAGTGTCATACACGCAATATTTTTGTTATATCCTTAAGAACCTAAAGTTATCATTTCAACGACCGTGGAATGAACAGGGTCGGGAGCATGTACCCCTTCCCTGCACTCACAGTAATGGGTGGCTCTCTTCCCTCTCTAGTTTGAAAACAGCGTGAAGTCCAATTTGCTGCTCAAGGAGCTTTATGTGGAGAACGCACACCTGCTAAAAGCCCTCCAGGTTACTGAAGAGAAACAAAGAGGAGCTGAGAAAAACAGCCTCATCTTGGAAGAAAAACTCAGAGCTCTCAACAAATTAATCAGTAAGATTTCTCCGGCATCCCTCTGTGTGTAAAGACTGCTTGCTTTCTTGGAATTCATTCTGAAAAGAAAATCTTAAAACCTGAGCCACTGTGATGCCTTAATCACTTGCAGCTTATTGGCCATGGTCCTCAGAAACAGGGCGACTGTGGTGTCTGGCTCGTTCCAGCAGCATCTGCTCTGTGCCAGATCCTGGGAACATACACGTGTTGGACAAGAGCACATTTTTATAAAACTCCCAATTTTACCACTGGGAAAACATGATGGAAACACTTGGTCAGGCCTGACAGAGAAAGTGGGTTAAGATAATGCAGTTCCAATACTGCATTTTCGACTTAAGCTCTCATTGCCATCGAGTCAATTACAATTCGTAGTGACTTTGGCTTCAAAGATTAAAATGTAAAGTAGGGCTCTAGACAGCTTTATCATATTTTTCCTTTTAAATTTCATTTATGTTTTCTTAAGCAGACACACAACAAAACATACATCACTTCAGCAGTTTTTAATGTATACAGTTTGCTGATACGGATTATATTCCTCCGGTCTGTAGCCATTTTCAGCTTTTTTGAGTTGTTGCTCATCTGTTAGCATAAATTCACTCCCCTTAGAGTTCCAGGGGAGTCCAGGTGGCATGGTGATGACAGCGCTGGGCTGCTAGCCACAAAAGCAGCACTTTAAATCCAACAGACTTGGGAGAAAGACATGGCTGTCTGCTCCCATGAAGAGTTGCGGTCTCAGAAACGCACAGGGGCAGGTCTACTCGGTCCTGTAAGGTCATTGTGAATCAGAATTGATTTCATGGCAGTGTGGTTGGCTTTGTTTTTTGTTTAAAGTCCCAGGCAAATACTTCAAGTTGTTTTCCATTTTATTCCACATACATAGTTGTTAAAAGATCATCAAGCTCAAAGCAGACTTTTTTTTTACTAGTTAAGCCAAACTATTACTTGGTTTCAAGAAGACATTATGGTACATTTCTGGTTTAAGGCAATAGTTTTAGGAGTTCAGCCACCCTCCATGGCTCCAGAAAGTTGGGAATTATGAGAATTTTCTATTCTTGTCTGTATTTTTGCCCCATTTTGTTCAGGATCCTTCTCTGAACTCTTTGATCAAAATGCTCAGCAGTGGTAGCCAGGCACCCTGCAGTTCATTTGGACTCGTGACAAAGGAGGGCATTGTTTATGGAGGCAGCTAATTAGCCATGCATTCCAGAATCCTACTCTATTTGATTCTGTTGTTCCACATGAATCGACACCAACTGTGCCTGACAACTGAAGGAGGAGGTAGAACAGAAGCACCAAACATGTTAATAAGCCAAATAATGGTATGTCCCATGAAACCATTACCCTGAACCTAAGAGCTTTACTGTCTGGTTATTCAGCTCTGTCCTCTGTTACACTTCCCAATGGCTGCTGAGTGCAGACTTTCCAGAAGGGCTTCCCTCTGTAAGCAGAGTGTCCTCTAGACAATAAAGGGGAGGACTCTTGTTCGTTTGGAACCACTTTACCACATGTAAATATTGGTACTGTGGTTACATCTGTAGGCTTGTATTTATTGTACATTAATCTTTTTTTCATTGGAGTGTTTTTGCACTGGGAATTGAACTATATGTTAAAAAAGATAAAAATATAGTTTTATACCAAATTGATGGTCATTTGTTTATCTGAATGTACTACTGTAATGTGAAATGAGTCACTGTATTTGCAGTTTTTCAATTAAAAAATTTCAATTTTGTCCTTTGTTCTTCAATTATAAAATATCTCAAATAATTAGAAAATACAGTTTTAGGAGAAAACCCATATACCCATCAACTAGATACATTTAATATAATATTTTGAAATTTTTCTTTTTAAAAGATATAAAATATTTTAGATAGAGGTGAAGGTCGTATTCTATTGATTGCAACCTTTTACTCGTCCTAAAGGCACGCACTATCCCAAAGATGGTAAGTAAGTCTCCTGGTCTCTTTGTACATTTATTATATATGCATTATATAGTCTTGATTAGTGTCCACTCTTTTACTTTTGCATGTATCCATTGCAACGGCTACACAGAAACTCACAGACAAAATGCGTGATGAAAGAATTTAATAACTCAATAAGTTATAGTGCCAAGAGAAATGCTCAGGGTAGGTGTTTAACAGGACACATTACAGAGTTTCAGGTATGCTAATAAACACCCGAAGTGGCATACAACTCTGCTATGAGCCTCAACCCAAAGACATTCAGCTCAGGCTCTGGTCAAACCCAGGTCAGCAAACCCAGGTCTCCGAATTAAGTGCCCAGACTGAAGGACCAGGAAAACGTCAGTCTTCACAACCTAGAAATTGAAAACATTGTTCGGCACCCAGCTACCATGACCAAGTGTTATGAAAAGGATCACAACAGAAGGTTCTGTCTAGAGTGGGGGAGAAGTTAAGAACATAACCCTAAAGGATGCCAGGTTTACTGATCGAACAGAGATAGGCAGGACCTCCAAGATTTGCACTCCCCCCTGCAGATCGGGAACTGAACTCAAATGGTACATTGACGGTATTGCTGCAATTAATGGGTTGAATCAGAATGCATATGAATTGTGGTAAATGATGTAAAAATATCACCTGATCTTTTGAGGGCAGGCCAGGTATGAGTGATAGGCTTTTTCACTGGGGTCAAGGAGGGGAGCCAAGCCCTTCTTTCAAAAGATATTTTTAATTAAAAGTTTCTTTTTTCATATAACACTGTTTAGGAATGAATAAAATGTAGCACAAAACCTGTCTCTTTCAGCCCTGCCATGTTCCCAAACATGCTCCGCAGTGTTCCCCTTGCTCATATGATAAATATGATTATATCTATCCATACTTGTTTTATGAAAAATGCTCACACTGTACAAGTTGTAAAGCGGTCCTTCAAAAATTAAGGACTGTAAAAATTGTCCTTCAAAAAAAAAGTTAAGTATTCCAAGATAAAAGCTGAGCGTTCATAGCTATTAGACTCCCATACAAGAAAACTTAAAGCCAGTCCTCCAACGTGAGAAATGTGAAGGAATGATACTAGAAAGTCACTCAAAGTTGAACACAAAAGGGAAAATGATGAGAACAAATGTACAAATGTGCTTGGAAATTGATATATTTATGGATTGTGATAAGAGTTATACAAGCCCCCAATAAAACTATTTTTTAAGTTGTACGAGCCCCCCAAAAACTGATTTAATAAAAAAGAAAGAGCTAGATCTGGAAATGGTGGAATGTCACCTGGCTTATATTCTTTTCTTATTTTTTGTACAATGACTATATTCCTTTCTCTCTTTTTTAATCATTTTACCACAATCCATATCTACACCCATTGTGTCAAGCACATGTGTACATTTATTTCCATCATCATTCTCAAAATACTTTCTACTTGAGGCCTTGGTATCAGCTCCTCATTTTTCCCCTCCCTCCCCACCCCCTTCCCTCATGAACCCTTGACAATTTATAACTTACTATTATTTTGTTATGTCTTACACTGTCCAACATCTCCTTTCACCCACTTTTCTGTTGCCTGTTCCTCAGGGAGGGGCTTATATTGTAGATCCTTGTAATCGGTTCCTCCATTCTATCCCACCTTTCCTCCACCCTTGAATTATCGCCACTCTCACCACTAGTCCTGAGGGGTTCATCTGTCCTGGATCCCCTGTGTTTCTTTCTGTACCCGTGTACATCCTCTGGTCTAGCCAGATTTTAAGATAGAATTGGGATCATGATAGTGGTGGGGAGGAAATATTTAAGAACTAGAGGAAAGTTGACTCATCCTTCCCTGTGGTCCCTCTGTGGGGAGATTGTTCCACTATCTACAGATGAGCTTTGGATCTCTGCTCCAGCCCTCTCGTTTTTATTTGTTATGTGTCTGCTGATGCCCAGTTCCTATGACTCCTCATGATCGCACCAGCGATGTGCTTCTTCCATGTGGACTTGTTGCTTCACTGCTGAATGGCAGCTTGTGTGACATCAAGCCTTTTAGACCCCAGACACTATATCTTTTAATAACCGGGCACCATTTGCCCTCTTCACCACATTTGTTTATGCACCTATTTTGTCTTCAGCGATTGTGTCAGGAGGGTAAACATCTCATGCTGCTGACTGGTTAGAACAAAACTTTCTCTTTTTTAAAAAATTTATGTATTGGGGCTCATGCAATTCTTATCACAATCCACACATACATCAATTGTGTAAAGCACACTTATACATTCATTGCCCTCATCATTCTCAAACTTCGCATTCCGCTATGGTTCCTGGAATAAGCTCATTTTCCTTTTTTCTCTCCCTCTCCCTCCCCGCTCCCCTCTCCCTCATGAACCCTTGATAATTTATAAATTATTATTTTATCTTATCTTACACTGCCAGGCGTCTCCCTTCACCCACTTTCCTGGTGCCCATTCCCCAGACAGGAGGTTATATATAGATCCCCGTGATTGGTTTCCCCTTTCTACCCCTCCTTCCCTCCCGGTATCACCACTCTCACTGTTGGTCCTGAGGGGGTTCATCTGTCCTAGATTCCCTGTTTCCAAATCCCAACTGGACCGCTGTGCATCCTCTGGTCTAACCAGGTTTGCAAGGTAGAAGTGGGATCATGATAGTTGGGGGGAGGAAGTGTTTAAGAACTAGAGGAAAGTTGTGAGTTTCGTTATTGCTACACTGAAGCCTGAGTGACTCATCTCCCCACTACCGCTCTGCAATGGATGTCCAGTTGTCTACAGATGGGCATTGGGTCCCCATAGAACAAAGTGTTCTTGAATGGAAGGAGGATATGAGTGGATGCCCAAAGTCCATCCCCTACCTCAGGGTATTGCCATATAAATATATGTACATGGGCCAATACCTCTATTTTTGTAGATTAATGTATTTACATATGCACACCACTATGTTTATACCTCTATCCATTGCTTTGCTTCCTTGGTCCTTCCTCTGTTGCCTTTTACCTTCCTCATGTCCCACTGCCACTTTCCCCTTATTTCTGCCTCTTGGTAACCCCCTTAGCTAGTCTGCTGTTGCTCCAACATTACCACCACCCCCACCTTGGATCCCTATATCCTCATTACTGGCTCTGACACCCCAGTTGTTCCCCTGTCCATGGCGCAGCCTGCTCAGCACCCCCTTCCTCCACCACTCTGACCTCCCAGGTCTCCCTGGAACCGTTGGTCCCAATGCTCTCACCTCAAGCATGCCTCCCATACCTATCCTATATAGGTAGGTACACCGACTATGACATAGCCCAAAATGATTTTTTAAAATAAAAATAGTAAATCAATAAGAAAAATTTTTTAAAAAGAGAAAAGAACTATGCAAAAATCCTGGGTCTCTTCGCTGGCCTTCAAGACTGTCCAGGAGCTGCCTCTCCCAGCCTGGAGTGCATGTAGACCCTACTATGAAGCACCAAACCATGAGGACAGCATGGTCACATGGAAGGATGCATGAAGAGAGAGAGCTACAGGCTAGGGAGAGGAGCCAGCATGCCACACCCACACAGAGGCAGGCCAGGAGAGAGGAAGAGAAAGAGAGCGGGACTAGACCCCACGCTGGCACGCCAGGCTCGGAGGATGACGTCCCTGGGGGAAGCTAATGGGACACAGAGGGAACTGGACAACTGACAACAGCTGGTGGCATGCTGTCCCCTTGCTGGAGCAGACTGCGACAAAGTATATTTCTTGATCACAATTGAATGTAAACAGAATTTGGTAACACAATGAAACTGAAATACACAATTATATGGAAATTAAACCATTATACAAACAACCAGTGAATATTTAGAGTCAAATGAAAATGAAGATACAACACACGAAAACATTTGAGACTCTGAAACTGTTAGGGTGGGGGAAGGGAAGTATACTTATTGCCAATGAAGTGAAGGTTTACAGAGAAGTTCATCAGTTTTACATCGAAAAATTCATACACATTGATTTTGCACATCCACTCCAATACCTTCCATGTGCCATCCTACTTCCCCACTGGGCTTTCTCTTACCATCACTCCTTCTTTAGTAACCCTCTGGACTTTGTCATTGGGTAAATGCTGCCCTTTGGGTTTTAAGCTGTTGATGGTTTTAAAAAAGGTCATTTCAGTTCCACGCCTAGACACATTGGTTATATTCTTGGGGTATGCTACTAGATTCCATTCAACCAGTAAACCCAGTCTGTTTTATGATCATGAGTTCTGTTCCACATTTTACACCCATTCCATTGAGGACCTTCTAATGTGATTGTGTTCAGAGTAATAGGTAGCGGTAGTCAGGCACCATTTAGGTTTTCCAAGCTCAAGATTATAGAGACTAATGTTTGGGTTGTTCATCATTCTATTGTAATAATTGTATTCAACATGTCTTTTGACTTCACTCTTGTTTCCTCCGAGTGCAGAGAGACCAATAGTTACTACTGGCTGCTCATGCACAGTTTTTCTTATTTAAGTCACTTTTTTAAAAAACAAAAATTTCAAAAGAGGACCTGATGCAAGGGGCTTAAGTGGAGAGCAAATGCCTTGAGAATGATTGGGGCAGGGAATGTATGGATGTGCTTTATACAATTGATGTATGTATATGTATGGATTGTGGTAAGAGGTGTTTGAGTCCCTAATAAAATATAAAAGAAGAAAAGAGAAAAAAATGATTAGGGCAAAGACTGTACAGATGTGTTTTATACAATTGATGTATTTATATGTATGAACTGTAAAAAGAATTGTATCAGCCCCAATAAATTGTTAAAAAAATAAATTAAAAAAAAATTCCTTTTATTTTTTTTTTACTGTCTGACGTCTCCCTTCACCAACTTTTCTGTTCTGTTTTAATGTAATTTTTATCATTAAACTGTGAGTCTTATGGTAACAAAATAGAACGTGTGTGTGTCTGTGTTAAAATAGTCATTAAAAAATAGAATTCAGAGACAGAGAATTTTTTAAAAATATTTTCTATTGTTACTTAGGTGAAGGTTTATAGAGCAGACATCAGTTTTACATTAAATAACTCGTTAAATCTACCATTGTCTTTTCATTTCCAATATTTTTTGCCAATCTCTTGTTTTATATTGTCTTCCCTTCACAAAAATAACACCTGTCTACCCTCTAGCTTCCACAGACAGAGAACTTATTGTTGACAAAGGCCTAAAAAACATTAAATGGGAAGCAGACACCTCTTCAATAAATGCTATTGGAAATACTGGCTATCCACTTGCAGAAGAACAAAAAAAAGACGACTGCCTCACCCATGCACAGAAACAAACTCAAGATGGATCAAATTCCTAAATGTAAAACCCAAAGCTCTCAGGATCAGAAAACTGGGACAAAACTAGGAACCCTAGTGCAGTAGATGGGCTATCAGAAATAACAAAGCTGACACAATCCATAGAAAACAAAATAGTGGGACATATTAAAAAATAAAAAACTTGCATACATTAAAAGACTTCATTGAAAGAGTAAAAAGACCCATAGACTGGGAAAAGATATTTAGTAATGACATAACAAAGGACTAATTACTAAAATCTACAGAATTTACAAGGTGGCAAGAAAAACAAACTAGTAGCCCTATGAAAAAGTGGGCAAAGGACCGGAGCAGATGATTCACAAAGGATGATACGCGAATAACTAATAAACATATGAGTAAGTTCTCTCAGACATTAGCTATCCAGGAAATGCAAGTCAAAGCAACCATGAGATACCACCTAACACCCATAACTGTAGCCCAGTTAAAGTAAAAAAGCTGAGAACAGCAAATGTTGGAGAGTGTGTGGTGAGATAGGAACTCTTATCCTCTGCTGGTGGACTTGTAAATATGTACAGACACTCAGGAAGGCAGTATGGCGATACCTAGAACAGATGGCAACTGAACTACCATATGATCCAGCAATACCATTACTGAACATATACCCCAAAGAAATAAAAAACATCATAAGCAGACATTTGCTCCCCCATGTTCATCACAGCACAGCTCACAATTGCTAGAAGCGGCCTCCATTCCCAACAATGGATAAAAAACCTCTGGTACATAAACATGATGAGTACTGCGCATGCCTGAAGAACAGCAATGAGACCCCTCACGTCGTGGAGGGCTCTGGAAGACATGCTGAGGGAAGCGAGTGAAGCACGAAAGGACAAGCACTGTGTGAGTCCAGAGCAGCAGGAACAAGCAGCAGAAGGGGCGCAAGCTCAAGCGTGCAGGCCATGCAGTCGTCTGGCTGGGGTCAGACAGGCCGCTAACGAGCTGGACCAGTGCCAATGACCTACACATCATCTGCTCCTGGTGAGTATAGTGTAGGTCACTTGGCCGGAGGTCACCTCATGACAGCTGGGATCAAATGGAGGGTGCGAGGGGGTAGTGGCTGTTCGCTGAATAGTAGCCATTTAGATCTGTGGTGAGGTCTCCCAGAGAGGGAGGTAGCCCCGTCGGAGGAATGGGGTTTACTGATGAGAGGTGCCGCACAGGAGATGAAAGGGAATGGTCAAATTTGGGGGTACATAGGTGCATGCCTGTTGAAGGGAGGGGAGGGAGAGCTAACCTCCAGGTGGGGGACAAAAGACTGAGGATGCTCTTGGCAACAATAAATGGGAGGTGTCTTCAGTGGCATGCAATGGGTGGGCAGAACTGGTGTAGGGCATCTGGGGGGGGGGGTATCCCAGGAAAGCAGACCAGGTGCCATAAAATGCTGGGACACCAAATCCTGGATCTTTGGGGTGCATGCATGCTCCAGAGGCTACATCAGTGAGCCCCATATGGGAATCCCACTGGGTGAACTAGACTCTACCTCAGACACACTTGTAACATGAGGACTTAAGCGGGAAATACATGGTGCCTGAGGAAGCAGAAAACAGCTGTACCAAGAGTGGTGTACTGATGGTTGGTGGACAAATAAGGTCATGTTACATCAACCCCCTTTATGCTGGGTTAAGATATCTATTATTCTGGAAATCTTGTGACAGCTCCTCTACTGTGTGTTGCATGTGCTTGGGTATATTAAGGTGTGTCTCAGGGGTGCAGCACCATGGGGGTCACTTTCTTGAAGCTGTTATTTGTTTCTGCTTTTTAGTAAATGAGACCCAGAGACTTTGAGAAAGAAAATATAACAATAGTTTGGGGGGGCGAGGATAAAGAGGGTCGGGGGAAGTAAGAGGGAGATGATGTCAAGTAGTCTAGGAGGGAAATGTATGTGTGGAGACTGATTGTGGCAGCAATTTTACAATTCTGTTTGATGTGATTGAACTATGGAATAATATGACATTTGTATTAACTCCTAAGTTAGCAAATTTTTTAAAAAGCATAGATTCAGGAATGGTTTGGGGACTCACACTTAAAAAGAATTATCATGGCCCTGCTCAGTACTCACCTTCATGAAATGATCACTGAAGATAAAGGTACTACAGCGAAGTGTCGAAAAAAGTAGATAGTAGCACTCCCTCAATGTATGAATACTTTCTTTTATTAAATTGGCACTCTGTGATGCTCACCCTCCCGACACAACTGCTGAAGCCAAAGCGGGTGAACAAGTAAATGTGAAGAAAGCTGATGGTGCCCGGCTATCAAAAGAGATAGTGTCTGGGGTCTTAAAGGCTTGAAGATATACAAGCGGCCATCTAGCTCAGAAGCAACAAAGCCCACATGGAAGAACACACCAGCCTGTGTGATTGCATGATCCCGAAGGGAACAGATATCAAAGAACAAAAACTCAAATCATTGGCTGCACACCTCCATGATACAATCACCGAAGACAAACAGGTGCATAAGCAAATGTGGCAAAGAAAGCTGATGGTGCCCGACTATCGAAAGAGATAGTGTCTGGGGTCTTAAAGGCTTGAAGGTGAACAAGCGGCCATCTAGCTCAGAAGCAATAAAGGCCACATGGAAGAAGCACACCAGCCTGTGCAATCACGAGGTGCCAAAGGGACCAGGTATAAGGCATCATGCAATATATATATATATATATATATACACACACACACACACACACACACACCATAGTGAATGAAGGGGGAAGTGCAGACTGGAGACCCAAAGCCCATTTGTCGGCCACTGGAGATCCCCTCAGAGAGGGGTTTAGGAGAGGAGATGGGTCAGTCAGGGTGCGATGTAGTACCGATGAAGAACACAGCTTTCCCCCAGATCCTGGATGCTTCCTCCCGCCACCTACCATAATCCGAATTCTACCTTGCAGGACTGGATAGGGCAGAGGTTGTACACTGGTGCATATGGGAGCTGGAGGCACAAGGAATCCAGGGTGGATGATACCTTCAGGACCAGGGGTGTGAGGGCCGATGCTAGGAGAGTGGAGGGTGAGTGGGTTGGAAAGGGGGAACTGATTACAAGGATCCACATGTGACCTCCTCCCTGGGAGATGGACAGCAGAGAAGGGGGGGGGGCGGTAGACTCTGGATAGGGCAAGATATGACAAAATAACAATCTATAAATTATCAAGGGCTCATGAGGGAGGGAGGAGCGGGGATGGAGGGGGGAAAAAAAGAGGACCTGATGCAGAGGGCTTAAGTGGAGAGCAAATGCTTTGAAAATGATTAGGGCAAATAATGTATAGATGTGCTTTATACAATTGATGTATGTATATGTATGGGTTGTGATAAGAGTTGTATGAACCCCTAATAAAATGTTTTTTTTAAAAAGTACTAAATCTAAAAAAAAAAAGAGTGGCTGAATTACAACACTAACTGAACCCTCTACTTAGAATGATTTCTGATGTTAATAGGAGAGCATGGATTGGGACTAAATGGGAACCTGAAAGTTACGGTGGAGAGGACTGTGCTACGCTGAGTTTTCTAGAGAAATAAATCAAACTACACTCAAATAACTTTATAGCAAAAATAAATTTACATCAGGAAGCCCAGCCCAGTTCAACTCAAGTCCATGGGTCAGATGCTAGATGAAGTCCCCTTTAGACTCACCCAGCTTCCAGCCAATGAAGCAAAGGCAAAGCAGGAATCGGGAAAATCACAGGCCAGTAGGGGCAAGAACATCTGGATGTAAGGTCAGCAGGAAGAGGGCAGGGCACTGCAGCTCCTATGATCAGCAGGCCGGCTCGGCCATGAATCCTAGAGATGCAGAATCAAGGTAAGCAGGATGGAGGGAGAGGGAAGGAAAGTTGTCCATGGCATCTCTCTCAATTGGGCACCTCCTCCAAGGAGAGGGCCTTATTGAGATTGAACTCTACCCATACTTTCACACAGATGCATCAAACTGATATAAAATCGAACCATCATAGGGACACACGGAAAGATTATTCTCAGAAATATCAGAACATGGATCCTTGACATGCCATTGAGTTACTTCAGCCAACAACACTACCACTCACATCTGAAGAGTTTAATCCATCATTAGTAAAGCCATTGTCCCCTCCACCTGCACTTGAGCTTAGCCCAACTTTCCCTGCTGATAGGGAACCTCGAGTTGTATCTGGAGCATTCCCTGCAGCAGATGCCTTGCAAGATAATGCTGACACTTGCTGGGAAACACCTTCGACACTCATGCCTGCTTCGACACTGCCTCTAAACTTGTCTCAGTAATCCCAAAGGTGACCTCCAAATATTGATCCAGAAAGAGCTGTGCTATCCTCTTAAAGGACTGCTAGCATTTTCTAGTATGTACAGGCAGAGACCCGAGGAATGTGTGCGGGAGTGAGATGATGATGCAAGGAGCGAACGGTTGCATCAGTCTGAATGTGTTGACGTGGACCAACTAAGCACTGATCCTTCAGTCAGTGTTTCAGCACCAGATGTTAGGACAGAATCTAATAGTTTATCTGTTTGGTTTACTGAAGCAAAGCTTCTGCAGTGGCTTAGAGCAAGTTAAATTGAAGTACCAGACCTAGCTTGGTATACTTTAGAGGATTAAGGGAATGGGCGTGTTTCAGGGCAGACCCATAGACTCACAAATGGAATGCACTGAGGACACACCTTTTCTCTCAGTGGGAAACAAATTTCTGAAGGGATCATAAGTATCTCTAAAGACTGCTGTGATTGATATTTTATTTTGAGCCAGTTTTGACAGTGGAAAATACCCTAATTAAGACGTTTGCACATAACATGGCTGATTGGGTCCCATGGTAGTAGGCGGTAAGCAGTAGCATTTAACAGCAACAAGGTGGGTGTGGCTGCCAAATGGTTAGCAGAGTCAAAGTAGTAACAGAATAGCCTGATTTGTATGGCATTGGATACCTAAGCAGAGTGTCCCTAGGAGTGAAATAAATGAGAAACCTACC
The DNA here is from genome assembly GCF_050624435.1 of Tenrec ecaudatus. Classification (NCBI taxonomy): domain Eukaryota; kingdom Metazoa; phylum Chordata; class Mammalia; order Afrosoricida; family Tenrecidae; genus Tenrec; species Tenrec ecaudatus. Next base: position 198,964 of record NW_027457666.1, on the reverse strand, counting down.
AAATCTATCATTGATCTGTACAAGTTGAAAAATTCTAGGCCAGTTGAATAGCAGTCTAATTCAAATAGCCAGATATAGAGTCGCAAATGCTCGATCAATTCCCAAAAATTGAGCCAGTTCACAAACCCTTCATTTACGGGGAAGCCAGGTCCCTTAGAGGAAGGCACCCACTACACTAATAAAAAAAATGCATAGTTAGACTTTCTCCCAGGCCTGCCCAGTGGAAACTGCGCCTTTTATAAGTGACAATTCATTGGAGAAAGGAAATAATCAGACGTTGGGGATGGTTACTGGACATTGGCTCCAAACTGACATTAATCTAAGTGACCCTAAATTTTAAGGTCCCACAATCAGACTAGGAGCATATAAAGGTCAAGTTATAATGGAGTCTTAGCTCAGGTTGATCTCACAGGGGATCCAGTATGAGCCCAAACCTATCCTATAGTAATTTCCCTGTTCTAGAACACATAAATGGAATAGACAGACTCACTGACTGCCAGTACCCCATATGGCTACCAGACTCTAGAACATGGACTACTATGGCAGGGGCAGGAGTGGAAGCTAGTAAAGCTACCTCTACTTAGGAAAATGGTAAAGCCAACGCAATTATGTTTTCCTGGAGGGATTGCAAAGATCAGGGTGCAAAGATTGCACCATCAAGGAATTGAAGAATATAGGACTGGAGACCATTACTTCCGAACTGAGCTGTTGTCTATGGGGGGACTAGCAAACTCTAGACCTATGTGGTTTGTAAGGGTCCAGGTATAAGCTGTGCTTACACACACACAAGCACCAGCAGCGGTTAAGCCAGTTTTTAGTGTGGGGTTTTTTAATCACTTTATTAGGGGCTCTTACATCTCTTTTATAACAATCCATACATCAGTGGAGTCAAGCATATTTGTACATATGTTGCCATCATCATTTTCAAAACATTTTCTTTCTACTTGAGCCCTTGATATCAGCTCCTTTTTTCCCTCCCTCACCCACCCTCCCACCCTCAAGACTCTTGATAAATTATTATCGTTTTCCTATCTTACACCATCTTCTGTCTCCCTTCACCCACATTGCTGTTGTTTGTCCCCCTCAGGGTGTGGGGGTTATGTCTACATCATCATTGTAATCAATTCTCTGTTTCTCCCCCTTCTCCCCCTACATTCCCCCTAAGTGGCCTACGCTGATAGTATTGCTACTCCCATTACTGTTCCTGATGTGTTTATCTGTCCTGGATCCCGTGTGACAAGAGCTCTTATCTGTACCATCTGGTCTAGCTAGATTTGTAAGCTAGAACTGGGATTTGTAAAGTAGAAGTGGGGTCATGATAGGTGGGTGGGGTGGGGTGCGGGAAGCACTAAAGAACTAAAGAAATGTGTGTCTCGTTGGTGCTGTACTGCACTCTGGCTGACTTGTCCCTCCTGTGAGGGATGTCCAATTGTCTACAGATGGGCTTTGAGTCTCCATCCGACTCCCTTCATTCACATCATATGATGGTTTGGGGTCTCCTGATGTCTGATACTGTTAGATTCCTCAGGTGGAAATACCTGGGTCATTGGCTTCCCATGAGAATGAATTCACACCGAAGCCTGGTTTGTGATCCAAGTGAATTTTTATAAAGAAGTGTAAAGGTGAAACTGAGGTACAGGGAGGAAGACAGACATAACTGACAGGACAAGGAAAGCAGAAACAGAAATAGCTTTATTAGGTGGGGCAGTAGGGCGGCTCCTGCGGCTCCCTGCCGAGGTTTCATGACCTAGGCGGACAGGTCAGGGAAGTCCCATTCAGCAGCTGGGGGCGAGGGTTTTTACAGGGGTAGTGAGGAATGTATGGCAATTAGCATATGGGGTCTGGAGACCTGGAGAATTGCTTGTCATCTCCTTGCAATTCTGACTTTTCAGGGCCCTCCACTGGGAGGCGTGGTTGACAGTACTGGTTGACTCCATTGACTCAATTAAGCTCACCTGGCCTAGATTGAGGTCCTCCCAAGAGTACTGGCTTCGTCTCAACTGCCTGAATTTATTCATGCCATCCAGCCTGGAGCAGCTTCCCACAGTCTGTAAGGGTGGAGGGAGGCCTTGGCAGGTAGAGGTAGAGGTTTCTGCCTCTAGCTCCCTAACACTTTCTGATCCCATCTACACCTTGTGATCACACAGGCTGGGCAACAATTTTATTAAAGCATAGATAGAATCATTTCCAAAGAAAGTATGTGAGTCCTTCTGGCATGGTGAAAAGGATACCTTAAGCATAGATAAAATATGCTTTGCTCCCGGAATGTAGTGGGGGCCCCGTTCACAAATTAAGAAGGGTCATTCATTGTCTAGGGGAAGACTCCTAGTTTCTAAAAGACAGTTTTAAAGGGGAGGAGTTTGCCACTCCACAGATGTACAATTAGCTTTCTAATTAGTTATTTAGACCACCCTTGAGGCTCTTTAAATTGCAATCTCAGCTTTTGTCTCTGGATCAGTGTGCTGTCAGATTTATCTCCAGCAGCACTGCTGTGTGAGGACATTCATTAGGGCCTAGCTTCAAGGTTGACCTGTTTACTAACCTGTTCTCACAAGGTCTTCTGTTAATTCCCATATTGCAGGCAGAAAATGCCTCTTCTGTCCCTGTCAATTTGGTCAGTGCAAAAAACAGATGGATCTTTGAGAATGGCAGGGGGTGCCTGGAAACTTATCCAGGTGGTGACTCCAATTGCAGCTACTGTCCCAGAAATGGTTTTATTGCTTGAGTAGATTAATATCTCTTCTAGTATCTGATAGCAGCTACTAATTGGGCAAATGTGTTTTTCTCAATTCCAGTTTTAAAGGAGCAGCACAAGCAGTTTGCCTTTAGCTGTTGTGGCAGTTAGATGTTATGTCAACGTGACCCTGTGGGAAACTGTAGCACTAGTCCCACCTATCAAACAGGTTACAGCCTGATGACTCCTCCTAGGGGATATGAACTTTCAAATAAGAAAGACAATGAGAGCAGCAAGAGGAGATAAGCAGCACCTGAGAGGGGATTGAGGGGCAGCTGGGAGGAGGAGGATGACCAAGCAGCACACACTGCAGAGAACAGCGCAAAAGAGTTACTGAAAGGGATAGCACTTCCAGACCACAGGATTGTCACCATAAAGATAGGTAGACACAAATAGACTACAAGGAGAGAGTAGAAACACCAGCCAATTAGAACCGCTTAGGGCATCTCCTCGGCCGCCTGAGGGGAGATTCCCGGGTCTTTGAATTGGGAAGCTAGCTGAGGGGGTGGGGGGTACGTGCCAGTGGGGTGTGATGGAGCAAAAGGATCATAATTCGAAGTGACCAGACTGGGACCAGGGAAAATAAAAATATAAATTTCTTTGGCTTCCTGCCAAGACCAGAAGACTGCCAGTGGAGATCCCCCATCTAGGACTCACTCCTAGTAGTGGGTACTTCACAGCTTACTGAGCCTCACAGGGCTGAGAACAGGGCAGCTGAAAGCAGGTGTTAAGTGATTAACACCAAGAGCTCCAGCCCCCTCCTGAGGTACCACTCAGCACAACCCCTGATCGGAAGACACCCCAAAGGCCTGGTACCTTAAATAATTGGGCCACTCTGAGGATTTATTTTCATATTACTTGTTACACATACCTGGATTGCATACACCTGACTCATTGACTAAGTATTTGCATCACAAAACAAGAAGCTGGAGCAGGTTTGGCAGGCAGAACAGGTTTTACAAGCCCAGACAAGGAATTTATATAAGGGAGTTTATATATATCATTTGTATGATATATTACTTTACGTTTTTTTCCTTCCGATCTCATTGGTTTATTTCCTAGACCCCTAACACCCCATCTACCTACTAGTTCGCACCCACAACAGAGACTAAGCTCTGTGTGAAGCTTAGTGTCCCGGACAAACATACATTAACAGCTCTCCTGCATCTTATGCTAGTATGATTTTTCCTATTACTATTATTAAAACTTTCATCTCTTACCCCTTTTCTTTCATTTTCCTTTCTTTAGTCTAAATATCCAAAGTTTTACTTCATAACATCATTAACCTGTCTTTTAGTTTCACTGTACTGATCATCAAAATTTTTCTTACATTTTCAGACTCATAAAACCAAAGACTAATACTACTATCACAATATTTAAAATTGTTTTTGCTCTCAAATACTAGTACCCATTGATCCATCGTTGCAAATGAGGCATTTCAGGGCCAAATACCCCTTCCTTTAACCTACTATATAACACTACCTGATCCTCCACCCTCTTTTTTAACCTACTGCTTCTTTCACTCTCCCAACACTCATAACATTTCCTCCCCAAATTTCATATGACTCCCTTAACACATAAATTAGCAACCTCCCTCAGACACTTAATACAAACTATCCATTAGCCCTCTACTGCACCACTTAATAGAGTTAACCAGTTCCAAATAACATCGCCTACATAACACTCCCAATAGACTCCAAGATGACAAGGAAACAACAGAAGATATTAGTCACACACACACACACACACACACACACACACACACACACACACACACACACAAAACAAGAGAAACAGAAACAAATAACCAAATAGCAATCAGACTTAAATGTAATACCTGAAACTGTACAAGTTATGGATTTCCCAGAAAAAGAATGTAAAGAATGATGTTTGTGCTCATGCAACTGCTGAAAGAAGTCTGAAAGGAAAAATCAAACAATAGAAAAGCTATAACCTCATTAGAGAAACAAACAGAAACACAAAAATCAAACACTACAATAAATAGCAGAATTACAAAGCAGGGGTGTCAAACTCAATTAAAAAGCGGGCCATTTGGTGCAACAGGCAAGATTCACATGGGCCACATCACATTTACAAATTTTGTTCAATTTCTATTTTGAAGTGAGGATTCAGGAATATGGATAGGATAATTAAAATACTATAATAGCTTTTATTTAAATATTTATTTTATTTAATGTATTTATAAAACTAAAATTATTGTTTTACCCTTAACTTGACAGTGCTTTCCTTCTACTAGTTTTCACTACGTCTTATGTTGTGACCGGAAAATATAACAAGGTAACTAATAAAAAACACCAAGATTTGGGCAGCTGACAAACGTGATGCACAATTGTAATGGCTTCCCTCTAAAAATGTTCACTATCACTGCTGCTACGTATGATCATAACAGCACAACCCAGAGTGCTATTTTTCACCTTTTCACTATTGGGATCTCTTTACATTATGTGACACTGAGAGTGGCAGACAGATCGCTTCCAATCATCACTGGAACTAGGTCAGTGCATTTATACACATCCACAGGCCCCCCCCAAAAGCACTGGGCCACATGTATACTCATCTTCAGATAAAGGGTTAACGAGGGAATTGTGTGTACGGTATTGCCTCGATCTCCCCTAAGTGCTATTTTCTTCATAACAATTTTTTTCTATTTTCATTTTATTTCAGAGCATCGCAGGCCACAAAAAAAGCTCCTCAGGGGCTACATGCGGCCGACAGGGCCAGTTTGACACCCCTGCTATAAAGGAAAAGCGGGAGGCTGTAAAAAAAATAGAGATACAGAATTGAAGAGATAGAAACCCAAATTAGTGAACTGAAAGACAAATCTATAGATTCCAATCAAAAGGAAGGACAAATAACCAAAAAATGCAAAAGAGACTGAGAAAAGCTTGATAATCATGTGGGACACCATTAAGAGGAACAACCTGCATCTTGTAGGAATTCCAGAAGAGGAAGAAACAAACAAAGTTACATCCACACAGAGAATAGTCCAAGAGTGCCAGCCAAAGAACTTTGCTCAATGTCTAAAAGAGAAAAAGACGATTGTTTAGGAAGCCAAAAGAACCCCAGCCAGGAGAGATTCTAAAAGGCAAACTCCACGGCATATTGTAGTCAAGATGTCGAACATCAGAACGGAAACAAAAAACAATCTAAAAGCACCTAGAGAAAAAGATCAATTACACACAAAGGTTCAGCAACTAAATATGGTGGTATAATACAATTATTTCAAGACAAGAAAAGCCAAAAGCAAGACCACCATTACAAAAAATACTCAATGAAGTACTGTGGCCAAAAAAACCAACAGCAACAACACACAAACCTGAAACCAACATTCAAGACAATTCCTCACAAAAACCAGCACACACAGAACAACACCCAGAGCAAGGGAACGACACAGGAAGAACAAAGAAACTGAACACAATACACATCCAAACACACAACACACGCATATATAAACCAAAATGGTGGAAACAAATACACATACATGTCAATAATTTCACTGAATGTTAATGTACTAAATACACCAGTACAGAGACAGAGAGAAGCTGAATGGATAAGAAAGCAAGCCCCATCAATATGCTGCCTACAAGAAAAACACCTCACAAACAGAGACTTGAAGACATTAAAAATCAGAGGTGGAACAAAAGCATACCCAGCAAACAGCAACAAAACTCAGCAGGGGTAACAATATTAATCTCCAAGAAGATAAACTTCAAGGTAAACAACATAACGAGAAAAGATTGAATACTACATAATGATAAAGGGAAAAATAGCTCAGAAAACCATAACTATAATAGTCATCTATGCACTCAATGAAACACCTTTGAAATACATCAGATCCTCATAGAATTGAAAAAGGACCAAGACACATCGACAGTAAGAACAGAAGACTTCAATACACCACTCTCAAAGAAAAAAAAATGTCAAGAAAAATGGCAATGAAGACCAAAAAAAGTTTAATAACACAATCAATAAAAACTATCTTGGATGTATGAGACCCTAATAAAATGTTTTAAAAAAAAACTATCTTGGAGGGAAGATGGTGACTGAGTAACACATACCAGAGGGACTCCACAGAAATCAACCCAGGAGAGCTACTAAGAGGGAAATTCAACACTGCTGGGTCGCAGGAGGCGCATCATAAAGATAAGTAGGCACAGATCCACAAGGTTTGAAGGGACTGGCGGGCCCTCAAAGTTTAGTATTAAGGTAGTAGATAGACATTGGGCCTCCATTCAAGTACTGCCTCAATGCAACACTGTGTTCTATTAAACTGGCATTCCATGATGCTCACCTTCCCAACACAATCGATGAAGACAAATGAGTGCATAAGCAAATGTGGTGAAGAAAACTGATGGTGGCAAAAGATATAGTGTCTAAGGTCTTAAAGACTCAAGGTAAACAAGCGACCATCTAGCTGAGGAGCAACAAAGCCCACATGGAAGAAGCACACCAGCCTGTGGGATTATGAGGTGTCAAAGGGATGAGGTAGGAGCCATCAAAGAACAAAAAATATTATCATTGTGAACGAGGGGGGTGCAGATTAGGGAACCAAGAGAGACTCATCTGCAGACAACTGGACATCCCCTTACAGAAGGGTTGGGGGGTGGGGCGAGACAGCCAATCAGGATGCATTGTAGCAACAATGAAACTTACAACTTTCTTCTAGTTCTTTAATGCTTCCTTCCCCACCACTATCATGATCCCAATTCTAATTTACAAATCTGGCTAGATGAGAGGATGTACACTGGTACAGATAGAAACTGGAAAAACAGGGAATCTGGGACAGATGATCCCTTCAGGACCAGTGGTGAGAGTGGGGATACCAGGAGGGTGGAAGGAGTGGGGGGGAGGGGAAACCAATTACAAGGATGTACATATAACCTCCTCCCTGGGGAATGGACAACAGAAAAGTTGGTGGAGGGCGATGTTGGACAGTGCAAGATATTACAAAATAATACATTGCCAAGGGTTAATGAGAGAGAGGGCAGCGACGGGTGGGGGGGGGGAATGAGGAGCTGATGCCAAGGGCTTAAGTGGAGAGCAAATGTTTTGAGAATGATGTGGGCAACGAATGTACAAATGTGCTTGACACAATTGATGTGCTATGGATTGTGATAAGAGTTGTATGAGCCCCCAATAAAATGATTTAAAAAATAAAGATTTATTTGAACATAAAAAATAGATATAACTGATGGCATATATTCAATCTTGTTTTGTTAGGTGCCACCCAGTCAGTTCAGACTCGGTGACCCTATCGACAACATAAGGAAACAGTGCTTGTTTCTTGTGTCATCCTTACACACGTTTTCTCTTTGAGCCTATGATTTCAGTCATGTCAATCCATCTTTTTTGCTGTGCCTTTTCTGTAACAAGCATTCTTTCAGGGACTGGTCTCTCCTGAAAACCTGTCCAATGTCCAACATCTTGCCATCCTTGTATCTAAGGAGCATTCCGGCTGTACTTCTTCCAAGACAGATTTGTTGTTGTTTTTTGGCAGTCCAATTACTTCCAATATTTTTCACAAGCACCATAATTCAAATACATCGATTCTACATTGATCTTCCTTAATCAATGTCCAATTTTTACATGTGAATGAGATGATTAAAAATGCCATGGCCCCCAAAAGACTGGACTGGAAAACGCTCCTAAGGGCCAGCAAACGATCCCTGAACTAACTACAAGCTTTTCTCTTGTGAACTGTTTTGTTCTGTTCTTTGTCAGTGGTTTGTTTTTGTTGTTTTGTTGCCTGGTTGTATACTGTTGCTTTGTTTTCCTCTGTCTTGTTTTCGTGCATGTTAGTGTCTCCACAGGTCTGTCTGAATAGGACAGGCTGGATGAACTATCTGGAGGAAAAACAACGGGACCGACAGTTCCGGGGGGACTTGGGGTGGGGGGGTAGAGGGGTATAAGGAAGTGGTGTTAACAAACCCAGGGACAAGGGAAAATCATGGGACCCCAAATGGTAGAGAAGGGGGAGTGGCAGGCCTGGTGGGAAATGATCAAGGGTAAGGTTGCTTAGAGAAGAGGTATACTCTAGCCCAGGTGGCGATGAAGCATGGTAGTAGGGCAGGAGGAAGGTCAAGGGAGATGGAGGAAAGAGCTAGGAGTCAAAGGGCATTCATGGAGGTCTAGACAAAGACAGGTACATGCAAATATATATAGGAGGATGGGGAAATAGATCTATGTGTCTATATTTATAGGTCAAGTATTAAGGTGGCGGAAGGACCTTGGGCCTCTACTCAAACACTCCCTCAATGTATGAATACCTTCTTTTATTAAATTGGAACTCTATGATGCTCACTCTCCCAACACAACGGCTGGAGCCAAAGTGGGTGAACAAGTAAATGTGGTGAAGAAAGCGGAAGGTGCCCAGCTATCAAAAGAGATAGTGACTGGGGTCTTAAAGGCTTGAAGATAAACAAGCAGCCATCTAGCTCAGAAGAAACAAAGTCCACATGGAAGAACACACCAGCCTGTGTGATAGAGTGGTCCCAAAGGGATCAGTTACCAGGCATCAAAGAACAAAAAATCATAGCATTGACTGCACACCTCCATGATAGGATCGCTGAAGACAAATGGGTGCATAAGCAAATGTGGTGAAGAAAGCTGATGGTGCCCGGCTATCAAAAGAGATAGTGTCTGGGGTCTTAAAGGCTTGAAGGTGAACAAGCGGCCATCTAGCTCAGAAGCAAATAAGCCCACATGGAAGAAGCACATCGGCCAGTGCAAACCCGAGGTGCCCAAGGGACCAGGTATAAGGCACCATGCAAAAAAAAAACAAAGATATAAGTGTGTGTATGTATGTGTATATATGTGTATATGTATATATGTATGTATATATGTATATATATATATATCATAATAAATGAAGGGGGAAGTGCAGAGTGGAGACCCAAGGCCCAAGTGTCGACCAATGGAGATCCCCTCATAGAGGGGTTTAGGAGAGGAGATGGGTTAATTAGGGTGTGAGGTAGTATCGATGAATAACACAGCTTTCCCCCAGATCCTGGATGCTTCCTCCCCCCAACTACCATGATCCGAATTCTACCTTGCAGGGCTGGATAGGACAGAGGCTGTACACGGGTACATATGAGGGTTGGAGGTAGAGGGAATCCAGGGTGGATGATACCTTCAGGACCAAGGGTGTGAGGGACGATGCTGGGAGAGTGGAGGGTGAGTGGGTTGGAAAGGGGAACTGATTACAAGGATCCACATGTGACCTCTTCCCTGGGAGAGGGACAGCAGAGAAGGGGGGAAGGGAGACTCCGGATAGGGCAAGATATGACAAAATAACGAGGTATAAATTACCAAGGGCATACGAGGGAGGGGGGAAAGGGGAGGGAGGGGGGTGGAAAAAGGAGGACCTGTTGCAAGGGGCTTAAGTGGAGAGCAAATGCCTTGAGAATGATTGGGGCAGGGAATGTATGGATGTGCTTTATACAATTGATGTATGTATATGTATGGATTGTGGTAAGAGTTGCTTGAGTCCATAATAAAATGTAAAAGAAGAAAAGAGAAAAAAATGATTAGGGCAAAGACTGTACAGATGTGTTTTATACAATTGATGTATGTATATGTATGAACTGTGAAAAGAATTGTATCAGCCCCAATAAATTGTTAAAATAAAAAATTTTTTTTAAAAAAAGCAACAAAAAAAAGATGTAAGTGTGTGTATGTATGTGTATATATGTGTATATATATGTGTATATATGTATATACATGCCATATTAAATGAAGGGGGAAGTGCAGAGTGGAGACCCAAGGCCCAAGTGTCGGCCAATGGAGATCCCCTCATAGAGGGGTTTAGGCGAGGAGATGGGTTAATTAGGGTGTGAGGTAGTACCGATGAAGAACACAGCTTTCCCCCAGATCCTGGATGCTTCCTCACCCCAACTACCATGATCCGAATTCTACCTTGCAGGCCTGGATAGGACAGAGGCTGTACACTGGTACATATGAGGGCTGGAGGCACAGGGAATCCAGGGTGGATGATACCTTCAGGACCAAGGGTGTGAGGGACGATGCTGGGAGAGTGGAGGGTGAGTGGGTTGGAAAGGGGGAACTGATTACAAGGATCCACATGTGACCTCTTCCCTGGGAGAGGGACAGCAGAGAAGGGGGGAAGGGAGATTCCTGATGGGGCAAGATATGACAAAATAACGATGTATAAATTACCAAGGGCACATGAGGGAGGGGAGAAAGGGGAGGGAGTGGAGAAAAAAAAAGAGGACCTGATGCAAGGGGCTTAAGTGGAGAGCAAATGCCTTGAGAATGATTGGGGCAGGGAATGTATGGATGTGCTTTATACAATTGATGTATGTATATGTATGGATGGTGATAAGAGTTGTATGAGTCCCTAATAAAATGTAAAAAAAGAAAAAAAAAATGCCACGGCATGGTCAGGCGCAATTTGGTACTCAAAATATTCAGTTACCCAAATACATGTCTTCTGATTTCTTTGACTGCTGCATCCATGAGCATTGATTGTGGATCCAATCAAGACAAAATCCTTGACAACTTCAACCTTTTCTCCATTTATCATGCTGTTACCTACTGGTCCAGTTGTATTTTGGTTTACCTTATAGAGTAGTAACCCATACTGAAGGCTGCAATCCTTGACCTTCATCAGCAAGTGCTTCCATTTCTCTTCATTTTCAGCAAGCAAGGTTGTGTCATCCGCATATTGCAGTTTGTTAATATGCCTTCCTCCAATTCTGGTGTCACATTCTTCATATAATCGAGCTAATCATACAGATTGAGTAAGTATGGTAAGACAATATAAACCTGACTAACACCTTTCATGATTTTAAACTATGCAGTATTCCCATGTTTGATAAATTACAGAATGGAGACATAGGTACATAGGTAGAAATTTTCAATTTCTGTATCACTAGCTTGAATGGTTGGTATGTAAATTTGAATAATCACAATTGTTTGGATTTCCTTATATGAGGATAGATTTTGCATCACAGACAGCATTATACTCTAGATCTTGAAATGTCCTTTTTGACAATGCATGAAACACTATTCCTCTTGAATCTATCATTCTCAGCAAGCTACATTTAGATTCAGAATGGCCAATGCTAGTCCATTTTGGTTCACTAACACCACGAATATCTATTTCTGTCTTCCATTTCATTTTTTACAACTCTCAATTTTCCTAAATCCCTACATTCTAAGTTCCATTACTGTATATACTCAAGTATATTACCTGAATATCTGCCGAAGCACCTAATTTTACCACAAAAATTACATTAAAATGTGCTGAAAAACGTGGCTTACCCACATGGAAGAAGCACACCGGCCAGTGCGATCACGAGGTGCCAAGGGACCAGGTATAAGGCATCATGCAAAAAAAAACAAACAACGATATAAGTGTGTGTATGTATGTGTATATATGTGTATATGTATATGTATATATATACCATATTAAATGAAGGGGGAAGTGCAGAGTGGAGACCCAAGGCCCAAGTGTCGGCCAATGGAGATCCCCTCATAGAGGCGTTTAGGAGAGGAGATGGGTTAATTAGGGTGCGAGGTAGTACCGATGAAGAACACAGCTTTCCCCCAGATCCTGGATGCTTCCTCACCCCCCAACTACCATGATCCAAATTCTAACTTGCAGGCCTGGATAGGACAGAGGCTGTACACTGGTACATATGAGGGCTGGAGGTACAGGGAATCCAGGGTGGATGATACCTTCAGGACCAAGGGTGTGAGGCACGATGCTGGGAGAGTGGAGGGTGAGTGGGTTGGAAAGGGGGAAGTGATTACAAGGATCCACATGTGACCTCTTCCCTGGGAGAGGGACAGCAGAGAAGGGGGGAAGGGAGACTCCGGATAGGGCAAGATATGACAACATAACGATGTATAAATTACCAAGGGCACATGAGGGAGGGGAGCAAGGGGAGGGAGGGGGCAAAAAAAAGAGGACCTGATGCAAGGGGCTTAAGTGGAGAGCAAATGCCTTGAGAATGATTGGGGCAGGGAATGTATGGATGTGCTTTATACAATTGATGTATGTATATGTATGGATGGTGATAAGAGTTGTATGAGTCCCTAATAAAATGTAAAAAAAGAAAAGAGGAGAAAAAATGATTAGGGCAAAGACTGTACAGATGTGCTTTATACAACTGATTTATGTATATGTATGAACTGTGATAAGAATTGTATGAGCCCCTAATAAATTGTTAAAATTAAAAACCAAAAACCAAAAAACGTGGCTTACACTCAAGCATATATGGTAATTGGTGTTTTCAGCTATCTCTTCTCCTTTTGAGTCATGTCCCATCAGTAAATGAAGGTCCTGAAGGCTTTACTCATGTAGGGTGTATTCCACCCACATCACAATAGACTCTACTTTGTGAAGGCAGTTCTCCTGGAGTCATACTGAGTGTCTTCTGGACTGAAGGCTCATCTTCTGGCACCATCTCTGACAATGTTGTTTCTACTCTTAAGGTTTTCTGTATCTGATTCACTCTGTTTGTCTCCCTGTGAGACATTCCTGTTGACAAGCCACTGGGAGCTACACTGATGGAGCCAGGGCCCTGGAGATGGAGGAGTCATATGGAGACCCATGACATCGCTCAGATGCTTCCACCACCACTGGATCTGGATTTTTCACCCACTGGCCTGTGATTTTCCTCATTCAACATCATTGCATGTGTTGCTTGAGTCTGAAGAGGAATTTATAGACTGGTATTGGACATATGGACTAATATCAGACTTATGGACTTGATCTGGACTGGGCAGGGATGTTTTCTCAATATACAGTTGCTCTTTTATATAAAGTTCTTTTTTATACACGAGTGTCTCCCTGGATCTCTCTACCTGGACTAACACACACAACCACCACAGTAAACCTGAGTCATGAATATCCCCGGGAGAAGCAGCTAGATTATGGGCCCCAAATGAACTCTAGCTCCAGCCCAAGAATAGTCAGTTCTGAAAACATGGCCCTGCTCAATACTCACTCACATGAAAAGATCACTGAAGAGTGTCCTACGCATTGTGGTGAGAAAGCAGATGGTGCCTGGCTCTCAAGTGGAATCGTGTTTGTGGTTTTAAGGTGTGTATTCAAATAAAAAGCCATCTAAGTAAGGAGTCCACTAAGCCAACATGGAAGAAAACCAGCTCGTATGAGTCAAAGATGACAATAAACTCAAATATGATGAAAGAAGTAATATCAGACCTAAAATTATGAACACCCAATTTGTGGAAGGCTATGGAGGACAGTGGGAGCCCAAAATCCATCTGCAGAATATCAAGACAAATTAAGCCACTGGCAGATCTCTAGTTACAGGCAAAGGTCTGAAATACTTACTACCAAACAAAAATCATTGTCATCCTGATTATGCTGGATCAAACTTGGGATTTGATCAGTTGACCTTCTAGATCCATCCTGAATTTGTTCTAGGTGTAAGGATCTCTTGCTTACTCCATGATAAAAACTTCTTCCCTGGCCTTTAAAATATTGATGGTGGTGGGTTAGGAAAAAAAAAAATGATGGTGGTGCTTTTTATTTGTCTTTATATATTATTGTCTTATCCATATCATTTTATTTTTTGTTATTATTTCTGTTGGATTTACCAGTTGAAGCACAGGAGTGGATAAATATAGTTAACTGATGAAAGGGTTTCTAGGAGATATAGGGGTGGGTGAGCAGGGATTGGGGAGGGTGAGGCTATTTCGGGAGTAAACAATGAAGGTGGGAGGGGGAGTGAGTACTAGGGCTCAAGGTGATTACACAACTCAATTTAAAGATGATTTAACCATGGGAGTGGGGGGGTATAGAGAAAATATTCTGAAATTGTGGTAATGATTGTACAATTCTTCTTGATATGACTGAACTATTGAATTGTGTGAATGTGGATTAAAGAGAATTTCAAAACTTAAAGTACAATGCTTTCTGTAATATGAAAATATCTATATACCTACAAGGAAGCCCAATTAGTATGACTATTATTCTAATTTAAGAATAAAGAAATTGAATTCTACCAACTTCAGTCTGAACTGATCACAAATATAATCAAGATGCATTATTGATAATTGGAATGAGAGCTGGAACAAAGAGGGACAATAGTTTGAAACTATGGCTTCAGAGAAACAAAAGTTGCTGATTGCATGATAGAATTTTCTGAGATGGACTTAAATGCAATACCTTTTTCAACAACATAATGTGTACTTGGATAGACAGCATACAGAATGTATAGATAGGTCTCATACTGACTACCTCCATGGGAAGAGATGACAGAGAAGCTCAGTAATAGCAGCCAAAAGGCTGACTGTGAAACAGAACATCAATTGCTCACATAAAAGTTCAGGTTGATGTTGAAAATTAAAACATGCCCACAAAAGCCCCAATATGACCTTGCATATATCCCACCTCAATTT
This sequence comes from Tenrec ecaudatus, assembly GCF_050624435.1. Classification (NCBI taxonomy): domain Eukaryota; kingdom Metazoa; phylum Chordata; class Mammalia; order Afrosoricida; family Tenrecidae; genus Tenrec; species Tenrec ecaudatus. Next base: position 183,816 of record NW_027457666.1, on the reverse strand, counting down.
TATAGACACATCAAGAACAGCATTAAATATTAACAACACTGATGACAACTGATATGCTGTGGGATGAAATAAATGACAAGGTTATATAATAAGAAAGCAATATGCCAATAAAAAGAAAATAAAGCAGATATCAGAAGAGACCCTAAAACTTGCAGTTGATCATAGATCAACTGTAATAAATTTAAGAAATGAAGTTCACAGAAAATCACAAAGGGCAGATTAATGAGACAAAGTATCAAATATGCAGACTTGAAGTTAGAAAACCAAAAAGGAAGAACACACTCAACATATCTCATGCTGAAGGACTGAAAAAAAAAATCCAAGCCTTGAGTTAAACATTAAGGATTCCTATGGGCAAAATATTGAACAAAGCAGGAAGTACCCAAAGATGATGGGAAGAACACTCACTGTACTGAAAAGTACATTCAGCTATTTTAAGAGGTAACTTCTGATCAAAAACCAATGGTATTGAAGGAAGAAGTCCAAGCCCTATCAAAGGCATTCGCAAAAAATAAAGTTCCTGCAATTGGTCAATGGAAATGTTTCTTCAGCGAAGTAATATACAGGCTCGTCTATGCCTAAGAAATTTGGCACAAGGTTACAAGGCCAACTGAAAATCTGTGCCTACGTCAAAGAAAGGTGACACAACAGACTGCAGAAGTTATCAAACTTCTTATATTAATATCTGTTAAATCAACTTTTGCTGAAAAAAATTCATCAATGGTTACAATCAACAGAGTGCTGCCAGAAATTCAAGTCAGATTCAGGAGAGGATGTGGAACAAAGGATTTATCATTGATTATATGAGATGGATCTTGGCTGAACAAAGATAACAACTGTTGCTACTTGCGTTGTAAAGGTAACAGGGTACATAGATCATAACTATTGATCACATTTGGAAAAATGGGAATTCCTCAACCCTTGATCATCCCTGTACAAACCAAGTGGTATTTGAGGCATTCATTGGAATAGAACAATATGGGGCTGTTTAAAAGCAGCTAATATTCATGTCAGAGCTGCTTTCTTTCGCCATATTTAATCAAAATATATGGTGAAGTAATAATCTAAGAACATATGAAGACAGGCCCAGGATTGGAGAGAGTGTTTATTAACAACTTACAATATACAGATGACACCTCAACTGCTACAGGTGAGGACCTGAAACACTTGCTGATGAAGATCAAGGGTTGCAATCTTCAGTATGGAATACAACTCAATGCAAAGGAAACCAAAACCCTTATAATCAGTAGTCAACATTATGGTAAAGACTAATATTATCTAAAATGTCATTCTGCTTGGATTGACAAGCAATGCCCATGGAAGGAGCAGTCAAGAAAACAAACAGTATTGCACTGGACAAATCTGCTGCACAAGACATTTTAGTGTTGAAGAGCAAGGGAGTCACTTTGAGACTGAGACCTGTCTGACCCAAGAGAGTGTGGCATTTGGGCATTAAGACCAGAGAAGAATGGATACATTTGAATCATGGTATTGATGAAGAACAGTGAGAAGACCAGGGACAGGCAGAACAAGTATTCTAGAACAAATACAGCTAGAATGATCCTTAATGGTAAAGATGACAAGATTTCATTTCACATACTTTGAACATATTGTCTCAAGATGTTGGACATCAGACTTGTTAAAATAGGGTAGTAAAAAAGATTCTCACAATGGACTGATAAAATGGTTACAAGTTCAAACCTAATTGTGAAGAGGCACAGGACGGTAGTATTTTGCTCTTTTGTACACTGGGTTGCTATGAGGAACCAACTAAATAGCACCTAAAAATGATCAGCTTAATGAGCTTGGTCTTCTCTTGATGAATGTTTCTTCTTGATTACATTTCATTGACTTACCTTCAATGCTACCTACTTCTGTAATCTTTTGGATTTTAATTTGCTGTGTTGGTATAATTTCTAATGTTTCATTTATTTTGTTATTGTAGTCGTCCCTGAATTTTCCCAAAGTTTTGTTTGCCTTGCAATATTCTCTATGTAAAATGCCCAATTATTAACTATTAGGAAGTTCCCATGACATTTCTTCCTTAGAAAGGGTTTCTCGATCTTTATTTTGGTGAATTGTTTCTTTGGGTGAAATGAAATTGAATTCTTCAGTGTACTGTAATGGTACTATTTGTACTTAATTGGTGATTATATGTTGTTAGGTGCTAAGCACCTGTCTCCTTATGGGTGTGACACAGAACGGGAATGACTATAATTCTCTGTTCACTGCGGAGTGCAGTTGAGAACAGATTTAGAAGATGTTGGCCACTATCATTAGTCAAAAAGTGGCCCCCACCTGTAGGTAGAACTCCTATGGTAAATGGGTGGGGGGAGGGGGAGGGCTGGGCACCTGGGCTGCCAGCTATTGATATGGGGCAGTTGTCAGCTCATTGTTCTGATCAAACCCTGTTCACAAAACTTCATAATGTTCAACAGCAATGGGTACAAGAAGAAAATCTTCCAATGTTGATTATAGTGATGATTTCACATTAAACACAAATTTCATAATGGATGTGCTGTAATGTCAGTTGAGAATTTACTAGTCTCGTGTCTTCATATTTAGATTTTATTCAGCTTCTTGTAGTCAGCATTCAAATAATCTCTCTATCCTCTCCTCTAAAACTGAGGGTCCCTGGATTTTCATTCGTGTTTTATTTGGTCTTTCACATATTTCTTGTACAGGATCTTGGTAGTGTGTCTGTTTGGGCCAGGTCCGGACCAGGCAGCCCCTTGCACCAGCCTCTCAAGAAGACAAATGACCTGCGGAACTTCAAAGCAGCTGCCTCCAGCATGTCACAAAGCTTACCCCCGGGCAGAACACAGACTCCCCCCCAGCGTGCCAGGAAGCAAGTTTGCTGAGAACAAGATGATTTATGGACAGGTCATCTCCTGCTCCGAAACTTGCAGCCGCAGTACAAAGAACCTCCCTTCCCCTTACCGGCCCATATGCCTTTAAGTTCATATAATATGTATATATCCTGCCACCCTAGCACCATGCGCGACTTCCTTAACCTATTCTTGTTGGGTTGCGGAATCCATCTGGGAGTTCTTTTCCCTCAATAAAATCTTTCTCTTTCACTCATTTTTGTCTGAACCCTGCCTCTGTTCTGTGACTCTGTCTCAATCTCTCGGTGTCTATTTAATCTTGGCAGAAGTCCTTCTTGATTATCTTTTAGTTCTATTTCCACATGACTTTTTGGAAAAGCTTTACTCACTTACTTAACATTTCATCATTTCATAATTTAAAATATAGTAGAGATGACCAAAACTACAGCCCCAACAAACACTTATGGGGTTGCTGAGTTGAAAATCTTAAGCAGCACCCAACATGCACAGCAACAACAATCTAAAACTAAGTTTTTATTTAATTAAAGAACACTTCATCATTGTACCTGTTTACAGAATTAGTTTCACATTCAACAATTCTTAATTTGTTTCTTTTGTGACATTAGTTGTAATCCCTTAAACATCCTTTTTGGGTTCCCATTTCACCCTCTTCCTGCCTTCTGAACTTGGCTTGTAGCAACATTTCTTCTCATATGATTGTCAGTATACTTTGTTCTCATGAGTCCTCACAAGTGTTACTATTTTACAGGTCTGTCCAGTATGGCATAAAAATGATCTCTGGGAATAGGTTCATTTTCAGGTTTGACGGATGTTTAAGGGTTATAGTCTTAGGGGGAGAGGGGATTCTCTACCTGTCTTTATCAGACCAGTGAAGCTGGTCTTTTCTCTCCTACTCTGTTCAGGATCTTCGATTTTTACTAGAGTGGTAGCCAGGAACCTTCCAGTTCTCCTCGTCTTAATGTTAGAGAGGTTGTGGGATACAGAAAGGTTTTCCCCAGGTTGTCACAACCTTATTATGACACATGGTAAATGACTGTACACTTGGAGGTCAGCTGCTTAGAGGGTAATCTTGTCACAGGTGTATCCCCAGTGTTTCCCCCTTCCTATTGTGTGTGTATTCCTAGCTCGTCCCCTTCCTGTCACGCATAAACCTATTGTACAGCCCCTTCCTGTTACGCATATGGTTACCTGTCACTAGGGGGCTTGAATGTCCTCAAAATGTATATACAGCATGATTAGAAATATGATACATTTTCTCTCTGTGTGTGGACCTGGCTGTTGAGATCATGGCCGTCCTGAAGGTGAGCAATTGTATACTTTATTTTGTCTGTTGTCTCTTTAATTTTACCCCTCAATTACACAACTGGACCCGTTTGATTGTGGGAGTTGGTACCCCTCAGGAGGTAGGAGTTCATGTGGTCCAATAGTTCTTTAACCTAATTGTTTGGGTCTTTGATTTCAACTCTTTTCCAAATGGAAAGAGACTAACAGTTGGAACTTAACTGGTCACCACGCAAGCTTATAAGACTCCCTGTAACTGCTACTCATCCAAATAAAATGCAAAACATTCGGTTTAAAGACTGTTACACCAATTGACCTAGACAGTCTCCAAACTATGGTCTTTACCCTTCCAGTCCAGTGCCTCAGAACTTGAAGGTGTTTTTGGATATGAATAAGTTTTCATAACTTTGTACCCTGTATGCTCTATCACATACGTGGACATATTGACATATTTACAGTACAAATAAGTATATCAAAATAGTCCCTGCCACACAGGTATACTCCCACAGACCACCGGTTCAACTCATATCTACCTATATATATACATACACTTATAAATTATTATTTGCTTTCACTGTTATTTCAAAATGGTGATTGGTATCTTTAAAAGGCATTTGAATCCAAAAACACAAGTAAATAGATAATGAATGATTGACTACAAGCTAAGCAACTCTAAGAATTGCTGGCAGTTCCCAAAAGCTGAGAAAAACGATATACGGACCTCCCTTATTTCAGAGAGAGAACAAGGTGCTGTCAACACTTGCCTTCAGATTTCTGGCCTCCAGAACCGAGAATAAACTTCCCTTTGTTTTAAGCTACCTTGCTTATGGCATTTAGTTGTTGCTGATGCACAAGTTTATTGATAGTCATGTGCCAGGCTAGCCATTACTGTCTGCCTTCGCAAATCAGATGATAAACAATTGTGGTTACACATTAAATATAGCAAGAGGTCTTACACATCATCGTAACTTGCTTGTGTGAAACATTAATAAATATTCAAGAATCTTGGGCTTCTTGGCTTCACCAGGAATGCTACAGCATCCCTGCCGAATGTAAGACCCATGAGGGTCTGCCTTCTTCTTGTACAGCCAAATGCAACTGTGTTTGGGGGGAAAAGAGGAAAAAGACTCAAAGGTAATTAACAAACCACTAATATAAAATGTTATATATATGGATAGAGATTACTGCAAGGATGAGAATTCTTAGGATTCTAATAAATTCTTAGAAATGAGCACTAAAACTATGTAGTCAAGTAATTCTGGTTTTACATAAAGAATGCCTGTAATTTTAACAATTAAACAGTGGTGTCAGGTAGATGGAAAGATGTACAGATGTCTCCAAGAGCTGGACTCTGTCTAAATGTGAAGCTATGACAGCACATGTTCCAGAATTCCTTGTCTGATTAACTGTTCACACTTCCAACGAGGTAAAAAATGCTGAGGGAAAAAAGGGACACAGAAAAGAAATTATTGGAAAATAACCTCTTGGATTATATTTTACATCAATAAAAAACAAACTAATAGCTTATTTTAAAATCCCAACAGTGATAGATCATAATCAACTCAACAGCAACAAGTAGTTAATAAGGAATTAAGTTAACTTTACTATATTTATTGCTTTATTCAAATTTTGTTAAAGCTATTGGTATTTTAATCAGAATTACTTAAATGAATTGTATAGTTTAAATTAAATTCAATAAGAAACTTGTAAACACAGAAGTGGTTTTTTGCCCAACTTTAATAAACCCTGAATTTTCCAGGAGTGTAACTAGTATATTTTTTTTTTAAAAAGAAGAACTTATGAATTAAGGACATCAGGTATAATGAATAACTATACAGACAACTTACAACAAAGATACAAGAGATCTAGTAAAACTAGGTAATCTTGGAACCTTGAGCTTCAGAAGAAATTATAGAAAAGTGGACTGAAAACTAACTAGAAGATGAAGGGAAACAAAAGTGGTGCAAGAACAGACAGGTGAATTGTCAGCTAGCCTGACGCATTCCATCCAGACAGAAGCCTGGCACATTGGTAGCTGGCACTAAGAAAGGATCCTCACTTGTTTCCCACACCCTCCTGATATCACAATTGCCAGCCCCTACCTTCACCCATACACCAGACAGAGATATCCTTGTAAGTCCATTTCTGCTTGAAGACAAAGCCATGCCCTCATGGTTTAACATCCCCATGCCTAGAGATGGTTTATCACCCCCATGCCCAGAAATGCTTGAGATTCTCCTCATAGCACTAGCAAAAAATACAATGCTGGATCCCTCGCTGCTCTTGGACACGTGGAAAGTTCCCCCATGATTAGCCATTCTGACCCAGCTGCTTCTCTACCAGAAAGATTCCCCTCAGCTATCACCTAAGCTGTAAAAACACCCTACTGGATCAGGTGCGTGGACCACAGAAAACAGATAGGCCTGCCAAGCTCCATCTGGAATCAATATTCAACCCCCTAGAGGCTGGGACCTATACAAAAAGGTCCTCACCCCAAGTTTTCTCTTTGTTTTTCCTTTTCCTTCACTTCCTTTTATTTATTTTAATCACTTCTGCACTCTGCTTTCTTCTTTATTTCTGCTTCTACTTCTATTCTTTCCATTTTAATTTACTTTTCCAGTTCCCTTCCTTTCCTTTTTTATGTTTTGATTAGCTTCTCTTTTATTTTTCTCTACCTTGGTTTTTGACACACACACACACACACACACACACACACACACACACACACACTTCTAGTTATTAAATTCCTTTCACTTGCTCTTGTTTGTCCGCTGTCTCTTGCTGGTTTCTTTTTCAAAAATTATTTCTTCGTTGGCATTTTTTTTGTCCCTTCCTGTTCTACCTGACAGTGGACAGCAATCGCAGGCCTAGCCACCTCTATGACTGTAGTCATACCTATACAGTGACAGACACTACATACTCCTGTACCACCTGATCATCTTTACGTAAGTGAGACCACCAAACAAACCATTGCTAACTGTGCTATAATAACAACAAACAGTACCACACACATTCTCAAATTATCCTTTACAACAACCAGTAGATAGGTGGAGTGTCTGCAGTCTCAAGATACTAAGATCAATTAAACACAAAAACACTAATACTACAACATCTCAGTGGCAAAGGCAATTTAAGTTTATATGAAGAAACAAGACAGAACAGCTGAAGCACATGACCAATATAGAGCTAGAAGACCTTTTTTCAGGAAGAAAAGGCATTGAAATTACCTGATAAACTATTAAAAATTATACTTTTATACTATGAATGAACCGGGAGAAAGGAAAGATTGCGAAGCTAAAGAAAAACTGAACACACACACACACAGACACACACACACACACACTTTAGAGTAATTAGGAAAGCACTAAAATAACACATCAATTGAAACTAGAAACTGTACACCACAGCAAAGAGAAATTCAGAAGATTAATACTAAGATGAGAGAAACAGATAACGCATTAGAAGAGCAAAGGACTTTGCGAGTAGAAGGAGGCAGGGGAAGGGAGTGGTAAGCAAACAACGCCAAAGACGGGAATAACTAAGGAATTAAAATCAACAATGAGGAGGACATAGAGATCCTGGTGGTGTTGGGGTAACAGCAATTTAGCTGAGAAGAACTACTAAGGTGGAAGGGTGAGTGTGATGGTGAGGTAGAAGAAAGGTAAAAAGAAACAGGAAAGATCTAGGAAGCAAAGCTATAGATAGAGGTATAAGCATAAGTGTGTACCTATGTAAATACATTAATTCATAAAAATAGAGGTATTGGTCTATGTACATCATATATGGCAACACATTGATGTAGTAGATGGACGTTAGGTCTCTGCTCAGGGCCTGCCTTCAATACAAGAATACTTTGTTCTAAGAACCTGGCATGTTGTGATGCTCACCCTCCTGGCATGATCGGTGAAGACAAAATGGGTGCACAAGCAAATGTGGTAAAGAAAGCTGATGGATTGCCTGCAACAATGATGCAAAAATAGAGCGATACTGGGGATGGTTCAGGACTGGATGGGGTGTGCTCTCTTGTCTAGAGGGTCACTGTGAGGTGGAGCTGGTTCGACAGCACCCGACCACAACAACAACAGAAAACTAAGACTGGCTCTGACAAGTGTCAGATGCTGCTCACCCAGGCTTGGACATTAACTTTCCATCGCATTAAATGTAATCGCTTGGTGTCAGAGTTGGAGAAGCTGCTATTCATACTCTAGTGATCAAGTGTTATGTGAGAAAATTACTTGTACATTTACTAGTTTGCTATTCATACCTTATTTCAGTTTAGCTTAATAACCCATTCCCTTGTTTTCTTTATCTCTGGGGAAAATAAGTATCACTAATTGGAGCAGGATATGTGAAAGTACTGCAAAAATCAAACACACCATGCTAATATTAAAAAAAAAAAAAGAAAGCTGATGGTACCTCTTCTATCAAAAGATATAGCATCTGGGATCTGAAAGGCTTGAGGTTAAACAAGCAGCTGTCTAGCTGATAAACAAACCCACATGGAAGAAGCACACCAGCCTGTGTGATCATGAGATGGGATCAGGTAACAGGCATCAGAAGACCCAAAACACACACACACACACACACACCCCACCCCCCCCACCAAATCCATCTGTAGATAATGGAACATCTCCTTGCAAAAGGGTCACAAGGGATGAGTCAACTAGGATGCAGTATAACACCAATGAAATATACAATATTCCTCTGGTTCCTTGAGGTTCCTCACCCCCCACTACCATGACTCCAGTCCTGCCTTTCACTGCGGGCTAGACCAGAACATGTACACAGATACAGATAAGAGCTCGAGACACACACTGAATCAAGGAATAACAATGGAAGTAGTGATACCAGGAGGGCAGGAGAAAGGTGACTCCAATGATTGACACATAACCACACCCCCACCCCAGGGGGACGATCAACAGAAACCAAGGGTGACGGGAGAGAGTGGTTGGTTAAGATATGAAAATAATAATTTATAATTTATCAAGGGGTCAAGGTGGGGTGGGGAGGGAGGGGAAAAAGAGGGACTGATATTTTGACCCTGGCCTCTAAACCCCTGATAAGGCCTGACCGTGGCAGCCTGCTCTCTGCTGGCTCCTCTAAGCCCCATGTCCATCACATGGCTGGTTCATTTTCTGTCAGCGCCCACGTAACTGACATATCTCCCCCACTTGCCTGAAAAGACAGCCAGGAGATCACCTCGCTAGGGTTTGGGATCAACGGTGGCCCTCTCTCCTTTGGGGACTGCCTACACCAGCGGAGCTCTTAACACTGGTCTCACTTCATGCCCTGCCTTGCCCTAGGGGCTAACTGACCCTGGGGCACAGCAAGGCCAGTATCATCACAAGGGCATAAGGACTGCACCTCTTGGCCTCCTAGTACAATCCTGCCCCTTGAGAGTCCCTGGGGTCTAATAGTAAGGGCTCAAATAGAAAGTAAATGTTTAGAAAATAATCTTGGCAACATATGTACAAATATGCTTGATACAATTGATGTATTGATTGTTATTAAGAGCTCTAAGAGCCCCTTTATTAGTCTAGGTACTTTGGAGAAGTAAATCTACAGCAACTTGTGTATAAGAGAGAGTTGTATGTAAAGGTTAAGTGCGCATCAAGAAAATATCCCAACCCAGTGCTGCCCAAGCCCACAAGTCCAACATTAACCCATTAGTCCAATAACAGTCCACAAAGTCCTGCTCCATCTCACAAAACAGACACAATGATGTCGACTGCAGAGGAAAGCTGAGTCAATGAATATGTAAGCATCTCAGCGCTGGCAGGGGTCTCCACGTGGGTGCTCCAGCACCCAGGGCTGCATCGGGGTACGTTCATGTGGCTTCTCCCTGGGGATGTCTTGCAGGAAGTCTGTCTTGCAAGCTGAAGCAGGGAACTGCGAAAGCAGTTGCACCCTGGTGTGACCACAAAGCAAGAGACCCGAGAACTAGAAAGGTGAGGCTCACTGAGCCATTTATCCCTCTGCCCTTCAATTAACCCCACATGTGTTTATCGGCCAGGTTGGCACAATAAACTAACTGAGTCCCCAGTAGTATGGTCTTTTTATTTTAAAAAAGAGCAAATGGACTAGAATTGAATCAGAGAGAGTTCATCAGTGAGATTAAAGAAAATCTCTCAACCTAATTTGGTAAAGGAATAATTTTTAAAATAGACAAGAAAATCTAGAGAAAATCACAGAATTCTGTGGGACAACATCAAGTACATTATGTGTGATTGGACAAAAAAACAGGAAGAAACAAACAAAACAATCAAAAGAGCAGAGAGAAGGAAACTTCCTTAATATATCATGACCTGGTAAAAAATGTACTCATGAAGCTAAACAAACCAAAAGCAGGGCTGACTGAAATAAAATAATCATGACATATCATGATGAAAGTTACAAATGACAGGAATCCTGACAGCAATTGAGGAAAAATAAGTTACTTAAAAAGAGGAACTGAAAACAAAAATTGTCTTAGAAAAAGTGCATCCAGAAGGCTCTGTAGCAGAAAATGACGAGACTTGGTTTAATGTACTTTGGACATGTTGTCCAGGGAGACAGACCTTGGAGACGTGTCCCACGCATGATAAAAGTACCGGGTTTTAGAACCGAGGAAAACCTTCAACAAGATGGATTGACACAGTAGCTGCATCACTGGGCTCAAAGATAAGAACAATAGTGAGGACTGCACAGTATGGGGCAGGGTTTTGCTCTATTGTCCATAGGAACACTGAGTTGGAATAACTCCACAGCACCTTCCAATAACAGCAACAACACCACCATCTATCATACACGAACACACTGAAGCAGGAAAAGTAAACATATATATTGAAAAGAGAAACGAGTCATGCAATTAAAAACTCCCAATACATTCAAAGAAGAGTTGACACCAATTTTATTCAAACCATTGTAGGACATAATAAAAATGGAAAGTCCCCAAATTCATTTTATGAAACTTGTAAAATCATTATACCCAAATCAGACAGAAACATAGCCAGGAAAGAAAATAATACAGCAATATCCCTTATGAACATAAATGTAAAAATATCTCAACAAAACCCTACCTAATAAAGCCAACAATAAATATCTCAGTAAAGTAAATCATCATGACCAACATGAATTCATAACAAGGGTGCAATGATGGTTACATATTAGAAAAACAATCAATGTTACCCACTATATAAACAAAACAACAGGAAAGAACTTTATAACCATATTAGAAAAATTCAAATCCTACAATCCTGAGAAGAAAATGGGACCAACGGTTCCAGGGGATAAGAGAAAGGGAGAGCTAGGGAAGGGGGAGGGGAGCCAACAGACCCACGGACAGGGAACAACAAGAGATCTAAAATTGATGGAGAGGAAGGTGTAGAATGCCTGGTGGGGTTAGATCAAGTGCAATGTAGCTGAAAGAGGAATTACTGAGAGCCAAATGAAGGTCAAACATGATAGTGGGACAGGAGGAAAGTAAAGGGAAATAGAGGAGGAAAGGAGGCAAAAGACATTTTTTTTTTTTACATTTTATTAGGGGCTCATACAACTCTTATCACAATCCATACAAATACATACATAAATTGTATAAAGCACACCCCTACATTCTTTGCCCTAATCATTTTCAAAGCATTTGCCCTCCACTTAAGCCCTTTGCATCAGGTCCTCTTTTTTTCCCCCTCCCTCCCCGGTCCCCCCTCCCTCATGAGCCTTTGATAATTTATAGATTGTTATTTTGTCATATCTTTCCCTATCCGGAGGCTCCCTTCCTCCCTTTCTCTGCCGTCCATCTCCCAGGGAGGAGGTCACATGTGGATCCTTGTAATCGGTTCCCCCTTTCCAACCCACTCACCCTCACTCTCCTAGTATCACCCCTCAGACCCCTGGTCCTGAAGGTATCATCCACCCTGGATTCCCTGTGTCTCCAGCTCCCATATGCACCAGTGTACATACAACCTCTGCCCTATCGAGTCGAGCAAGGTAGAATTCGGATCATGGTAGTTGGGGGAAGGAAGTATCCAGGATCTGGGGGAAAGCTGTGTTCTTCATCGGTACTACATCGCACCCTGACTGACCCATCTCCTCTCCTAAACCCCTCTATGAGGGGATCTCCAGTGGTTGACAAATGGGCTTTGGGTCTCCACTCTGCACTTCCCCCTTCATTCACTATGGTATATATATATATATATTTTGCATGATGCCTTTGGCACCTCGTGATTGCACAGGCTGGTGTGCTTCTTCCATGTGGGCTTTATTGCTTCTGAGCTAGATGGCCGCTTGTTCACCTTCAAGCCTTTAAGACCCCAGACACTATCTCTTTTGATGGCCGGGTACCATCAGCTTTCTTCGCCACATTTGCTTATGCACCCGTTTGTCATTGGTGATCGTATCATGGAGGTGTGCACCCAATGATATGATTTTTTTGTTCTTTGATACCTGATAACTGATCCCTTCAGGACCACGCGATCACACAGGCTGGTGTGTTCTTCCATGTGGGCTTTGTGCCTTCTGAGTTAGATGGCCGCTTGTTTATCTTCAAGCCTTTAAGACCCCAGACACTATCTCGTTTGATAGCCGGGCACCATCAGCTTTCTTCACTACATTTACTTGTTCACGCACTTTGGCTTCAGCAGTTGTGTAGGGAGGGTGAGCATCGTAGAGTGCCAACTTAATAAAAGAAAGTATTCATGCATTGAGGGAGTGCTTGAGTAGAGGTCCAAGGTCCTTCTGCCACCTTAAAACTAAACCTATAAATACAGAAACACAGATCTATTTCCCCATCCTCATATATATATTTGCATGTACATGTCTTTGTCTAGACCTCTATAAATGCCCTTTGACTCCTAGCTCTTTCCTCCATCTCCCTTGACTTTCCTCCTGCCCTACTACCAAGCTCCATCCCCACCTGGGTTACAGCTATACCTCTTCTTTATGTAACCTTACCCTTGATCATTCCCTACCAGGCCTGCCACTCCCTCCTCACTACCATTTTGGGTCCCATGTTGTTCCCTTGTCCCTGGGTTTGTTAACACCACTTCCTTACCCCCCCACTTCCCCTATCCCAAGCACCCCCCGGAACTGTCGGTCCATTGTTTTTCCTCCAGATAGTTCATCCAGCCTGTCTTATTTAGACAGACCTGTGGAGACAATAACATGCACGAAAATAAGACAGAGGAAAACAAAGCAACAGTATACAACCAGACAACAAAACAACAACAAATCACTGACAAAGAACAAAACAAAACACATCAAGAAAGAAAACTTGTAGTTAGTTCAAGGATCGTTTGTTGGAGGCAAAAGACATTTATAGAGGTGTAAATATACACACATATATAAAAATATACTTATATAATGATAGGGATATGGGTCTATGTTCATATATTTATGTTTAATATCAAGGTTGCAGATGAATATTGGTTCTCTATTCAAGTCCTCCCGCAACGCAAGAACACTTCCTTCTAATAACCTGGCATTCTGTGATGCTCACCTTCCTGACATGATAGCTAAAGTCAAATGGGTGCATTAGCAAATGTGGTGAAGAAAGCTGATGGTGCCTAGCTATGAAAAGATACAGTGTTTGGGGTCTTAAAGGCTTGAAGTTAAACAAGCGGCCATCTAGCAGGGAAGCAATAAAACCCACATGAAAGAAGCACACAGCCTGTGTGATCACAAGGTGTCAACAGGATCAGGTATCAGATGACCCAAAACAAACCATCATATAGATATGAATTGGGGGGGGGGTTGGAGTGGAGACCCAAGGCCCATTTGTAAACAATTGGACATCTCCTCACAGAAGGGTCAAGTCAGTCAGGGTGAAGTTTAGCACCAACAAAATACACACTACTCTAGCTCTTTAATTGACCTTGGCACCCCACTATCCTGACCCCAGTTCTAGCTTACAAATCTGGCTTGACAGGAACATGTACCCTAGTACATATCAGAGCTCTTGGTACACGGAATCCAGGACAGATAAATCCCTCAGGAACAGTAATGGGAGTAGCAATACCATGAGGGGAAGGGGAAGATGGGAGAGGAAGGGGAGAAAAGGAAAACCAGTCACAATGATCGACATATAAGCCACTCCCCACCTGCAGGGGACAAGCAACAGAGTAAAGGGAGACTGCAGACAGTGTAAAATATGAAAATAATAATAATTTATAATTTTACAAGGAGTCATGAGGGTGAGGGAGGGAGGGAAATAAAACAGGAGCTGATACCAAGGCCTCAATTAGAAAATGTTTTGAAAATAATGGTGACAACATATGTACAAATGTGCTTGATACAATTGATATATGGATTGCTATAAGAGGTGTAAGAGCCCCTAGTAAAATGATATTAAAAAATACATCTACCTCTCCGTCTCTCTGCCACCCCGAGTGTGGTGGTGCTCCGACTTCACCATGTCATCTCATAAGACTTTCAGGATCAAGAGATTCCTGGCCAAGAAACAGAAGCAGAATCTGCCCATTCCCCAATGGATTCGAATGAAAACCGGTAATAAAATCAGGTACAACTCCAAGAGAAGACATTGGAGAAGAACCAAGCTGGGTCTGTAAGGAGCCCCCTGAAGGATGGCACGCATGGCCGCATTTTCCCAGGCTCAAATCATGAATTAAGATTTTTGTCCCCATCTGAGGAATTGAACTTCAATCGGCAAATAATCTGGTTTATTCCTTGTTTTTTTGCTTCCTAATCAAGTTTAACAATAAATAATGTAAGGTTGTTGTTGTGAGAAAAAAATACATCTATACTACTATAATACCTCAAGTAGAAAAAGACAGAAAATGGGGTAAGATGGCCACCATATAACAAGCCCGGGAAGATGTGCTCAGCAACTACCAAAGAGTTTCCACTATGAGAGAGATTCTGCACTTCCTGGTAGCAAGAAATTCAACTTAAAAGCCAAGTTGACCCAAGTTTCTCAAAGTGGAAAGCAGCAAGGCCTGCTGACAGACTTCCCTTCACGGATGAGCAGCAACATGAGTTGCTTCTACAAGCATCGTGATTCTTCGTGGCCCCTGAGAAAAGACAGTCAGCCAGCCAACCCTCTACCTCCCTGGCCTCTAGGGACACAGATAGCTAGCAGATCACTTGGGCAGCTTGGTACACACATGCTCAGTACCCAAGGTACGCTTTGTACCATTTCCCCATCTTCCTCCTCTTTTCCTGCTTTGTTCTACAAGGCATTCCATCCCGTGTGCCAGCGCCGTGATACCGCATACATGTACACACAGACTACTAAAAGAGCAGGAATCCCCACCCACAAGCTAGCTTTATTATATATATTTTTGGATTTTGTACTTTTGTTCTATTTTAATACTCTCTCTCTCTCTCTCTCTTTTTTGATCTCCTACTTCCTCTTCTGGAGTGACTCCACCCTCCTGAGAATCCACATTCCTCCCAGGAAGAGACAGGTCTGTGTATCCCAGCATACCCACTCTAGCATGGGCTTTCCAGGACCTCCTAAGTGCACAGATATGCTCACATTCATTCACATTGCCACAATAGCAGAATCTGGTACCCACAACCATACCCAAGTCTTTTTTTTTTTGATCCTTGTACTTCTATCAATTATCTTTCTATTTTCTTGCTGTTCTCTCATTAAATATCTTTCCATGAAACCTATTAATTGAGATTAACTCTCTGCCCGCAAGTGTCAACTCACAGTGATCCTATAGGACAGGGTAAAACTGTCCGGTGAGTTTCTGAGACTGTAACTGTTTATGGGAATAGAAAGTCTCCTTTTTTTGGCAGAGCAGCTGGTGGTTTTAAAATGTTGACCTTTCGGATTACAACTCAATACATAACCATTATATGACCAGAGCTCCTTATTGTGATTACCCCTCTGAAAATATTTTCCCATTATTTTTGCAAGTCTGTTGGCTTATTCACAGTCACTTATTACTATCATTACTTTATTCTTATCATTACTTTTATTTTATTCTATTTTTCCCAGCCACTATCCCCACTTAGGCACCTTTCCCCTTCTTTTCATTTCACCACTGTATATTTTCCAGCTCCTATTAGAACTCACCTGTGTCACTAGACAAACTCTACCTCTGTATGACCAGCAGCTCACACACCACAATGCTGAAGAAACAGTAGTCAAGCACAGAAAGCTTCCAAATTCAAGAAAAACAAACATGAACAACCAAGTAGCACTCAAACCAATGGAATAGTCTGAAGATGTGATTGTGAACCACCAGTAACAGAATTCAGAAGAATGATGCTTAGGTCAAGAGATCTGGGGAATGTTCATGAGAAAAACAGAAGAAATTGAGAAATTAAAATCCTTAAACCAAAGGATTCTAGAAGAAAAGCAATGAGATAACTGAATTAGGCAACATAGTAAAAGGCTAGAGGAATAAAATGGAAAAGGAAAATAAAATAAATGAGCTTGAAGACAATTACCCTCACGACAGTAGACAACAGAAGCAATCAACAAAAAACCCCGGAAGCATCCAAATAAATCCTGTAGGACACTATCATAAGAACCCATCTAAGAAAAGAAAAAAGAAAAGAAATGCTGGGAAAAGAACACCACCAAAATAAAATCTACAGAGAATAGTACAAGAAACCATGGAAGAAAATTTCAACACACTATTCAACAAGCTGAGAAGAATGGACAAGCAAAGAGAAAACATCAAGACATAAAGAAAAGGAGAGAATCTGAGGGCAGCTAGAGAAAAAGGAAAAGTCATCTACAAAGGAAAGTTGATAAGGATAAATTCAGACTTCTCAGCAAAAGACCTGCAGGCAAGAAGACAATGGAATGACATATATACAATTGTGACGGGTGGAAGGGGGGGTGGGGCGGAAGGAAGCCAGCCAAGAATATTATACTGAACAAAAATATCCCTCAAATACAAGGGAGAAATAAAGGTGATTTCCTGAGGAGGAAAAAATAAAGGAATTTTGAATTCAACAATTCATTTTCTCAGATCACAATGTTATAAAACTGGAAATCTACAACAGAAAGAAAAGGAACAAAAAGACAAACACATGGAGACTGAACAACATACCATTTCAAAATGACTGGACACTAGAGTAAACGAAAACGAGAAATTAAGAAACTCCTTAAAACAAGCAAACCTATAACACATCATACCAAAAACTCGGATACAACAAATGCAGTTATCTGAAGTCAATTTATAGCAATCAATACACACACGAAATATGAGAGAAATCCAAAACCAATACTAATAAAACACTTCCAAGAAGTAGAAAGAGGGAAACCACATAAGTCCTTCAACAATAAAGGGAAAGAACTAATAAAAATTGAAGCAGAAATAAATGAACTGAAAAATGGGGGGGAAATCAACAAGACAAAAAGTTGGTTATGAAAAGATTAACAAAATCGACAAACTGATAGAAAACTTAACAAAGGAAAAGAAAGATGCAAATATCTAGAATTTGAGATGAAAAGGGTGCCATCACAAAAGATCCAAATGAAATAAAAAGATACATGTAGAGCAAAAGAAGAATTAGTGGTCACCAAGAGACTTCCAACCAAGAAAGATTCTAAAGAAGTATGTATGTTGGCTTCACAGGAGAATGCTAGCAAGTATTCAGGGAAGAGCCATAACTAATTTGTGCAGACTATTCCAAAATATAGAAACTGACAGCAAACTCCCACACGCATTCTATGAAATGAGCATAATCCTCAAAACCTGATCACGATCATTTAGAAAAAATGAAAACAGGAAGTAGATAAGAGTGTCCCTCATCAATATTCTTATTCAACATTGTACTACAATAAACATCTTAGCCAGACAGACAGCAAAAAAATTTTAAAATAAAAGGAATATAATTGGGCAAAAAATAGGTCAAGCTGTCACTATTTGCAGATAGTATGATTTTACATAGTGAGAGCCCCAAGGACTCCACAGAAAGATTGTTGGAAAGTACTAACGAATCTGTTAAAGTAATGGCATACAAGATTAATAAGCAGAAATCCATTTTAATATGCTATTGAAGAGCTCCAAAATAAAAACATCAAGAAAAAAAATAAAAAAAGAGAAAACAATATCATTTATAATATCCATACAAAAGATGAATACCTGGGAATAAACTTAACCAAAGAAACAAAAGACCTGTACAAAGGAAACTACAGAAAAATCAAAATGTGAATATTACTGAAAGCAATAAATCTATAGATAGAACACAATTCTGATCAAAATCATTTTCTTGGGGGCTCATACAGCTCTTATCACAATCTATGCATCCATCCATTGTGTCTAGCACATTTGTTCATTGTTGCCATCATCATTTTCAAAACAATTTCATTCTACTTGAGCCCTTGGCATGGGCTCCTCATTTTTCCCTCTTCCCTTCTTCACGAACTCTTAATAATTCATAAATTGTTATTAATTTTTCATGTCTTACACTGTCCGAGGTCTCTCTTTACCCTCTTTTCTACTGCCCATGCCTAAGGAGGGGTTACATTGTGATCAGTGCCCCCTCTTGGTACCACTACTCTCACAGCTGTCTACAAATGGGTTTGGGGTCTCCAGTCCACCCTCCCCCTCAATCACATCAATAAGGCTTTTTGTTCTGGGTCTTTGATGCCAGATACCTGATCCCTTCGACACCTCTTTATCACACAAGCTGGTGTGCTTCTTCCATGTGGGCTTTGTTGCTTCTTAGAGAGAGTCACTTGTTCATCTTCAAGCCTGTAAGACCCCAGATGCTATATCTTTGCATTGCTGGACACCATCACCTTTCTTCATTACATTTGCTTATGCACCCATTTGTCTTCAGCAATTCTGGCGGGAAGGTTATCACAGAATGCCAGGTGACTAGAACAAAGTGTTCTTGCGTTGAGGGAGTACTTGAGTAGAGGCCCACTTAATTGGACCTTTTGGACCTACTTTCTATCCAGCTCTTGGTAATCCAGGGTGTGTGCTACAGACTAGTGGACTTAATATTGTTCTTTTGAGGCACACAATATCTTTCATAGGCCACACCAGAAAGAATCCATGTGGAAGCTACATTCACTGGAGTTTGTAAACTGGGCTTTCATTCAAACTCATCAGGAGCCCTTTGATTTAAGACTGAAATTCATCAGTGTGAGAAGATGATGACTGCTATCCCAAGTTATGGAATTGGCAGTTATTGGACTTTGGTTTGACTCTCTGGCCTTCAGGGTGCCTAATGAATGGTGATCCAGGAATACCAAATATTTACTACTTTAATGCTCTTCTTATTTTGTTATGACATGTACTAGTCAGGTATGCATGTTGCTACCTTTTGGAATGAATTTTGTTGAAAGTTTTGTTCCAACATCAACCCTAATTATTTGTGTAAATAGTGTCCAGCCCAGCCTGTGTGATCACGAGGTGTCAATGGGATCAGGTATCAGGCATCAAAAAACAAAAAGTCCTATCACTGTGATGAGTGGGAGTGCGAAATGGGGACACAAAACCCATCTATAGGCAACTGGACATACCCTTACAGAAGGGCCTTGGGGAGGAGACAAACCAGTCAGGGTATAGTATAGTAAAGATAAAACATACAGCTTTCCTCTAGTTCTTTAATGCTTCCTCCCTCCCACTATCATGATCCCAATTCTACCTTACAAATACGGGTAGACCAGAGGATGTACACTGGTACAGACAGGAACTAGAAACAGAGGCAATCCAGGACAGATGACCCTCTGAGGACTAGTAGTGAGAGTGGCGATACCGGGAGGGTGGAGGGAAGGTAGGGTAGAAAGGGGCAAGGGATTATAAAGATCTACATATAAACTCCTCCATGGGGGACAGACAACAGAAAAGTGGGTGAAGGGAGACGTTGGACAGTGTGAGATATGCCAAAATAATAATAATTTATAAATAATCAAGGGTTCGTGAGGGAGGGTGGGGGAAGGAGGGTGAAAATGAGGAGCTGATACCAAGGGCTCAAGTAGAAAGAAAATGTTTTGAAAATTATATGGCAACAAATGTACAAATGTGCTTGACACAATGTATGTATGGATGAATTGTAATAAGAGCTGTATGAGTCCCCCCAGAAAAGATTTTTTAATAAATTGTTCAGAAACTTGAATTTAATCTATATAAGTCAACAATTCGAGCATGAATTGATGTCTGAAACCAGCGTACACTTCTATATGCTTTTCTCAACCGTGTTTTAAATTCTGTATCATTAGCTAAATGAATAACACTATCGTTACCTTATGTCCCAGGAAGATGGTTTGAAAAGTTTTCGTTATCATAAAATGATAATGTTGTTTCTAAAGTGAACCAGAGACATATATAAACCACAGATATGTGAATGGATTTTGTGCTCCCATTTAAATCTAGCCCCAATCTAAGAACTATGAGTTCTTAGGATGTGGCCCTCTTTAATGCTTAAAGAAGTCACTAAAGATATAGGTGCTATAGAAAAAACAAAAGAGAATGAAAAAACAACAAACAAAGCCCAAGTAATATACTCATAAAAATTATATCTGTTTGTAATTAATAGATAAAAATTTTACTAGTACATTGCTTACAACACATGGTAGATAAATGGAATCACAGAATGGAATTTTCCCACTTTTTGCAGTCCATTGTATATTCAATATTTGTAAGTCTTAACATTTACAAAAAGTACAAAACAAGGTGATCTATATTAAACATAATGCCTGTGCTATAAATTGTCATCACAAGGTAATTATTTTACTATTGATTCGAACATTTTCTTCATTCAATACTTTTATTGAAGTTCAAAGTATACATTCTTAAGACAATAAATACCTGGCTGTTTTTTCTTAGTATCACAGAGGTACCATCCTCAACTTCAAATTCTCCATAGTCTCTTAGACACCGTACCTGAAAAGAAAATCAGATATTTTATCCAAATTACCTTTTAAAATATGCAGTGATCATAACATGAAGTGGGATTATATAAATGCCCGAACAGTAAAAGTACTGTATTTTATGTGTCTGTTTCCTCCTCTGTGTACTTAGGACCCTTACTATTCCCAGATATTTACTGTGGTCCTAAACCTAAAGATCTCAATTTCCTACGTCACCGGGAAGGGAAAAATAAGCTTTGCAAATGTATACATGGATGGTATTACCAATAAGGAAACCAGGGATTTAGATAAAAGGAGACTACATAGTTGGACGTTTTCCTCTCAAACAATGCACTATATTAATCAGAAGGAATAAAAATGAGGGACATAACAGTGGCAAACAAGAAAGAAAAGAGCATTTTACCTCAACTAGATTGACCAGATCCTTCCCATAATCCATCAGGATTAAAGAACATACATCTAAAAACAAACTGTTTTTCTTTTTAACAATTTATTGGGGCTCATACAATTCTTATCACAGTTCATACATATACATACATCAATTGTATAAAGCACATCTGTACAGTCTTTGCCCTAATCATATTTTTCTCTTTTCCTTTTTTACATTTTATTAGGGACTCATACAACTCTTATCACAATCCATACATATACATACATCAATTGTATAAAGCACATCCATACATTCCCTGCCCCAATCATTCTCAAGGCATTTGCTCTCCACTTAAGCCCCTTGCATCAGGTCCTCTTTTTTATTTTTTCCCCCTCCCTCCCCTTTCCCCCCTCCTCGTGTGCACTTGGTAATTTATACATCGTTATTTTGTCATATCTTGCCCTATCCGGAGTCTCCCTTACCCCCCTTCTCTGCTGTCCCTCTCCCAGGGAAGAGGTCACATGTGGATCCTTGTAATCAGTACCCCCTTTCCAACCCACTCACCCTCCACTCTCCCAGCATCGTCCCTCACACCCTTGGTCCTGAAGGTATCATCCACCTTCGATTCCCTGTACCTCCAGCCCTCATATGTACCAGTGTACAGCCTCTGCCCTATCCAGCCCTGCAAGGTAGAATTCGGATCATGGTAGTTGGGGGGAGGAAGCATCCAGGATCTGGAGGAAAGTTGTGTTCTTCATCGGTACTACCTCGCACCCTAATTAACCCATCTCCTCTCCTAAACCCCTCTATGAGGGGATCTCCATTGGCCGACACTTGGGCCTTGGGTCTCCACTCTGCACTTCCCCCTTCATTTAATATGGTATATATATACATATATACATATACATATATACATATACACACATGTACACATACATACACACATATCTTTTTTTTTTTTGCATGATGCCTTATACCTGGTCCCTTGGCACCTCGTGATCGCACTGGCCGGTGTGCTTCTTCCATGTGGGCTTTTTTGCTTCTGAGCTAGATGGCCGCTTTTTCACCTTCAAGCCTTTAAGACCCCAGACACTATCTCTTTTGATAGCCAGGCACCATCAGCTTTCTTCACCACATTTGCTTATGCACCCATTTGTCTTCAGCGATCCTATCATGGAGGTGTGCAGTCAATGATATGATTTTTTGTTCTTTGATGCCTGGTAACTGATCCCTTCAGGACCACTCGATCACACAGGCTGGTGTGTTCTTCCATGTGGACTTTGTTGCTTCTGAGCTAGATGGCCGCTTGTTTATCTTCAAGCCTTTAAGACCCCAGTCACTATCTCTTTCGATAGCCGGGCACCATCAGCTTTCTTCACCACATTTACTTGTTCACCCACTTTGGCTCCAGCCGTTGTGTCGGGTGAGTGAGCATCATAGAGTTCCAATTTAATAAAAGGAGATATTCATGCATTGAGGGAGTGAACAAACTGTTTTTCAAAGGAAATCAAGTCTTCCAATCTCTTGTTTCTCAGGAATACTTAAAAATACATTTAAAAGATTCAGTTTCATGCTCTTTCATTTTGCTTACACAGTAACTTAGCAATCAATTAATTTTCATTTAGTATTTTAAAAATAAAACAAAATTTATGGAAGATGGAATGTTAGATTACATTAAGATGCTTGAAATTAAAGTGCCAACATCCAATCATTTTTGACCTATAAAATGTAAGCTTAATATAGTTCAGCTCACACATCACTATTACCTTAAAACTGTGAATCAAAGTTTGTTGCAGAGAGGGCACTATAAGCATTTCCATACTCCTGTCCCTCTATAGCAGTGTTTCCCAAAGTGGGGATACTGCAATGATCCAGGAGGAGTATAAAGCAGATAGCTACACTTTATCCTGGAGTATAGGCTATTGTATAAAAGTTTTTAATTTTACACACACACACACACACACACAAACACACACACACACACACACACACACACACACACACACCATAGTGAATGAAGGGGTAAGTGCAGCGTGGAGACTCAAAGCCCATTTGTCGGCCACTGGAGATCCCCTCATAGAGGGGTTTAGGAGAGGAGATGGGTCAGTCAGGATGCGATGCAGTACCGATGAAGAACACAGCTTTCTCCCAGATCCTGGATGCTTCCTCCCCCAACTACCATGATCCAAATTCTACCTTGCAGGACTGGATAGGGCAGAGGTTGTACACTGGTGCATATGGGAGCTGGAGGCACAGGGAATCCAGGGTGGATGATAACTTCAGGACCAATGGTATGAGGGGCAATGCTGGGAGAGTGGAGGGTGAGTGGGTTGGAAAGGGGGAACTGATTACAAGGATCCACATGTGACCTCCTCTCTGGGAGACGGACGGCAGAGAAGGGTGGGGGGGGGTAAGGGAGACTCCGGATAGGGAAAGATATGACAAAATAACAATGTATAAATTACCAAGGGCACATGAGGGAGAGGAGAAAAAAAAGAGGACCTGATGCAAAGGTAAAGTGAAGAGCAAATGCTTTGAGAGTGATTAGGGCAAAGAATGTAGGGATGTGCTTTATACAATTGATGTATGTATATGTGTGGATTGTGATAAGAGTTGTATGAGCCACTAATGAAATGTAAAAAAGAAAGAAAAAAAAAAAGAACACAGCTTTCCCCCGGATCCTGGATGCTTCCTCCCCCCAACTACCATGATCCTAATTCTACACTGGTGCATATGGGAGCTGAAAGCACAGGGAATCCAGGGTGGATGATAACTTCAGGACCAATGGTATGAGGGGCAATGCTGGGAGAGTGGAGGGTGAGTGGGTTGGAAAGGGGGAACTGGTTACAAGGATCCACATGTGACCTCCTCTCTGGGAGACGGATGGCAGAGAAGGGTGGAGGGGGGTAAGGGAGACTCCGGATAGGGAAAGATATGACAAAATAACAATCTATAAATTATCAAGGGCTCATGAAGGAGGGGGGGCAAGGGAGGGAGTGGGAAAAAAAGAGGATCTAATGCAAAGGGCTTAAGTGGAGAGCAAATGCTTTCAAAATGATTAGGGCAAAGAATGTAGGAATGTGCTTTACACAATTGATGTATGTATATGTGTGGATTGTGATAAGAATTGTATGAGCCCCTAATAAAATGTAAAAAAAATGATTAGGGCAAAGAATGTACAGATGTGCTTTATACAATTGATGTATGTATATATATGGATTGTGATAAGAGTTCTATGAGCCCCTAATAAAACAATTAGGAAAAAAAAACAGGCCCAAAGAACAAAAGAAAACTGGGTTAGCAATATATATACATAAATTAAAATATCTATAAAGAGATCTATCACCGCCCTCTAGTTGATTCTAACTCACAATGACCCTATATTGGTTTTCCAAGGCTGTAAATCCTTACAGAAACTAATAGTCTCATCTTTCTCCTGAGCAACAGTTGGTAAATTTGAACCTTAAGAACCTCAGAACCCTGGTGGTACAGCAGTTAATCACTGGGTTGCAATCTGCATGGTCGACAGTTCAAAACTACCAGTACCAGTAGGAGAAAGCCTGGGCTTTCTACTCAGAAACCCATAGGGGATCCCTAGGAATCAGCATTGACTCAATACCAGAGAGTTTGGTTCTGGAACCTTATGGTTAGCAGTCCAATCAATGCCTATCCTACAATGTCAGCAGGGATCCTAAGAAAGAGATGAAGAGATGTAGTCAATGAATAAGGCCCATCTAGCCATAATCTCTTATGCATTGTATTATCAATTCTAGCCTATATGGCTATGGTTAAAATCCCATTTTGGAGGGATGGTTATGTGGAAAAGCCATCTCAGAAGCAGGAACACAGAGAAATGCTGGACCATCAAGGTGTAAGAGGCCCTAGTGGGACATACTTGAGATCTTTGTCTGAAGTGGTAGAGACTGAGATGGAGGCATCAAAGGCTGCAGCACAGAGACCATGGGACAGAACAGAGGAACCAGGCCAAGACTAGAGGCTGAGGCAAGGCGTCCATGACATAAAACAGAGGAGCAATACTGAGACTATGATACTTTGAGGCAGAGCAGTGGGCTGCCTTTCTGGCCCAAAGAGGCAAAGGGACTATGTGACTGAGAGGCTAAGGACTAAAGACTGACATGACTGCTGGATGACAGGAGAGGTACACTTACTGTTTCCTGATGCTGACTTGTGGTAACTAGTTACCTTCCTTAATAAGCCCACTAAATTGTGAATATTGTCTGTGAGTTCTGTGAGGCCAACTGGGACCGATAATTGAACCCGACAGAAAGGCAGTGTGTGAGGGAGGAGTGGGTGGTGTCAGAATAGATATTGAAGGATGAAGGATGGAGGCATGTCTGAACTCTGCCTCATGGAAACAGTGAAGCCAGAGAAAGTCAAATACGGCCCTCTGATATGTCTTCCTACATTTAAAGAAGCCAATCCAATTACTAGCACTAACAAATAAGAGAAACAACGTTACTGGATAACTCAACAGGATATTTGAGTTGGCAGAAGAACAGAACAGCTTATTGAGTCTGAGGAACAAAAGTAAAGAAACATGATCCCAAGGAACACCATCAAGCAAATCAATGCAAATATTATGGAAGTCCCAGAAGAGGGCAAAGGGTAACTAAATAAAACTTAATAGACAACAGCAGAACATTACCAAAACTTGACAAAGGACAAGAATGTACATATCAATGACACTTAAGAATTTCCAAATCAGAAGAAAGCCTGAGAGATCCACACCAAAATATCTTATCATCAAACTCCTTAAAAAAAAGATAAAATCTTGACAATATCAAATAAAATGAAGTACCAATTTACATATATAGAAACCCTGGAAACCAGGAGGTAATAGAGTCACATATTTAAAATAATGAAAGAAATGAACAGCCATCCAAGATTCCTATAGCCAGCAAAACTTTCCTTTATAAATGAGGATAAAATTCAAGAAAACAAATAAAACCTGAGGGAATGTTGAGACATTCCTTTAGATTGAAATACAAGGATAGTAGATTGCAAGATGAAGCAATATAGAGAAAAAGGTGTTAGGTTCCTGGATTCAGGTACCTGAAAGAATTCACACAGCAGAAGCAGGTTTGTAATCCAAGTGATTTTATGGGGAAAAGGGAAGTTTCAGGTATTACAGCCTCAAAAAATACACATTGTTTTAAGAAAGCATACAAGGATCCGCAGAACTGCACATGGGTTCACTGCTGAATGGGGAAAAAACACATAGAAAGAACAGGAACACATAACCCAGCACGTGGAACCAGGAAATCCCAGGGGCCAAAAGGGCTCCCACCCCCCACTTGTGGAGAATGCTGGAATGGAAGGAAGTCAAGGCAGGGTCTTTATTCCCTCCTCTCCACAACGGCTGGGGGAAGCATGGTTGAAGGTATTGGTTGGTTCCACTGGCTTGAGTTTAGGCCCACCTGTGTGAGGTAATGTAACTGAGCCTAATCTGTGTGCCCTGGTGGACCTCCCCTTGGGGCGGAGGGAGCTCTTGTCTGAGCATGCTCAGTTTGATTGTTCTAAAATTTAATGGATGCCTGATTTCTTCCAATCCTTTTGCTTTAGCCTTATGCAGTTACTGCGGAGACAACCCCCTTGTGGTGCTTATGTAATCTGATGTCAATTTGGAACTTGAGAGGATTAAGAGTGAAGTGGTGGAGTCTAGTTGGTCAATCAGGATAGCCAGTGAGGCCTCTGTGTGGGCATTGCCTTCGCCTGAGAATTCTGGGAACTCCAGTATTTCCTCCTTAAACAGGAGACGCTTCTCTCTCTCAGCTCACTTCCTTGGAGATGCTCTACTGGCAAGACACATGGCACTACGTCCTGGTAGCTGGGAAAGCCACACGGACCTACCCTGATGCAACAGACCTCTGGAGCCAGAGAAGCTACATAGAGAACCCTGCCAGCGCTGAGATGTTTACAATGCTACTGGATCCAAAAACTTTCTACTCGCTGGTTCAAGATCGTCCTGCAATCGGAGTCATTGCATGTTTCGTGAGTCTGACGAGGCCTTTACAGATTGGTATCAGACATATGGGCTAATATTGGGCTCACGGACTTGACCTGGACTGGGCTGGGACGTTTTCACAATATTCAGTTGTTCTTCTATATAAACCTCTTTCTTATAAACATGAGTTTCTATGAATTTGTTTCTCTTGTCTACCCAGACTAACACTCCCCCTTTATGGCCCCTATTCTGGCTACCTAACATATTTAGCCAACACCTAAGTTGAATGCAAACATTTTTCTTTGGTCTTCTTTATTCAATATTCAAAAGTATACAAAAGAGGATAATAAAGATGGTTCAAAATCCAAAAATTAACTAAGCGCCAAAGTACGTGGTACTACTGGAAGAAATGAGGAGCAAAGAGAGGATAACCCACTTAACAAGTAACAAAATGACAACTATATGACAGGGACTTCAAGTGTGTGCAAATATGGAATTTAAAAACTGAAAAAAGTCCCAGAAACATTTGAAGCTCCTTGGTAAGTACTTCCTTAGTGGTAGTAACTTTCAATATGAAAGTATTAAAATGTCCAGTGTAAAAGCAGAGACCTTGTGATATGCATATGATACAACTTTGCTTATGGAAAGCTAAGAGGATTCAACACATTAATGAAGAACTGAGACTAAAGCTTTCTGTAGGGATTATGGCTCGATGAAAAAAAAAAGCCTCATGCTCGGGCCAATAAACACAATGATAAAAAGAGAAAAAAATAAATTGACACGGATTTCATTTATTTCAATGCATAATCAACATTCATGGAATTAGTGAAGAAATCAAGCCATGAGATAAATGCTGCAAAAGACTTCTTTAAAGTGTTAAAGAGCAGCAGAGTCAGCAAAATGACTGTCAGACAACAAACTCGGACAACTCTCAGCAATTATAGAGAAGGTCCACTAGGAGCGATATCCTAAACTTCATGGAAGAGAATCTCAATATGAAGTACATCCAAGCTTCTTAAACTGAGAGAGCAGTAGCAACTACTAACAGATTCCCCTCTTTGTTATAGGCTGTCCACACGCTGGGGAAGCTTCCCTCCTGCCTGGCATAGCCAATTTTTTCTGGTCCCTGAGCTAACCCAGCTGACCAAGCCTCTTGGCTTGCTGTCCTCTGGTGAAGAACAGCTTTGCAGAGTCAGCTTGGTGCAGACAGTCACTAGCCAAGCTTAACTTTTGCTTTGTTCTACAGTTCCACCAGCCCTTGCTCAACATTCCTCACCTTGCCACCCCCAAGCAGGAAATGTGTTAGCAAAACAACACAATTAGGGGGCAAGGGGGAAAGAGAAGCCTAGCACTTCCCGCACCAATCTCAAAGTAGACTTGAGAGGTTTAATTTAACCCCCCCATTGGGTGAGAAATCCACACACCTGGCCTCTAGACCTGGCAGGAACCCCATCTTATCCCTCAAGGGGTGGAGTCAAGGGACAGAGTTTTTGTGGGTTTTGAACTGCGGACCATGCTGATCGCAACCCAATGTGTAACCACTGTACCACCAGGGGTCCTTTTATCTCAGTAAAACTATGAAAACTAGTCCTCGGTTTATCTGACCCCAGCCATGCTATTTTTTAATCACCTAATATGTATATGAAAGGTGAACAATGAATAAGACAGAGGTGAATTGATAACTATGAAT
Source organism: Tenrec ecaudatus (assembly GCF_050624435.1). Classification (NCBI taxonomy): domain Eukaryota; kingdom Metazoa; phylum Chordata; class Mammalia; order Afrosoricida; family Tenrecidae; genus Tenrec; species Tenrec ecaudatus. The sequence goes on along the minus strand of NW_027457666.1, from coordinate 154,878 downwards.
TATGATATCGCAGAAAAGCACTGACAAAACATCAACAGCCAGAAGAGCAAACAAAGCTATGCTGGAAGAGCTACAGCGGGAGTGCCCCTTAAAGAGGCCGACTCCGTGTATATGTCATCTGGATGGCAAGTCCCTGGATGGTCAAAAAGAGGAAGCCTCTCAGTGGTATACATTGACACCATGACTGCAATAATGGGCTCAAACAGCAATGTTTGAGAAGAGGGTGCGGGGCAAGGCAGTGTTTCATTCTGTTGTACATCTAGTTACTATGAATAGGACTTGGTGGCACCTAACAAAACTATATTCATATCTCCTTCTTACATAATAGGAGCATAATCCACACATTCAATAAAATCCATTCTGAAGAGGTAAAACTTACTTCAATATATAAGCTTTTGGGAGGCTTCATATCCTGTGTTATGTCCAAACCTTCATTTCCTCCCAATGACCTCATGTAAGTAGCAAGGGACTTCTTATAACAACTGAACCATTCTATCTGAAAACAGAAAAATGGTCTTTTTACCAAGTGACAAAGAAAAGAAGCTTGCCAACATTGTGTAATCGTGACTTCAAACAGCACATACGCCCATGTAGATCATGAGTGTGGCATTCCTGTATTTATATAGCGAACATTAATGGTTGTCTTCTACGAGTCAGGAACTGTCTGTGCACTTAGGATGGAGCATTCAACCAAAACAGACAAAATTCTTGTTATCACATAGCTTACAAACCAGTAGACCTAAGCACAGATCTAAAAAAACCATTCAACCAGAAACAACACTACGAAAAACACATGATTCAGTTATGGTCTCTTTAAATACTGCACGGACTCTTTTTATAAGAATGGAACAACATGCTTGAGCAGACAATGCAAATGTCCCCAAAGAGAAGGAAGGACAAGCAAAATGAGGAGTGCACACAATAGAAGATAGTGAGGCTTACTTTGGAATTCAGTTCTAAGTTGTATCTGACAAGGGTAAACCTTTATCACATGTAAAGTGGCGCAAGAGGTCACATTATTTTACGACTGCATTTGTAGGAAAGTCAGTCATCGGAATTCTATAAATGTAAAAAAGTAGATTAAGAGTTGCCAAAGGGCTGGGGGAAGGAAATAATAATAAAAGGCATTTGTTATTTTTTAAAGTCCATTATGGTTAGGGTGAAAGTTTACAGAGAAAACTCATGTTTTATACAATAATTTATATATATTTTGTTTTGTGACATTAGTTGCAATCTCCTCAGAATCTTATTTATGTATAATTACAGAAAGGTAGGCAAAACAAAGATGTACAGGTTAATGACATTATTAAGAAACAGCCTGGTCAAGGAGTAACACATCCTCAGCCCCAAAATGGAGACTTATCATTTTGTTCCATTCTGAAAATTTTACATTATCACCCAAGAATGCATCCCTAAAACACTAGTTTAGTGCTGTTCATTATTTGTACTTTAAATAGATCCACACAGTATTTATTATTTTGTGACAAATTTCTTTCACTAAACATATTTTGGATTTCTGAAATTCTACTTTAAAGTGATGAAGAGCAAGGATGTCACACTTTGAGGACTGAGCAATGCCTTGGGATTTTCCATTGACCTTAGCCATGGGATTTTCCATTGCCTCATAAGCATATGAAAGTTGGACAACAATTAATAAAGACCAAAGAATAGATGCCTTTGAATTAGCATGTTGGCAAAGAACACCGAAAGTACCATGGACTGCTAACTGAACAAACAAATCTGTCTCGGAAGATCACAGCCAGACTGATCCTTAGAGATGAGTATGGCAAGACTTGTCTCACAAGTTTTGGGCATGTTTTCAGGAGACCAGTCCTTAGAAAACGACACAATACTTGGTACAGTGCAAAGTCAGTGGGAAAAACAAAAACAACTCAAGGAGATGAATTGATACGGTAACTCAACAATGGGTTCAAACATAACAATTGTGAGGATGCAGAGTCCAGTAGTACTTCATGCTGATCTAGACAGGGCCACTATGAGGAGGAACTGACGAGAAGGCACCCACCACTACTATGTTGGTTAGTATTGGGTTATGTGTTGGCTAAAGCCAAGGTCAACAGTTTGACTCAACCAGTTACACCTAGGGAGAAAGGGGATTTCTGCTCCTATAAAGAAATACAGCTTCAGAAACCTAAAGAGCCAGTTCTACTTTGCTCATCCTTAAGGATTGTTAAAAGTCAATGGCAGTGGGTGTTTTACACAATTAATGTATGTATGTATGGATTGTGATAATAGTTGTATGAGCCCCAATAAAATGATTTTTAAAAAAGAAATTATGACATAAGATTATCTCTCTCTAAAGTGTCTTGGAGTCTCTAACTTGTAAACTACTATTTGTCTACCTTCATGGAAAAAAATAATACACTAATCTTTGTTAAAGATGGCATCACCTATCCCTTATCGGTGAGTTCAAAGTGAAATGTTCACATATAGAAACTGAATTTCGGTTTATGCTCTGAGAAGGAAAAGGCAGAGGCAGTGATTCTCTCCATAGACTAGACCTTGTAGAGACTCTATTAACACCGAATTTGGACCCCAGCTATAAGGGATTTCCATTGAACTCAAGGTCAAAATGAAGTCTAAAGTATGGAAATCTAATCTCAAGACTAACATTATAATTGTTAATTATAATTTTCTGGTTCTAAAATCAGCATCTTGAAGTCTTACTTGTGTGCCTTGTCATGACTACCTTGTACTAAACTAAAAAAGTTTATGCACGACAAGTTCATGTATTTATGTTTAAAATAAAATCCTCATCTATTGGTTACTTAAATTTTAAGATAAAATCCTACAAGAACTATTACTCTTAAACACTCTATGTTTTTAAAAAAATACTATAGCTATTGTTATTAGAGAAAGAACATGTTCTGTTCATTTCACCATAATAAAGAGGCACCCCTCAAGTCCACTTAATGTAAGATTCCGGCACAAAGACCATGGAAAAAGAACCTGAAAAATTAACTGGTAACGTAATTATTTAGTAGTTCCCTCAAGAAGCTGAGGTACTTTGTTTCTTTCTCCAGAACATGAACAGAATAAAAATAAAGCATGGAAATGTACTTAGCAATCCAAGATCAGAGGAGGCAATGGTATTAGAGATTAAAACCTGAGCAGACTGCGGATGACAGTGGAAGCCCAAACTCCATTTGCACAGTTCCCACACAGATTAAGCCTCCAGTGAATCTCCTTAGACCATGAACAAAGAATGGAAATAGTCTTGTTATACACTGAGTGCATTGGAAAGTAGATTAACACAGATAATTTTTAACGTTATTGTTTTTCTCTCTTTTGGTCCCTTTTAAATTTGTTCTAGTTTTTATATTTTCTTTTGGATTGAGGGCTGTTTTTTTTGCATATGATTTTCTTTCTCTTTTTTGGAGTTTTCAGTGGTTTATTGAGCATTCAATATTTTGCCATGATGACTTAGGATAGTTAGGTGTTTTTTTAAATTTTGTGTTTTACATTTTATTAGGGGCTCATACAACTCTTATCACAATCCATACGCATATGATTTTCTTTAAATAAAATCTAGGATAGGACTTAGTTACTGTGAAGACTATAAATGGATTAAGTTTCTTTGGGTTAGGACAGGGCAGGCTGGGGCAAATGGTGAGTTTAAGACTGAAGAAAATGTTCTAAAATTGATGGAGATCATAACTGCACAGCTCTTTTTAATATATTTAAACCACTGGGTTGTGTGGTATATGAATTATGTCAATTAAACTCAAGTTAAATTTTTTAAATGCAGTTAGCAAGTAAATTGTTTATAAAACTCATGGCAAATTTACTGAATACATGCCGTGGCAATTACATTATATCCTGTCAGCCTGTCAATAAAATTGCAGCTTGATGACCTCATTTTGAGGCATGACAGAAATAAGTAGCTCAATGGAGATCAAACCCAGTCTCTCTGCCTTCCTTTTCTGCGCTGAGACGCTCAGAGAGCTGGAGGAGACCCGTGCCAACACTGAAATGCATACACTGCCACTGGATCCACAAGACCTTCTACCCACTGGCCTGCGATATTCCTGCATTTGGCATCATTACATATACTGTGAATCTAAAGAGGAATTTATCGACTAGTACCGAACATATAGGCTAATATCGGACTTATGAACTTGATCTGAACTGGGCTGAGATGTTTTCTCAATATATAATTGCTCTTTTATATAAAGTTCTTACACACATGAGTGTATGACTGTTCCTCTAGTCAACCCAGACTAACACTTTCTTTCATAAGTGATATACTATACCAAACTCACACAATAACAGCATTGATCACATTCCGTTCTATGCTATGTTCCAAATGGGCAGCCTTAATCATCCTGTAACAACCCTGTTAATACAGCAGTTCTCAACCTGTGGGTTACGACCTCTTTTGGGGTCAAAGGACCCTTTCACAGGAGTCACTTAAGACCATTGGAAAACATGTATTTCCAATGGTCTTAGGAACCAAGTCACTGCTCCTCTATCCATCTCCAGGAGGGTCTGCCCACATACGAGTACGCAGCGTAATGACATAATCAGACAACCCCATCACATTCAACTTGTACAAATAAAGGTGGATGTGACAGGGTTGGCACCACAATGTGTTTATGTGGACAAGTCACACATGCGTAGAGAGCAGCTGCTGTGTTAAAAGCAGCTACTGTGTTAAAAGCAGCGACAGTGTTAAAAGCAGCAGTATTGGTGGTAAATGACACTTCATGAATTATTATTTCTGGGTAAAATCATAAACTACTGCAAAAAATCGATATCTGTACCATGGGAACTTTATCTGGATGCTGATTGGTCTTTTTATATTCAGCTGTGGTTGATGTGAATACTGCTCCTTGTGATAGTAACAGGTATGTAAAAACACAACATAGAGAATGTTAAATCATAGGAAATTTTAATAAACTGTATTGACTAAATTGTGCCATGCATCATCTTTAGTACTATTTTTTTTAAATAAGAAATTTAAACAAGACGCTTGACTTGAAGGGAAAACTATCTAGGCTTCATTGAGAGTAATTTACGCCTACTTAAAGACAGATTGCCCTACATGTAATAGCTACATGCAAAAATGTTATAAAACTGTCCTTGGTTTTACAATGATAAATGAAAAACATAAAAATTCTTCAATCGAACAAGGCATGCAAGGATTTTTTTCATGTCATTTTTTTTGTTTTTGTTAAACAGTGAGAGCAAAATAACCTACTGAAATACAAAGAGAGAAGCTGAAAAAGCAAGCCACTGATGGAGAAGGGGAGCTTTCACAGAACCAGTGTTTTCCCCATCCCATCTCCACCTGATGTTGATCAAAACATACCATTGGTGATTTAGTAAACGAATAAATAAACAAAGGGAAAAATTTAATATGCTTGTGTACATGCACCAGTTACTTTGTGTACAATAAAGGAATGAGGAAGGGGAAATGAAATAAAGAGAAAACTATACTGTAGTTGTCAGGAGGTGGTGGAATCAAACTGTGGTTTTCTAATCGAGAATGGATTCTTGGTCGGCTGGAAGAGAGTTCTGGAGGAAAGGAGCAGGCTCCCTTAGAAGATGCCTCCTGTCTGCTGCTGGAACACATCAATTGTATCTTCATCCTCCATTTCCAACTGTGCAGGTGTGTCTGTTTCATTGATTGGCTGTCTGTCGAATCAAATCAGATCTGACTCATTGACAAACCCTGTTCACAATAGGCTTCCATTAGCTTACTAAGTGGGTGTGCCTCTGAATCTTAAACTGCACCACAGAACCATCCTGCCCTACCACCTTCAAGTTAATCTGATCATTGTTCTCAGTCTTGACTCCTCCCTTGAGTTTTTTGTTGGCCAGGGTGAATGCTGAAGTCTTCTCAAAAGAGGTACCAGGTCCGCACCAAACGAGCACACAGGCAGCTGCAGGAACAGCAGGAGGAGGTGGCAGTGGTGGAGGAGGGAGAGCCATCTTTTGTATTATTAAAGCTATGGTTATATATTATTTTCATTAGCCAACCATCCCATGACAATGGATCATGTAGAAGAACGTTAAGAAAAGATAGTGAGGATTTTTTATGGTATGGTTTTACTTCAATGACAGCAGGAACTGAGAAACTACAATGTCTTACTTGTTGTGAAGTTCTATTAGTTGAATCCATGAAGCTGAACAAACTAATATGCCATTTTGATAGCAAATATCCGAGCTTTGCTGGCAAGGATACCAACTATTTTAAAAGCAAAGCTGATGATAAACTCAAGAAAGCCAGACTTGACACTGGTGGCAAGTACCACAAACAAAACGTAGCAGTCATTGAAGTTTCATATTTGGTGGCACTCAGAATCACCAGCGCTATGAAACCCTACACCATTGCTGAGGATTCACTGTTGCCAGGGGCCAGTAAATTGTTCGAGTTATGATCAGAGATGAATTTGTTACAAAATTGAGCGCAATTTTCTTATCAAATGACACTGCCTGCAGAAGAATAGCAGACAAGGCTGCTGATATTCTTGATCAGATAATCCAGGAAAGTAAATCTGCTCCACTTCCAATATTTAGCATCCAGCGTGATGAATCTACAGACGTTGCAAACTGTTCACAGTTACTGTTTACCTGAGGCATATTAATGATGGCGACTTTAAATATGAGTTTCTTTTTTTGCAAACCTCTTAAAATGGCAACTACTACACGTGATGTATTTGATAGTTGGTTCATTCTGAAAGAGCATAAGATCTCTTGGGAAAAGGTTTGTGGTGTCTGCAGATGATGCTCCACTATGCTAGGATGTCAATCTGAATTTCAACGTTTGGTACTGAGTCACCGAAAGTCACCGGAACTCACTGTATAACTCATCAGAAAATATTAGCAACAAATACACGGCCAAAAGAGTTACAAGAAGTAATGAGAAGCATCATAAATTCTGTCAATTTTGTAAAGGCGAGCACTTTAAACAGTCTACTGCTTTCGCAACTGAAGTGAGACGGTTGTCCAGAGGAAAAGTTTTAAAAGGTGTTTTTGAGTATGGTGATGAACTCAAAACGTTTTTTATCAGAAAACATGACCGCAGTTCAAAGCATTTTGCAGCGATAAAAGTGAGATACAGAAAATAGTTTGATTGCCATCTTTGCCATCTTGAATGAGTTACAATTTATTACTGCAAGGACAAAATGCAACATGCCTTGATTTATCTGAAAATATCTGATCATTCCAAAGGAAACATCAGCTTTGGGGGAAAAAATTGGATGAAAATAAAATTTACCAAAAAAATAATAAAAAGAAAATAAAATTTACATGCCTACCCTATCTGTTTTCTTTGAAGAACATGACACTGAACCAGACAAAAGGATTACAATTTCTGTGAAAGAACACTTGCATATGCTTGCAGATGAAATTTCATCGTACTTTCCAAATCTACCCGACACCTCATTTGCACTTGCCAGAAGCCCATTTACAGTCAAAGTTGAAGATGTTCCTGAGATAGCACAAGAGACGTTTATTGAACTAACAGCGATGCAGCGAGAACTGATTTCTCTACCATGCCAGTTACAAAATTCTGGATCAAGTGTTTGCAGTCAGGTCCTGTTCTGTCTGAGACTGTGTTGCACCTTTTTCTTCCATTTCCAACAACTTATCTTTGTGAAACAGGGTTTTCCAGCTTGTTTGTTATCAAGTCTAAATAAAGAAGTAGATTTGTTGTGGAAGATGATCTTGTGCTCTTGCAAAGACTGTCTGGAGAATTTCTGATCTAGTGAGAAAGAAACTATCTCAACCTTCTGGCTTTTTACGCACACTGTCGCAAAATGTAGCAATGTAGTTCACTATTGTTATATTAAGACTGTTAATCATGCTACACCATGCTTCAAGACAAAATTTCATTTATTTATAATTAGAAATCAGTATTTCACAAGATATAATTACCTATTTTTGTGATTAATCACTATGCTCTAAATATGTTCAATTTGTAAACTAAAAATATATCCTACATATCAGATGTTTACATTATAATTCACAACAGTAGCAAAATTACAGTTATGAAGTAGCAACAAAAATGATTTTAAGATTGGGGATCACCACAACATGAGGAACTCTATTCAAGGGTCGTGGCATTAGGAAGGTTGAGAACCAAGGCTGTAGTAGGACACACTATGACCCCATTTTGTAAATAAAGGAGTGAACACAGAGCAATGAGGTTACTTGCCCAAGATTAGAAAGCAGTGTCAGGAGTTGAAACCAAGTGTTCTGACTCTAATGTTCTATCTTGAAATACTGGTCTAGCACCCTACCTTCAGTGACAAATACTCATCTTATTCTGAATATTTATTCATGCTGACTAGAAAACTACATATCTCCTAAGAATAATGTCGGCTTTTCAACTCCACTGATGAATCACTAATAAATAAAAGAAACTCCTTTTTTTATTGTTTGTCAGTTTTCCCTGTAGCACTAGAATTACTTACTACTACTCCCTTCCAGGAGGGTACCCCAGTGGCAGTTGCTACATTTGTCACTATTAATGGAAAGGTTGGCAATTTGAATCCACTTAGCTACTCTGTAAGAGAAAAATATGGCAGTTGGTTTCCATAAAGATTGATAGTGTGTATGGATTATGTGCCAAATAAGACAGTTCAAAACAAAAATAATGTATAGCCTTATAAACCTCTGAGGCAGTTTTAGTCACAATCGACTTGAGAGTAATGAGTTTGGTTTTATACTTCCCATGCCTATTGCAGTAAGTACTAACTGCTTAAAAAACGCTGAAAACTTATTGCTGAAAAGGTGATCAAATCATGGATCAAATGATAGCAACTCAAAAGATTAGCTAGGAATCTTGGAGTAGTAAGCTTATGCTAGTGAGGAATAACTCAGAAAAGTATGGTAAGAATGGTTGCTTAATTCAAAAAGTATGTGTCAGTAAATTATATATACAAACTGCTGAGTTAGTAGTTTATATTTACCTCTACACATTCTCACAAACAAAATATAGAAAATTTACAGAAAACAGAGAAATACCAGTAAACATCATTGTAGAAAAAAAAAAGCCAGGATCTCAGTATTTTCCCAAAATCATTAACTTGAAAAAGTGCTAACTTACTTCTTCAGCAGACATGTGAAATCGTAAAGCATTAGGCAACACACTGCCATATTCCCACCTAAGTGCACGAATCCGCAGTAACCGGTCATACCTAGGACATTGAGAGAGTATTAGCATACAAACAAGCAGGAAATCAGACATTGTTCTATCAGTAAGGACTCAAGGATCTTATCAACTAAACTGTCATTTGTGGATTTTTTTTTTTTAAGATTCTGATGCAAATAGATCTACTCTAAGAAGACATCTTTGGGACTACCAGAAATCGGGAATAGGAACTGGGCTGATGCCCCTAGCACTGTTCATTGTCGTAACTGTGATGGTGACACAGCAGTAATGTGGAAAAAGATCAGAAAGGCCCTTATTTCTTAGAGATGTATCCTAAAGTATATAGTGGTAAAATGTTATCTGATGTTTAGTACTTAGTTTTAAGTAGCCTAACATACATATGTCATAAATTATGGAAAATGTATTGTTAAATTTATAAGACAACTCCAGGAGCTTCACTATATTATTCTCTCTGCTTTCAAGAATAGTGCAATCTTTTACAATACAAATTTTAAACTGGAAAAACGAAATTAAAATGCTTACATTAAATCAAACTTAAAAGAAATAACTCACTGCCACATGGAGTTGTTTGACTCATACTGACACTGTAAGGACAGGATAGAAGCGCACCAGTGAGTTTCCGAGATTGTAACTCTTTTTTAAGAGTAGAAAGCCTCATCTTTTCACCGCAGAACAGCTGGTGGTTTTGAAATGCTGTTTCTGGTTAACAGTCCAGCGCATAAACACTGAAAACACTCTCACTTCCATCAAGCCAATGCTGACTCATAGCAAACCCCTGTGGGTTTCCGAGATTGTAATTATTTACAGGAATAGAAACACGGCCTTTTCCCCTCGGAACTACTAGTGGTTTTGAACTGTGGACCATGTAGATCACAGCCCAACAAGTAACCATGCTACCAGGGCTCCATGCATAACCACAGAGATAAATAAATCTGAGATCTGTTGCTATCAACCAGAAACTTAATTGAGAAACCCCATGGAAAACTCTTCTTTGTTTCCTGCTACTACAAGTAAAATCACAGCAGCTTACAAGTACGCAATAGTGCAGCGTCGATTTCTTAACAAAGAACAGTGCCGAAATTTGATGGTTGGTATCAAATTGCTTCTTCCGTCTGATTTTGCTTCATTACTAGGAAGAGAATTAAAGAGAAAATGGATAAATACACTGCAGAACAACAAAAATTTTTAAGTTTTATTGACATGTAACAATTCACATCAAACAATTCAATAGTTATTAAGAATTGTACAAAAAACTGTACAATTACCACTACAATCAATTTTAGAACATTTTCTTATTTCTTGTACTCATTGTTATTAGCTTCCTGTTTCCCACCAACCACCCCTACAATCCCCACAAGAAACCATTAAATCCAGTTCCTGGCACTACAGAACCAAAAAAATTAATTTTTCCATGATATTTTTCAAAGGACTGATACACGTACACATTTTTACCTATTTGTACGTAACAGTTTACCTAAGCAAATTGTGCTGCTTCTACTTCAGAACTTTTATTTTCACATCACAAGATTAAAGTAAGAAAAAGCCAAGTTAACTAACTTGTCAATGCAATGATACTATAATAATTTAATCTCCTTTAACCATTTGGTATTGTACAGTTTTGCACACTGATTGCTTTCTATTATTTCAAAAGACAAGTGTCCTATTTGTTCACTGAGGTAAGAGAAAACCTGACATCATGGCCCGAAGAAGGTGGTCTTACATGATGTTTCTATTGTATGAGCACTCCGCTTCTAGGAGCACTTCCGAATCCTCACCACACTACTGTAGCTGGACATGGAGTCAGCAGTTTATTCATTCAACAAATATTTGCTATTTCCCCATCTATATTTTTTACTATACTTTAGGGTTTTTTCATATACAGAGGAAGTAGTTTCACCCTATAAAATGCACATCTTCTTAGACACTTGATATGGATCACATTTTAAAACCAGAAGAACAAAAGGAGTAAGTATCTACTTTAGCATTTTAAAGCAATTAGATGAATATAAAAAGGGTCCACCATGCTTTGTTCCACATAATGCACTAGGCCCTGAAAACAGGAAAAATGCACACCCTGTGCTGTTAGGTTTTTCTATCTGCTGTCACTCTATGGGTACCAGATTATGGTCTACATTGTACAAACTAAGCACAAATACACCTAATACCAAGTACTTAAAAACATACATCAAATGTCCTAAAAAAATCACATTTATAGGTGGGTAAATAAAAAGATTTCTTTTGATATATAATTTAACCAGACATTGCTTACAGTGATTGTTTTCTCAGAAGGACATCAGGAAGATGGGGGACAAATTTTTAAAACAAGAATTTACAAGTGTTATGAATACAAGAAAGTAGTTCAAAGTGGAACACATCCTGGCCCACCAAGCCCTGAGGACGATATTTCCACTCAGAGAAGTCAAAGCACAGAGAGGACCATATGGCCAGTCCACTATGAGACACGATGTACCTCACTGACCCATAGTGCTACCAGGGGACAACACTGGAAACACAGTGTGGGAACTGTGCCCAATCTGACCCCATCACACTGAGGCAAAACACTAAGAGCCATGCAACAGAACAGCAAAGGAAGCAGAGCAAAGAAGTCTTGAGGGAGTACAAAAAATAGACTTTGGGGCCAGAGTGTGCCACCCCATCAGACTCAACTGGAAAACACTCCTAAAGGTCAACAAACAGACCTTGAACTATTTACAGGCTTTTCTTTTTTTTTTTTTTGTCTTTTTTTGGTTTTCTTTTGTTGCTTCGTTTTGCTGTCTTGTTTTTGTGCATATTATTATCTCTGCAATTCTATCTAGAAAAAATAGGCGGGATAAACAATCTGAAGGAGAAAACAACGGACTGCTGGTTCTGGGGAGATATGGGAGCAGGGGAGGCGGGGGTGGGGGGAAAGGAAGTGGGTGTTAACAAACCTAGGGACAAGGGAACAATAAGTGATTCAAAATCAATGGCCAGGAGGGTGCAGGAGGCCTGGTAGGGCTTGATCAAGAGCAGTATAACCTAGAGGAATTACTGAAATCCAAATGAAGACTGAGCATGATAGTGGGACAAGAAGAAAGCAAAAGGAAATAGAGGAAAGAATTAGGAGTCAAAGAGTATTTAAAGGTCTAAATACAGGTGTGTACATGCCAATATTTATATATGATGATGGAGAAGTAGATCTAATGTGCATGTATTTATAGGTTTAGTATTAAAGGACATTGCTTTGTTCTATTAAATTGGCATTCCATGATGCTCACCTTCCCTACATGATTGCTGAAGACAAAACAGGTGCATAAGCAAATGTGAAAAAGAAAGCTGATGGTACCAGCTATCAAAAGATATGGCCTCTGGGATCTTAAAGGCTTGAAGATAGAGACCCACATGGATGAAGCACACTAACCTGTGTGATCACGAGGTATCTATAGGAACAGGTACCAGTCATCAAAGAACAAAAAAAATCATCATTGTGAATGAGGGGGAGTGCGGAGTGGAGACTCAAAGTCCATCTGTAGGCAAGTAGACATCCCTTTACAGCAGGGTCACAGGGAGGAGACGAGCCAGTCAGTGTGCAGTATAACACTGATGAAACACGCAACTTTCCTCTAGTTCTTTAATGCTTCCTCCCCCAATTATCATGATCTCAATTCTACCTTACAAATCCGGGTAGACCAGAGGCTGTACACTGATACAGATAAGAGCCGGAAACACAGGGAATCCAGGGCAGATAAACCCTTCAGGATCAATGAGTGCAGCAATACCAGGAGGGTAAGGGGAAGGTGGGGGAGAAAAGAGGAACCAATGATCCACATATAACCCCCTCCCTGGGGGTGGAAAACAGAAAAGTGGGTGAAGGGAGATATTGGACAGTGTAAGACATGAAAAAATTTTTTATAAATTATCAAAGTTTTGTGAGGTAGGGAGGGAGGGAGAAGAAGGGTAAAAAATGAGCGGATACCAAAGACTCAAGAAGAAAGAAAATGTTTTGAGAATGATGATGGCAACAAATGTGCTTGACATAATAGATGGATTTATGGATTGTGCAAAGAGTTAGTTATACAAGCCCCCAATAAAATGATTTAATAAAATAAATAAACCTAACCAAACTCACTACCAAAAAAAAAATTTCCTGTATCCATTGCTGGTAGGAATGTAAAATGGTATCGCTAATGTAGGTAGTAGTGTCGCAGCTCAACAAAAATCTGATCTACTACACCCAGATTTGAAAAGACATGCAAACAGACTTGTACACCAACATTCCTTGCTATACTATTTGCAATGGGTGAAGATAAGAACCACCTAATGCCCATGAATAGGAAAATGTGATATATATGTGTACACACTACTGCTGCTGCTGATGTTACTCAGCCAATCGGAGAAATGAAGAATTGGCACAATCTACAATATGGATGGGACTCGATGTCATTAAACTAGTGAAAGAAGTCAACCACAGCACGGGACTTGGTTTCAATCTCTTGCCACCAAGAACAGTGGCCCAGAACTACCAGTCTGTTTTAATGCTTCTTTGCTTTTTATGGCAGGTGTGGCTCTGCTGTTGTAAATATTATTGGAACGTTTGCCCTATCACCAACTCCTGTTGTTTCTGTAAATAGTGCTCAGTCACTTAAAGGTTTAATTTACACAAGTCAACAATTCATGTATTGCAGTTCACAGCTGGCCCATACTTGTATAATTTCCCTTTCTCGACAATGTTCTAAATTCTGTAACATTGGCTAAACTAATGACACCATCAAAGTGTACCGGCTACACATTAGACTCCTAAGTGAAACATCAGCAGTTTAAAGTCACCAGCCAAGTCTGTGGGGGAAGGATGAGGCTTTTTACTCCTGTGATGATGTGCAGGCTGGGAGACTCACAGGACAGTTCTACCCTGCCCTATAAAGTTGTCATGAGTCAGCAAGGGGATGATAATTGATAATGTTCTGTAACATAAAATGACAATGATGTCTCTTAGGTGAACCAGAGTCATTTATAAACCATGAGTGGATTTTAGGCTTGTACTTAATTCTAGTCCCAATCTAAGAACAGCTAGTTCTTATGACATGGTCCTGCTTGGTGGTTGCCCTCATGAAGAAATCACTGAAGATATGAGTCTACAGCAAAATGTGGTGAAGAACCTAGATGGTGCCCAGCTATTAGAAAAAATAGTGTTGGGGATTTTAAAGGTTTGTTTTCAAACAAGCAGCCATCTAAGTGGGGTGTCACATGGAAGGAGCACATCAGCCTGTGTGAACATAATCCAAATCTAAAGGCTGGAATGATATCAAAGCTTAAATTGTGAACAATTGGTTTGTAGAAGGCTATGGTTGTCAGTGGAAGCCCAAAATCCATTTAGAGGGTCCACAAAGAGATCAAGCCTCTTGTGAATTCCCTCTCGTTATAGCTGAGGGATGTGAAGAGCTCTATTATCAGACACTGTAAATCAATATGTCAGACATAGATCAAAATGCAGTATATCTTATTTGATTTTCCTTTGGACCCATTTTAAAGCTGTTTCAATTAAAAAAAAAAAGTGAAGGGAAAATACTCATGAAGCAAACCCTTGGAGCCTCACTGTGACCATGGACGAGGGGTGGAGGGCCTCGCTAGCATGCAGAGCGCAGTGGATTCCTGCGGATGCGGTTAGGTTCAAACTCAGCACCCCACCATTTGCTCTCCCTTATGAGCCATCTAAATGTGTTCTAGTTCTTAAGATACTTGTAGCTTTCTTTTGACTGAGGTTTTTGTTTTACTTTCATAGTCTTGTTAGTGTTGTTTTTATTGTTTTCACTGTTTTTCTGTATATAAAATCCAAGATAGGTGAATCAGAGGCAGTAACTGGATTCATGGTTCCTTGGGGCAGGGCAGGGGAGGTGGGGAGGAAATGGGGAGCTAATAACAATGAGTCCAAGAATGAAGAAAATATCTAAACCTGATTATGGTGATGATTCTACAACGATATGTGAATTATATACCAATAAACTGTTAAAAAGTCCACCGCAAATTATATAATTAAGTGGTTCAATCATATTAAGAAGAGTTGTACAATCATTACCACAATCGAATTTAGAACATTTTCTTCCTTCTTGTACTCACTGTTATTATTGTACTCACTTCCTTCAAACCGCCCCGGCCACAACTCAGGAACCATTAATCAAGATATTGTCTCAATAGATATACCTACCCTAGATTTCATATACACTAAAACATTTAAAAACAGCAAAAAACCTACTAAAAATAACAAAGTAAAACAAAAGTATCCCAACTGAAAAGCTAGAAAATATAAAAAACTGAAATCAATTTAAAATGGGTCAAAAAGGAGATCAATGGATATGGTGCTAAATTTTAAAGGAATTGCATCTGCAATAATCCACTTTCCAATGCACTCTGCATAACAGCAAGGCTAACCACAACACTTGTCTATGCTCAGAGAGGACTCACAGAGCTTTATCCATACATATTTCCCCTGCACTTTGTTTTTACTGAAGTAAAATGGGTCAAAACAGAGGTCAAATGATATCATGCTTTATTGTAATCATCTCTATAACACTCTCTGTCTGATAGCAAGACTACTGACATCCTTCAACTGAGTCAGAGAGGATTCACCGGAATCTTAAACCACTTGTGTGGAACTTGCAAATGATTTTGGATTTCCACTGTCATCCATATCCTTCTGCAAATCAGGTGTTCACAATTTAAGCTCTAATACTAGTCCCTCCTTCATATTTGAGTTTTAATTATTCACACTCCTCTGGTCACAAAGGCTGATGTGCTTCTTCCATGTGGACTTAGGTGACATTTCACTCAGAAGGCTGCTTGTTGAAAAATAAGACCCCCATGCGCCATTCTTTCTAAAAATCATACCATCTAAATTTCTTTACTACACTTTGCTATAGCATCCATATCTTCAGTGAGCATCAAAAAGGGCCAAGTCACAAGAACTAATTCTCATATTGGGCTAGAATTAAATGCAAGTCTAAATCCCATTCATGTTATCTATGGTTTACGTACATCTCTGGTTAATCTTAAGAGACATCATTGTAATTTTATATTAGAGAACATTATCAATCACCCCCAGGGGCACATGGCAATTCTATTGATAGTGTGAACTTTTTGATTACAGAATCTATAAACGAATGCTGATCAAAAGGGAAAAATTCAAAATTGAATTTCAAATTACCAAGAACTCTAGACTTTCTAGAGCCACGTAAACTGGAAAAACCCAAGTCCTAAAATAATCCTTAAACCAAAAATATCCTCCAAAGTGGGTCACTCCACAAAGAGGTGGGATATGGGATAAGACCATCCACCTGAGGGTCTACACCAAGACAAGGCTGGGGCAAATCCCCACAGAAATGAAAGAACCTTGCCAGGAAATCAAGTTTAGGCCAGGGGAGAGGAACATCACTGATAGTTCTGTTGGCGAGCATGGTAGGTGATTGGGGAGAAATATCCTCACATTGGGAAGGGGTGCTAAACAATGATTGTAGGGAACCTATAGGGACAGATTTTATGTTCCTGGGTAAACACTACAAATATGTCTCTAGCCAAAGCTCAATAAAACATGCCATGGACTAAACACCAAGATGTCACTGGATGCTGACCTTGTGGTACGGTAAACCTTGTGGTCAGCATGGCATCACTCGGGCTACACAAGCGCTTAACACAGAGGCCCAGCAGAATGAACTGAGCCTGGCCTCAAAGGTGCCTGTACCCTTGGACTGAGGACTGGGGTGCTTAGATAGAAGAGGAAGCAGAGTGGCTGCCCTGGACCTGTGGAAGTGATGGTCATTGGACCTTGGGGGGAACCCCATTTGGTTGGAGTCCATCAAAAGGGACTCAGAATCACCATATATTTAGTACCTTGATGCTCCCCTCTCAGTGATATGACTGGCTTTGATCTGTTGGGCAGGGATTTAAACTTGGAAGAATTGATCCAGGATGTTTCCCCTGGCATCGATCCCCCCTGCTTAGGGTAAACAGAATTCAACTGAATATGAGATCTAACTGTGTGGAGCAACAACTCATGGGTTTCGGCTCAAGTTAGAACTGTACTTGCAGACTCCTCAAACCTACAGCAGAATGATGTGTCATCGGAAAACTTGATGGTGTTGCCAGTGCAATCATCTTATACTCCAGGGGGAATGATTGACAATGTGTTACTTTTCTGTTTCTATGGGTTTTTTTCCCTGCCTTTCATTTGCTTGTTTTGTTTGTGTTTGTCTTTAGTTGTCTGCTAGTTGTTTTGCTGCTGTTGGTGGGGTAGTTGGTCTTACAGGGTATTAATTTGTCATAGTATGGCTGTCAAAGTAAACCCGAGCTATGCATATCCCAGGGACAAGCAGATGGATTCTGGCCCCAATTTAACTTTAGTCCCAATCCAAAGACAGTTAGTTTGGATAACATGGCCTTGCCCACCTCATGTAATGATCACTGAAGATAAGGGTGCTACAGCTAAGTGTGGTGAAGAAAACAAATGGTGCTCACTATCAATCGGAATAGTGTGTGGAGTCTTAAATTCAAACAAGTAGTCATCTAAACGAGGAGTGAACTATGTCCACAAAGAAGAAGCACACCAGCTTGCGTGACCCAAAGGCACGCAAAACAAAATTCAAAAATGACAAAGGGAAAAGTATCAGAGCCCAAATTTCGAAGACCCAATTTATAGAATGCTATAGAAGATAGGGGGGCCCCAAACCCATCTGCAGAGTATCTAGTCAGATTAAGCCACCAGCAGATCCCCTCTAGTCACAGGAAAGTGTCTCGAACAGCTTTTCTATCAGATAGAGATCATTGTAAGTGTGATTATGCTGGAATGAACTGGATACATGGTCAGATGACCTCCCTTCTAACCTGAACTTGTTCTTGGTCAGTGGTTTTCAACCTTCCTAATATACATTTACTACAGTCCCTCATATTGTGGTGACCCCCCCAACCATAAAATTATTTTTGTTGCTACTTCATAACTGTAATTTTGCTACTGTTATGAATCGTCATGTAAAACCTGATAAGCAGGAAGTATTTTCATTGTTACAATTTGAACATAATTAAAGCAGAGTGATTAATCACAAAAACATTTTCTATTGTGAAAGACTAATTTCTAACTACAAATGAAATTAATTTTGTTGTAAAGCATAGTGTAGCATGGGTAACAGTTTTCACGCCAGTTACTCGTATGTGGGCATATCTGCATATGGGCAGCCCTGCCTAGAGACAGCTAGAGGAACAGTGTCTTGGTTCCTAAGACCATTGGAAATGTGTTTTCAGGTCTTAGGTGACTCCTGTGAAAGGGTTGTTTGACCCCCAACGGGTCGTAACCAACAGGTTGACAACTGCTGTTTAGGTGAGAGCATTTCTTGCTTGTTCTAAGACAAGGTGGTCTTTTCTTTCTTACTCATTATTTGTAATTTTATCTCTAAAGAATTGATTGTGTTAATGATTATGCAAGTCTTCTTGAAATGACTGAACTATTGAATTGTGTGATATATGTGGATTAAGTACCAATAAAACTGTTTTAAAAAAGGCTCAGAAACCCACACAGGCAGTCTATCCTGTCCCATAGAGTCACTATGAGTCGGCATTGACTCAATGGCAGTGAGCTTGGTTTGTTTTTTGACCAAATCACAGGGCACTATTACTTTGTCTTACAGCTCAAATTCTTCACTGTGCCAAATCCCAGGCTTAACTTTTACTATCTGTAAATCTAGAAACCTTTTGAGCTTTCTGCAGCACTAGTTCTGTATAAACTCCACTCCAACTATGAATAATCTCTACTGCGCCGATACTCAAACCAAACTCTGCCAGTGAGTTGATTTCCACCCAAAGCAGTTCTGCCCATAGGACAGGGTAGAACTGCCCCTCTGGATTTTTAAGACTGTCACTTTATAGGAGTAGAAAGCTTCATCTTTCCTCCTCAGAGTAGCTGATGGTTCCAAACAGCTGGTCTTGCAGTCAGCAGCCCAACATGTAGCTATCATGTTGTCTATTGTCTATACTGCCTACTATATATTGTCTATTCTCTTTACTCAATGCATTAAAACATCTATTAATTTTTTTAAAAAGTAAAATGTATGTATTCCACTTTGTTAGTGCGTTTATTCACTTGTATCTCAATTTGGGTCTATCCTAATTCTGTCATATCAATCAACCAACAAATATGCATTAAAGCACCCAAAATGCAGATATAACAATAAGCAATATTAAGTCCTTTAGAGCTGGGCTAAATTATATAGTTAGAATATAATCAGGTGCACAGAGATTAAAAAAAAACCCAAATATGATGCAAAATCAACTAGCTAATATTATTTCTAATTAATTCTTGACTCTGATAACTTAAAAAAAATCTTATGAAAACTTACACATCGGTTAGTTTTGTTCATATAAAGCCTTCATCTCCTCCAGAATTTGTCTGAGTCCATCCTCCTGGAATATATAAACTGCTTTTGATATATATCCATGGATTCCCCAATGCATTCAATTAATCCCCTAAGTCTATCTGTACTACATTTATCCTCAATTTATATATATAATTTATTTAAAATCCATAGCCATTGCATAAATTCTGGCTATTTATGTACCTATATCAAAAATAAAGGCTTAATTGAGCATGAAATTACACATTTTCACTGCACAAACAACAAATACAAGTTTTAAAATATTTCTCCCAATTTTTTCCCCCAAAGACACTGTTTTGGTTTGTACTGCAAGAAAAGAAAGGCCAAAGGAATTTTTCCTACCATCTACCTTAAGATAGAAATTTTTCACTTAGACAAATAAAATGTTTTAATTCTAAAATTCATAAATGTTAATAAGATAGTTGACCATTTGAAAAGAAGTGACATCACATATTCTTTCAGCCAAAATACAGTCTTGGGTTCAACCAACCCTGTAGCCAATTATATGTTGAAAATATTTGATGATGATGAATAGCCTTGTTTACTCTTGATGTCATTTATTACCCATTTCATCTCCACAATTCTAAAAGTTACAAGTCCTGCTAGTCTTCAATCACTTAAAAAACTCATTTATCAATATCTGTAGAATTGAGTTTCAATCATCCACATTTCTCACCACTAGCTCATCTCTCTGCCTCCATTAGTTCTTCTCTTCTGATGCATTTTCCATATTGCCAATAACCAAAACCACTTCCATTAAGTACATTTTGATTAAATGACCCTATAGGACGGAGAAAATTGCTCCCTATGGTTTACGCAGCTGTAAATCTTTACAGAAGCGGCTATCTTTCTCCCTTAGAATGGCTGGTGTGTTTGAATTGCTGACCATTAGGCTAGCAGCCCAATGCATAACTCCAGGCCTCATTTTACTGCCAATAAGTACTCCAAAATATAAAAACATCCCGCCACACCCCTACCTGAAAACCTCTACCTGATTCCAAATGCCTGTGGAATAATGCCGAAGTTTTTCTAATCCTAGAACCCACCATTGACATCTCCATACATAACCTTTCCAGTTGTGATCATGAGTCTTAAGCCATTGTTTATCACCTGCCTGTGTGAGGGCTAATACTTCATACAAGGCTCGAACACCCACTCCCAACCCCCCAGTAGCATTTCTCTTTATGCTCCCAACTACGCAACACCAGTTTCACTTACCACATTGCATTCTATTCACTTGTTTCTTGGTCCTCTCACTGACATCTATCTAGTTGCTGCCCTATGATTGTTTACTACGATGCTTAAACGTACAGGCTCTTGAGCCAGACTTCCAGGGTTCAAGCTCTAGCTCTGCTCTTTACTGGCTATATCACCACTGACAAATCTCCTAACTTCAATTCTCCACTCACATGTTTGAGGTGGGGGGAGACAGCTCAGATCTCACACAATTATGAGGAGAGACAATTGCAAGCTAAGTGCTGAACATCATTCCTACTTCCATGTTATTGTAGTGGACAAATAATCATAATAGTAACAATACGACTGTTAGCACTATTATTATTTCTTGTAGAAACAGCATACAGGGACTCAGCCCTGGGTGTGTCAGGTACAGTTCCTCACTACACCAAGAGCTCTGTACCATCATCATGCCCATTTTTGTTGGTGAGAACACTGGACGCACAGAAAGCCTGAGTCCACAGTGATCGAACAGAGTATGAATCTCAGTCTGGCACCAGAGGCCTACTTCATCATCACATTTTGCTCACTGAGTGCGTGCGCGCACACTAACGCGCATAAAACGCTAGATCCAATAAAAACGACTGGTTCTGTGGGTTTCTGAGGCTGTCAATCTTTAAAAGAACAGAAAGCTTCCAGCTTTCTTCGGCAGAATGGAGGTGGATTCGAATTTACTTTAGTTCGTATTAGGCAACCTTTTACTTGGCTAAGCAAAGGAAAAGCAACAAAGCTAAAAATGAAGCAAAACGGAAGGAAGTAGACTTTGAGGAAGCGCAATTGCTGAGTTGTACAGTAACTTCCTTCTTTCTCCCACAGTAACCTTTTGTTATGCTGTTACTTTCCCTTCCGGAACTTGGCTCACACCCTCAGGGGAATCTGAAGCAAACCGCGAAAAGAGCAGCCCAGGGGAGATCCCGCTCACCCTCCAGCCCCTTTCAGCCAAGCTCCCCGGACCTCCATCCCGCCCTCTGCCGTCCAGCCCGTCATATTAAAGGCGGGCAGCTGCCCTTCTGGCGTGTGGTGCAGTTCGCGGACCACCTCCGTCGCCTTTTCACAGAACATGGCGGGTAGACCTGGTACCGGGACCTCCTTGTCGGCCGCCCACTTGACCGAAGAGTCTGCGGGCTCCCTGCAGCCTAGTTCGCGCCGCGCTTATTAGCGCAGGTCTAGGAAATCGCCTGCGCTTTGGCGGTAAAAATCCCCAACCAATGGGAAGGCAAGGACGCAGGTTGCGTGGCTACGGTGGTTGCAAAGGGACAATTCCATACGCGGTACAGAAATATGACCGGAAGTGGGGAGGCGGTGACCGGTGCCTTCTTCCGGTGGAACGCGGCCCTCCGGAAAGAGTCCTTGGGGTTCCATTTGACTTTATCCATGAGGTGAGACGAATTTTCCAATACTAATCTGAGCACATAGTTTAGGGAGCAGCATAGCTTGGAATAGATGTACCGCCCACACCCCCCGAAACTTCCTCTTTTCCCTTTTTTAAAAATAAAAATCATTCTATTGAGGGCTCATATAACTATCCATATGTACATACATTGTGTCACGCTCATTTGTACATTTTTGCCATCATTCTCAAAACATTTGCTTTCTCCTTACTCCCTTTATATCAGCTCCTCACTTTTTCCCCTGCTTCATGGAACCTTGATCATTTATCAATTATTTTGTCATGTCTTACAGTGCCCACATCTCCCTTCATCCACTTTTCTGTTGTGCAACTCCATGGAGGGGGTTATATGTAAATCCTTGTAATCAGTCCCCCCCTTTTTTTTTTAAATCATTTTATTGGGGGCTTGTACAACCCTTATCACAATCAATACATCATTCCATTGTGTTTAGGACATTTGTGCATTTGTTGACCTCATCATTCTCAACACATTTCCTTTCTAATTGAGCCCTTGGTATCAGCTCCTCGTTTTTCTATCTCCCTCCCTACCCCCTCCCTCCTAAACCCTTGTTAATATTGATAGGTTTAGAATTAAGGTAGCAGATGGACATTGGACCTCCACTTCTTTTCTCCCTCAATTGCAAGAACACTTTGTTCTATTGAACTGGCATGCCGTGATGCTCACCTTAAAAGCTTGAAAATAAACAATCCGCGATCTAGCTCAGAAACAGCAAAGCCCACGTGGGAGAAGCACACCAGCATGTGTGATCACGAGGTGTTGAAGGGATCAGGCATTAAAGAACAAAAAAAATCACATCATTGTGAATGAGGAAGGGTATGGAGTAGGGACGAGGCCAAAACCCATCTGAAGAAAGTGGACATCCCCTTACAGAACGGTTGTGGGAAGAGAAGAGGTGTTCAGGGTGCAGTGGAGCAACAATGAAACATACAGCTTTGCTCTAGTTATTTTCTATTTATTTATGTATTTGTTTGTATCATTTTATCAGGAGCTTGCACATCTCTTATCACAACCCATACATACATTGTGTCGAGCACATTTCTACATTTGTTGCCATCATTATTCTCAAAACCTTTGCTTTCTACTTGAGCCCTTGGTATCAACTCCTCATTTTCTACAACCCTCCCCGCTACCCCCTCCCTCATGAACCCTTGATAATTTATAAATTATTATTTTGTCATATCTTACACTGTCCGACATCTCCCTTCACCCACTTTTCTGTTGTCCTTCCCCCAGGGTGGAGGTTATGTAGGTCCTTGTAATCGGTCCCCCCTTAATACCCCACTTTCCCTCCACCCTCACGGTATAGCCATTCTTAGCACTGGTCCTAAAGAGAGCGTCTGACCTGGATTCCCTGTGTTTCAAGTTCCTATCTGTACCAGTGTACATCCTCTGGTCTAGCCAGATTTGTGCGGCAGAATTGGGATCATGATACAGGAGGGGGTTGGGAGAGGAAGCATTTAGGAATTAGAGGAAAGTTGTATGTTTCATCATTGCTACACTGCACAGACTAGATCATCTCCCGACAACCCTTCTGAAAGGGGATGACCACTTGCCTACACATGGTTCTTGGGTTCCCAATCTTCACTGCCCTCATTCACAATGATATAAATTTTTTGTTCTTTGATGCCTGATACCTGATCCCTTTGAAACATCATGATCACACAGGCTGGTGTGCTTCTTCCATGTTGCCTTTGTTGCTTCTGAGCTAGATGGCTGCTTGTTTACCTTCAAGTCTTTAAGAGCCCAGACGCTATCTCTTTTGACAGCCAGGATTTGTTTCACCACATTTGTTTATGCGCCCATTTGTCTTCAGCAATCATATCGGGAAGGTGAGCACACAATTATATGACTTTTTTTGTTCTTTGATGCCTGATAACTGATCCCTTTGGCACCTCATGATCACACAGGCTGGTGTGCTTCTTCCATGTGGGTTTTCTTGTTTCTGAGCTAGACAGCTGCTTATTTACTTTGAAGTCTCTAAGACCCTATATCTTTTGATAGCCATTTGTCTTCAGTGATCAGATCATTACACACCTCTTTTTAACAAGTTTAAACTATTGTATTATATGACATCTGAATTATATGTCAATAAAACTGAAAAAATTTTAAAGATTAAAGGAATATATGGAGTCGCTATACTAAAAAGAACTGGTCAATATTGCATCATGTTAAGAGGTATCATATAAGAACCAAAGGTACTGAAAGAAGAAGTCCAAGTTGCACTGAAAGCATTAGTCAAAAACAAGGCTCCAGGAATTGTTGGAAAACCCACTGTAGGCAGTTACATAATCTAATAACTTGAGAAAGGGTAAAGTCTAGCCTGTCAATAGGGTCACAGCGAATGAGGCCTCTGTGGGGCCTGGCTTTCTCCAGAGGATTTTGGGTATTCCTGTATTGCTATCTTGTGGTGGAACACACTGTCTCTTTTCTACACAATCCTGTTGACAAACCACATGGAGACACAGTGAGAGAGCCAGAGCCCTGGAGCTGGAGGAGCCACATAGTGACCCCTGCCAGCACCAAGATCCTTCACCGCTACTGGATCTACATGACTTTCCACCCACTGGTCTGTGATATTCTTGCATTTGGCATTATTGCATGGCTACATGAGTCTAAAGAGGAATTTATTGACCAGTATTGGACATAGGGGATAATATTGGACTTACGGACTTGATCTGGACTGGGCTGGGATGTTTCTCAATATACAATTGCTCTTTTATACAAAGCTCTTTCTTATACACATGAGTGTCTGTGAATTTGTTTCTCTGGTCTACCTGGACTAACACATTATGCTACCTGGAGTGGTGTACTAGAGAAACAAATCACAAAGATGGAGAGTGGATGCTTGTTTGACGTCTGCTCATGGTAGTACTTTTTTGGCTAGCCAGAGGTTAGATCTGGCCATTCAGTTTGCTGGGTTGTTTTATGGAAAAAATACAGGAAGTTAAACTTTTTATGATTTCCTTTGATTGCTGTCTTTGGTGATTCCTGTACTAACTGGTAAAAATGAATGTGATTAATGTATATTTGGAGCTCAGGGGTAGAAATCCAGATTGGAGACTGGAAAGTCAACTCGGTGCTCCTCAAGGGGACAGGCACTCCCCTCTCTGGATCTCACTTTTAACATCGATACACAAAGGTCGATTCTGTGAGGGTCACAGACTGGGGACTCCCATGGCCAAATGAGGACCTGTGTGGACTCTGGTTGGCCTGCTTATTCACTGCCATCTAGAAGATTCCAACTCACAGTGACCCTGTAAGACCGAGCGGAACTGCCCCTGTGGGTTTCCGAGGCTGAAATTCTATATGGACTAGAAGGTCTCATCTCTGCACAGCCCCCCACCCTATCCCCCAACCCCCGCTCCCCCAGTGTGACTGGTGGTTTCAAACTACTGACCTTCTAGTTAGCTGCCCAACACATAACCCACTGTGCCATCAGGGCTCTTTGGCCTACTTGGCTTCTATCCAATGTTATTGAATCGCCTTTGAAAAAATCAGGAGGTTTTTAAGAAAACAGGAATTTTGACTTTCTCTAGAAAAATCGATCTGGCATCACTGGAACCTAAACTAGAGGATCCACAATTCCACGTGGCTCTGGGAATCTCAACATTTCTTCCTCCTGCTCAAAGTAAAATGGTTTAAGGGGACCTTTCACAGCTGGTGGGCTGGTCTCCTTTCTAGAAAGTTGCCTCTGTAAAGAAAATGCATCTTTCTTCCCTTTTACCTAGTTGGGGGTGGTGAGGGTAGCAGGAGCTATTGGGTTAAGAAAAAACAGTCCAGGTAGCTTCAGTCTGCCCTGCCAGGGCTTTAGAGGCCAAGCCTTTTTTGCTCCAGCTGACTGACCTGCTGTTTCCAGGGCAGCCCCACCATCTGTTCCCAGATGCAGGGAGGGAGCCGACTTTCCTTCATCACACCTGCCCCAAACTCAGGCCCAGAACTACTGTCTAAACACAGAACAACTTTTGTCTGGCCAAATGTGGGACCCCAAATTTCTTCCCTCTTTCCCGATACTCCTTCAGTGACTTGATGACCTGGGCCAGGCTGAGATGAATTAGCTTGCTCCTCACAGCTGGCTGCTGGGTTCCAGTCAACTCCCAGAGGCCACTGGCTGTGCCCATCAGTAGAAGTGGGAGTGGAGAACCCTCAGCTCTTGGCTGAGCAGCTCTGTCAGTCTGTAGCTGTTGACTGTAGCTGCTTCTGACAGCCAGTCTAGCTGGTGCTTTAAGTCATTTCAGTCGCTCCACCTCAGCTGTGATTAGTCTAGTCTCTGTAGCCTCAGAGGGAGGGGAAAACAAAACACCTCAATGACTTTGAATCAGAGTGGGTTATCCTCTTTTAAAAGGCAGAAAGTCTGAATTGGAGGATATTTTTGGGGGGTCTCTTTTATGCATTTCACATTTATGAAATAAGAACTAACAGTATTTGTTCCAGTAAGTGGATCAGAACCACCTAAGGGCACACTCCTCCCACCAGGCCACGCCTCACTAAGAATAGAGGTCCATCACTTGTCTGGCATTTTGTGGTACTGTGGTGACTTTTGTTTTGTGAGATACTGGGAGCTATGTGATTGGCATTTCATATACCAGCAGGGTCACCCAAAGAGCTTCCAGACAAAGAACAGACAATGAAGAAGGAATTGGCTGCCTGCATGGGAAGAATGAGCCATTGAAAACCCTATGGATAGCAGCAACACTGTCAGTTACTAGACCCCCCATGAACAACAGAAGAACATTGTCAGAACGTGTGCCAGAAGATGAGCTCTTCAACTTGGAAAGTACTCAAAATACGGCTGAGGAAGAGGAAGAGCTGACTTTTCATAGGCAAGTCGACCATACTGATGCAAATCGAGTATAGCCATCAGGACCTTCATTTGCTGATGGGGCACAACTCAAAATGAGGAGAAACAGTTCAAATCGTCATTAATAATTGAAACTTGGGATGTATGAAATATGAATCTAGGGACATTGGAAGTCATTAAAAATGAAATGGAATACATAAAGATTGATATTGTAAGCATTAGTTAGCTGAAATGGACTGATATTGACCATTTTGCAACAGAAAATCTTACGGTTTACTCTGCTGGAAATGACACAATCAAGAGAAACAACATTGCATTCATCATCAAAAGGACATTTTAAGATCTATTTTAATGTACAATGCTATCTTTGATAGGATGCTATCTATGCCCCTTCAAGGAGAACCAATCAATACAACTATTGTTCAAATTTATGCACCAACCACCCAAAGCTGGTGATGCAGAAATTGAATAATTCTACCACCATATTCAGTCCCAAATTTGTCAGACTTGCTATCAAAATGCTATTGGAATGCAAAAGTTGAAAACAAAGAGGAAGGATCAGTAGTTGAAAAATATGGTCTTGGTGATAGAAACCAAGCTGGAGATCGCATGACAGAGTTTGCAAGACCAATAAATTGCTGATAGCATATACTATATTTTCCAACTTCTGTTCTTTCCTCTTTGGTTCCAACATTTGCACTCCAATCACCAATAATTACCAATTTATCTTGATTGTATGTTAGAATTTTGCATGATTAATGATTTCTTCAAACATTTGATCAACAACAAAAGAGGTGACCATAAATGTGGACTTCTCCAGATGGAATACACAGAAATCAAATTGACTACACCTGTGGGAAGAGACAATAAAAGAAGCTCAATATCAGCAACTGAAACCAGTCCAGGGACTGATTGTGGAACAGATCAGCAATTGTTCATACGAGAGCTCAAGTTGAAGTTCAAGAAAATGCAAACAAGTACACGAGAGTCAATATACAACCTTGATAATAACCAACCAAATTTTGAGAACATCTCTGAATAAAGCACAGTGTCATTATAAAAAAAAGGAAATAAAGAAAAGATACAAGTGCATGTCCAAAGAGACTCTGAAACTTACTCTTAATCAGAGAGTAGCTAAAGCAAAAGGAAGAAATGATGAAGTAAAGAGCTAAATAGAAAATTTCAAAAGACAACTCGAGAATACAAAGTAAAATATTATCACAAAATGTGCAAAAGCCTAGAGTTAGAAAACCAAAACAGAACATATTCAGCATATCTTAAACTGAAAGAACTGAAGAAAAATGTCAAGTCTTGAGGTGCAATATTAAAAAATTCTATGGGCAAAATATTGAATGATGAAGGAAACATCTGAGGAAGATGGAAACAATATGGAGTCACTGTATCAAAAAGAATAGACCAACATTCAACCATTTCAGGAGGTAACATATGAGCAAGAACCAATGGTCAGGAAAGAAGAAATTCAAGATGCATGGAAAGCACTAGCCCAAAACAAGATGCCAGGAATTGCTGGAATATCTATTGAAATGTTTCCACAAGCTGATAAAGCACTGGCAGCACTCACTCATCTATGTCAGGAAATTTGGAATACAGCTACTTGGCTAACGGACTGGAAGAGATCCATATGTGTATACATACCAAAGAAGGGAGACCAACAGAATGGTCAAATTATGTAACACTATCATTGGCATCACATGTGAGTCAAATTGTACTGAAGCTAATACAACAACAGTTGCATTGATTCATTGACAGAAAGTTACCATATTCAGCATTCAAGAGCCATCGTGGCACAGTGGTTACAGGTTGGATTGCAAACCCCAAGGTCAGCAGTTCAAAACCACCAGTCACTCCGTGGGAGAAAGGCAAGGTTTTCTACTCCCATAATGAGTTACAGTCTCAGAAACTCACAGGGGCAGTTAGTTCTACCCTATACTATAGGGTCAGGATGAGTTGTCATCAACTACAAGGCAGTGAGTTTGGTTTCCCAGAGATTTAAGCCAGATTCAGAAGAGGATGTGGAACAAAGGATATCAGATATCAGATGGATCTTGCCTGAAAGCAGTGAATACCCTAAAGATGGTTACTTATGTTTTATTAACACCCAAGCTATCTGACTGTGTGGATCATAAGAAAACATGGATAGTTTTGAGAAGAGAATTCCAGAACACTTATAGAACAAGGGTAGATTGCATGGTTTAAGAACCAAGAAAGGTGTGCATCCTGGTTGCACCCACTTATTATACTTTTTCAATTGTATGGTGAGCAAATAATCAGAGAAGCCAAATTATATGAAGAAGAACACAGAATCAGATTTGGAGGAAATATTATTAACAACCTGCTATATGCAGACGACACAGTTTGGCTTGCTGACAAGGATGGGGGACTTGAAGCACTTGCTGGTGAAGATCAAGGATTGCAGCCTTCAATGTGGGATACAACTCAACACAAAGAAAACCAAAATCCTCACAACTGAACCAATAGGTAACATGATGATAAATCGAGCAAAGCCTGAAGTTGTCAAGGATTTTGTCTTGTCTGGATCCACAAGCAATGCTCCTGGAAGCAGCAGTCAAGAGATGAAAAGATACATTGCACTGGGTAGATCTGCTGCATAAGAGCTCTTTAGAATGTTGAAAAGTTAGGATGTTACTTTAAGCAGGAAGTACACCTGATCCAAACCATAGTATTTTCATTTGCCTCATCTGCATGTGAAAAGCTTGCCATTGAGTGAAGAAGACCCAGGTAAACTGTATGAATTTGAACCATGGTACTGGCAAAGAATATTGACAGTACCATGGACTGCCAAAAGAACAAACAAAATCTGTCTTGGAAGTACGGCCAGAATTCCCATTAGAAGTAAGGATGGTGAGACTTTGGACATGTTGTCAGTGGAGACCAGTCCCTGGAGAGGCATCATGCTTAGAAAAATGGAAGGGCTGTGAAAAAAGGTTGAAGGCCCTTGAAGAGCTGGATAGACACAGTGACGACAACAAGAGGACTGAGCATAGGAACACTTGGGTGGATGGAGGAGGAGCTGTTATTGTTACATTCTGCTGTGAATAGGTTTGCCATGGACCAGAACCAACTGGATGGCAAACTAACAACAACAACAACAACAACAGGGAGAGACATTAAAAAGCCAAACTCACTGCCATTGAGTTGACCGTGATTCAGAGCAACCCTGGAGGACAGGGTAGGACTGGCACCCGTGAGTTTCCCGAGAGTGTAACTTTTCACAGGAGGGGAAAGCCCCTTTAACCTGCTACTTAGCAGCCCAGCCCATCACCAGGGCTCCACAAGGATAGAGAGAAACACTGTTAGGGCTGGATAGGGCAGAGGCTGTACACTGGTACAAATGAGGGATGGAGGTACAGGGAATCCTTGGTGGACGATACCTTCAGGACCAAGGGTGTGAGGGGCGATGCTGGGAGAGTGGAGGGTGAGTGGGTTGGAAAGGGTGAACTGATTACAGGATCCACATGTGACCTCTTCCCTGGGAGAGGGACAGCAGAGAACCGGGGAAGGGAGACTCCGGATAGGGCAAGATATGACAAAATAACGATGTATAAATTACCAAGGGCACATGAGGGAGGGGGGGAAGGGGAGGGAGGGGGAAAAAAGAGGACCTGATGCAAAGGGCTTAAGTGGAGAGCAAATGCTTTGAGAATGATTGGGGTAGGGAATGTATGGATGTGCTTTATACAATTGATGTATGAATATGTATGGATTGTGATAAGAGTTGTATGAGTCCCTAATAAAATGTAAAAAAGGAAAAGAGGAGAAAAAAATGATTAGGGCAAAGACTGTACAGATGTGCTTTACACAATTGATGTATGTATATGTATGAACTGTGATAAGAGTTGTATGAGCCCCTAATAAATTGTTAAAAAAAATGATCCTCAATTCTATCTGAATCCTTGCCAGAGCTGCAAGTTGCCTTAATAAACACGTGCAAAAAAAGTACCTCTGGCAGCAGACCGCTCCGGTTCAAATCTAGGCTCTCTAACTTATTGACTATGTGACCTTGGGCAAACCTGGACCTCTCTGTGCTTCCAAAGACTCACTTTCCAAAAGGGAAGTCATAAGCCAACTTTTCTTATTCCTCACTGGGTTGCTTTGAAGATGAAATGAGACATCTGTCTAAAAATGCTTCTGACCATCCCTTGGTTCTCAGAGCTCCACAAATGCTATGGATTATTGTTATAAGATTATGAATGATTTTTTCCAAGGGTAGTGCAAAGATTAACATCAGTGCTACTTCTCTCTGACAAAATATAAATCCAGATTTCTAAATACCAGGGTCTGAACGGATGCGCTGTTAACAGCATCTTGCTTTTCTCCCATCACTTGTCACAGTAAATCTGATAAGAAATGCTGGGCTAGGGCCTGCAGCCAAGCCCCTCACTGGCAGCGTGCAGGACCTCAGGTTGTTGCCAGGCCAAGGGACATCACAATGGCAAGAGGAGACTCCACAAAGGGCCCCTGCTTCCTCCCCCACGCCACCCTTCCCCACATTCAGGGTGAAACGTCAAAATACAATTTTTTTTTGTCACCTGGTGAAATAATGAGCCCCCATTCCCGTTGCCTTGGTATCATCAGAGCGCAACAGCCACGTGGGGTAATCGCTATCTCCGTGTTAATGCTGCTCAGTTCAAACATTTTCACAGGCCCTGGCGAAATGAAACCCGTGCTTTCTACCTAGGTAGAGTTTGAGGCAATTCAGCCCATTTGCTTCTGCTGAAGAGGCTACCTCAGAAAAACAGGAAATAAAAACATAGAGGGCGCCATTGACATTAGGTTTCTCGTTTTCTTCCTTTCTTCCCTACCTTCCTTTCTTCTTGCCCTTCTCTTTCTCTTTTCT
The DNA here is from genome assembly GCF_050624435.1 of Tenrec ecaudatus. NCBI lineage: Eukaryota > Metazoa > Chordata > Mammalia > Afrosoricida > Tenrecidae > Tenrec > Tenrec ecaudatus. The sequence goes on along the minus strand of NW_027457666.1, from coordinate 123,020 downwards.
TCCTTCCCTCCCTTTGCTCACGTCTTCCTGCCTGCCTTCACTTTCCATCTTCCCTCCCAAACTCCTCCATTTCTTCTTCGCTCCTCTCTCCCCACCGCCACCTTTCTCCTTTCCTTCCCTGCCTTTTCCCTTCAGCCTCCCAGTTTCCCTCCTTCACTCTCTCCTTTGCTCCTTCCTTTCCCCACCTTGTTTTGATCCAGTGATTTGTACTCCTTTCTTCCTCTCATCCCACCCCTCCCCATTGCTGGAGAAACATCAGTTCCTTGTGGTGCTGGTTTCTTGGCGCCAGACCCTGTTCTTTGGGTGTTCACAAGTCTGTGTCCTGTGTGCAAACATAAGACAGACATATGATCAGGATTGGACAGAAGATGGGATTTGACAGGTGTTCTGCATCCCAAATCTCCAGGAGGCAAAGGTAAAGTCAGGCTCCTGCCTTTAAGGTTATGTCTCCCATTGTAACTGCATCCCACAAAGGCTCCTGCCTCCTGGCCACCTGAGGCCTGCTGCCTGCCTTCCTCTAGCTCCTGGGGAATTGGGGCAGCAGTGGCAAGAACAACAAAAATCCCCAGGAGTTGACAAGAAGGGAAGCTGCCTTGCTCGAGAGACGGCCCCCTCACCCACCTGCATGATGTTGAGATACAGGTTCTCATCCCTGTGGCTGGGCAAGAAACACCCCCTCCCCAAACGCAGTGGCTTCAAACAAGGACCATCATCGTGCGGTTGCTGGGAGGCCACTGGGTCGTGCTTGGAGTCTCCCATGAGTTGGCAGTCTCATGGGAGCTGGGGTACTCAGAGGGCTGGCAGCTGAAGCTGGCCGTTAGCTGGGTGCTTAGCTGGGTTGTTGGTTGGAGTGTCTCCACGTGGCCTTTCCAGGCAGCTCAGGCTTCTTTCAGCATAGTGTCCGGGTTCTGAGAAGTGTCCTGAGAGGTAGCACGTGGAGGCTGGACATTCTAAGGGTGAGCACTCAAGAAGAAGTCTTTGAAGGGATTTTTCAGAAGCTGTGAAGCACTTTGTGGGAGGGAAGGGGGTTGCCCAAACTAGATGTCACAATGTCATCTTCTCCATAATCTATTGGTCACAGAGGTCATGAAACATCCCAATTTAAGGGGAAAGGGCATAGACTCTACCTTCCTATAGGTAGCCTGTCAAGGAATTTGGGGGTCACATACGAAGACTGGGAGACCCTGGGTGGCACAAATGGTTAAGGACTCAACGTATCAAGAGGTGGGCAGCTGCACCCCTCAGAAGAAATAACTAATGGCCTGCTTCTAGAAGCCCACAGGCTTGAGAATCCTGTGATGTGTAGTTTCTCCCTGGCACCCAGGGGGTCCTCGGGAACCAGAACCAACATAACAGCAATGGGTTGGGTTTTTGTTGGTTTTGTTTGGGCTAATATTAAAACGACTAGTATGAAATTATATATGTATTGTGTTTAACTCTCAGGACTCTGATTATGCTGAAGTTGAACAAAACTGTCTGCCTCTTCTATGAACGCCAGCCGATGGAGGCAAAGGGTGAGGGTCTAGAGGAAGAATGAATGTCCCATTCCCGTCCTTATGTTTCAGTTGTCCTTAAAGGGCACAGGGGACAAACCAGACGTCTTTGATATGATTTTAGCCTAATGATGTGCTAGTATGATGATGAGCAGCCTGAAAAGTGGTTTTAACTAATGTGATCCAATATTTGAAAAGTTGACGATTTCACATCGAATTTTATATTCTCAGCATCTCAGTTACAAACAGAAAATCAGGCCTTAAAATGCTTGCATTTCCCCAAGGCAACAACAGTCTGGAGCTAGAATTTGAATGTCCCCTGTGGATGAGCTGACACGTGCCTGTTAACCACAGTCCCCATCCATCCCTATTGCCCCAACACAGAGGTTGGCTACAAGTATCCTTTATCTATATGGCTAAATAGGTTAGTTGGTTTGGATTGGGTTGCTAGTTTTTCCTGTTTTGTTTTGCTTACTTTTGATTTTTGGGGGGGCTAGGAAATGGTGTGTATTTTGGTACCATGTCTTCCAAAGCGAGAAAACCAAACCCAGTAAGCCAAGAAGGTCAAACAGTCTAGATTAATGATGAAAGGAGGAGCCCTGTTGGTGAGGTAGATTATGAGTTGGACTTCTAACTGCAACATCAGAAGTTTGAAACTCCCCCCACCCCCACTCCATAAGAGAAAGATGAGATTTTCTACTCCTGTAAAGATTTACAGCCTTGGAAACCCACAGGAGCAATTCTATACTCTGTCCAAAGGGTTGCTATATGTCAGAATTGATTCCAGGGTAGTGAGGTTTTCTTGATTGATATAAATAATTTTTGGTGAGTATTGAAAAAACCAGTCAATATTATTTTTAATACACATCAAAGATGGTCCACATTAATTGTTCACACAACCCTGCCACCTTCTTTCTTTATTCCCTTGCCTCCCACTCTCCTTTCTTCCTCCCTATGGTCTTTTATCTCATTCATTTTCTTTCAAGGGTTAGCCTAGGAGTGGGAAAGTCTGACTAATTCTTAACCAAAAGACTAAATTGGTTTTATTGTTGGTGTTATTACTTGGGTTAAATTTTTTTCTTTTCTCTTCTTCTATTGGTTTGTGTCATGTAACCCAGAAAATGGGGAAACATTTGGAACATCAAAACACTATCCTTTCTCAGTAGACTACAAGCATTAAAGGCAACAGAGATAAATACTCCAATAATAACAATAACATACAAGGATAGCTAGAGAGATAAATAGATAGATAGAAAAACCACAAAATCTGAGCAGTTGTGGGAAAGAGAATGGGAATAGTCCCATGAATAAATATACGTTTGCCAGAGAATAGTTCTATATACATATTAGCATATACTACAAATATGACCATGAATATAATAGTGCATCCAGGAGGCATAGTTAGGAAATGTCTTAGCTAGAACAAAACCCCTTGAGGGAGCGTGTCCTAAATATCAGGGATCAGGAACATAGCTCTGAGAGACCTCAAGATCAATTGGTACAAACTAGCTCACAAAGACAATGTTCTGTATCCATCAGGGAAGTGACTGGGGTCTTCAAAAGCTAGTGAGTAACAAACTAAAAGTCGGTTCTTGGTCTCACCCTATGTGTTGGACAGGGTTCTCTAGAGAGACAAAACCATATTGCTAGTAATTATATATAAATATATTTATAAAGCTAGATATGCAATCCAAGAAATGAACCACTAAATTATATACAGATAGATAACACAAGAAACTAACAGTTAAATTATAAAACAGTGAGACACTAGCAGTCCTTTAAGGCTTGAGAGCCGCCAGTTGCCAGTCCCTTTCTGTAGAGAGAGCTGGGCTATATATACCCAGGCAGCAAACAGCAAGGCAAGTCACCAACTGTCACCAACTGTCGGTCCCCAGCTCCAGAGACGAACATTCCAATCCTGTGGTATTAAATGGACCTCAACTTACAGCGACAGAGTCCACAAGCTAGGCATCCCACATGTAGTCTACCCCTTTAAATTGAGGCACAGAACAAGCAAGGCGAGGCTCACGAAGCCATTTATCCCTCTGTCCTTTGATTAATCCTACTTGTGTTTATCGGCCAGGCTGGCACAATAAACTATTGCACCCTGTCTGGAGCAAATACCATTGAAGAAGCTCAAGATGCCTGGCAACAATTAGTCCAAATCAGTAATGGACTATGCGTACCTCAGCCTCTATGATGCTAAGGTCAGAAGAACTAAATGGTGCCTGCCTATGACAAACAGCTGCTCTGAAAGGGATCATGGTACATGATCCTAGATAGAGTGGGGAGTAATGTGTAAGAAAACTGAAAGTCATACTACTACTACCAATAGTAATAATAATAATGATAAAAGATGAGGTTTATTGGTTAGATAGACTAGTGAGATCCCCACTACTATGGTCCTTCATCACCCTTCAGGTCTGGAACTGAATTCAACCCCCTGAAAAATAGACAGGTTTATAAAGTGAACCTTATGAGAAAAGATTGCAGCCCTCAGTATGGATTACAACTCAATGTCAAGAAGACACACATCCTCACAACTTGATCAATAGGTACCATGATAAATGGAGTAGTTTGTTGTTTTTTTTACTTGGTGTTATTTGTTGAAGTTGGCACGGATTTTTGTCTTGATGAGGTCTATAATCAATGCTCTTGGAAGCTGCAATCATGAGATCAAATGACGCATTCCATATGGATACATTTGGTGCACAATACGTCTGTAGAGTGCTAAAAAGCAAGGATGTTACTTTGAGGACTAAGGTGCACCTTACCCAAGCCATAGTAATTTAAATTGCCTCATAAGTATGTGAAAGTCAGACATTGAATAAGGAAGGCTGAAGAAGAATTGATATGTCTGAATTGTGGTGCTGGTGAAGAATATTGAAAGTAACATGGACTGCCAAGGGAACAAACAGATCTGTCTTAGAAGAAGTATGGTCAGAGGGCTCCTTAAAGGCAAGGATGGTGAGACTTCCTCTCACATACTTTGGTCATGTTACTAAGAGAGACTAGTCCCTGGAGAAGGACATCATGCCAGGTGAAGTAGAGGGACAGTGAAAGAGGAAGCCCCTTAAGGAGATGGATTGACAGTGACTGAAACAAGGGGCTCAAGCTTGGGAACAATTAGGAGAATTATTCAGGGCTAGGTAGTGTTTCTGTCTGTTTGGCATAGGGTCAATGTGGGTTGCAACTGGCTCAATGGCACCTGATAAGAACAACTACACCAAAATGAATCATAGCACTGAGGAGCACACATTCCTCAGAACCATCAACCATTCAAAAGCAAATAGGCAGTATTTGCCCAAGGCCAAATTCAAAAGGCAGGCAAGGTTAGGGGAGAAGGGTGAATGAAAACAGGAAGCAGAGTTTCAATGGCATGAGTGATATTACATTGCAGGAGATTGTCATCAATGTCACATAACAAAACGTGTATAAATTGTTACGTGCAAAGCTGATTTTCTCTGTAAACCTTAACCCACCTTACAATAAAAAGTTTCTTTTTTTAAAACAAAGACACCATCGTTCATATTATAGACACAGCCAAAGAAAGATCTCCTGGACAATCCTAAAAGGATCTCCCAAATGATTTGGGTAGTTAGCCCTCCCCAGGGAGTTCTACCCATTGAAACGCTGGGCGGTTATGGCTGCAATTATATTTCAGGCCAGAAGAGGCAGCAGAGGCCTGGTTGTTCAAATGCTACAAAACTACCAGACAATGGGCAAACAGTTTCTTTCCACGGACGACTAGGGGCTCTGTCATATCCATGTCTGGTGTTCAACACTTGGCGACAGAATCCAGCCCGCTGGGTTTGGGTGGGGTCTGTTTCTCACCCATGCTTGGCTTGGGATTGTTCTATGGCATCCACAAAGTGGAGTCCTTTCCTTTCTGATGTCCCGAGAAAGCTGTTTTCTCCTTTTTCTCTCTCTGGCCCTCTTCCCAAGAACCCTGGGGTTCACTCTGCTTTCCTCTGGTTGATGTTTCTCAGGCAGTTACTTGACCTCGGTTCATCTACTGCAGGTGACCATTAGCAAGTAACTGTACCGTCCTTGGATGGTATTGTTCATGAGCTAGGCTGCGAACTACGGGTTAAAGGTTTGAGTTCACCCAGAGGTGCCTTCCAAGAAGGGCCTGGTGATATGCCTCTGGAAAAAAACCCACCCCAGCCATGGAAAATTCTAGGGACCGGACTTCTCTAACACACTTGGGCTCTCCATGAGTCCGAGTTGACTCAATGGCAATTGGTTGCTGGTATTCCTGTAAGTAGAAGACAACAATCTTTAAGCAGTCCCTCTTGGATTCATGGGAGGAGGGTGGCTTCCTCTGAGAGAACGTCTCAGGGCTCCAAGGGCTCAATGATCTTACAAAAAATGAGAGAAATGATGAGCCTGATGACAGATGATATTGCTATGCAGGCCTCGTTTCAGGATGCTCAAGTTTCCAGGTCTTTCCCTGACTCACAGTGTAGCCCTGTGAGGTTCCAAATAGAAGGGCACCCTTGCTCCCAGGACCTGGAGCCTTGTAGCTGAGCAGAGCAGTCATGATGAGAAAGAGGACCCAAGGGGGAAGTCAGGGGGCTGCTTCACTTGTCTCAGTGTCAAGCAAACAAATGTTTTGGCAGGAAATTTCTCTTCAAGAGTGTTCTGATTTCTTGAAGGAAATATTTTTCTGAACCATTTCCTCAGGGGAAAACCACTCAACTACCTCGGGAAGGAAGATTTTTCTCCTTCCAAGCTTACCAGGCTGTGCTAACTCACAGAGGAGGTGTGACTAGCAGGCAATGAAACTGATTTCCAGACTCCTATGAAAATCAGCAAGTGCTCGGCTGCTAAGTGAAAGGTCGGCAGTTGGAAAACCCCAGCTGCTCTGCAGGAGAAAGTGGTGGCTGACTGTGTCTGGCAAGATGACAGCTTTGGAAACCCAATGGGGCAGTTCTCCTCTGTGTTTTACAGTTGCTTTGAGTTGGAGTGGACTTGACAGTGATAGATCTGATCTTTTTCCCCATGAAAATCAACTTTCACGAAGATATGTGCATTCATGGATGTCTGTGTCTGCTTTGGCATGCATGTGCACATATGTGCCTATTTGCACGTGGATGAATACGTCTGTGAATGTGGGCGTCTCTATTTACTTTGCCATGTGTGTGCACATGTCTGCCTTTGTCAGTATGCATGCGGGCTCAGGCAGCATAAAGAGATCACAGAGAAACTTGGAGAGAAAGAGAAAAGTAACCTATTTTCTCATGGGTCTCCCATACCTGACGGTCTACTGGCATCCACCGCCACGAAGACCAGAGGTCACTTCATGCCATGTGTCCAGCTGCACATTGCTGGTTGAGGTCAGTCACCAGGGAGGCAAGTGAGACTGGCCTCGCCAACCTACCACCCACCTGCAGGAGTGATTCCCACCATCTGTCCTGGAGCCCCTCCCACCTTACTCAGCCTCCCTAGACCTTGAGTGAAAGGCGTTTCCAACGTTTTTACATAAAGATTTCTGAGATTGACTGAAGAAATGATTTCATTTGACAAAGCAAGAAGTTTTGAATTTAAAAATTTGAGGCAAGTGCCCTTCAGAGAGGGGACACAGGACGGGGCCATGCTCCCTTCCGGTATGCACAGGGGTTGCTATGAGTTGGAACCAACTTGATGAGCACCTGCCAGCAACAACAACAACCAGAAGTTGTCTAAACTTCTGTGGCCTCAACTCAGAAATGAGAATATTATTATTGCCTCCTAGAAAGAACTCAAGGTATGTACAATTGGTTAATAGGCGTTTGGAAAGTGAGTACATTAAGTGGACTGATGACATTGATAAGGCAATAAGAAACTGAGAAGGCTTCACTAACAGGTGCTTTCACATCTGTAACCAGTAGATTCCTTCCTTCTTCGTCTCTTGCCATCTTAATCAGCTCCCACACTTTCCAGGCAGCTTGAGGGATTAAATGTTCAGTCTGATCCTATTATAAGCCTCAGCCTCAGAATCAGAGGCTTTACCTGAGGTTTGAGGAGCTATACTGGGAATGAGGGAGAGTAACCTGTCTTTTCTATTGCTCTCCTATCGCTCCCTCTTCCCTAGCCCTTCCCTGTCTCTGGGCCTGCCTTTCCTCCCTAGAGCATTGGCTTCCGGGAGAAGGGGATGGAAACAATGAGCACATTCCTGACCAGGCCTCTTACCATGCTATGTTCCAACCCTCTCTTGGAAGGGCCTCCACGAAGTCCTCTTATGTCATCTCACAATAACTTGTTAGATACCATTGAGTGAGCTCCTGACTCATAGCAAAAGTACACACAAGAGATTGAAGCACCACCTGGTCCTGCACCGTCCTCACAATGGTCCTTGTGTGTGAGCCCATGGTTGCAGCAGTGTGGAGGAGATCCTGTCCAAGAAGGCTGCCAGTGGGTGGGAGGGGCTGCAGCTTTCAGAGACTTTGGAGGATGCCAAGGTGGATAGTTCACGGCGTATCATATGAGGTCAGCCAGCGGGCCTTGGGGGCCCTTCCCATTATCCATAGATATATGAAATAAATGGAGGCCCTCAGCAAGATGGGCTGCAGACACCTCCAGGACTCACTTGATCCTTGGCAAGCTCCCTTAGCCTTAGGACACCACCTGCTGGAACTGTGGCTTTGCTGCCTCTCCTGGCTCTCAACTTCCCTCCTAGAGGACTCCAGCCACCCTTCTCCTTCCAGATCCTTCCAGCAGGAGGCAGATATTGGTCTCTATGCTTTTGCATGTGGCCAGTTTTCTAGGGACAGATCAGCCTCTCCCAAGAATTTGGGTTCACCAGAGTGAGCGTGCCCACAAGTCTGCAGAGCGTACGGCCAGGCCTCTGAAGAGAGAACTGCTGGAAGATTTGCCCCTTTTCAAAAGCGCTAATTCCACAGTTGAGAGCTCGTCTCCTGGGGACTCAGCTTGAGTCTCAAGGAGCACATCCCCTTTGACACTGCTGGCAACTCGAGGTGCTGTGGGTCATTTTCTTGCCTTTGAGGAGTGCAAGGGAAATGCTACAATATGTCCCTTCACATGAACCACCAATCCTTATCTGGAGAACTCTCTGAGATGACAGGGATGAGAGGGAGATGTTCCTGGGGCACGCTTTCACCTGCACATCTCTCAGGTGAGTCAAACATTTGACCCCCAAAAGTTGAGTATGATGGTGAGAGTTCAGGCTGGGAGATAGAGTGTCTGGGTTCAAATCAAGAGACTGCACATCTCAACTCCCATGTTTCTCCTGCATAAAACCCAAGCCAAGCAGTTTATCACTTCCCGGCTGAGTATCCTACTGAGGCCAGCTAAACTCATTCTTTGCTGATGACAACGTTGCTTGTACCAAATGGCTTTGCCATGTAGCCCTTAGCAATGGCCAGAAGGGCTGCTCATCAAACCGCAGAGCAGGGCTTCTGGCGCACACGTTAAGAAGGGGGCTATTCACAACAAGGTCAGTAGTTCAGAACCCACTAGCTGTTTCTCTGGAGAAAAACTGTGGCTGTGTGCTTCCATAAAGATGCCCAGCCATGGAACCCCCCTGGAGAGGGCCATGATGAGCTGGAGTGAGCTCTACAGGAGTGGGATTTTTTACTGTGGATGTAATCCCACCTGGGCAGAGATTTTCTTTGTGACTTAAAGAGGCTGTACTTTACACCAATGACTTGGCTGATACAAAAGGATTCAAGTCAACACTGAAGCAAACCAACTCCAAGGGAAGAAGGCAGCTGCCATGCAGAGAGCTCCAAGGACCACCAACCATGGAGGTTATTGAAGCCAAAACAAGAATACCGCCCACCAGCCCTCAGCCCCCAGGGATGGACAAAGAGAGCGTGCCCATCAAGCTGGTGCACTGGCATGATGCTGTCAGCCTCCGGTGCTGTGAGAACATTGACTTTGGTGTGTTAAAGGCACCCACTTGCGGTATGTTTGTGATGTCAACGTGTGGAAACTATGGCAAGCCCCCCTCCCTGCCTCACAGCAGCAAAGCCTCGGCATTAAAACCCCGTGCCTTCTGTGGTGCTTACCAGCTGTGAGAGGGCAGGAAATGCCCTTGGCTTTTCTGCTCCTTGTTGCGACCTCCCTCTGAGGCAGGGAGCAGAGGATGTGAGGTTGGAATCTGTTTTGTTTCATCACTACCCTTTGTCATCTCTCTGAACACTGTCATGTGCTCCTCACCAGTGCTTCGCCCTCTCTATCACCAAGCCATGTGCTCTTTAAAACATGCACACACACAAACACACACACACACACACACACCTAATGTTCACATTTTGAGGCACATTTGTCTTTAATTCACTAATAATAACAATAATTATTCAAAGCCACTTTACCATCTGAAAAGAAATCTCGATGCATACACTTAGATCATGGATGCCAACTGCCTTCTTAACAACATTTCCCAATGAAATATTCAGCAGCGATTATATTAAGCCTGAAGCTGTTCATCCAGTTTGTGTTAATCAAAACAAAAACAAGAGACGAAGGGATCCAAAAGGACATGTAAGATCATAGACTGAAAGTAGCCCCATCGAGCACCAAAGGCTTGTCCAGAAGGGCAGAGCCACAGGTAAAAGCTATGTCTCTCTGGAGTTGCTGGCATTTAACTAGATGCAAAATGTCAGCGCAGGAAATGGCTTGCCCAATGCAAATACTAACAAGGGAGGCATGTGTTCCTTTGTAAATGGAGCTTTAGCCAATCCGGGCCTTCAGGATCCAGCTCCCATCGCAGCATCCACGGGAAGCACCAGGGGAATGTTCCGTTTGCTTATTTTCCCTCTCTTTGCTAAGAAGAAAAAGAGCTTTGTGGCCTAGTGGCTACAAGTTGGGCTGCTAATTGCCATATCAGCAGTTTGAAACTACCAGCTGCTTTGTGGGAGAAAGATAAGGCATTCTGCTCCCATAAAGAGTTCGAGTCTCAGACACTCAGAGGGGCAGTTCTACGCTGCCCTGTAAGTTGGCTGTGAGTCAGCATGGATTCGATGGCAGTGAGTTTTCTAAGAGTAAGAAGTATCTAGGGGTGTAAACAGTTAATGAGCTCTGCTATTAAGGGAAAAGTTGTCATTCCCAACCCACTTAGAGGAGCTGTGAAAGAGAAGCCTGGCAATCTTCTTCAGAATCCTTGGCCATTGAAAAGTTTATAGAATGTATTGACCTTGGTTGTTAAATAGATCCAGGTAAATGGTGTAGCATACAGGGACCAACGTCATAAAACGGGGTGGGGGTGGAAAAAATCTCTGAGACAGATGCAAAAACTGTGAGGGAATGAGTTGTTGAGGCTGGGGGATCAGGACCATCGTCTCTGGGATTTTCAAAGTTCCTGAGCAATCAGGAAAGGGGCAACCGTTGGTCTCTCCCCATCCAGAGGACAGCAGAAGAGGAGAACTGATTGGGCACAATGAATCAATGACTAGTGACTCAAGCAACGATCACCCTCCACCACTGGAGACCAGAAGAACTAGATGGTGCCTAGCTCTCACTATCGACTGCTATGAAAGAGATCACATTAGAAGGGCTGGATTAGAGTAGAAGGGAAATGTGGGGCAAAACTCAAAATCATGATTGTCGCGCGCCAGGTCTCGCCAGCAAGAAAAGACGCACCACAACAGGATTCTTCCACAAGCATTTAATTTTTCATAATGCGGTAAAAGACCCCGAAACCCCAAACTACTGCTGCTTATATATGCTCTATGGGGACGTGCTGTGCCCTGATTGGTGCATTTGCCAAAACCTCATGCATTGATTGGTGAGTTCGGCAGAACCTTCGTTTGCATACTCCAGGGTGGAGTTATGACTACGTCATCTCAGCATTGCGCATGCGCTAAGTGGTTGTTTATCACTTAGTTGGACCACCGCCCTGACTGCCCGGCGCCATCTAGTAATGGCGGTGAGAGCTGCGGCTACCCACATCACGAGAGCTGTGGCTTCCCACATCTCGCGAGAGCTACGGCTTCCCACACATGATAAAACACCAAGCTTACTGTTTGGATAAAGGCTGGTGAAATTGCAAGACTATGGTGCTTAGTTACCCTGCAGGTCTAGAACTGAACTCATCATGGCTCGATGTTCAACCAAACAATATACAGATCTATAATGGGAACAATGACATTAGAGACATACAAATACCGTAGAATAATAGATCCCATGAGATCAAAAGACAGCATTCCCCCAAGAACGAAGTTCAAAAAAGTTGAGAATGAAGGAAGCTTGGAGACAAGAAACAAGAAGATGTGGGGGAAGTGATGGTACATTGTGGGAATTGCTATCAATGACATGAAACAAAATGTGTATGCATTGCTCAATGGACAGCTGAGCTGCTCTTAAACCTTCACCCAAATCACAATAAAAATGTTTTTAATCAAAGAAAACTTCATGGTTCACTTCTACTGTGACACACACGGGGTGATGAGGAAATAGTGTCAACCGGGTTTGCTGTGGTCCAACCACCAGACATGTGCTTATGGGAGAAAGAGCATGCTGACGCTGGCAATACCGAGCAGGACCAAGATGGTTTTATTTGCCTGCATCATGAAGATGGTAGCCCTGGTGGTGAGATGATTCAGAGCTCAAGTGCTAACCAAGAAGCCACCCAGTTTAAACTCACCCAGCCCTACTGAAGGAGATTTCCCTCCTCAAAGGTGTTGTTGGTTGTTATTTGCCATTGAGGCGATTCTGACTCCCTGTGACGGGAAGGAAAGGCACACTGTGCAATAGTGTAAGGGTTTTCAGCGGCTACTTCCTCTGAAGTGGGCAGTGGAAACCTTCTTTGTATTCTGTTCATAGCCTGGAAGTTTCCCTGACACCTCTTCACTTGAGGTAACCCTGCTGGCATTTGAAATACCAGTCACGTGGCTTCCAGCATCACAGTAACACACAACTCACCACAGCACCACAAATGGACAGACAACAACAGGATAGGAGTCTTCATGGGAGCAGGCAGTCACGTCTTCACTTTCTCGATGGGCATCAGTGAGTTCAAACTGCCAGTCTCTCTGTTACAGCCGCACATGCAACCACTGTGCTGCTAGGTACATTTCCTTAAAATTCTGCCTAGAAAAATCTGTGGAACAGTTCTTCTCTGTCACAGAGGGTCAATGTGAGCCAGGATGGGCTCTGAGACACACAAATGCAACACCATGAAGCCACCTTACTCTGTCCTGCTCTTATTTAACTCTATTCTTTTCTGAGCTATCTTTTCCATATATTCACAAGAGACTAGCACTGAGCAGTGTTAATTCCACCAAGGCCAGGAAGGAGGTCAAAGAGTCACAAAGGACTATCTCTTTGCTCTCATGCCACTGCACTAAGGAGGCTTGGGTGGCAGCTGGAAGCTGCACATTTCACTCCCTGTCCCTACACTCCTGGCTGAGTCTCCTCAGAGTGAGACTGCCCCTTTACCCAGCTCACTGCATTGGCTGTCTTGCTCTGAAAAGAGAATTCGCACATGTGAGTCTGACGGGGTGACAGATGGGAATCTTAATGCTGCTCTTTGGAATATGAAAGGCCTCGGATCAGAGTGCTGCAGGGGAGTGATGTCTGCAGAAGACCTGCTGGTCTCCCAGTTAGAAAGAAGCCTTCCCCTTTGCCTCAGAGGTGCGTTCACTGTGGGTGGCAAGTCAGATCCTTGGGCTGGCACTCTCAGTAAACAGATCATATGGGCACCTTGAGAAGCGCTTGCTCACTGACCCAGCTCCCCAAGGATGTAAATATACCAACCAGGATGACTAAGGACACCAGTGCCAAGAATGATCACATTCTTTGCATGTGTACAAATGAGGTGGGCAGCCACCTTCGCTGATGGTGGCTGCACAGTGAGTGTCTGGAATCACACCTGGCTAGGTGGACCATTGAAAGAGTTGGTGACATGATAATAGGGAGTACACCCCCTTGCCAGTAAGCTGAGGAAATGGCATTTGAGGAAGCAGGGGCAGCCGGGTCGCCAGCATGAAGTCAGCGAGAACTTTGCTTGTGCCTCCTTTGTTCACTGGTGGCTGCTGGCATCTGGGTAGTGAGGACACCATGGCTACTGCCAGAATTCTCCACGGTCCCTGGTTCCACTCTCAAGTCGCTGGCTTCATCACTACCACTGCCATCGAGTCGATTCTGACTCACAGCAACCCGAAAGGACAGAGTAGAACTGCGGCTAGTGGGTCTGGTGGGCTGTGGATCATTATGAGAGCATTTCTATCTCGCAGTAGCTAAAGGGTCCAAAATGCTGGCCTTACGGTTAGCAGCCCAACATAACCCACTTGGTCATGAACCCTTGCCAGCTGATCCAGGGAGTCCATTCCCAAGTGCATATCTAAAAGAATGAAAGACGAGTACCTAGATGGATGCTGCACTAATCACTATGGGCAAAAGGTAAACAATAAGCCAACAATACCCATCAGTAGAAGAATAGAGAAAATATGATCTACACAGAGTGGGATATACATATAGTCTGCCACAAGAAAACTAAGGCCTTTGATTCGGACAGACTCTGTAACACAGGTGAACGCAAGACATGAAGTGAAAGATGCCAAACACCAAATGCCATGTATTGTGAGTCCATTTAGAGCAAAAATGCTGGACAGGTAAATCCCGTAGAGCCATATAGTAGATTGGTGGTTTCCCAGGGTGGGGCGGGAGGGGCAATGGGGAATGACTGCTTAATGGCTGCAGGGTCGATGAAAATGTTCTGGAACTGGATGGTGGGAAGCTTTCACAGTGTCCTTAAAACTACTCTTAAAAAGGGGAGAGAAAGAATCTGCAGAAAGCACAGTTCTGATTGACTCACATGAATGCGGTCACCAAGAATTGGAATCCACTAGAATTGGAATGGCAGCTAGACTATTGTTTCCTTGGGAGGTGCCTCCAGGAAGGGCCAGTAGAGAAGGGTAATACTGATAGAGCAAAGGGAAGGGGCCGATAAAGAAATGTCATTGAGTAGGTTCCCAGAGACAGTATAAATCCTCTTGTAGTTGTCCCACCCAAAGGCTGAGGGAACTGGAGTGTGGCTCCGCCTATCCCCATGTGTCATTGGTTAAAGTGGCATTGAGTTCTGGAGGATGTCAACTCCCCTGTCTGCTCAATGACTGTTCCCTGTGTGGGGAGTTACATGTGCTTCCTGTGAGACCATTGGCATTTATGGGAGTGGTGGGTGCCAAGTGCTAATACATGGGCACATTAGCAGCTGCTACAGCAAGTGCTGTACATTTTTAGCTGCTTGAGTGACAGGTGGGCCCTACCTCCTGCCCATATTCAGTGGTAGGGTGTTCAGATGGGGGCATCCAAAAAATAATAAGGCCCTATTCTTTGCAAATAGACATTATTATTATTTTAATCTGTCCCAACCCCCTTTCTTATCTGTCCCTGTGAACTACCTCACTGGCTGAAACATCAGTTCCCTGGGGAAGACACCACATTTCAATATGGTCACAAGGCTGTTTTCATTGGCCCAGTGGAGACACTTACATAAGATGGGTCAACTAGACGCTTTTTCTGGAGCATTTCCAACCAAAAAACAAAAAAGATAGTCCCGCTTTTGCAAGTGGCCTGGCATCTAAGAAGCATAATTCAGAAGCACATGTCCCGCCATGTGGAGGAGGCAGTCTATGTTGCGAGATTACAGCATGTGCCCTGAGAGACAGACACAAAGAACACAGGAACATGCCAGTGGTGGTCAGGAACCGTCGACAGAGCCAGCTGTCCTCTTGTTCTCCCCACCTTTCCATTTTCCTAGGATTCTCTCTTCCAAGTATTGGTCTCTTTGCCTGTTTACAACCAAATGAGCCCCAAATAAGATCCAGATCATAGAAATAGAAGGAGGAAGTTGGATGGAGACTGCAGTTCATACTCCCCGGAAGCCATTCAGACTCGCTGGAAGAAGGAGACCCTGTGATGGAATTAGCTCTGGATTCCTGACATTTATTGAGGAATTCTCAGGGAATAAGCACCTGTGGGGGGAATCAAGGAAGGGCACAAGAGGGGAATCTCAACAGAGGTCTCAGCCCTGCCTATGGAGAGTGTCATAGTCAGTGTTCCCTAGAGAAACCAAACCAGTTATATAGCTGTAACTGGAGATATCGATATATCCACCAGGGCTCCTATGGTTAACCACTGCACCGGCCACTCATTGCCATCAAGGTGGACTCAAAGTGACTGTGTAAAACAGTATAGAACTGACCTTTTGGGCGTTGGAGACTGTAACTCTTCAGGAGATTACGAAGCTTCATCTTTCCCTCAAGGAGCCCTTGGTGTTTTCAAACTGATGTCCTTGCTGTTGGATGCCCAAAGGGCCACCCACTACGACACCAGAGCCCCAGAGAGTGAGGCTTATTTCTAGCAATTGGCTCACATAGGGGAATGGCAAGTTCCAAATTCATAGGTCAGGCAACAGCCTAAAGAGCTCTGTAGATGTTCATCCTAAAATCCATAGGTTAGGTGATGGGAAAAGACAAGAATAAGAATGGTCAGAACACACCCTAGGGTGTGCTGAAGGCCTTTGGCTGATAGGTTTACCCCTTCCCACATTATGGAAGGTATTCTATTTTGCTTGAGTCCAACTCCTTCATAAGAGCAAATAGATGAGGTGAACAAGCGGCCATCTAGCTCAGAAGCAATAAAGCCCACCTGGAAGAAGCACACCAGCCGGTGCGATCATGAGGTGCCAAAGGGACCAGGTATAAGGCATCATGCAAAAAAATAGAATATATATATATATATATATATATATATATATATATATATATATATATATATATATATATATCTGTGTGTATATGGATATATATACCATAGAGAATGAAGGGGGAAGTGCAGAGTGGAGACCAGAGGCCTAAATGTCGACCACTGGAGATCCCCTCATAGAGGGCTTTAGGAGAGGAGATGGGTCAGTCAGGGTGCGATGTAGTACCAATGAAGAACACAGCTTTCCCCTAGATCCTGGATGCGTCCTCTCCGCAACTACCAGGATCCAAATTCTACCTTGCAGGACTGGATAGGGCAGAGGCTGTACACTGGTGAATATGGGAGCTGGAGGCACAGGGAATCCAGGGTGGATGATACCTTCAGGACCAGGGGTGTGAGGGGTGATACTGGGAGAGTGGAGGGTGAGTGGTTTGGAAAGGGGTAACTGATTACAAGGATCCACATGTGACCTCCTCCCTGGGAGATGGACGGCAGAGAAAGGGGGAAGGGAGACTCCGGAAAGGGCAAGAGATGACAAAATAACAATCTGTGGATTATCATGAGCTCATGAGGGAGGGGGAGCGGGGAGGGAGGGGACAAAAAAAGAGGACCTGATGCGGAGGGCTTAAGTGGAGAGCAAATGCTTTGAGAGTGATTAGGGCAAAGAATGTACAGATGTGCTTTATAAAATTGATGTATGTATATGTATGGATTGTGATAAGAGTTGTATGAGCCCCTAATAAAATGTTTAAAAAACAAGAGCAAATAGATGAATGCTTGTTTGACCAAAAAACTGGGCACCATAGCCTCGCCACATTGATATGCAAAAGGAGCCATCACAGGGAGCTCTGTAACTGGGACCTGGCCAAGTGGTGACCAGTAGCCTGGGACTTTGTAGCCTAATACGTTGCAGCGAATTGCTTACTAGTTCTCCTCTAGCTATAGTCTTTGTAACTCCTACCAATGACAGGGTGGAACTATGCCACCGAGGGAAGTAGATAGCATGCTAATAATATCAGTAAAGTGCATGGCATCCTCGAAGAGGTGAGACCATTCAAATAAGACCTGTAGACCGCTAATGTGGGGATTGGTCGGTATGGTCATCCTGGGTGAGTTAACTCAGAAACAGAAAGTGGAGTTTCAAGAGCACCGAGAAAGACGAGCCAGCAGTGGAGTGTGCTCTTTGGACCCAGGATTATTACTCTGAGCACCACCTCTGTCCAGGAGACAGAGATCCCTGACACTGGATGCATCAGGAGACAATGAAAAACAGTGGCAGATAAATAGCTCATGGAAGCAGAGGCAGCAGCACCAAGACCCCAGAACAGGGAGCTCGCCAGCACACAGAATGAGAAAGCTGAGTGTCTTTGGGCCAAGGCTTCCAGACAAAGCGGGCTGCCTCAACGCACTTATCAGCAGAGCTGAAAGAACTTTGCACACGGTCCCAAGCAGAGCAGAGGTCAAGGAGCTGCAGGGCAGAGGCCAAGGACCAGAAAAAGTTCTGCCTCTGGGCACCACTTGGAAGAGACTGTCCTGACTGAAGAACTATATCCCCAGTCATTTCTGATCCTGAATTGTCACCTGCTAGGTCCCCAATTAACCCCAGAAACATAAGTATTGTTTGCGAGTTCTGTGTGGCCATTGCCACTTAAGGATTATCAAACCCAGCAGAGAAGAAGAGAGTGTCATGGTAGGGATGGTTGGTGTCAGAAACTGTGAAAAGAAAGGAGGTCAGAGGCATTTTGATCTCTGTCTCATAGGAATCAGCCTTGGGCTGTTTATCTTGATTTTCCTCCATTGCCTTTTGTGAAGTTACAGGGGGGTCAAATGCCTGCACTATGCCATTTATACCCCTACATTGACAAGTCGTTGGATGAAGGTTAGTTTGGGGAAGGAGCAGACCTTGGATGAGCTCTCATCAGCTGAGGCAATCCTGATAGGGGCCAGACAGCTGGGACCTTTTCTATCAGTGGCTCTCTCGGCAGCTGGGGAAATCAGTCTCTTGGCCCTGAGAGGAATCTGGGTGACACACTCATCTATGACAATACCCTGAAGAACAAGCTCCCACAAAAACCTGGCTGAGAACTCTCGCCTAGATCACAGGAGTGCATGCCTAGCTAATAATAGCCATTTACTGAAGGCCCTATGATTGGAACTGTGCCTCATTTACAGATGGAAAACTAGAGGAAGGGATTTAAGGTGGCTAAGTTAATAAGTGACAGAGACAAGATTCAAATACAAGTTTGAAGCTGGTACTGTTAGCCTTTTTTCCAGGGCTGGGTTTTAGATGATGCAAATGAGACACTTGTCAGGCACACAAGGTAAAGAGGCCTTCCCTCTCCAGTGTGACTTTCCCCATAAGTCTGAATCATGGGCCTGGTGTGTCTTATTTGCCTTCCCTGAGTCTCAGAACCTGGTCTAGTCTGATTTGCTATTTTGAGGAATAAGCCAGAATGCTCAAGTACTCTGAGTCAAGACCCAATCAACCCTGGAATTGTTCAGTGGGACTTACCAGCCTCTTCCTTCATGTTTCACTTTTCTAGAAACCTCCATGGAGGACTAGCTCTCATGAAGAGAGCTTCAAAAAGCTCATGGCAAAATTCCATTATTTTTTCATATCATTTTTCCACACGCTTTTGGAAGCTCCCTCTTCATCCCTTTCCACAGTCTTTCTCAAGGAAAGAGACTGTTGCTGGTTGATGTCAGATGCCCCTGAGTCTGTTTTCTACTCAGAATGCTCTGCACAAACTCTATCAACAAATGACGTAGAGTCAAACGTGCTGTGTGTCTTTAAGTTGATGTCAGCTCATAGTGACCCTACAGGACAGAGTAGAACTGCCCCCAAAGGTGTCCTAGGCTGAGATCGTTATGGGACCAGCTCGTCAAGTCTTTTCCCCTTTAGAGCCCATGGGTAGGTTCAAACTACCAGCCTTTTGTTTAGCCACCCAGTCCTTAGCCATTGTACCACCAGGGCTTTTAAAACAGGGATTAGGTTGATTAATTTTATAATCTCCAGGCACATTTGAAAGCTGCTTCCCAGAACACCCTTCCCCAGATTGTTGATTAAGACGGGAATTTGGGGACTCATTTCTTTCTCATTTGTGTAAGTGCACTCTATGAGAGGGGTTTCCCTTCATAGATAGGTGATCACATACTATTTTTCCAAATTGAACCACTCTTGGTGGTATATTGGGTTAAGAGTTGGGCTGCTGCTAATGGCAAAGTTAATGGTTCAAACCCACCAGCTACTCCTTGGGAGAAAGATGAGGGTTTTCTGCTCCCGTAAAGATGTGCAGTTCTGAAAATCAGCAGAGCCAGTCTATTGTGCCATTTATGAGGTCAACCCCATGGCAGTGGATTTGGTTTTGGTTTGGGTCTGTGGGGGAAGTCCTTAAGTCATTCTTTAGTCACATGGAGGAGTCCCTGGGTGGTGCAGTTGGTTAACATACTGGCAACAAAGCCCTGTCACTCCTTACCTTAGGATTTACTCACTCTTTGAAACAGGCATTTATTTACACACAGTTTGACCTCATGATGGTGTTCAGTAGATGTGGATCTTACTTATTTGCATTGTTCTGTGACAGTTGCAAAATTCGTTAGTGGCTCAGGGATCAATCCTCTGTGGACTGCCCCGAAGCTAGATGAAGCAAGCGGGTTCTCCCTGATTCATCCTCCCTCCTTAGCAATGCTTGCTAGTCAGGATAACATAGTGCCCATTAAAGAAACTGCCTGTGTCACTTTAAATTTGTGACCTGGGCGGGAGGGAGGGTCATGATCACAAGTGACAGAAACTGACGCTTGACTAACTTAGGGGAAAAGGCCTAATGGTGGATAAATGTTGGGAAGACAAGAAAATGTGGCAAATGCCTGGGCAATCTCAGGGCTGTGAAGCAGGTAATGGCGAAACACTCCTCCTGAGGCCAAAGCGTGCCCTCTGTAGTACATTAAATCACATTCACACACACCCATTCATGTTCACATGGGACCTGAGGCTATGGCCTTACTTGGAGAGGAGGTCTTGGCAGATGTGCTTAGATAAGTATTTCAAGAGCTCTATCTTTCTGGGTTTAGATTTCAGATGGATACTACATGCACTGATTGGTGTGTTCTTATAAGAAGAGGAGTGGGCACACAGAGACCCCGTGTGAAGACACTGGCAGAGATTGGATCAGTGCATCTATAAGCCAAGAAATATCAAGGATTAGCAGCAGTGACCGGAAGCAGAGAGAGGCTACTTTGATTCTCCTTCAGAGTTCTCAGAAGGAATGAATCTTGCCCACACCTTAATTTTAACCCTTTGTCCTTCAGAAAAGTGAGAGAACAAATGCCTGCTGTTTAAGTCACTCGATTGGTAGCCCTTTGTTACAGCTACCCAAAAGAACCATTATGGATTGATCTGTAGCCCCCTCAAAATATGTGAGAAATTTGAACCTTGGTGGACATGATCCTGTTTGAAAAGAAGGGAGTTCTTTTGTAATATAAATGAGGCCGTATGGCCACTGGAGATCCCTTCATAGAGGGGTTTAGAAGAGGAGATGGGTCAGTCAGGGTGCGAGGTAGTACCGATGAAGAACACAGCTTTCCCCCAGATCCTGTATGCTTCCTCCCCCCAACTACCATGATCCAAATTCTACCTTGCAGGGCTGGATAGGGCAGAGGTTGTATACTGGTGCATATGGGGGCTGGAGGCACAGGGAATCCAGGGTGGATGATACCTTCAGGACCAAAGGTGTGAGGGGCGATGCTGGGAGAGTGGAGGGTGAGTGGGTTGGAAAGGGGGAACTGATTACGAGGATCCACATGTGACCTCCTCCCTGGGAGATGGACAGCAGAGAAGGGGGGGAAGGGAGACTCGGGATAGAGCAAGATATGACAAAATAACAATGTATAAATTACCAAGGGTACATGAGAGAGGGGGGAGCGGGGAGAGAGAGGAAAAAAAAAAAGAGGACCTGATGCAAAGTGCATAAGTGGAGAGCAAATGCTTTGAGAATGATTGGGGCAGGGAATGTGCGGATGTGCTTTATATAATTGATGTATGTATATGTATGGATTGTGATAAGAGTTGTATGAGCCCCTAATAAAATGTAAAAAAAAGAAAATGATTAGGGCAAAGAATGTACAGATGTGCTTTATACAATTGATATATGTATATGTATGGATTGTGATAAGAGTTGTATGAGTCCTAATAAAATGTTAAAAAAATGAGGCCATGTGAGAATAGGCTTGAGCCTAAACCTAAACACTTCTGAGTTAAAGGCCAGGATAGACCCAGTAACACACAGTACGGGGAGAAAGATAGCGAGGAATGCCAAGGAACTTTCTGGTATCCACAAAGAAGGACCCTGACCTAGAGTCGCACCCCAAATTTGAACCTGTAAGCTCCAAAGCAGGGGGAAAAGTGTTTTAAGGCTACTGACTTGTTGGATAATTTTTGGTTAATGAGATTAAGACAGGAACTTAAGACATCCTCCAATCCTTCCTCTGGCTTCGTTCCATTTTTCTCACATTCAAGAGTCCTCCTAGAGGATTCAATCAGGTTGTTGTTGTTGTTGTTCAGTGTCATAGGGAGGGTTTGGATTCATTGTGACCATGCATACAACAAAGTCATACACTGCCCGGTCCTGTACCATTCTCACCGTTGTTCTTAAGTTTGAGCCCATTGTTGCAGCCACTGTGTCAATCCCATTTGTTGAGGGCCTTCCTCTTTTTCATTGCCCCTCTACTTTCCAGAACACGATGTCCTGCTCCAGGGACTGATCTCTCCAGACAACATGTCAAAGTTAAGGCGAAGTCTCATTATCCTTGCCCTGAGGAACATTCTGGCTGTACTTCATCCAAGTTAGATGGGTTTGTTCTTTTGGCAGTCCATGGTACATTCATTACTCTTTTACATCACTACTAATCAAATATATCTATTCTTCTTTGGTCTTCCTTATTCAGTGTTCAACTTTCACATGAATATGAGACAGTTGAAAATACCATGGCCTGGGTCAACCCGCCCCAGTCCTCAAAGTAATCTCTTGCTTTTCAACACTTTAAAGAGGTCTCGTGTAGCAGATTTGACTAGTGAAATGTGTCATTTGTTCTCTTCTCTGCTGCTTCCATGAGAATTGATTGTGGATTCAAGCAAGACAAAATCCTTGACAATTTCGATCTTTCCTCCATTTATCATGATGTTATCAATAGGTCCAGTTGTGAGGGTCTGGGCTTTCTTTACATTGAGTCATAATCCAAACTGAAGGCTTTAATCCTTCATCTTCATCAGCAAGTGAATCAAGTCCTTCTCATTTTCAGCAAAATTGTGTCATCTGTATAATGCAGGTTGTTAATAGGCCTTCCTCCAACCTGATGCTCCATCAGGCACTGCCCCTTAATGAGTTTAGGTCATGAAGGATAGTCCTCCATAGGCACATTGATTATTACACTACCACCCTCACATAATAAATTCAGAGAGAGAAAATTTCCCCAAAGCAATGGAAAGCTTACTAGAGAAGTGGAGGGTGCTAAAAGCCAAAGGTGACACAAACTGGAAATCAATACTAGTTTTCAATACCTGCAGTCATCTAATAGTTCACTGCACTATCTAAGGAAAGGTGAGGAGAACTGGGGCAATTCCATTAAAAAAAAGACAATGCAGGGTATATAAGTCCGTCATTCCTCTGGAGAAGAAAAACACATAGTTGGGTTGTAGAGCTTTGTTTGCTAATCAACCGAATGTAGTTGTAAGGCAGGGGTGTGTGTGTGCGCGCGTGTGTGTGTGCGTGCATGTGTCTGTGTGTTGAAGGGAGGGGCTTGCCATTCTATTTCATAGCCAGGAGAAAGATGAGCCTCTTCCCATATCTTTTGCTCTGTGGCAAGTTACTGATCTACAAGGAACTTTTATTTGACAAGGATATTGCCGAGAAAACAACGGGAAGCTTGTGTTCATCTCTGCTGAGAGGTGGAGTCAAAGAGATGGGCTTTATGACAGACACCCTGATCGTGCAACCAAACTATGAAATGGCCTCATACATTCAACACACATTTGCTGCACCTCCCCAGTGTGCTGCCCAGATATTACCAGGCAGAGTGTTTTATGGGCAGCATTTTAGAGTTAGGCAGGCAGAGGGAGTGTCTTTGTGGGTGTTGCCTTTACCAGTCCTTGGATTGTTCTGGGACAGGCATGTCTTTTTCCTCTAAAGTAACTGATCGCGTGTAAAGAAGGAGTCTCCTCAGTAAGACGGGTTGAACCAAACCCAATCTATGACAATCATCTCAATTGGAACACATAGCGACCCTATACAAATACCCGTAGGGTTTCCAAGTTTGTAACTCTTTTGGGGGGTCAACTACCATATCCTTCTCTTGCAGAACCACTACAGAGTTGAGCGTTGTGTTAGCAGCTGAATGCTTAATCACTGTGCCCATTTTGTTTGCAGAGCCGCCCTCAAAACACTGAACAGGTTTTCTGGGTACCAAGTATGTCCACTTCTGTATCTGGCCTAGGGTGTTTTCTCCAAGGTGATAGGAGGTGCAAATCAGTTACTAGGGGTTTGGCAGAGTCAGTATGGAAACTGGGAGGGTGTGTGAAATTTGAACCAGAGTAGAACAATTCCAAGACACTTCCTAGGGATTCCTGGCATATAATATGCAAATGATAGTCAAGATATACAACTGTGTCTCTGTTCTTGGTTCTGTCAGTACCTGGTGTGGCCACAAAGGAGAAACCTGGTCTCCTGCTATTTTGAGCATCTAGTGTGAATGACAGGAGATAAGTCACATGCTAATGAACCCTGGTGGTGTAGTAGTTAAGCACCATGGTGCCCGGCTATCAAAGCATATAGCGTCTGGGGTCTTAAAGGCTGGAAGATAAACAGGGGGCCATGTAGATAAGAAACAACAAAGTCCACATGGAAAAAGCACACCAGCCTACACCAACATGATCTCTGAAGACAAAGCGGGTGCATAAGCACATGTGAGCATGTTTTCTTGATGTGCACTCACCCTTTACATAAAACTCTCTTAGACATACGTGTTTCTGTGGATTTGTTTCTCGAATGCACCCAGACTAACATAAGCAGCGTGGAACGCATTTAAGAAGCCTAGACAAGGGCAGGGCAGGATATTCGGAGGGACTGGATCCAGAATTAGAGAGGAAGGAGCCCTGGTGGCAAAACGGGCTGCTAGCTCCCTGTCCCAAGGGGGACAATGAGACTGCTGGCTCCCATGAACATTTACAGTCTTGAAAACTCCATATAGGGTCACTGTGGTTGGAATCCACTGGACGGCAGTGACCTTTTGGGATTGAAGGTGGAAGCCACCAATGACTTCCTGCCAGTGAGCCAAGGAGCCTCCGGAGAGTGTGTGAACTTCTGGAATGCAGTGAACAACCTCTGCACATCTGCTTTTCGTGCTGCCCAAGTCATGCCCTTGGCCTTTGCTTAAACATATTCATCCAGAAGTGAATCATCACAGCTGCTCCCTCCGGAAGCTGGGGGCTGAGCTCTCTGGTTCCACTCTGTCAGCATTTCTGGTCCGGGTACCTCCCCTCTGCCCCGGCACAGGCAATGTGCTTTTGGAAGCAGTGCTCCCTGGGTAGTGGGTGTGATTTGCCTCCTCTGGCCTAACATGATGAATGCTGAGAGGGGGTGGATACTAGGGGGTTAAACTCCCTGAACTTTACCTAGCCCAGGGGAAAACTTATTATTTAAAGTAAGCTTTAGACAGAATCTTTAGAAAGAGAAATGGTTAACTTTATGTACACAATTACTCCCCAACACATAGGCTCAACCTCATAGGCTGTGGATGACCTTGAGCAGGTGCTCAGTCACAATGGGTTTCTATCAGGATTGAGAGTTCAGCTCTCTCAACTCTCCAACTGGTTATTAGCACCATAGTCTCGTTTCTATTTTTGTATTTACTTTGTTTTGAGGGGGAAAAGACTCCCAATCCAACTATATTTTATTAGGAACTCCTTTGCTAAGTTTTACACAAGAAAAAGGCACAAACTGCTGTTCTGGATGAAGGAGAGCATCCGCATGAGGCCACAATGGTGTCGGAAGGACCCACAGCCACAGTGACTTAAATAAAATGACACCCATTCTGTCCTGCTGACTCTGACTCATAGTGACTCTGTGTAGGGATCCTGAAGTTGCTACCTTTACAGGAAGCAATAACCTCATCTTTCTCCTGTGGAATGACTAGTGGCTTTGAACCAGCGACCTTGCTCTTAATAGTCCAACACTATCCAGCATTACCACCTGGGCTCCTGAAAACTTAAATAAGACATAGAAAACAAACAACTTTGTCACAAAATTGTGACTGAAGACAGATCAATTCATGGAGTTTCAGGAGGGCCTGTGAGAGCATGAGCAGGACCTTCATTGGGATGTGCACACTACCGTATATCGTTGAGTGTGGCCCGGGGAGTGGATGCAAGCACACTGCCTGAGGGACAAGCTTTCCACTGCCAGTCAGCAGTAAGAAAGAACTCAATGGTGGCTGAATCTGTGGCGCCTCAAAATGGATGTAGGGTCTCCACATAGACTCTCACTGTGAGCCACAGCCTATTGCTCAAAATTTAAGCTCAAATACGACTTAAACGCCAAACATTCTGTTTCCTTAAAATAGGGTACTGCCAGGAACAGCTAGAAGTCTGCATGACCTATCAGATCTCAACGCCGATCTCAAATCACTTCACATGATCCATTCTACCAGGCATGTCAAGGACAACTAGAGGTCTGCATGAGCGAGCCCAAATCGCCTCCTCACTTACCCATTCCAGAGGCTGTGCCTGTATAACCTATCGACTAACACATTCCCATATGCCGTGGTTATGAAACCAACCATCATGCTGGAATAAGGACCAATCACGATGCAAGGGTCAGGGTCAATGGGAAAGCAAAATAGGGGCTGAGGGGAGCCAAGAGGGGTC
Organism: Tenrec ecaudatus; assembly: GCF_050624435.1. Classification (NCBI taxonomy): domain Eukaryota; kingdom Metazoa; phylum Chordata; class Mammalia; order Afrosoricida; family Tenrecidae; genus Tenrec; species Tenrec ecaudatus. The sequence goes on along the minus strand of NW_027457666.1, from coordinate 96,959 downwards.
GCTTCACTCAATCCCTAAACCTAATCTAATGTCACTAGACTGGGGTCTTCCTCACATCTCAAGGGCACCCGATTCATGATTGAAGTGAATTGTGCTTATTCAATCTTTGTTCTGCTTGCTGTCCTGCTGTGCTGCATCCTCTTCTTGCTTTTTTGTGCATGGCTCCCTCTGTTGTGGTGACAAATGGCTTGAGAGGGATTTGACATAGGGAGAAAGCCCACCCACATCAACTGTCACCAGAAGCAGACACTAAGTCCATTTCTCTCACCTCACAGAACTATGCACACCAGACACTGGTAGGGCTGTCTGGGAGGGGAACCCTTAGTGCAGTGGTTCTCAACCTGTGGGTTGCGACCCCTTTGGGAGTCATATGACCCTTTCACAGGGCTCACCCAATTCATAACTGTAGCAAAGTTACAGTGATGAAGTAGCAAGAAAATCATTTAATGGTTGGGGGAGGGGGGCATCACCACAACAAGAGGACCTGTATTAGGAAGGTTGAGAACCACTGCCCGAGTGTGTTTAGGACTTTGCTGCCCTCAAGGTCATCAGACATTCCTGAAGGCAGAGCCACTGCAGGAAGCCCTTCTGGGAAATGCCCTGAAGACAGGTCTCAACCAACTCCACCCTCACCCTCTGAGATCCTAATCATAGGATGCATGGAAATGCTCCCTGCCTCTTCGAAGGCTGTAAGTCCATGGGAGCAGAAAGCCTCCTCTTTCTCCCTTGGAGTGGTGGCTGGTGAGTTCAAACTGCTCACTTTCTGGCTAACATAACCCACAGACCAGCTCCCCCTGAGCTCAGTTTGGTTTGCCGCACAGCACACATTGTTTGGAACCTTCTGAAATAGCTATGCACATGTGCAGGTTGGGGGGATTTCACACAAGATGCAGTTTTCCACCCTCTCTTGGCAAAAATAATTTTTGCAAAAGGCTTGTATTCTCTTCTGGATCTGAGTAGCAGCTACTCTCATGAAGTCATAGCACATACATTCATGCTACAGTCCTCCCAACTCCCTAATGTCTTACGCCGAGTCTGCACCATGCTTTTCTGTGTCCTACATGGCAGCTGTAGGCACCCAAGGCATGGGCTCTGCAGCCTGGGTCCAAATCTCTCCTTCCCACTTCCTCACTGTGTGGTCCTAGGCTCATGACTTTATCATCCTGTGCCACTGATTTTTCATCTGTAAAAGGAGGCCAAATAGAGTCCACACATAGGCTTGTTAAGTGGAATAATTGAATTATTATACACAAAAAGCTTAGAACGGTGCTTGGCATCTTGCAAATACTATTAGGTGGTTTAGCATAGGGACTGGGTCATCCATTACATATGCTCAGGTTCAAACTTCCGGCCAGGAAGGGGTGGTACACCTAAGTGGGCATTACACCTGGATTGGCCCATCTGGGCAAGGTGAATTCAATCCAGCCATTGGGGTTGACCATGACCGTCAACCATGCCTCCCTATGGAGGAATTGAAAAGGCAGGATCTTGACCGCTCCGATGTCTCCCTTCACCCACTTTTCTGTTGTCTGTCCCCCAGAGAGGAGGTCACATGTAGATACTTGTAATCAGTTCCCTCTTTCCAATCCACCCTCCCACAACCCTCTCAGTATCACCACTCACAAATTATCAAGGTTTCTTGAGGGATGGGGGAGCGGGGAGGGAGGGGAAAAATGAGGACTTGATGCCAGGGGCTTAAGTGGAGACCAAATGTTTTGAGAATAATGAGGGCAATGAATGTACAAATGTGCTTTACACAATTGATGTATATATGGATTGTGATAAGAGTTGTATGAGCCCCTAATAAAACGATTTTTTAAAAAAGAAAAAAAGGCAGGATCCCGGAGCCCACTGAGTGACTTTCTCTCCAGCAGCTTCTAGGTAGGCTGTGCCCCGTGAGGGGCCCCGAGGTGCCTGTGTAAACCTGAAACTTCTTCTCTCAAAAAACCCACTTGGATCACAATCCAGGCTTCGAATTGAATTCTTTCTTGCGCGAAGCCAAGGCCTGAGGTATATCACTCCCAGGAGAGATCTAACAATAGTATCTCTTATTATAGCATTAGGAGCCCAGGTGGTGTAGTGGACTGTGCATTAAGCTGCTAATCGCAAGGTAGGGGGTTTGAACTGACTAGCCCGTCCGTGGGAGAAATATGAGGTTGTCTATTTCTGTAAGGCAGTGGTTCTCAACCTTCATAATGCCCCCACCACCCTTTAATACAGTTCATGTTGTGGTCACCTGCAACCATAAAATTATTTTCATTGCTACTTCATAACTGTAATTTTGCTATTGTTATGAATTGGTTGACCCCTGTGAAAGGGTTATTTGATCCCCAGAGGGGTCGCGACCCACAGGTTGAGAACCGCTACTGTAAGGATTTAAAGTCTCAAAACCCCAAAGGGGCAGTTCTTTGTCCTATTGGGCCGGTATGAGTGGGAGTCAATAAAATGGTAGTTAGGTTTTTTTTCTGCATCAGTATCAGATTCTGGTGGCAATCTCAGTCATCACGCATTGTGGTCTGGTTTGAACTCTGGTAGATCTGTGGGAAATGACTGCCCTGGTTTGAGGTGAGGGCCACGGTGCTTCAGTGGTAGATCTCTCATCGTCTTTCACCGGGAAGACCCGGGTTCGATTTGCAGCCAATGTGCCCCAGACTGTCAGTGAAAGTTTGTGTGTTGCTATGACACTGAGCAGGCTTCAGTGATGTTTCCAGACTGAAATAGAATAAGGACGAAAGACCTGATTATCTCCATCCACACATCGACCTATGGCCCTCCAAGGTTGGCTTCCCTTCCCAGCCCTGGTGATAGCACAGACTGGCATAGTTTGCTCCGCTTCCCATGAGGTGCCCATGAGAGGCTGACTTGACAACCACGGTCAAGATCAACAGCTTGAACTCCTTTCTGGGTCTACAGAAACAAGAACAACCTTCTGAAAGGAGGTCGCATTGCTATTTGGGACTGGGAGAATGCCTTTGTGACAAGGATTGTGCTCTGGATCCCAAAGGCGACTTTTAAACACAGCCACATAGCAACTCCGGAAATTGCCATAGTAGAAGCCAGGTTTTAAAAAAAAAAAGTTCTACTGGCTTGCTCAAAGGAGGCCAGAGTTGGATGGGGGTGGGGTGGGGTGGGGTGGGGTGGGAGACTCCTCTAAAAATGAACAAATTTGTTTCCTTACATATTTGTCATGTCTTTTGGGCCTGAAAGAAAGGGGGGAAAAAGCAGAAGAGAGGAGGAAACGGCGACTGACAGTCATCTTGTTGGTATTCCCACAGCATCCCCTCCTTAGGCACTTGCTGCCATCTCATCCAACTCCACTCAGTATATTTTCACCCAGCAATGATGCAGAAATGTCTGTGTACTCCAGTGTTATTGTAGTCGGGCAGCGTTTACGGGTTTGACTTTCAACTCAGCATGGCAGGACGTCTAGAAGCAATTATAACCAGCACCTGCTCTGTCTGTGCGGTGGGCAGGCAGTGACGGATCCCCAGCTTCCAGAACACTAGTGCCCCCTCCCAGCTCAGGATAATGACGGTGACACTCGGCCTCCTTGTTGTCTGGGGGAGCTCTAGGAGCTCTCCTCTGAAACCTCATATTATTGGCATTTCTTTGAGTGAGCACATCAAATTAGTGACTGTAAAGGAAGGTGTAGGAGATGATTATTGGTGACAAGACAAGCCTCAACCACCTCCAGAGAGCATGTCTCCTAAGTGCAAAGTATGGAGAGGGAGGAAACAATTGACCACAAATGGAATAGGCTCTGAGTCTCGCCACACAATGTATGTGCATGGTCACTGAGGCGCCAACATTATGGCTGGAGGACGGATATGGTTTGTGCAGCCGTGATTGCCATCCAGAACGTGCCGTGCTATTGTGAAAAACGATTTTTTTATTCTGAGCAAATCTCTGCTTCCACTTGCTTTAATGCTTCGCCAGAGAGCCAGGGACTCTGGGAGGGGTGGGGACGCACAGGGCTGGGCTGACCTCAGGAACTCATGTGTAAAGGGCTTTTTCTCACTTGGAAGCAGGCTGGGTTCACAGCTGTTCTTTCTGGTAAAGCTTGTTTCTGAACCTTGCCACGTCTGAGTCCGAAGAGGGAAATGAAGGTGACAAATGCTGCGAGGAGCCCTGGGCACATCTTGGCTATGGTCCTGCTTAAGTCTGTTTCATTTGAATCCCAATTTTACCTTTCCTCCTTTCTGGGTTCCGAAGCATCAGATGGGTGCCAAACGCTTCCACGGACAACTAAAGCTGAACAAGGTGCAGGCAGATGAAGAGCAACGGGAGGTTGGTGTTTGGGAGAATGAATACTTGGGCTTCCTAGGCCAGTCCAGCTGGTGGTTAGAGCCCTGTTTCAGATTCCACTGAAACCTCCTAGTGTCCAAGGACCAAGTGGCTCCTAAGTCCAGAATTTCTGTTACATGTCTCACCAAGGAGAAGCTGGGCCCAAATGCATTGAAGAATAAAGCAGGAGCTTGGCTTGTGAATCCACTCTCTGATTCTGAAATTTCAAAGGCTCCGTGCACAGACATTTCAACACTGAAAGCACAGCAGGGAAAATCAAAGACTTGGGCTTCCTCCTTGCCCCTCTTTTAGGGCTTTTATGGTTTTCCAAGGCGCCTCCTAGATCCGAGTGTTGTATAGGTCATGTTTAAATATGTCGTAGTTCTGAGGGACTTGCTGTTCTGCTTTGTTTTGCAAGGAGACCCGGTTTCTTGTCTTGTGGCCAAACACAGAGCACAGATGTCTGTGGGCCCCCTCCCTTTCCCCTGACCTTTGCTCTCTTCTCTGGATACCCTACTGACCTGTTCTCCCTTACAAGATCTGAACTGCTCACACACTTCGTTAAATTCTCATCCTAGCGAGATGCATCCGAGCATCTTATTAGAGCCTGTATGAGTTCTGTTCTGGATGCCTATTTGTGTAATTTCAGGTCTCTGGCATGGAAACGTCCCATGCCCACAGACCCACACAGGTAATATAAACTCCAACAGTAGTTTAAGGTTTAAGGTGGTCACAGGGAACACTGGGGCCCGTGTCTCCTGGTGAACCCCTCAGGCTGTCTAAAGGGGCTAGTTCCATCTCAATGTAGCCATGCAGGAATGTAGACCGGTTAGGTAGCAAGACAAGGGGTTGTTCCTCTCCATGCTTAGGGGGCCCCCTACAGGAGGTTGGAAGCCAATGCGGGCTAAGCCCAAGCCAGGAGAGCTTAATTGACGCCTCCCAGCTGAAAACCCTTAAAAGGCTGGAATCTGGAGACCGCCGCCCCTTCCCTTCAGCTGCTTCTCTGCCTTCCACTCAGCAGGGCTGAGTGTGCAGTGTCATAAGGGTGCCCGTGTTCAGTTTAGTGTAACGCCGGAACCTTCTTCTCTCATGTATATAAACCCACTCGGATTACCAACCAGGCTTTGGTGTGAATTTCTTTCCAGTGTGTAGCCAAGGACTGAGACATTTCCCACCCGAGAAACCTAACAGACCCAGACTTACAATAAACCCATATTTTTATTTATAAGGCAAGAGGTGACCAGGTCTAGACAATAATGGTGAAGAGGGCCCTGGGTTTGAGAAAGATTCTGAAGTAGAATCCATAACCCTTAGAAATGTATTGGCCTTAGGGGAGGGGCAAAGAGGGCTGGATTGAGAAAGTCTCTGGCATCCAGTTCTGACTTGACTTCTGGATCCTGAATCCTTCAGGGCCATGACCTTGCCCTCCAGCCAGACCTTCCAATAGCCATCTTCTCAGAGCCTTGTTAAGTTCTCATAATACATTACACCTGCCATCCTGTGAGCAGCTACCAAACCCAGGCACTTTTTTCAAAGACAAGCTCACTCTCTCTACCCCTAAGAGCAGGTAGTTTGGGGATGATGGATATGAGATACCACAGAAGACAAATCTGTTATCTTCCATGGTGCACAAAACATGCTGTCACAACCAGGACTCGTGACAATCCCTCAGTTTCCTAAATTGCTTCACTGCTACTTTTTAATTAAGCCTCATTAGATTGTCATATATTGATAAGAGGGATGACCCTGAACTAGATGCATAAATTAAAGCTATCCTCATCCTGTGCTTTTATATGAATGTGTTAATTATTTTTGTCATTAGGGAGAATAATGGAGGGATGGAGCAATACCAAACGGAGTTTGACAAAGTGAATCCGTCACCCAGTGAGTCTGCAATTAACACCAAGGGACAAAGGTAGGATTCCCTGTAATAAATAACCTTCCTCCCAGATGCTAATGGAGACCCAGCAGGACCCACTGTTGTGTTGTCACAGTTGTACACGGGCCCTTAGAGGAGACAGAGCTGGTGTTTGAAACGAGTCTTGTTTGCCCCCAGTTGGCTCACACATTTGTTTTTTAAACGGCATAATCACTAACATTTAAACACAGGGTGATGTCACGTAACAATCTGCAGCTTCTGAGAAATGGAGAGGCCCGACTTTGCTGGTTGACAGTGCAGAGGGACTGGGGGAGCAGTCAGATATGGTGATCAGAGTTTGGAATCCTTGCTTTCCAAGTACATGTGTCAAGGAGTTCAAGGGTTCAGAAATTTAGGAGGGAAGTTCCAGAAGACAAGTTTGTGTGGTCGATAATAAACCAATATAGGGGTTGAGATTTCAATCTGTTGGCTATTTATTTTGTGCTTGGTAGCCAACCAGCCCAGAATTCCTGACCTCGCCGACCTGTGAAACAAGGACCATTCCAGAATGACATAGAAGCAAGCACGGAAGCGAGGGCATCCATTACCCCGAATGCGTAGGGGTCAGGAACTAAGTGCTTTCTGTAGAACAGCTCCAGAAGGCAGACCTTTGGCTGGAAAACCTGTTAGGGAGCTAGCATAGGGACTGGCAGGCCTATTACACATGCTCAGAGGTCCAAGCTACCGGCTCATGAAGCAGTGGCTCACTGCATGCTCAGAAGTTCAGGTTTCCAGCCAGGAGGGGGAGCTATGCCTGGGTGGGCGCTGTACCTGCATTGGCTCACCTAGGCCAGGTGAATTCAATTCAACAATTCAGCCAATGGGGTCGACCCACGTCATCGACCACGCCTCCCTAACCGCTCATAAAACTCACGGGGATCCCAAACCAGGCCTCGGCGTGAGCTGTTTTTCGCGTGGAGCCAAGGACCGGGGCACACCTGTCCCCGGAGAGGTCGAAAAGAAGTGGAGCTGTGTGATTTGGAGCTATGAGGTAAGCCGGCCCCAGGAGTGGGCTCTCCCATGTTGGTCTCACGGATTGGGGGCCCCTCTGGGCTCCTTTTACCTCACCACCCTCGGGAGAATTGTTGGGTTGAATTCACGGTGTCCGTCTTTGCGCCGTTTCTTGCTGGTGTCCGTCTTTGCGCCGTTTCTTGCTGGTGTCCGTCTTTGTGCCGTTTCTTGCTGGTGTGCGGTACTTGACGTGCCTGCTTTCCTGGGAACTCGCCTGCCTTCCCGGGCTGCATTTGTGAGGGGGCTGGGAGGCTGCTGCCTGGAGGCTGGGAGGATTTTGACTCCCAAAGCCTTCTTGAGGCTCAGTGTATAAGGTTTATTTGGACGTGAAAATGGAATCAAAGATGCAATTAACGAAGTTTTAGAAGCAGGCCTTTTTGAGAAGCTTGCGGGCGGGTTCAGCAACTCAGGGTATTGAGCTATTGAAGCTGCGCAGGGGGAAAAAATCCTGGCAGCGTTTTTATGCCCACTGCTGGCAGGCACAGCTGGGGAGGATCAAAGCTGGCGAGGATCTGCGCACACAGGTGCTTCAGAAGGGAGAAGGTTGTTAATCTTACCTATATGTCAGGGACGCGTGGAGTGACCATATCTTCAGAAAACATTCTGGCTTTGGGACGAGCTGGTTCCAGGAATTTGGGGTTGAGCAGGGGAGGGGAGGTCGGTTAGGGGTCAGCCTTGAGAGCTAAGATGGAGGTGCAGGACTCAAAATGGAGTCTGTTGTGCCAAGACCGGACATTTTAGACTGTGCCCTATAGGGAAAAGGGATGTAACCATTTCTGTAACTGCTTCCTGTGGGTAGTGGGTAAAAAGCAAGGGGAGGGGCTTTTCAGGCAGAGTACTGACAGTTGCGGCCTAGCACAGGGTGGAGAGGTTGGTATTGCTGGTGAACTGCTATACGGGTAATTTCGCGGAGTCGACTTTGCCGGAGCTGGATGAGACAAGGAGCAATTAAGAGCAAAATTATAACTAAAATTATGGGTCCTAGTATGGGGGCTAGGAAGGAGTACAGAGAAGAGTTCCACCAGGAGGAAGATCCATCTGTTCTGAATCTGTTGTTTTGCAGCTCTCGGTTTAGCTTGTTGAGGATCTGGACTCTAGTTTCCACAATCCCCAGTTTATTGATATAATAACAGCCTTCCTCCTGGAGGAAGAGGCAGGTAAAGCGCGGTGGTTCTGCAAGGCAACTTGGGCAACAGAGGTTATTTGTCTTTGCAGGGAGGCTAGAGACTTGGCAGAGGCATCGACTGCCAGCTGGAAGCATGCGGTAAACTTGTCTGCTGTGATGATAGTGTCCAAGGGCTCCGCCGCTGAGTCCTACTGCAATTGCTGCTGAGGCGAAGGAGATTCTCACTGCTATCGGGAGAAAAACTGCTATTTTAGTTTGACGACTGTATACTTGGATGTATTTGTCCTGGAACTCAGCCGGAGTGTATATAGGGAGCTGCGGAACCAGAGTGATGGGTAGAGGTAGAACTGATGTTTATATGCATAGTGAGTGTATGGTTGCACCAAAAGAAAATTTTTTCTGGCCCTGTTAGTGGTTTGGAGGGGATTTGAGTGACATTACATGTCTGTGTCGATGGATTGGAGTAGCAAAAGGGCACTTGAGTGTTTTCCGGTTGGATGTACAGAGCGACGTTGGGGATGGTTATGGCTTTTGTGGTCTTTACGTTGGATGAAAATGACAGGGCAGGACCTGGTACTGCTACCAGAGGAGGGCGTTCTAGGGCCGCACACATGAAGCAGGTGGAGAGGTTGCCTAGTCCAGCAAAGTGGCGATGGCCAGTCCCTGCTGTAGCAGGGTGAGCCAGGAGAAGGGAGACTCAGAAGGTTTAGAAATTTAGTTAGTGAGTTGAAGGTCTTGGATCTGAATATTACGGTGGATGGTGGATTGGACCTGGAGTAGCAACCTCCATACATACAGTTTGGCGTCCAGAAATTTCTCTTGGCGAGTGGTGCACTAGGCTCCTGGAACCGGAGATGTCCACCGGCTATCCCAGGGGTCTGGGATTGTGAGAGTGTATTTAGATTGATGGTAGTAGAATCATCCCTGGGGACGAAGGGAAAGGTAATGTATCTGGCAGGAAGACCAAGGACACCCTACATTTTCCTGCATTCACTTTTTTGCACATTGGGTAGTTGCCTTCTGGTCATACAGGAAGCGTTTTAAAATCAGTGAAATTTAAGTATATGGGTGCTCTGCCCCCTGTGGGTGGGCAGTTAGCGGTGGCCAGCAAATAATCATAACACTTAGTGCAGGCGTAATTGGTATAGTTTTCAGTCAAGTAAAATCGCCAGGCAAAAGGGGAAATTATACTACGTTTAGCTGGCTGGCTTGGTGAGGTGAGTGAGGCAGAGAGACATAGGACCAGTAGACTGAGCAGACCACTGGGAGCCATGGTCAGAGTTTACTGCCATCTGGACTCGGGACAAATGTACCCAGGAATCTAGTCTAAGAACCTTGATTGCTGAGGGAGTGGTTAGGGACAGTGTAAGGGCCTTTCCACCGGGGTGCTAAGGGTTTGGGTGCAAGGGATTTAATTAACACAGCATCTCCAGGATGCACGGTTTTTGGTGATCAGCAGAGGTCAGAGAGGGTTCAGGGATGGCAGAGTTGGCGTGTTGTCTAAGAAGGTTGTGGAGCAAGCACAAGTATGGAAGGTAAAAAGCTAGCAGAGGGCAATCGGTTGCAGGAAGAGGCGAGAAAAGGAAAGGTTGTCTGTAGAGTATTTTGAAAGGACTGAGGCCGGACGGCTCCTGAGGGGCTGCGCCAAGGCGAGTATAAGAGCAAAGGGTAATAGTTGAGGCCAAGAAAGTTGCAGTTCTAGGGAGAGTTTGGTGAGCTGTTGTTTTATGAGACTGTTAGCTCGTTCAACCTTACCAGAAGACTGGGGGTGTAGGCTGCGTGGAGTTTCCAGCAGGTGCCCAGTGAGGCGCAAACTGCCTGCTGCACCATAGATATGAAGTCTGGACCATTGTCCGACTGAATTGAAGCAGGCTGGCCAAAATGAGTAATGAAGTCTTGAAGAAGGTGAGTGGCGACTATGCTTGCACTCTCAGAGGAGGTGGGAAAGACTTTGATCCATCCTGAAAATGTGTTCACCATAGTGAGGAGATATTTAAACCGCTTATGCTTTGGCATGTGGGTAACGTTTATCTGCCAGTCCTGTCCCAGTAGGTGCCCTTACATCTGGTGGAGCTGTTTATGAGGGTGTTGAGCTTTCTGGCTATTGGAGAGGGCCCCGATGTTGCATTTTGCATGTACTGTGTTGATAGTACTCCATAGTCCAGTGGGGTGAAATATGGGGTTAGAAACGTGTAGAGAGCTTTTGGCCCGATGTGTGGAGAATTGTGAATATTGGTGATGATTGTTTCCTGTTGTAACTTTGGGAGAATGAGTAAGTTCTATTTGTGTACCCACCATTTTTGTTGAGGAAGAGAGCAATACTGGGTGTTTTCCTGTTCAGTGTAAGTTGGAGTGTAAGTGGGAGGTAAAAAGCATACTGAGCTAGGAGCGGGAAAGTTGTTGGGCTAAGTCAGTAACAGGATCTGCAGAGTGGGAGGGAAGGGGAAGTAGGGCCTGAGTGAGAGGGCGAAATGGAGAAGGTAGTCCGCTACCTGGAGCACAACCCTGGGCTCGGCGAGGGTTACCGGAGTCGAGGAGCCAGGGCCTCTTCAGTCCATGAACCCCAGCAGCTCCATACCTTGCAGCTATGTGTCTGGAGTTTCCAGGATCTCGGCACCTCGGCTTTGCAGAGCCGGTGGCAGAGCCAGGGTCGGGCAGTTCGACTTCCAGTGGCCTGGCTGTTTGCACTGCGGGCAGGGCTTGGTAGGAGGCTTGGGATTGGGGCAAACTTTTGCCCAGTGGCCGACCCGGCCACATTTGAAGCAGGCTCCTGGCGGTAGGTGCCGGCTCCCCTGGGGAGCGTGGCGATGGATGGGATTGCCTGCCGGCCTTAGGGCTGCTACCAGGGCTTGGGAATGGAGGCTAACCATCTGTTGGACCCTCACCTGGCAAGTGGCCTCAGCTGGCTCCTCGCAAGCGTTGAAAACTTTAAATGCCATTTTTACCAGATCCTGCATAGGGGTTTTAGGGCCCTCCTCAGCCTTCTTTAGCTTTTCTTTCTGATGTCAGGGGCTGACTGGAAGGTGAAGTGAGAGGCCAAAATAGAGGCCCCACTTTTTAGACCCTGGGTCTAAACGAGTGTACTTTGTGAGTGCCTCCTGGAGGCGGTTAAGAAAAAGAGCAGTAACTTCTCTCAGTTTGTCATAGTTGACAACCTTGTTGGAGACTGTTTCCAGACCTCTAATGAGGTACCTGAGCATGAGGTTTCTATAAGGAAGATCAGACGCCCGGCCGGGCTGGTAACTCCAACTGGGGTCCTCTATTGGGATGGCATGCGCCCCCAAGGGGACATTAGGGTCGATAGCGTGGTTTTTTTCTGTGTACGTTCCTCGGCAGTAAGGGTAGAAGCAAGGATCATTTGGATGCCATGCCAGGTCAAATCATACGTTTGGGAAATGTAGGTAAATTCTTTAATAAACTTAGAGGGCTCTGCTGAGAAAGAGCCCAGGCGGGTCTCTATCTGCGACAGGTCCTTTAAGGAAAAAGGGACGTGGACTTGAATGAGTCCCTATACACCTGCAACCTCTCTTAATGGACAAAGGGCAGCTGGAGGGTTGTGGGAGCGTGTATGAAAGGCAAGCGGTGAGGACAGGAGAGAGCGATGGGGTGGCGCAGCGGGCGGGGTAGACTGGTAGAGCAGCGGAAGAGGCGCACTGAGGAGCTTGGCTGGATCTTCTGGGGTTTGAATGGCAGGTTCTTTCTGCTGAGGAGATAGAGCTAACCGTATTTGGCGGGTGGAACAATGGCTACAGAGGTCAGGGCAGGAACGCAAGTCCCAAAAAGCCTGCACATAGGGGACTTCAGAATCCTTACCAGTCCTCCTGCAGAAATTGTCCAGGTCCTGTAGAACGTTGAAATCAAAAATGCCCGTTGGAAGCCAATGTGCGTGGTTGTTAAGCTGGGACTGGGGCCAGGCAACTTGGGAGAGAAAAACAAGTATTTTCTTTCACAAGGTCTGAGTGAGAGGGAGAGACTCATCAGGGCAGCCATAGACTGATTTTGAACGTAGGCAAGCGCCGTGCCTAAAGGTCCTGGAGATATGGGTGGCTCTTAGGGGACCCCAAAAGAAGTGGGGAGCCACACACCTATCCCGGGTTTTTGGCACCAAAACACAAGGTCTATTTGGATGTGAAAACAGAATGAAAGACCCAATTAACGAAGTTTTAGAAGCAGGCTTTATTGAGAAGTTTGCGGGCGGGTTCAGCAACTCAGGATATTGAGCTATTGAAGCTGCGCCAGGGGAAAAAATCCTGGCGGCGTTTTTATGCCCACTGTTGGCAGGCACAGTTGGGGAGGATCATAGCTGGTGAGGTTCTGCACACACAGGTGCTTCAGAAGGGAGAAGGTCGTTAATCTTATCTATATGTCAAGGAAGGATGGAGTGACCATTATCTTCAGAAAACATTCTGGCTTTGGGACGAGCTGGTTCCAGGAATTTGGGGTTGAGCAGGGGAGGGGAGGTCGGTTAGGGTTCAGCCTTGAGAGCTAAGATGGAGGTGCAGGACTCAAAATGGAGTCTGTTGTGCCAAGACTGGGACACAGTGTTGTGCCGCGGCTCCGGCAAGCAGCAGGCCTGGGGGCGCCTGCGTCCACCCTGTTGGTTTGGGCAGGACTCTGGCTGGGTGGCCGGCTCCAGGCTGGCTTTCGGCTAGGCCGCAACCTGCGGCCTCCATTTTCCCAGCCACGTGACTCCACTCTCAGGCAGAATGGCACCACCTGTGTCTGTTGTAGCTACACTCCATTCCCAGACAGCAAACCGCCCAGACTTCCGGAAAGTTCAGCAGAACAAGTTTCATTTCCTGCGCAGGGACCAGACCATCAGCTCTCTTGAGGGCAGACTGAGCGGCCCCCCAGTCTAATTTTCCAAAGGTTTTTATACTTTTGCAATGTGCGGGTGTGCAAGCAGGCAGAGCTCAGAAGCGGGGTATTGTGGTTAGCCATTCTTAGTTGAACCAAAACTGCTCTGGTCCTTCTCGCAAGCCTTCTGAACATCCATTTCCTTCTGTACGTTCCCTTGGGCTACGTCTGCACAGCCTAACTCCCCAGTATCAGCTAGTTCATTGGCAGTTCATAGCTAGTTTATTTACCATTCATAATGGCTTCTGAAAGCTCAAAATGACTTCTCTTGTCAAGGCTATTTAAGCTTTGCCCAGAGCTGCTATATTCTCTCCTGTTCTTAGCCAAGTTCAAATCATTGAATCTTCGGTAGCCAGCCCAGTGTATGGTGGGCTCAGCACTAAGAGTTTTGTGGCTTGTACTTTCTGTGTAAGGAATGCCACTAGCTTATTGGTTATTACTGGGCCAAATGTGAGGCTTAGCAGGAGGAGGATTAGGGGCCGGCTAGGGCCGTTCATAGGGTAGTTAGCCAGGCTGACCAATTAAGTAGCTTTTCAAACCAATTGGTTCCTCCATTTCTTTTCTTGACTCTTTGTTCTAATCCTTTCCTAACCAGGGCTCATCTATCTTTATTGATTCCCGAATGCTTTGCATAGAATTAGTTTCTCCCAATGCTGTGCACAGCATTCCTTGTTTCCAAAAGAGCAAGTCAAGCCCTCGGCGGGTTTGCAACACAACTGCCACAAGGGAGTCTAGGGATCTTTCTAAATGGGAGACAGGTTTTTTTTTAATCCCTGTAGATCTAAAGCAATTTGCTGACTAAGAATCTGATAGTTTAAGTTTCCTTGTATTAAAGCAACTGACCCGACTGCAGCTAATCCCATAATCCCAAGCCCTGTTACCAGTGGGACCAATACTGGGGCTCTTTGAACTCATCCGGAAATTCCAAAGTTATCCCTACACCTCCTTCACCAGAACACAGGTACACTTGAGGACTAACATGCACTAGCACACAAATACCCGGGTCTGCTACTAATACTGGGGAAAAGAGACAGGGTGTTCGTCCTGTGGAACAAGTAAAGCAAGTACTCATTGGAGCAGATAACAAATTAGGATCAACATTTGGTTCAATGGGAACAGCTTGAAGGCAAAAATCTCGATATCTTGATATATTAAAGGGATACTTAGATGAATAAAAACACAGTCCTTGCCCTTGCAAATCTTTTAAAGTGAGCGTAGACTTGAGTCCATACTAACATCACCTATAGACTGCTGCTTTGTGTAATACTTTTTACTAACATTTCTAATTGGATTACACTCTGTACCAATAGTGCTATTTGTACCTGTGCCTACATAGTAAGGGGAAGCAGGGTTCAGACAAAGCCAACAATCAGCTGTGAGGTGAGGATCTGAGTTCATAAATTGGAATACAGCATCCCGAGAATCAAACACAGAACCTTGAGGTGGCTCCTGAATGAGAAGGGCCCTGTGAGTTGGACTGGCAGTGAACGGGAAAGTTACTGGAGAGTCTGGAGGGTGCGGCAAAAGAATCTTAATGACACCAGCTGTGGCTCTTCAGGATTTATCCCGAGGTTTGTGCCTTTGTACGGATGGCAGGTTGCCATATTTTACTTTGCTGGATAGAAAAGGTTTTCCCGGGATCTCTATCATTTACATAATGTTGAATTCCCCATGTTTTCCCAGGGAACCCAATAATGCTTGAATCCAATTCTTATTGGGTTACATTTGGAAACCATACACGTAGTGGGATCAAACCCTTCCAACGTGAGTCTCATTCTTGTAAAAATAATAGGGTCATCTTTAACAAGTTTCCACCCTGAAAATGATAGTTTCACAACCCCAAGCTGCACAATGATAATGTCCCTCCCCTTGGCAGTTAGGGAGTCCATGAGCCGGGCATATATAGACATGGTTTGTTTGGAGCCTTCTTTCTATAGAGGGTATTCGGCACCCATAGGACGGGATTCCAGTATAGGTCCCATTGTGCCCTTTACCTTTAAAGGATCCAGAATGCCAATTCTTTCCTAGCAAATCAAACAAATCAAAATGAAAACAGGGGGTCATACCCAGTATAAGAGGTTACATATTCATTGCTGGATGTTAGAATAGCAGTCCACAGATGTGTTTCTGCTTGGGGGAAACACTGGGTGCTGTCAGCAATACTCGGAGAAAAACAATTAAGTTCTGTAAAGCCTTAATTTTGAGGGATTTTCCGTCTTTCTGGGTGTCCATCTTTTCAGGATATGCTCAGGGAGGGCTTTTTTTTTTTACTTATGACTGATGAATCCACGGCCCCCTCCCCACTATTTTAACAGCAGTTGGTGTTGTAAGTATCACTTGGTATGGGCCAGTCCCCCTAGGTTCTAAGGTGTCAGGTTGGTGTTTCTTTACCCATGTCCAGTTTCCTGGTTGCACGTTGTTGGCTGCCTGTTCCCTTTCCCTTGGTTAGGCCCAAAGATTTGGGTCCACATCTCTTCAGGGTGGAAATGTTAGGTAGCTAGCATAGGGACTGGGGTGTCCATTACACATGCTCAGAGGGCCCAGTTAGTGGCCCAGGAAGGAGTGGCACACTGTGCGTGCTCAGAGGTCCAGGTTTCCGGCCAGGAAGGGCAGGTCCACCTGGGTGGGCGCTGCACCTGCATCGACCCACCTAGGCCAAGTATATTCAATTCAGCCACTAGGATCGACCAGGGTTGCCCACCACACCTCCCTAACTCTCCTAAACCTCACTTGGATCACAAACCAGGCTTTGGCGTGAATTCTTTCTCACGCAGAACCAAGGCCCGAGGGATATCTGTCCCCAGAGAGATCTGACCAACCCAGGAAAGCTCTTTGGAGGCAGCAGGAGTGGACGTGAGTGGCTGGTGGATACTGTTCAGATGCATGGCTTTCTGCTTGGAAGGGTTTTTAGTCTCGGCTGACAGGATCAGAGGAGGTAGTATGTCTGGATCACATAGTATCCATGTCCACAAATGAGCTGCCCATTCCAAAGTCCTGACAGTGCTTTTGGAAAACACTGTGCTTTGGAATGTCACCCCTTGCAGAGGGCAGTGGGAGGGGCTGGGACCCAGGTATGCTGCCCCTTGCTCCCAGTTGCCGGTTTCTGGATCCTGATTATATCTCTCACAGGATCAGTTAGTGGGCTTGTTGTCTGCCTCAGGCTTTGTTCACCGAGGTCCTCCAGCTAGGTGGTGGTGTGTGTGCATGAGCAGAGGCTTCCTGCCAATCCCCCATGAGTTGAAGAGCTCCCCTGGTGTGGGCTCCGTGAAAGAGGTGCCCCAGACAGCAGGACTACCCAGGAGGGTGGGCCCTACAGGAACCAGAGGGCCATTCCCCCTGTGGAATGACCTCAGAGCCCCGCCTCTCTCACTGTCCAGCTGCCGGGGCTGTGGACCCTAAGCTTCATGCCTCACATAGGAATAGACACAGGGTGAGGCGACTGCAGCACCTGCTTTTGCTGGTCTAATCCAGCCTGAGATCATCCTAGCATCAGCCCTCTGCCAGGGTCTTTTTTTCCTCTCCTTTTATAGGGGCTCATACAACAATAACCACAATACGTGCAAACATCACTGATATAAGGCACATTTGTACATTCATTGCCCTCATTATTCTCAAAATATCTTCTCTCCACCCAAGCCCCTGGCCTCAGCTCCTCATTCCCCCCGCCCCCATTCTCACTACCCCTCCTCATAAATCCTTCATCATTTACTAATTATTATTTTGTCATATCTTGCACTGTCTGATGTCCCCCTTCACCCCCTTTTCTTTTGAGGTTTTATGTAGATCCTTGTCATCGGTTCCCTGCTGCCAGCCTACCCTCCCTCCACCCTCCCAGCATCCCCATTCATAACACTGGTCCTAAAGGGCTCATCCACCTTGAATTCCCTGTGTTTCTAGGTCCTATCTGTCCCAGTGTACATTCTCTGGTCTAGTCAGATTTGAAAGTTATAATTGGGATCTTGATAGTGAGGGGAGAGGAAGCATTGAGGAGCTAGAGGAAAGTTGTGTTTCACCGTTGCTGTCTAGTACCCTGTGTAGGCTTGTCTCTTCCCCAAGACCTTACTTAAGGGAATGTCCAGTGTACTGGGCTTTGGCTCTCTACCCAGCATTCCCTGCTCATTCGCAATGAGATTTTTTTGTGCTGATGATGCCTGATCCCTTTGATACCTCGTGATCGCACAGGCTGGTATGCTTATTCCATGTGGGCTCTGTTGTTTCTGAGCTACATGGCCGCTTGCTTACCCTTCAGGCCTTTAAGACCTCAGACGCCATATCTTTTGATAACAGGGCACCATCAGCTTTCTTGACCACATTTGCTTATGCAACCGCTTAGACTTCAGGGAACGTGTCGGGAAGGTGAGCATCATAGAATGCCAATGTAATAGAACAAGGTATTCTTGCAATGAGAGAGTCCTTGAGTGGAGGCCCAAAGGCCATCTGCTACCTTAATAGGACACCTATAAAGATATGGACATAGGTGTATTTCCCCATGCTCACAGATAAATATATTTACATCTGTGCGTGCCTTTCTTTAGACCTCTATAACTGGCCCGTGCTTCCTAGGTCGCTCTGCTATTCCCTTTCATTTCCCTCTTGTGCCCACTGCCATGCTCAGTCTTCATTTGGGTTTCAGTAAATCCTCTTGGTTCCTTCACCCTTGATCACGCCCTACCAGGATTCCTACATCGCCCTCACCACGGATTTGCATCCACTTGTTGTTCCCTTGTCTCTGGGTTTCTTGACATCACTCCCTTTCCCCCCAACTCCCTCTTTCCCGTGGCCCTCCCGCGAAGTGTTGGTCCCCTTTTTCTCTCCTGCAGATTGTGCATCCAGCATCTCTTTTTAGACATACAGTAGAGGTAATAACATGCACAAACAAAAGGCAGAGCGAAAGCAAGCACCAAAAGAAAGAAAACAGCCAAAATCCAATGACCATCAAAGAAAACACAACTCCTCAAGAAAGGAAAGCTTGTAGTTAGTTCACGGACTGCTTGTTGGCCCTTAGCAGTGTTTTCCAGTCCAGTCTGTGCGGGCACCAAGTCCTGCCCCCAAAGTCCTCCTTTGGCATTCCCTGGGGACCTTGTTGCTCCACTTCCTTGCTCTTCTGCTGCACGCCCTTAGTGCTATGCCTCGGTGTGGCGGGATCCGTTCCCGCACTGTCTCTCCAGTGTTGTCTATTCTAGGGCTGTGGGTCTTTGAGGGACGTCGTGTCTCATCTTGGGCTGGCCATGTGGTCTTCTGTGTGGACTGTCTTCTCTGAGTGGGAACATGATCCTCAAGGCAGGATCCCGGAGCCCACTGAGTGACTTTCTCTCCAGCAGCTTCTAGGTAGGCTCTGCCCCATGAGGGGCCGTGAGGTGCCTGTGTAAACCTGAGTCTGCTGGAGGTTAGAATAGCAGTCCACAGATGTGTTTGTGCTTGGGGGAAACAGTGGGTGCTGTCAGCAATACTCGGAGAAAAACAATCAAGTTCTGTAAAGCCTTAATTTTGAGGGATTTTCTGTCTTTCTGGGTGTCCATCTTTTCAGGATATGCTCAGGGTTGGTTTTTTTTTTTGTTTTTTTTTACTTATGACTGATGAATCCACGGCCCCCTCCCCACTATTTTAACAGCAGTTGGTGTGTTGTAAGAATCACTTGGTATGGGCCAGTCCACCTGGGTTCTAAGGTGTCCGGTTGGTGCTTCTTTACCCATGTCCAGTTTCCTGGTTGCACGTTGTTGGCTGCCTGTTCCCTTTCCCTTGGTTAGGCCCAAAATGAAGGTGTCAGAGCAGATGATTTGTCTCTCACCTGTTGCACAGCCTGCAGGCACTCGATGAGGGAATGATTAGTGACTTCCATTATTTCTACTTCCTTCAATCTTGGGAGGATTTGGGGAAGGTCTGCCAAACATAAATTCAAATGGGGTCATGCTTTTCACATAGGGAGTGCATCGGACTTGAAGTAGGGCAAAAGGTAAAGTAAGGATCAACCCAGGTCTCGCCAGGTCCTAAATGCAACTTAACGAACAATTCCTTTAGGGTTCTGTTTATTTTTTCTACTTGCCCTGAAGAGCTTCCAGTTAATATTTAGAAGCATTGCTAAGACTTTAGTAATTTGAGCAATAAATGTTGGGCCATTGTTGGACCCCAAGGTGGTGGGAAGGCCAAATCTAGGGACAATTTTAGTTACTAATAATTTACACACAGTGGCAGCAGTTTCCTTCTTTGTTGGGAAGGCTTCCACCCATCCAGAACAGGTGTCTACGAACACCAGCAAATATCGGTAGCCATACTTTCTAAGTTTGATATCCATAAAGTCCACCTCCCAGAATTCTCCAGGACTACTACCTCGAGCTCGTGGTTGGGGTTGCTCCTTTTCTTTCTGGGGTTGTTTACCCGAGCACAGTGCAATCAACGGTGGGTGACATCTGCCACCCAGTGTCCAAGCCTGGGTATGTAAAAGTGCCCGAGAAGCAACTGAGACAGTTTAGAGAGGATCCCAAATGCATACCTTCATGTAGTCCTTGAATCAGATCTCTCCCAGAGCTTCTGGCATGAATCTTCTTCCATCAGGATGGAGCAGCCACCCTGGATGCTCCCAGTCTTTTTGGCAGGCCAGCTCTTGGCTTATCTTTAGATCATTTTCTGAGTATGTAGGTTGTGGCTGTA
This sequence comes from Tenrec ecaudatus, assembly GCF_050624435.1. NCBI lineage: Eukaryota > Metazoa > Chordata > Mammalia > Afrosoricida > Tenrecidae > Tenrec > Tenrec ecaudatus. Next base: position 77,115 of record NW_027457666.1, on the reverse strand, counting down.
ACACTGGGGATGGCATGGTCACAGCCACTACCTTGGGGATTTGTGGCATAGTCCTGGCATTCGAGATCCACCGGTCCGGGGGACTGGTTAGGAGTGGTTCAACCATAGGTCCCCCTACCACAGCAATATCCTGTCCCAGTGTAAGCTTCCTAGCTTCTATGACTAGGATGGCCGTGGCAGCCTCAGCTCGCATGCAGCTCAGCCATCCTGCACCTACAGAGACCAGTTTCTTTGAAAGATAGGCCACAGGTCTCTTCCATGGCCGCAAGTTCTCAGTTAGCACTTCTTTTGCTGTGCCTCTGGCCTCACATAGACAATTGGAAGGGCTTTACTATGTCTAGTAGGGCAAGAGAGGTTGCCCATATGAGCGACTTTTTAAAGGATTCAAACGCTTGTTGTTCTACTTCAGTCCATTTAAGTTCTTTTTCCTTTCCCCAGTACTTGCATATAGGGGTTTCGTTGTTTTTGCAAATCCCAAATTCCACAATGGACAGTACCCCACAGCTCCTAGAAACTCTTGCAACTGCCTCTTAGTCTCAGGGACTGGGATTTTGAGGATCGCCTCAGTGCGGCAGGGGGACAAGGTCCTTTTTCCCTCCTCCAGTTGGTAGCCTAGGTATACAGCTTTATGGACACACAGTTGAGCCTTTCTTGCAGATACCCTGTACCCCAATGGGCCAAGGACTATTATCAGGTCCTTGGTAGCCCGTTGGCATTCCTCCAGGGTTTCGGAGGCCAGGAGGAGGTCATCTGCATACTGGAGCAAGGTGGTTTGGGGGTGTTCCTCCTTGTGTCCCTGTAAGTCTTCACTGGGTTGATGTGCAGGGGACACGGGTATGGAGAACAAAGCATCCTTTAAGTCCAAAACAGTATAACAAATTCAGTTTGACGGGATAGTACTCAGGAGGGTCTCGGGGTTTGGCACATGGGGTGGCCCGTTTCTATCCTCTCATTTGCCTCTCTGAGATCCTGCACCGGTTGGAAGTCCTCAGTTCCCGGCTTCTGCATGGGCAGCAGGGGAGCATTCCATGTGGACTTGCAGAGGACCCAAATGCCTGTCCTCTTTAGTCTGCAAATGGGAACAGAAATACCCACTTTTGCTATCCAGGGAGTAGGGTTAGCTTGACACACCGGTGTAGCTGAGCTCAGAAGTTGTACGACCCCAGGCACCTGAAGTTCAGAAAGGTCTGGCAGGTTGTTCTCTGCCCAAACAAAAGGAATATCTTTTAGCGATTTATCAAGAAGTTCCTTTGAGCAGGTCTCTTCTGCTCCTTGATAAAACACATATCACTCTGACATTGGAGCGGTGAGCAAAACTTTTGGCTTTTCAAGTTCAAGGGTTAAGGTGGTTGTAGCAGATGAGAAAGTAATTATGGCTGCCATTTTTCATAATAAGTCACGATCAATTAGGGGAAAGGGGCATTGAGGCATTACCAGGAAGGAGAGTGTGTGTAACTAACTGTCTCTTGTGCTAAATCTGTTATTCTGGCCGTTGTCCATGGGTGTGCTTGGGTCTGCCCTGGGGCCCCTGTAATGAAAGCCTTTCCTTTTGACAAGGCACCTGTAGTCTTTTCTGAAACCAAGAAGGTGACCCCTTTGTCCACCTAGAAATTTACTGGCTGGCTCCCTACATGGAGAGTGAGCATGGGCTCTTTGGGGTCAAGTGAAACAGAGCCTGGACACCTTTATTCAGCTTCGAGCATTATTGTCTGTAGCTTCGATTTTTCTAGGCGAGGACTAGGCCCGTTCCCTCTAGTGGTGGCTCGTCTGCCTCTCCTGGGCTTTTCAAGGCACTGATTTTTCCAATGTCACTGTTTTGTATAGTAGGTACATGGATACTTCCTCAGGACTAGGCGAGTGAGAAGCGGGGTATTAGGGTTAGCCATTCTTAGTTGAACCAAAACTGCTCTGGTCGTTCTCGCAAGCCTTCTGAACACCCATTTCCTTCATGACATTCCCTTGGGCGACGTCTGCACAGCCTACCTCCCCAATATCAGCTAGTTCATTTACACTTCCTAGCTACTTTATTTTCTTTTCATGGTGGCTTCTGTCAGCCCCAAATGGCTTCACTCTTGTCAAAGCTGTTTCAGCTTTTCCCAGAGATCCTACACAGTCGCCATTGTAGCCGAGAGGTAACAGGGTCTGTGACCATGGCCAAGATGGCACCCACCAGTCCAAACATGTGGAAGGGCGCTGCCTAGGGAGCTGGGTGAAGAGGCCTGGGAGTTAGCCCTGCCTGGTCCCGGGAGCCAAAAGTTTCCCTTATCCCCTCCATTCCCTTTGCCTTTCTCCTGGTTTTTCAAACAAGCTGCTCTAGCCCTATAACGCCAAGCACAAAATTGTCATAATTCTTAATGAAAACGTATCAGGTACCCAAATTATAGATGTGACAATTTGGTCACATTTCAAAAACACTGAAAATTTTATGCTTTTAAAATATATTTTGAATGCCATATATATTGATAACTATGAAAGTAAAGAATAAAAACCAAAAAAAAATTCCTAAATTTAAAACTTGAGGCGTTATAGGGCTAGTGTTCTTCCAGATTTGGTTTGTTCCTTCTTCCAGGCTGGTTTTCCGTGGCCCAGGCTTAGGCCAATGGCGTTCGGAAGCCTAGGCGGAGTCACTGTTACCTTTAGGCTTTCGGTGATGCTGCTTCAGGCACTTTTGGGGACAGCTCTTACTTAATACACAGCTCCTCTGCCATGATGTTCCAGCCAGAAATTCCAATTTCCCTTAAGGTTCCCTGAGCTGCCACGTGTCCCTTCCCTTCAGAGATTTGAGCATCAGCCCCGCCAGCAGGCGTCTTGGAGGGCCTTGGAGCCATCCCAAGCAATGGTCCTCCTAGCCTGTTGTCCAGAAAAATGGTTGGACCTAAAGGTCGCCCTCGGCGACTAGTCCTTGACCCCTTCCCTTGGGCTGAGGCATGAGATTTAGGGCAACCCAGGGGTGCGCTCTCAAAGTGGGGGTTATTGACCTGGAGGCAGCAAGCTGTCAATCGCCTCCTTGTTTTGTGCTTTCTAGATGGGACTTAGCAGCTTGATGCTCAGGATTTGCCCCTTTGCATGAATCGTGTCCAATTGGGATAGAGTTGATACAGAGAGGCTGGGCAAACGAAAGCTGATAGATTCACTTTGCAACTCTATTTGGCCACAGTATCGTTTTGAGAAAGGAGAATGGTGGGCAGAGAATGGTACGCTTTCCCTTCCAACCGTGATTCACCGGGAACAGTTCGGTAGAGTGCCGGGAAAGTGGGGGGAGATGCCAGGACTTAGAGCATTTCTCCTCTCGAGGAGCAGTAGGAGACCTTCATCCCCAGTGCACCCAGGAACCCCTAAGGCAGGCGTCCTCAAACTGTGGTCCATGGGGCACATGTGGCGCCATGCCATTTATCCCACACTTGGGGTGTTTTTGCTGCCACTGCCTGTCCTGCTTAGCAGCCGACTCGTGCAGTGTGCATAGGAATTTGTCCATAGGTTTTTTGAAAACCATAGTCTGGCCCTCCAACGGTCGGAGAGACAATGAACTGGCCCCCTGTGTAAACAATTTGAGGACCCCTGCCCTAAGGGATCCTGGACTTCAGGTCACTATTGTCTCAGCCCTGAACCCTCCCTGAACATTCTACCCCTAGTAGAGGCACCAGGGGCATTTGGTCCCAGGGTAACTTACAAGCCTTTTACTCAAATGGAACCCGAGAAAATTAAAAATGACACAGGCAGTTACTCTACTTTTGATCCCTGTTGAATCCACCTGTAGCATCCCAATATTACAATTTAACCCTATAACGCCGAGCATGACCTTTCCCTAACATTTAATGAAATGAATATAAATGTATATATATTGATAACTATGAATGTAATGAATCAAAACGAAATTTTTTTTGCCCAAAAATTTAAAAGTGAGGCGTTATAGGGTTAAAAAGAAAGATAGTTCTTATCAGAGGGGCCAATGCCTTAGGATCATAAGTGAAGCGGTGATCCCACTGCACCCAGTAGTGCCCAAACCCTGAACCCCCCTAGGGGAAATTGTGAATGCTTTTACCCCCGTGCCGGTACTTAGAATGAGCAAACACACATGCCTGATAATCCTAAGATTTTTACTTACTTCCTGTGATACTCACCTACTTTCAAGGGCACTCCCACCTCACAATCCTAGCCTTGTCTCAGTTAAACTGTTCACCCTTTTGTGCGTTTGTTGGTTTTTCCAGAAGTTCTTAAGTTACCAAAGCCCCTAATCCAAGTGTGCCAGCTCCAGGACCACCATCTCCTGGACCACTTCAACCTTATCCATCCTAGCGCTGAATGGACAACCCCTCCCAGCAGAGCAGGAAGGGTGTGGACCCAAAGCCCCACTTCGCCCGTTTTGCCAGCAGGAAGTAGCTAGAGATGTCGTCGCCCAGTACCCCAAAGATTTGGGTCCACATCTCTTCAGGGTGGAAATGTTAGGTAGCTAGCATAGGGACTGGGGTGTCCATTACACATGCTCAGAGGGCCCAGTTAGTGGCCCAGGAAGGAGTGGCACACTGTGCGTGCTCAGAGGTCCAGGTTTCCGGCCAGGAAGGGCAGGTCCACCTGGGTGGGCGCTGCACCTGCATCGACCCACCTAGGCCAAGTATATTCAATTCAGCCACTAGGATCGACCAGGGTTGCCCACCACACCTCCCTAACTCTCCTAAACCTCACTTGGATCACAAACCAGGCTTTGGCGTGAATTCTTTCTCACGCAGAACCAAGGCCCGAGGGATATCTGTCCCCAGAGAGATCTGACCAACCCAGGAAAGCTCTTTGGAGGCAGCAGGAGTGGACGTGAGTGGCTGGTGGATACTGTTCAGATGCATGGCTTTCTGCTTGGAAGGGTTTTTAGTCTCGGCTGACAGGATCAGAGGAGGTAGTATGTCTGGATCACATAGTATCCATGTCCACAAATGAGCTGCCCATTCCAAAGTCCTGACAGTGCTTTTGGAAAACACTGTGCTTTGGAATGTCACCCCTTGCAGAGGGCAGTGGGAGGGGCTGGGACCCAGGTATGCTGCCCCTTGCTCCCAGTTGCCGGTTTCTGGATCCTGATTATATCTCTCACAGGATCAGTTAGTGGGCTTGTTGTCTGCCTCAGGCTTTGTTCACCGAGGTCCTCCAGCTAGGTGGTGGTGTGTGTGCATGAGCAGAGGCTTCCTGCCAATCCCCCATGAGTTGAAGAGCTCCCCTGGTGTGGGCTCCGTGAAAGAGGTGCCCCAGACAGCAGGACTACCCAGGAGGGTGGGCCCTACAGGAACCAGAGGGCCATTCCCCCTGTGGAATGACCTCAGAGCCCCGCCTCTCTCACTGTCCAGCTGCCGGGGCTGTGGACCCTAAGCTTCATGCCTCACATAGGAATAGACACAGGGTGAGGCGACTGCAGCACCTGCTTTTGCTGGTCTAATCCAGCCTGAGATCATCCTAGCATCAGCCCTCTGCCAGGGTCTTTTTTTCCTCTCCTTTTATAGGGGCTCATACAACAATAACCACAATACGTGCAAACATCACTGATATAAGGCACATTTGTACATTCATTGCCCTCATTATTCTCAAAATATCTTCTCTCCACCCAAGCCCCTGGCCTCAGCTCCTCATTCCCCCCGCCCCCATTCTCACTACCCCTCCTCATAAATCCTTCATCATTTACTAATTATTATTTTGTCATATCTTGCACTGTCTGATGTCCCCCTTCACCCCCTTTTCTTTTGAGGTTTTATGTAGATCCTTGTCATCGGTTCCCTGCTGCCAGCCTACCCTCCCTCCACCCTCCCAGCATCCCCATTCATAACACTGGTCCTAAAGGGCTCATCCACCTTGAATTCCCTGTGTTTCTAGGTCCTATCTGTCCCAGTGTACATTCTCTGGTCTAGTCAGATTTGAAAGTTATAATTGGGATCTTGATAGTGAGGGGAGAGGAAGCATTGAGGAGCTAGAGGAAAGTTGTGTTTCACCGTTGCTGTCTAGTACCCTGTGTAGGCTTGTCTCTTCCCCAAGACCTTACTTAAGGGAATGTCCAGTGTACTGCAAATGGGCTTTGGCTCTCTACCCAGCATTCCCTGCTCATTCGCAATGAGATTTTTTTGTGCTGATGATGCCTGATCCTTTTGATACCTCGTGATCGCACAGGCTGGTATGCTTATTCCATGTGGGCTCTGTTGTTTCTGAGCTACATGGCCGCTTGCTTACCCTTCAGGCCTTTAAGACCTCAGACGCCATATCTTTTGATAGCAGGGCACCATCAGCTTTCTTGACCACATTTGCTTATGCAACCGCTTAGACTTCAGGGAACGTGTCGGGAAGGTGAGCATCATAGAATGCCAATGTAATAGAACAAGGTATTCTTGCAATGAGAGAGTCCTTGAGTGGAGGCCCAAAGGCCATCTGCTACCTTAATAGGACACCTATAAAGATATGGACATAGGTGTATTTCCCCATGCTCACAGATAAATATATTTACATCTGTGCGTGCCTTTCTTTAGACCTCTATAACTGGCCCGTGCTTCCTAGGTCGCTCTGCTATTCCCTTTCATTTCCCTCTTGTGCCCACTGCCATGCTCAGTCTTCATTTGGGTTTCAGTAAATCCTCTTGGTTCCTTCACCCTTGATCACGCCCTACCAGGATTCCTACATCGCCCTCACCACGGATTTGCATCCACTTGTTGTTCCCTTGTCTCTGGGTTTCTTGACATCACTCCCTTTCCCCCCAACTCCCTCTTTCCCGTGGCCCTCCCGCGAAGTGTTGGTCCCCTTTTTCTCTCCTGCAGATTGTGCATCCAGCATCTCTTTTTAGACATACAGTAGAGGTAATAACATGCACAAACAAAAGGCAGAGCGAAAGCAAGCACCAAAAGAAAGAAAACAGCCAAAATCCAATGACCATCAAAGAAAACACAACTCCTCAAGAAAGGAAAGCTTGTAGTTAGTTCACGGACTGCTTGTTGGACCTTAGCAGTGTTTTCCAGTCCAGTCTGTGCGGGCACCAAGTCCTGCCCCCAAAATCCTCCTTTGGCATTCCCTGGGGACCTTGTTGCTCCACTTCCTTGCTCTTCTGCTGCACGCCCTTAGTGCTATGCCTCGGTGTGGCGGGATCCGTTCCCGCACTGTCTCTCCAGTGTTGTCTATTCTAGGGCTGTGGGTCTTTGAGGGACGTCGTGTCTCATCTTGGGCTGGCCATGTGGTCTTCTGTGTGGACTGTCTTCTCTGAGTGGGAACATGATCCTCAAGGCAGGATCCCGGAGCCCACTGAGTGACTTTCTCTCCAGCAGCTTCTAGGTAGGCTCTGCCCCATGAGGGGCCGTGAGGTGCCTGTGTAAACCTGAGTCTGCTGGAGGTTAGAATAGCAGTCCACAGATGTGTTTGTGCTTGGGGGAAACAGTGGGTGCTGTCAGCAATACTCGGAGAAAAACAATCAAGTTCTGTAAAGCCTTAATTTTGAGGGATTTTCTGTCTTTCTGGGTGTCCATCTTTTCAGGATATGCTCAGGGTTGGGTTTTTTTTGTTTTTTTTACTTATGACTGATGAATCCACGGCCCCCTCCCCACTATTTTAACAGCAGTTGGTGTGTTGTAAGAATCACTTGGTATGGGCCAGTCCACCTGGGTTCTAAGGTGTCCGGTTGGTGCTTCTTTACCCATGTCCAGTTTCCTGGTTGCACGTTGTTGGCTGCCTGTTCCCTTTCCCTTGGTTAGGCCCAAAATGAAGGTGTCAGAGCAGATGATTTGTCTCTCACCTGTTGCACAGCCTGCAGGCACTCGATGAGGGAATGATTAGTGACTTCCATTATTTCTACTTCCTTCAATCTTGGGAGGATTTGGGGAAGGTCTGCCAAACATAAATTCAAATGGGGTCATGCTTTTCACATAGGGAGTGCATCGGACTTGAAGTAGGGCAAAAGGTAAAGTAAGGATCAACCCAGGTCTCGCCAGGTCCTAAATGCAACTTAACGAACAATTCCTTTAGGGTTCTGTTTATTTTTTCTACTTGCCCTGAAGAGCTTCCAGTTAATATTTAGAAGCATTGCTAAGACTTTAGTAATTTGAGCAATAAATGTTGGGCCATTGTTGGACCCCAAGGTGGTGGGAAGGCCAAATCTAGGGACAATTTTAGTTACTAATAATTTACACACAGTGGCAGCAGTTTCCTTCTTTGTTGGGAAGGCTTCCACCCATCCAGAACAGGTGTCTACGAACACCAGCAAATATCGGTAGCCATACTTTCTAAGTTTGATATCCATAAAGTCCACCTCCCAGAATTCTCCAGGACTACTACCTCGAGCTCGTGGTTGGGGTTGCTCCTTTTCTTTCTGGGGTTGTTTACCCGAGCACAGTGCAATCAACGGTGGGTGACATCTGCCACCCAGTGTCCAAGCCTGGGTATGTAAAAGTGCCCGAGAAGCAACTGAGACAGTTTAGAGAGGATCCCAAATGCATACCTTCATGTAGTCCTTGAATCAGATCTCTCCCAGAGCTTCTGGCATGAATCTTCTTCCATCAGGATGGAGCAGCCACCCTGGATGCTCCCAGTCTTTTTGGCAGGCCAGCTCTTGGCTTATCTTTAGATCATTTTCTGAGTATGTAGGTTGTGGCTGTAACACTGGGGATGGCATGGTCACAGCCACTACCTTGGGGATTTGTGGCATAGTCCTGGCATTCGAGATCCACCGGTCCGGGGGACTGGTTAGGAGTGGTTCAACCATAGGTCCCCCTACCACAGCAATATCCTGTCCCAGTGTAAGCTTCCTAGCTTCTATGACTAGGATGGCCGTGGCAGCCTCAGCTCGCATGCAGCTCAGCCATCCTGCACCTACAGAGTCCAGTTTCTTTGAAAGATAGGCCACAGGTCTCTTCCATGGCCGCAAGTTCTCAGTTAGCACTTCTTTTGCTGTGCCTCTGGCCTCACATAGACAATTGGAAGGGCTTTACTATGTCTAGTAGGGCAAGAGAGGTTGCCCATATGAGCGACTTTTTAAAGGATTCAAACGCTTGTTGTTCTACTTCAGTCCATTTAAGTTCTTTTTCCTTTCCCCAGTACTTGCATATAGGGGTTTCGTTGTTTTTGCAAATCCCAAATTCCACAATGGACAGTACCCCACAGCTCCTAGAAACTCTTGCAACTGCCTCTTAGTCTCAGGGACTGGGATTTTGAGGATCGCCTCAGTGCGGCAGGGGGACAAGGTCCTTTTTCCCTCCTCCAGTTGGTAGCCTAGGTATACAGCTTTATGGACACACAGTTGAGCCTTTCTTGCAGATACCCTGTACCCCAATGGGCCAAGGACTATTATCAGGTCCTTGGTAGCCCGTTGGCATTCCTCCAGGGTTTCGGAGGCCAGGAGGAGGTCATCTGCATACTGGAGCAAGGTGGTTTGGGGGTGTTCCTCCTTGTGTCCCTGTAAGTCTTCACTGGGTTGATGTGCAGGGGACACGGGTATGGAGAACAAAGCATCCTTTAAGTCCAAAACAGTATAACAAATTCAGTTTGACGGGATAGTACTCAGGAGGGTCTCGGGGTTTGGCACATGGGGTGGCCCGTTTCTATCCTCTCATTTGCCTCTCTGAGATCCTGCACCGGTTGGAAGTCCTCAGTTCCCGGCTTCTGCATGGGCAGCAGGGGAGCATTCCATGTGGACTTGCAGAGGACCCAAATGCCTGTCCTCTTTAGTCTGCAAATGGGAACAGAAATACCCACTTTTGCTATCCAGGGAGTAGGGTTAGCTTGACACACCGGTGTAGCTGAGCTCAGAAGTTGTACGACCCCAGGCACCTGAAGTTCAGAAAGGTCTGGCAGGTTGTTCTCTGCCCAAACAAAAGGAATATCTTTTAGCGATTTATCAAGAAGTTCCTTTGAGCAGGTCTCTTCTGCTCCTTGATAAAACACATATCACTCTGACATTGGAGCGGTGAGCAAAACTTTTGGCTTTTCAAGTTCAAGGGTTAAGGTGGTTGTAGCAGATGAGAAAGTAATTATGGCTGCCATTTTTCATAATAAGTCACGATCAATTAGGGGAAAGGGGCATTGAGGCATTACCAGGAAGGAGAGTGTGTGTAACTAACTGTCTCTTGTGCTAAATCTGTTATTCTGGCCGTTGTCCATGGGTGTGCTTGGGTCTGCCCTGGGGCCCCTGTAATGAAAGCCTTTCCTTTTGACAAGGCACCTGTAGTCTTTTCTGAAACCAAGAAGGTGACCCCTTTGTCCACCTAGAAATTTACTGGCTGGCTCCCTACATGGAGAGTGAGCATGGGCTCTTTGGGGTCAAGTGAAACAGAGCCTGGACACCTTTATTCAGCTTCGAGCATTATTGTCTGTAGCTTCGATTTTTCTAGGCGAGGACTAGGCCCGTTCCCTCTAGTGGTGGCTCGTCTGCCTCTCCTGGGCTTTTCAAGGCACTGATTTTTCCAATGTCACTGTTTTGTATAGTAGGTACATGGATACTTCCTCAGGACTAGGCGAGTGAGAAGCGGGGTATTAGGGTTAGCCATTCTTAGTTGAACCAAAACTGCTCTGGTCGTTCTCGCAAGCCTTCTGAACACCCATTTCCTTCATGACATTCCCTTGGGCGACGTCTGCACAGCCTACCTCCCCAATATCAGCTAGTTCATTTACACTTCCTAGCTACTTTATTTTCTTTTCATGGTGGCTTCTGTCAGCCCCAAATGGCTTCACTCTTGTCAAAGCTGTTTCAGCTTTTCCCAGAGATCCTACACAGTCGCCATTGTAGCCGAGAGGTAACAGGGTCTGTGACCATGGCCAAGATGGCACCCACCAGTCCAAACATGTGGAAGGGCGCTGCCTAGGGAGCTGGGTGAAGAGGCCTGGGAGTTAGCCCTGCCTGGTCCCGGGAGCCAAAAGTTTCCCTTATCCCCTCCATTCCCTTTGCCTTTCTCCTGGTTTTTCAAACAAGCTGCTCTAGCCCTATAACGCCAAGCACAAAATTGTCATAATTCTTAATGAAAACGTATCAGGTACCCAAATTATAGATGTGACAATTTGGTCACATTTCAAAAACACTGAAAATTTTATGCTTTTAAAATATATTTTGAATGCCATATATATTGATAACTATGAAAGTAAAGAATAAAAACCAAAAAAAAATTCCTAAATTTAAAACTTGAGGCGTTATAGGGCTAGTGTTCTTCCAGATTTGGTTTGTTCCTTCTTACAGGCTGGTTTTCCGTGGCCCAGGCTTAGGCCAATGGCGTTCGGAAGCCTAGGCGGAGTCACTGTTACCTTTAGGCTTTCGGTGATGCTGCTTCAGGCACTTTTGGGGACAGCTCTTACTTAATACACAGCTCCTCTGCCATGATGTTCCAGCCAGAAATTCCAATTTCCCTTAAGGTTCCCTGAGCTGCCACGTGTCCCTTCCCTTCAGAGATTTGAGCATCAGCCCCGCCAGCAGGCGTCTTGGAGGGCCTTGGAGCCATCCCAAGCAATGGTCCTCCTAGCCTGTTGTCCAGAAAAATGGTTGGACCTAAAGGTCGCCCTCGGCGACTAGTCCTTGACCCCTTCCCTTGGGCTGAGGCATGAGATTTAGGGCAACCCAGGGGTGCGCTCTCAAAGTGGGGGTTATTGACCTGGAGGCAGCAAGCTGTCAATCGCCTCCTTGTTTTGTGCTTTCTAGATGGGACTTAGCAGCTTGATGCTCAGGATTTGCCCCTTTGCATGAATCGTGTCCAATTGGGATAGAGTTGATACAGAGAGGCTGGGCAAACGAAAGCTGATAGATTCACTTTGCAACTCTATTTGGCCACAGTATCGTTTTGAGAAAGGAGAATGGTGGGCAGAGAATGGTACGCTTTCCCTTCCAACCGTGATTCACCGGGAACAGTTCGGTAGAGTGCCGGGAAAGTGGGGGGAGATGCCAGGACTTAGAGCATTTCTCCTCTCGAGGAGCAGTAGGAGACCTTCATCCCCAGTGCACCCAGGAACCCCTAAGGCAGGCGTCCTCAAACTGTGGTCCATGGGGCACATGTGGCGCCATGCCATTTATCCCACACTTGGGGTGTTTTTGCTGCCACTGCCTGTCCTGCTTAGCAGCCGACTCGTGCAGTGTGCATAGGAATTTGTCCATAGGTTTTTTGAAAACCATAGTCTGGCCCTCCAACGGTCGGAGAGACAATGAACTGGCCCCCTGTGTAAACAATTTGAGGACCCCTGCCCTAAGGGATCCTGGACTTCAGGTCACTATTGTCCCAGCCCTGAACCCTCCCTGAACATTCTACCCCTAGTAGAGGCACCAGGGGCATTTGGTCCCAGGGTAACTTACAAGCCTTTTACTCAAATGGAACCCGAGAAAATTAAAAATGACACAGGCAGTTACTCTACTTTTGATCCCTGTTGAATCCGCCTGTAGCATCCCAATATTACAATTTAACCCTATAACGCCGAGCATGACCTTTCCCTAACATTTAATGAAATGAATATAAATGTATATATATTGATAACTATGAATGTAATGAATCAAAACGAAATTTTTTTTGCCCAAAAATTTAAAAGTGAGGCGTTATAGGGTTAAAAAGAAAGATAGTTCTTATCAGAGGGGCCAATGCCTTAGGATCATAAGTGAAGCGGTGATCCCACTGCACCCAGTAGTGCCCAAACCCTGAACCCCCCTAGGGGAAATTGTGAATGCTTTTACCCCCGTGCCGGTACTTAGAATGAGCAAACACACACGCCTGATAATCCTAAGATTTTTACTTACTTCCTGTGATCCTCACCTACTTTCAAGGGCACTCCCACCTCACAATCCTAGCCTTGTCTCAGTTAAACTGTTCACCCTTTTTTGCGTTTGTTGGTTTTTCCAGAAGTTCTCAAGTTACCAAAGCCCCTAATCCAAGTGTGCCAGCTCCAGGACCACCATCTCCTGGACCACTTCAACCTTATCCATCCTAGCGCTGAATGGACAACCCCTCCCAGCAGAGCAGGAAGGGTGTGGACCCAAAGCCCCACTTCGCCCGTTTTGCCAGCAGGAAGTAGCTAGAGATGTCGTCGCCCAGTACCCCAAAGATTTGGGTCCACATCTCTTCAGGGTGGAAATGTTAGGTAGCTAGCATAGGGACTGGGGTGTCCATTACACATGCTCAGAGGGCCCAGTTAGTGGCCCAGGAAGGAGTGGCACACTGTGCGTGCTCAGAGGTCCAGGTTTCCGGCCAGGAAGGGCAGGTCCACCTGGGTGGGCGCTGCACCTGCATCGACCCACCTAGGCCAAGTATATTCAATTCAGCCACTAGGATCGACCAGGGTTGCCCACCACACCTCCCTAACTCTCCTAAACCTCACTTGGATCACAAACCAGGCTTTGGCGTGAATTCTTTCTCACGCAGAACCAAGGCCCGAGGGATATCTGTCCCCAGAGAGATCTGACCAACCCAGGAAAGCTCTTTGGAGGCAGCAGGAGTGGACGTGAGTGGCTGGTGGATACTGTTCAGATGCATGGCTTTCTGCTTGGAAGGGTTTTTAGTCTCGGCTGACAGGATCAGAGGAGGTAGTATGTCTGGATCACATAGTATCCATGTCCACAAATGAGCTGCCCATTCCAAAGTCCTGACAGTGCTTTTGGAAAACACTGTGCTTTGGAATGTCACCCCTTGCAGAGGGCAGTGGGAGGGGCTGGGACCCAGGTATGCTGCCCCTTGCTCCCAGTTGCCGGTTTCTGGATCCTGATTATATCTCTCACAGGATCAGTTAGTGGGCTTGTTGTCTGCCTCAGGCTTTGTTCACCGAGGTCCTCCAGCTAGGTGGTGGTGTGTGTGCATGAGCAGAGGCTTCCTGCCAATCCCCCATGAGTTGAAGAGCTCCCCTGGTGTGGGCTCCGTGAAAGAGGTGCCCCAGACAGCAGGACTACCCAGGAGGGTGGGCCCTACAGGAACCAGAGGGCCATTCCCCCTGTGGAATGACCTCAGAGCCCCGCCTCTCTCACTGTCCAGCTGCCGGGGCTTTGGACCCTAAGCTTCATGCCTCACATAGGAATAGACACAGGGTGAGGCGACTGCAGCACCTGCTTTTGCTGGTCTAATCCAGCCTGAGATCATCCTAGCATCAGCCCTCTGCCAGGGTCTTTTTTTCCTCTCCTTTTATAGGGGCTCATACAACAATAACCACAATACGTGCAAACATCACTGATATAAGGCACATTTGTACATTCATTGCCCTCATTATTCTCAAAATATCTTCTCTCCACCCAAGCCCCTGGCCTCAGCTCCTCATTCCCCCCGCCCCCATTCTCACTACCCCTCCTCATAAATCCTTCATCATTTACTAATTATTATTTTGTCATATCTTGCACTGTCTGATGTCCCCCTTCACCCCCTTTTCTTTTGAGGTTTTATGTAGATCCTTGTCATCGGTTCCCTGCTGCCAGCCTACCCTCCCTCCACCCTCCCAGCATCCCCATTCATAACACTGGTCCTAAAGGGCTCATCCACCTTGAATTCCCTGTGTTTCTAGGTCCTATCTGTCCCAGTGTACATTCTCTGGTCTAGTCAGATTTGAAAGTTATAATTGGGATCTTGATAGTGAGGGGAGAGGAAGCATTGAGGAGCTAGAGGAAAGTTGTGTTTCACCGTTGCTGTCTAGTACCCTGTGTAGGCTTGTCTCTTCCCCAAGACCTTACTTAAGGGAATGTCCAGTGTACTGCAAATGGGCTTTGGCTCTCTACCCAGCATTCCCTGCTCATTCGCAATGAGATTTTTTTGTGCTGATGATGCCTGATCCCTTTGATACCTCGTGATCGCACAGGCTGGTATGCTTATTCCATGTGGGCTCTGTTGTTTCTGAGCTACATGGCCGCTTGCTTACCCTTCAGGCCTTTAAGACCTCAGACGCCATATCTTTTGATAACAGGGCACCATCAGCTTTCTTGACCACATTTGCTTATGCAACCGCTTAGACTTCAGGGAACGTGTCGGGAAGGTGAGCATCATAGAATGCCAATGTAATAGAACAAGGTATTCTTGCAATGAGAGGGTCCTTGAGTGGAGGCCCAAAGGCCATCTGCTACCTTAATAGGACACCTATAAAGATATGGACATAGGTGTATTTCCCCATGCTCACAGATAAATATATTTACATCTGTGCGTGCCTTTCTTTAGACCTCTATAACTGGCCCGTGCTTCCTAGGTCGCTCTGCTATTCCCTTTCATTTCCCTCTTGTGCCCACTGCCATGCTCAGTCTTCATTTGGGTTTCAGTAAATCCTCTTGGTTCCTTCACCCTTGATCACGCCCTACCAGGATTCCTACATCGCCCTCACCACGGATTTGCATCCACTTGTTGTTCCCTTGTCTCTGGGTTTCTTGACATCACTCCCTTTCCCCCCAACTCCCTCTTTCCCGTGGCCCTCCCGCGAAGTGTTGGTCCCCTTTTTCTCTCCTGCAGATTGTGCATCCAGCATCTCTTTTTAGACATACAGTAGAGGTAATAACATGCACAAACAAAAGGCAGAGCGAAAGCAAGCACCAAAAGAAAGAAAACAGCCAAAATCCAATGACCATCAAAGAAAACACAACTCCTCAAGAAAGGAAAGCTTGTAGTTAGTTCACGGACTGCTTGTTGGCCCTTAGCAGTGTTTTCCAGTCCAGTCTGTGCGGGCACCAAGTCCTGCCCCCAAAGTCCTCCTTTGGCATTCCCTGGGGACCTTGTTGCTCCACTTCCTTGCTCTTCTGCTGCACGCCCTTAGTGCTATGCCTCGGTGTGGCGGGATCCGTTCCCGCACTGTCTCTCCAGTGTTGTCTATTCTAGGGCTGTGGGTCTTTGAGGGACGTCGTGTCTCATCTTGGGCTGGCCATGTGGTCTTCTGTGTGGACTGTCTTCTCTGAGTGGGAACATGATCCTCAAGGCAGGATCCCGGAGCCCACTGAGTGACTTTCTCTCCAGCAGCTTCTAGGTAGGCTCTGCCCCATGAGGGGCCGTGAGGTGCCTGTGTAAACCTGAGTCTGCTGGAGGTTAGAATAGCAGTCCACAGATGTGTTTGTGCTTGGGGGAAACAGTGGGTGCTGTCAGCAATACTCGGAGAAAAACAATCAAGTTCTGTAAAGCCTTAATTTTGAGGGATTTTCTGTCTTTCTGGGTGTCCATCTTTTCAGGATATGCTCAGGGTTGGTTTTTTTTTTGTTTTTTTTTTACTTATGACTGATGAATCCACGGCCCCCTCCCCACTATTTTAACAGCAGTTGGTGTGTTGTAAGAATCACTTGGTATGGGCCAGTCCACCTGGGTTCTAAGGTGTCCGGTTGGTGCTTCTTTACCCATGTCCAGTTTCCTGGTTGCACGTTGTTGGCTGCCTGTTCCCTTTCCCTTGGTTAGGCCCAAAATGAAGGTGTCAGAGCAGATGATTTGTCTCTCACCTGTTGCACAGCCTGCAGGCACTCGATGAGGGAATGATTAGTGACTTCCATTATTTCTACTTCCTTCAATCTTGGGAGGATTTGGGGAAGGTCTGCCAAACATAAATTCAAATGGGGTCATGCTTTTCACATAGGGAGTGCATCGGACTTGAAGTAGGGCAAAAGGTAAAGTAAGGATCAACCCAGGTCTCGCCAGGTCCTAAATGCAACTTAACGAACAATTCCTTTAGGGTTCTGTTTATTTTTTCTACTTGCCCTGAAGAGCTTCCAGTTAATATTTAGAAGCATTGCTAAGACTTTAGTAATTTGAGCAATAAATGTTGGGCCATTGTTGGACCCCAAGGTGGTGGGAAGGCCAAATCTAGGGACAATTTTAGTTACTAATAATTTACACACAGTGGCAGCAGTTTCCTTCTTTGTTGGGAAGGCTTCCACCCATCCAGAACAGGTGTCTACGAACACCAGCAAATATCGGTAGCCATACTTTCTAAGTTTGATATCCATAAAGTCCACCTCCCAGAATTCTCCAGGACTACTACCTCGAGCTCGTGGTTGGGGTTGCTCCTTTTCTTTCTGGGGTTGTTTACCCGAGCACAGTGCAATCAACGGTGGGTGACATCTGCCACCCAGTGTCCAAGCCTGGGTATGTAAAAGTGCCCGAGAAGCAACTGAGACAGTTTAGAGAGGATCCCAAATGCATACCTTCATGTAGTCCTTGAATCAGATCTCTCCCAGAGCTTCTGGCATGAATCTTCTTCCATCAGGATGGAGCAGCCACCCTGGATGCTCCCAGTCTTTTTGGCAGGCCAGCTCTTGGCTTATCTTTAGATCATTTTCTGAGTATGTAGGTTGTGGCTGTAACACTGGGGATGGCATGGTCACAGCCACTACCTTGGGGATTTGTGGCATAGTCCTGGCATTCGAGATCCACCGGTCCGGGGGACTGGTTAGGAGTGGTTCAACCATAGGTCCCCCTACCACAGCAATATCCTGTCCCAGTGTAAGCTTCCTAGCTTCTATGACTAGGATGGCCGTGGCAGCCTCAGCTCGCATGCAGCTCAGCCATCCTGCACCTACAGAGTCCAGTTTCTTTGAAAGATAGGCCACAGGTCTCTTCCATGGCCGCAAGTTCTCAGTTAGCACTTCTTTTGCTGTGCCTCTGGCCTCACATAGACAATTGGAAGGGCTTTACTATGTCTAGTAGGGCAAGAGAGGTTGCCCATATGAGCGACTTTTTAAAGGATTCAAACGCTTGTTGTTCTACTTCAGTCCATTTAAGTTCTTTTTCCTTTCCCCAGTACTTGCATATAGGGGTTTCGTTGTTTTTGCAAATCCCAAATTCCACAATGGACAGTACCCCACAGCTCCTAGAAACTCTTGCAACTGCCTCTTAGTCTCAGGGACTGGGATTTTGAGGATCGCCTCAGTGCGGCAGGGGGACAAGGTCCTTTTTCCCTCCTCCAGTTGGTAGCCTAGGTATACAGCTTTATGGACACACAGTTGAGCCTTTCTTGCAGATACCCTGTACCCCAATGGGCCAAGGACTATTATCAGGTCCTTGGTAGCCCGTTGGCATTCCTCCAGGGTTTCGGAGGCCAGGAGGAGGTCATCTGCATACTGGAGCAAGGTGGTTTGGGGGTGTTCCTCCTTGTGTCCCTGTAAGTCTTCACTGGGTTGATGTGCAGGGGACACGGGTATGGAGAACAAAGCATCCTTTAAGTCCAAAACAGTATAACAAATTCAGTTTGACGGGATAGTACTCAGGAGGGTCTCGGGGTTTGGCACATGGGGTGGCCCGTTTCTATCCTCTCATTTGCCTCTCTGAGATCCTGCACCGGTTGGAAGTCCTCAGTTCCCGGCTTCTGCATGGGCAGCAGGGGAGCATTCCATGTGGACTTGCAGAGGACCCAAATGCCTGTCCTCTTTAGTCTGCAAATGGGAACAGAAATACCCACTTTTGCTATCCAGGGAGTAGGGTTAGCTTGACACACCGGTGTAGCTGAGCTCAGAAGTTGTACGACCCCAGGCACCTGAAGTTCAGAAAGGTCTGGCAGGTTGTTCTCTGCCCAAACAAAAGGAATATCTTTTAGCGATTTATCAAGAAGTTCCTTTGAGCAGGTCTCTTCTGCTCCTTGATAAAACACATATCACTCTGACATTGGAGCGGTGAGCAAAACTTTTGGCTTTTCAAGTTCAAGGGTTAAGGTGGTTGTAGCAGATGAGAAAGTAATTATGGCTGCCATTTTTCATAATAAGTCACGATCAATTAGGGGAAAGGGGCATTGAGGCATTACCAGGAAGGAGAGTGTGTGTAACTAACTGTCTCTTGTGCTAAATCTGTTATTCTGGCCGTTGTCCATGGGTGTGCTTGGGTCTGCCCTGGGGCCCCTGTAATGAAAGCCTTTCCTTTTGACAAGGCACCTGTAGTCTTTTCTGAAACCAAGAAGGTGACCCCTTTGTCCACCTAGAAATTTACTGGCTGGCTCCCTACATGGAGAGTGAGCATGGGCTCTTTGGGGTCAAGTGAAACAGAGCCTGGACACCTTTATTCAGCTTCGAGCATTATTGTCTGTAGCTTCGATTTTTCTAGGCGAGGACTAGGCCCGTTCCCTCTAGTGGTGGCTCGTCTGCCTCTCCTGGGCTTTTCAAGGCACTGATTTTTCCAATGTCACTGTTTTGTATAGTAGGTACATGGATACTTCCTCAGGACTAGGCGAGTGAGAAGCGGGGTATTAGGGTTAGCCATTCTTAGTTGAACCAAAACTGCTCTGGTCGTTCTCGCAAGCCTTCTGAACACCCATTTCCTTCATGACATTCCCTTGGGCGACGTCTGCACAGCCTACCTCCCCAATATCAGCTAGTTCATTTACACTTCCTAGCTACTTTATTTTCTTTTCATGGTGGCTTCTGTCAGCCCCAAATGGCTTCACTCTTGTCAAAGCTGTTTCAGCTTTTCCCAGAGATCCTACACAGTCGCCATTGTAGCCGAGAGGTAACAGGGTCTGTGACCATGGCCAAGATGGCACCCACCAGTCCAAACATGTGGAAGGGCGCTGCCTAGGGAGCTGGGTGAAGAGGCCTGGGAGTTAGCCCTGCCTGGTCCCGGGAGCCAAAAGTTTCCCTTATCCCCTCCATTCCCTTTGCCTTTCTCCTGGTTTTTCAAACAAGCTGCTCTAGCCCTATAACGCCAAGCACAAAATTGTCATAATTCTTAATGAAAACGTATCAGGTACCCAAATTATAGATGTGACAATTTGGTCACATTTCAAAAACACTGAAAATTTTATGCTTTTAAAATATATTTTGAATGCCATATATATTGATAACTATGAAAGTAAAGAATAAAAACCAAAAAAAAAATTCCTAAATTTAAAACTTGAGGCGTTATAGGGCTAGTGTTCTTCCAGATTTGGTTTGTTCCTTCTTCCAGGCTGGTTTTCCGTGGCCCAGGCTTAGGCCAATGGCGTTCGGAAGCCTAGGCGGAGTCACTGTTACCTTTAGGCTTTCGGTGATGCTGCTTCAGGCACTTTTGGGGACAGCTCTTACTTAATACACAGCTCCTCTGCCATGATGTTCCAGCCAGAAATTCCAATTTCCCTTAAGGTTCCCTGAGCTGCCACGTGTCCCTTCCCTTCAGAGATTTGAGCATCAGCCCCGCCAGCAGGCGTCTTGGAGGGCCTTGGAGCCATCCCAAGCAATGGTCCTCCTAGCCTGTTGTCCAGAAAAATGGTTGGACCTAAAGGTCGCCCTCGGCGACTAGTCCTTGACCCCTTCCCTTGGGCTGAGGCATGAGATTTAGGGCAACCCAGGGGTGCGCTCTCAAAGTGGGGGTTATTGACCTGGAGGCAGCAAGCTGTCAATCGCCTCCTTGTTTTGTGCTTTCTAGATGGGACTTAGCAGCTTGATGCTCAGGATTTGCCCCTTTGCATGAATCGTGTCCAATTGGGATAGAGTTGATACAGAGAGGCTGGGCAAACGAAAGCTGATAGATTCACTTTGCAACTCTATTTGGCCACAGTATCGTTTTGAGAAAGGAGAATGGTGGGCAGAGAATGGTACGCTTTCCCTTCCAACCGTGATTCACCGGGAACAGTTCGGTAGAGTGCCGGGAAAGTGGGGGGAGATGCCAGGACTTAGAGCATTTCTCCTCTCGAGGAGCAGTAGGAGACCTTCATCCCCAGTGCACCCAGGAACCCCTAAGGCAGGCGTCCTCAAACTGTGGTCCATGGGGCACATGTGGCGCCATGCCATTTATCCCACACTTGGGGTGTTTTTGCTGCCACTGCCTGTCCTGCTTAGCAGCCGACTCGTGCAGTGTGCATAGGAATTTGTCCATAGGTTTTTTGAAAACCATAGTCTGGCCCTCCAACGGTCGGAGAGACAATGAACTGGCCCCCTGTGTAAACAATTTGAGGACCCCTGCCCTAAGGGATCCTGGACTTCAGGTCACTATTGTCCCAGCCCTGAACCCTCCCTGAACATTCTACCCCTAGTAGAGGCACCAGGGGCATTTGGTCCCAGGGTAACTTACAAGCCTTTTACTCAAATGGAACCCGAGAAAATTAAAAATGACACAGGCAGTTACTCTACTTTTGATCCCTGTTGAATCCGCCTGTAGCATCCCAATATTACAATTTAACCCTATAACGCCGAGCATGACCTTTCCCTAACATTTAATGAAATGAATATAAATGTATATATATTGATAACTATGAATGTAATGAATCAAAACGAAATTTTTTTTGCCCAAAAATTTAAAAGTGAGGCGTTATAGGGTTAAAAAGAAAGATAGTTCTTATCAGAGGGGCCAATGCCTTAGGATCATAAGTGAAGCGGTGATCCCACTGCACCCAGTAGTGCCCAAACCCTGAACCCCCCTAGGGGAAATTGTGAATGCTTTTACCCCCGTGCCGGTACTTAGAATGAGCAAACACACACGCCTGATAATCCTAAGATTTTTACTTACTTCCTGTGATCCTCACCTACTTTCAAGGGCACTCCCACCTCACAATCCTAGCCTTGTCTCAGTTAAACTGTTCACCCTTTTTTGCGTTTGTTGGTTTTTCCAGAAGTTCTCAAGTTACCAAAGCCCCTAATCCAAGTGTGCCAGCTCCAGGACCACCATCTCCTGGACCACTTCAACCTTATCCATCCTAGCGCTGAATGGACAACCCCTCCCAGCAGAGCAGGAAGGGTGTGGACCCAAAGCCCCACTTCGCCCGTTTTGCCAGCAGGAAGTAGCTAGAGATGTCGTCGCCCAGTACCCCAAAGATTTGGGTCCACATCTCTTCAGGGTGGAAATGTTAGGTAGCTAGCATAGGGACTGGGGTGTCCATTACACATGCTCAGAGGGCCCAGTTAGTGGCCCAGGAAGGAGTGGCACACTGTGCGTGCTCAGAGGTCCAGGTTTCCGGCCAGGAAGGGCAGGTCCACCTGGGTGGGCGCTGCACCTGCATCGACCCACCTAGGCCAAGTATATTCAATTCAGCCACTAGGATCGACCAGGGTTGCCCACCACACCTCCCTAACTCTCCTAAACCTCACTTGGATCACAAACCAGGCTTTGGCGTGAATTCTTTCTCACGCAGAACCAAGGCCCGAGGGATATCTGTCCCCAGAGAGATCTGACCAACCCAGGAAAGCTCTTTGGAGGCAGCAGGAGTGGACGTGAGTGGCTGGTGGATACTGTTCAGATGCATGGCTTTCTGCTTGGAAGGGTTTTTAGTCTCGGCTGACAGGATCAGAGGAGGTAGTATGTCTGGATCACATAGTATCCATGTCCACAAATGAGCTGCCCATTCCAAAGTCCTGACAGTGCTTTTGGAAAACACTGTGCTTTGGAATGTCACCCCTTGCAGAGGGCAGTGGGAGGGGCTGGGACCCAGGTATGCTGCCCCTTGCTCCCAGTTGCCGGTTTCTGGATCCTGATTATATCTCTCACAGGATCAGTTAGTGGGCTTGTTGTCTGCCTCAGGCTTTGTTCACCGAGGTCCTCCAGCTAGGTGGTGGTGTGTGTGCATGAGCAGAGGCTTCCTGCCAATCCCCCATGAGTTGAAGAGCTCCCCTGGTGTGGGCTCCGTGAAAGAGGTGCCCCAGACAGCAGGACTACCCAGGAGGGTGGGCCCTACAGGAACCAGAGGGCCATTCCCCCTGTGGAATGACCTCAGAGCCCCGCCTCTCTCACTGTCCAGCTGCCGGGGCTTTGGACCCTAAGCTTCATGCCTCACATAGGAATAGACACAGGGTGAGGCGACTGCAGCACCTGCTTTTGCTGGTCTAATCCAGCCTGAGATCATCCTAGCATCAGCCCTCTGCCAGGGTCTTTTTTTCCTCTCCTTTTATAGGGGCTCATACAACAATAACCACAATACGTGCAAACATCACTGATATAAGGCACATTTGTACATTCATTGCCCTCATTATTCTCAAAATATCTTCTCTCCACCCAAGCCCCTGGCCTCAGCTCCTCATTCCCCCCGCCCCCATTCTCACTACCCCTCCTCATAAATCCTTCATCATTTACTAATTATTATTTTGTCATATCTTGCACTGTCTGATGTCCCCCTTCACCCCCTTTTCTTTTGAGGTTTTATGTAGATCCTTGTCATCGGTTCCCTGCTGCCAGCCTACCCTCCCTCCACCCTCCCAGCATCCCCATTCATAACACTGGTCCTAAAGGGCTCATCCACCTTGAATTCCCTGTGTTTCTAGGTCCTATCTGTCCCAGTGTACATTCTCTGGTCTAGTCAGATTTGAAAGTTATAATTGGGATCTTGATAGTGAGGGGAGAGGAAGCATTGAGGAGCTAGAGGAAAGTTGTGTTTCACCGTTGCTGTCTAGTACCCTGTGTAGGCTTGTCTCTTCCCCAAGACCTTACTTAAGGGAATGTCCAGTGTACTGCAAATGGGCTTTGGCTCTCTACCCAGCATTCCCTGCTCATTCGCAATGAGATTTTTTTGTGCTGATGATGCCTGATCCCTTTGATACCTCGTGATCGCACAGGCTGGTATGCTTATTCCATGTGGGCTCTGTTGTTTCTGAGCTACATGGCCGCTTGCTTACCCTTCAGGCCTTTAAGACCTCAGACGCCATATCTTTTGATAACAGGGCACCATCAGCTTTCTTGACCACATTTGCTTATGCAACCGCTTAGACTTCAGGGAACGTGTCGGGAAGGTGAGCATCATAGAATGCCAATGTAATAGAACAAGGTATTCTTGCAATGAGAGGGTCCTTGAGTGGAGGCCCAAAGGCCATCTGCTACCTTAATAGGACACCTATAAAGATATGGACATAGGTGTATTTCCCCATGCTCACAGATAAATATATTTACATCTGTGCGTGCCTTTCTTTAGACCTCTATAACTGGCCCGTGCTTCCTAGGTCGCTCTGCTATTCCCTTTCATTTCCCTCTTGTGCCCACTGCCATGCTCAGTCTTCATTTGGGTTTCAGTAAATCCTCTTGGTTCCTTCACCCTTGATCACGCCCTACCAGGATTCCTACATCGCCCTCACCACGGATTTGCATCCACTTGTTGTTCCCTTGTCTCTGGGTTTCTTGACATCACTCCCTTTCCCCCCAACTCCCTCTTTCCCGTGGCCCTCCCGCGAAGTGTTGGTCCCCTTTTTCTCTCCTGCAGATTGTGCATCCAGCATCTCTTTTTAGACATACAGTAGAGGTAATAACATGCACAAACAAAAGGCAGAGCGAAAGCAAGCACCAAAAGAAAGAAAACAGCCAAAATCCAATGACCATCAAAGAAAACACAACTCCTCAAGAAAGGAAAGCTTGTAGTTAGTTCACGGACTGCTTGTTGGCCCTTAGCAGTGTTTTCCAGTCCAGTCTGTGCGGGCACCAAGTCCTGCCCCCAAAGTCCTCCTTTGGCATTCCCTGGGGACCTTGTTGCTCCACTTCCTTGCTCTTCTGCTGCACGCCCTTAGTGCTATGCCTCGGTGTGGCGGGATCCGTTCCCGCACTGTCTCTCCAGTGTTGTCTATTCTAGGGCTGTGGGTCTTTGAGGGACGTCGTGTCTCATCTTGGGCTGGCCATGTGGTCTTCTGTGTGGACTGTCTTCTCTGAGTGGGAACATGATCCTCAAGGCAGGATCCCGGAGCCCACTGAGTGACTTTCTCTCCAGCAGCTTCTAGGTAGGCTCTGCCCCATGAGGGGCCGTGAGGTGCCTGTGTAAACCTGAGTCTGCTGGAGGTTAGAATAGCAGTCCACAGATGTGTTTGTGCTTGGGGGAAACAGTGGGTGCTGTCAGCAATACTCGGAGAAAAACAATCAAGTTCTGTAAAGCCTTAATTTTGAGGGATTTTCTGTCTTTCTGGGTGTCCATCTTTTCAGGATATGCTCAGGGTTGGTTTTTTTTTTGTTTTTTTTTTACTTATGACTGATGAATCCACGGCCCCCTCCCCACTATTTTAACAGCAGTTGGTGTGTTGTAAGAATCACTTGGTATGGGCCAGTCCACCTGGGTTCTAAGGTGTCCGGTTGGTGCTTCTTTACCCATGTCCAGTTTCCTGGTTGCACGTTGTTGGCTGCCTGTTCCCTTTCCCTTGGTTAGGCCCAAAATGAAGGTGTCAGAGCAGATGATTTGTCTCTCACCTGTTGCACAGCCTGCAGGCACTCGATGAGGGAATGATTAGTGACTTCCATTATTTCTACTTCCTTCAATCTTGGGAGGATTTGGGGAAGGTCTGCCAAACATAAATTCAAATGGGGTCATGCTTTTCACATAGGGAGTGCATCGGACTTGAAGTAGGGCAAAAGGTAAAGTAAGGATCAACCCAGGTCTCGCCAGGTCCTAAATGCAACTTAACGAACAATTCCTTTAGGGTTCTGTTTATTTTTTCTACTTGCCCTGAAGAGCTTCCAGTTAATATTTAGAAGCATTGCTAAGACTTTAGTAATTTGAGCAATAAATGTTGGGCCATTGTTGGACCCCAAGGTGGTGGGAAGGCCAAATCTAGGGACAATTTTAGTTACTAATAATTTACACACAGTGGCAGCAGTTTCCTTCTTTGTTGGGAAGGCTTCCACCCATCCAGAACAGGTGTCTACGAACACCAGCAAATATCGGTAGCCATACTTTCTAAGTTTGATATCCATAAAGTCCACCTCCCAGAATTCTCCAGGACTACTACCTCGAGCTCGTGGTTGGGGTTGCTCCTTTTCTTTCTGGGGTTGTTTACCCGAGCACAGTGCAATCAACGGTGGGTGACATCTGCCACCCAGTGTCCAAGCCTGGGTATGTAAAAGTGCCCGAGAAGCAACTGAGACAGTTTAGAGAGGATCCCAAATGCATACCTTCATGTAGTCCTTGAATCAGATCTCTCCCAGAGCTTCTGGCATGAATCTTCTTCCATCAGGATGGAGCAGCCACCCTGGATGCTCCCAGTCTTTTTGGCAGGCCAGCTCTTGGCTTATCTTTAGATCATTTTCTGAGTATGTAGGTTGTGGCTGTAACACTGGGGATGGCATGGTCACAGCCACTACCTTGGGGATTTGTGGCATAGTCCTGGCATTCGAGATCCACCGGTCCGGGGGACTGGTTAGGAGTGGTTCAACCATAGGTCCCCCTACCACAGCAATATCCTGTCCCAGTGTAAGCTTCCTAGCTTCTATGACTAGGATGGCCGTGGCAGCCTCAGCTCGCATGCAGCTCAGCCATCCTGCACCTACAGAGTCCAGTTTCTTTGAAAGATAGGCCACAGGTCTCTTCCATGGCCGCAAGTTCTCAGTTAGCACTTCTTTTGCTGTGCCTCTGGCCTCACATAGACAATTGGAAGGGCTTTACTATGTCTAGTAGGGCAAGAGAGGTTGCCCATATGAGCGACTTTTTAAAGGATTCAAACGCTTGTTGTTCTACTTCAGTCCATTTAAGTTCTTTTTCCTTTCCCCAGTACTTGCATATAGGGGTTTCGTTGTTTTTGCAAATCCCAAATTCCACAATGGACAGTACCCCACAGCTCCTAGAAACTCTTGCAACTGCCTCTTAGTCTCAGGGACTGGGATTTTGAGGATCGCCTCAGTGCGGCAGGGGGAAAAGGTTCGTTTTCTCTCCTCCAGTTGGTAGCCTAGGTATACAGCTTTATGGACACACAGTTGAGCCTTTCTTGCAGATACCCTGTACCCCAATGGGCCAAGGACTATTATCAAGTCCTTGGTAGCCCGTTGGCATTCCTCCAGGGTTTCGGAGGCCAGGAGGAGGTCATCTGCATACTGGAGCAAGGTGGTTTGGGGGTGTTCCTCTTTGTGTCCCTGTAAGTCTTCACTGGGTTGATGTGCAGGGGACACGGGTATGGAGAACAAAGCATCCTTTAAGTCCAAAACAGTATAACAAATTCAGTTTGACGGGATAGTACTCAGGAGGGTCTCGGGGTTTGGCACATGGGGTGGCCCATTTCTATCCTCTCATTTGCCTCTCTGAGATCCTGCACCGGTTGGAAGTCCTCAGTTCCCGGCTTCTGCATGGGCAGCAGGGGAGCATTCCATGTGGACTTGCAGAGGACCCAAATGCCTGTCCTCTTTAGTCTGCAAATGGGAACAGAAATACCCACTTTTGCTATCCAGGGAGTAGGGTTAGCTTGACACACCGGTGTAGCTGAGCTCAGAAGTTGTACGACCCCAGGCACCTGAAGTTCAGAAAGGTCTGGCAGGTTGTTCTCTGCCCAAACAAAAGGAATATCTTTTAGCGATTTATCAAGAAGTTCCTTTGAGCAGGTCTCTTCTGCTCCTTGATAAAACACATATCACTCTGACATTGGAGCGGTGAGCAAAACTTTTGGCTTTTCAAGTTCAAGGGTTAAGGTGGTTGTAGCAGATGAGAAAGTAATTATGGCTGCCATTTTTCATAATAAGTCACGATCAATTAGGGGAAAGGGGCATTGAGGCATTACCAGGAAGGAGAGTGTGTGTAACTAACTGTCTCTTGTGCTAAATCTGTTATTCTGGCCGTTGTCCATGGGTGTGCTTGGGTCTGCCCTGGGGCCCCTGTAATGAAAGCCTTTCCTTTTGACAAGGCACCTGTAGTCTTTTCTGAAACCAAGAAGGTGACCCCTTTGTCCACCTAGAAATTTACTGGCTGGCTCCCTACATGGAGAGTGAGCATGGGCTCTTTGGGGTCAAGTGAAACAGAGCCTGGACACCTTTATTCAGCTTCGAGCATTATTGTCTGTAGCTTCGATTTTTCTAGGCGAGGACTAGGCCCGTTCCCTCTAGTGGTGGCTCATCTGCCTCTCCTGGGCTTTTCAAGGCACTGATTTTTCCAATGTCACTGTTTTGTATAGTAGGTACATGGATACTTCCTCAGGACTAGGCGAGTGAGAAGCGGGGTATTAGGGTTAGCCATTCTTAGTTGAACCAAAACTGCTCTGGTCGTTCTCGCAAGCCTTCTGAACACCCATTTCCTTCATGACATTCCCTTGGGCGACGTCTGCACAGCCTACCTCCCCAATATCAGCTAGTTCATTTACACTTCCTAGCTACTTTATTTTCTTTTCATGGTGGCTTCTGTCAGCCCCAAATGGCTTCACTCTTGTCAAAGCTGTTTCAGCTTTTCCCAGAGATCCTACACAGTCGCCATTGTAGCCGAGAGGTAACAGGGTCTGTGACCATGGCCAAGATGGCACCCACCAGTCCAAACATGTGGAAGGGCGCTGCCTAGGGAGCTGGGTGAAGAGGCCTGGGAGTTAGCCCTGCCTGGTCCCGGGAGCCAAAAGTTTCCCTTATCCCCTCCATTCCCTTTGCCTTTCTCCTGGTTTTTCAAACAAGCTGCTCTAGCCCTATAACGCCAAGCACAAAATTGTCATAATTCTTAATGAAAACGTATCAGGTACCCAAATTATAGATGTGACAATTTGGTCACATTTCAAAAACACTGAAAATTTTATGCTTTTAAAATATATTTTGAATGCCATATATATTGATAACTATGAAAGTAAAGAATAAAAACCAAAAAAAAATTCCTAAATTTAAAACTTGAGGCGTTATAGGGCTAGTGTTCTTCCAGATTTGGTTTGTTCCTTCTTACAGGCTGGTTTTCCGTGGCCCAGGCTTAGGCCAATGGCGTTCGGAAGCCTAGGCGGAGTCACTGTTACCTTTAGGCTTTCAGTGATGCTGCTTCAGGCACTTTTGGGGACAGCTCTTACTTAATACACAGCTCCTCTGCCATGATGTTCCAGCCAGAAATTCCAATTTCCCTTAAGGTTCCCTGAGCTGCCACGTGTCCCTTCCCTTCAGAGATTTGAGCATCAGCCCCGCCAGCAGGCGTCTTGGAGGGCCTTGGAGCCATCCCAAGCAATGGTCCTCCTAGCCTGTTGTCCAGAAAAGTGGTTGGACCTAAAGGTCGCCCTCGGCGACTAGTCCTTGACCCCTTCCCTTGGGCTGAGGCATGAGATTTAGGGCAACCCAGGGGTGCGCTCTCAAAGTGGGGGTTATTGACCTGGAGGCAGCAAGCTGTCAATCGCCTCCTTGTTTTGTGCTTTCTAGATGGGACTTAGCAGCTTGATGCTCAGGATTTGCCCCCTTGCATGAATCGTGTCCAATTGGGATAGAGTTGATACAGAGAGGCTGGGCAAACGAAAGCTGATAGATTCACTTTGCAACTCTATTTGGCCACAGTATCGTTTTGAGAAAGGAGAATGGTTGGCAGAGAATGGTACGCTTTCCCTTCCAACCGTGATTCACCGGGAACAGTTCGGTAGAGTGCCGGGAAAGTGGGGGGAGATGCCAGGACTTAGAGCATTTCTCCTCTCGAGGAGCAGTAGGAGACCTTCATCCCCAGTGCACCCAGGAACCCCTAAGGCAGGCGTCCTCAAACTGTGGTCCATGGGGCACATGTGGCGCCATGCCATTTATCCCACACTTGGGGTGTTTTTGCTGCCACTGCCTGTCCTGCTTAGCAGCCGACTCGTGCAGTGTGCATAGGAGTTTGTCCATAGGTTTTTTGAAAACCATAGTCTGGCCCTCCAACGGTCGGAGAGACAATGAACTGGCCCCCTGTGTAAACAATTTGAGGACCCCTGCCCTAAGGGATCCTGGACTTCAGGTCACTATTGTCCCAGCCCTGAACCCTCCCTGAACATTCTACCCCTAGTAGAGGCACCAGGGGCATTTGGTCCCAGGGTAACTTACAAGCCTTTTACTCAAATGGAACCCGAGAAAATTAAAAATGACACAGGCAGTTACTCTACTTTTGATCCCTGTTGAATCCGCCTGTAGCATCCCAATATTACAATTTAACCCTATAACGCCGAGCATGACCTTTCCCTAACATTTAATGAAATGAATATAAATGTATATATATTGATAACTATGAATGTAATGAATCAAAACGAAATTTTTTTTGCCCAAAAATTTAAAAGTGAGGCGTTATAGGGTTAAAAAGAAAGATAGTTCTTATCAGAGGGGCCAATGCCTTAGGATCATAAGTGAAGCGGTGATCCCACTGCACCCAGTAGTGCCCAAACCCTGAACCCCCCTAGGGGAAATTGTGAATGCTTTTACCCCCGTGCCGGTACTTAGAATGAGCAAACACACACGCCTGATAATCCTAAGATTTTTACTTACTTCCTGTGATCCTCACCTACTTTCAAGGGCACTCCCACCTCACAATCCTAGCCTTGTCTCAGTTAAACTGTTCACCCTTTTTTGCGTTTGTTGGTTTTTCCAGAAGTTCTCAAGTTACCAAAGCCCCTAATCCAAGTGTGCCAGCTCCAGGACCACCATCTCCTGGACCACTTCAACCTTATCCATCCTAGCGCTGAATGGACAACCCCTCCCAGCAGAGCAGGAAGGGTGTGGACCCAAAGCCCCACTTCGCCCGTTTTGCCAGCAGGAAGTAGCTAGAGATGTCGTCGCCCAGTACCCCAAAGATTTGGGTCCACATCTCTTCAGGGTGGAAATGTTAGGTAGCTAGCATAGGGACTGGGGTGTCCATTACACATGCTCAGAGGGCCCCGTTAGTGGCCCAGGAAGGAGTGGCACACTGTGCGTGCTCAGAGGTCCAGGTTTCTGGCCAGGAAGGGCAGGTCCACCTGGGTGGGCGCTGCACCTGCATCGACCCACCTAGGCCAAGTATATTCAATTCAGCCACTAGGATCGACCAGGGTTGCCCACCACACCTCCCTAACTCTCCTAAACCTCACTTGGATCACAAACCAGGCTTTGGCGTGAATTCTTTCTCACGCAGAACCAAGGCCCGAGGGATATCTGTCCCCAGAGAGATCTGACCAACCCAGGAAAGCTCTTTGGAGGCAGCAGGAGTGGACGTGAGTGGCTGGTGGATACTGTTCAGATGCATGGCTTTCTGCTTGGAAGGGTTTTTAGTCTCGGCTGACAGGATCAGAGGAGGTAGTATGTCTGGATCACATAGTATCCATGTCCACAAATGAGCTGCCCATTCCAAAGTCCTGACAGTGCTTTTGGAAAACACTGTGCTTTGGAATGTCACCCCTTGCAGAGGGCAGTGGGAGGGGCTGGGACCCAGGTATGCTGCCCCTTGCTCCCAGTTGCCGGTTTCTGGATCCTGATTATATCTCTCACAGGATCAGTTAGTGGGCTTGTTGTCTGCCTCAGGCTTTGTTCACCGAGGTCCTCCAGCTAGGTGGTGGTGTGTGTGCATGAGCAGAGGCTTCCTGCCAATCCCCCATGAGTTGAAGAGCTCCCCTGGTGTGGGCTCCGTGAAAGAGGTGCCCCAGACAGCAGGACTACCCAGGAGGGTGGGCCCTACAGGAACCAGAGGGCCATTCCCCCTGTGGAATGACCTCAGAGCCCCGCCTCTCTCACTGTCCAGCTGCCGGGGCTTTGGACCCTAAGCTTCATGCCTCACATAGGAATAGACACAGGGTGAGGCGACTGCAGCACCTGCTTTTGCTGGTCTAATCCAGCCTGAGATCATCCTAGCATCAGCCCTCTGCCAGGGTCTTTTTTTCCTCTCCTTTTATAGGGGCTCATACAACAATAACCACAATACGTGCAAACATCACTGATATAAGGCACATTTGTACATTCATTGCCCTCATTATTCTCAAAATATCTTCTCTCCACCCAAGCCCCTGGCCTCAGCTCCTCATTCCCCCCGCCCCCATTCTCACTACCCCTCCTCATAAATCCTTCATCATTTACTAATTATTATTTTGTCATATCTTGCACTGTCTGATGTCCCCCTTCACCCCCTTTTCTTTTGAGGTTTTATGTAGATCCTTGTCATCGGTTCCCTGCTGCCAGCCTACCCTCCCTCCACCCTCCCAGCATCCCCATTCATAACACTGGTCCTAAAGGGCTCATCCACCTTGAATTCCCTGTGTTTCTAGGTCCTATCTGTCCCAGTGTACATTCTCTGGTCTAGTCAGATTTGAAAGTTATAATTGGGATCTTGATAGTGAGGGGAGAGGAAGCATTGAGGAGCTAGAGGAAAGTTGTGTTTCACCGTTGCTGTCTAGTACCCTGTGTAGGCTTGTCTCTTCCCCAAGACCTTACTTAAGGGAATGTCCAGTGTACTGCAAATGGGCTTTGGCTCTCTACCCAGCATTCCCTGCTCATTCGCAATGAGATTTTTTTGTGCTGATGATGCCTGATCCCTTTGATACCTCGTGATCGCACAGGCTGGTATGCTTATTCCATGTGGGCTCTGTTGTTTCTGAGCTACATGGCCGCTTGCTTACCCTTCAGGCCTTTAAGACCTCAGACGCCATATCTTTTGATAGCAGGGCACCATCAGCTTTCTTGACCACATTTGCTTATGCAACCGCTTAGACTTCAGGGAACGTGTCGGGAAGGTGAGCATCATAGAATGCCAATGTCATAGAACAAGGTATTCTTGCAATGAGAGAGTCCTTGAGTGGAGGCCCAAAGGCCATCTGCTACCTTAATAGGACACCTATAAAGATATGGACATAGGTGTATTTCCCCATGCTCACAGATAAATATATTTACATCTGTGCGTGCCTTTCTTTAGACCTCTATAACTGGTCCGTGCTTCCTAGGTCGCTCTGCTATTCCCTTTCATTTCCCTCTTGTGCCCACTGCCATGCTCAGTCTTCATTTGGGTTTCAGTAAATCCTCTTGGTTCCTTCACCCTTGATCACGCCCTACCAGGATTCCTACATCGCCCTCACCACGGATTTGCATCCACTTGTTGTTCCCTTGTCTCTGGGTTTCTTGACATCACTCCCTTTCCCCCCAACTCCCTCTTTCCCGTGGCCCTCCCGCGAAGTGTTGGTCCCCTTTTTCTCTCCTGCAGATTGTGCATCCAGCATCTCTTTTTAGACATACAGTAGAGGTAATAACATGCACAAACAAAAGGCAGAGCGAAAGCAAGCACCAAAAGAAAGAAAACAGCCAAAATCCAATGACCATCAAAGAAAACACAACTCCTCAAGAAAGGAAAGCTTGTAGTTAGTTCACGGACTGCTTGTTGGCCCTTAGCAGTGTTTTCCAGTCCAGTCTGTGCGGGCACCAAGTCCTGCCCCCAAAGTCCTCCTTTGGCATTCCCTGGGGACCTTGTTGCTCCACTTCCTTGCTCTTCTGCTGCACGCCCTTAGTGCTATGCCTCGGTGTGGCGGGATCCGTTCCCGCACTGTCTCTCCAGTGTTGTCTATTCTAGGGCTGTGGGTCTTTGAGGGACGTCGTGTCTCATCTTGGGCTGGCCATGTGGTCTTCTGTGTGGACTGTCTTCTCTGAGTGGGAACATGATCCTCAAGGCAGGATCCCGGAGCCCACTGAGTGACTTTCTCTCCAGCAGCTTCTAGGTAGGCTCTGCCCCATGAGGGGCCGTGAGGTGCCTGTGTAAACCTGAGTCTGCTGGAGGTTAGAATAGCAGTCCACAGATGTGTTTGTGCTTGGGGGAAACAGTGGGTGCTGTCAGCAATACTCGGAGAAAAACAATCAAGTTCTGTAAAGCCTTAATTTTGAGGGATTTTCTGTCTTTCTGGGTGTCCATCTTTTCAGGATATGCTCAGGGTTGGTTTTTTTTTTGTTTTTTTTTACTTATGACTGATGAATCCACGGCCCCCTCCCCACTATTTTAACAGCAGTTGGTGTGTTGTAAGAATCACTTGGTATGGGCCAGTCCACCTGGGTTCTAAGGTGTCCGGTTGGTGCTTCTTTACCCATGTCCAGTTTCCTGGTTGCACGTTGTTGGCTGCCTGTTCCCTTTCCCTTGGTTAGGCCCAAAATGAAGGTGTCAGAGCAGATGATTTGTCTCTCACCTGTTGCACAGCCTGCAGGCACTCGATGAGGGAACGATTAGTGACTTCCATTATTTCTACTTCCTTCAATCTTGGGAGGATTTGGGGAAGGTCTGCCAAACATAAATTCAAATGGGGTCATGCTTTTCACATAGGGAGTGCATCGGACTTGAAGTAGGGCAAAAGGTAAAGTAAGGATCAACCCAGGTCTCGCCAGGTCCTAAATGCAACTTAACGAACAATTCCTTTAGGGTTCTGTTTATTTTTTCTACTTGCCCTGAAGAGCTTCCAGTTAATATTTAGAAGCATTGCTAAGACTTTAGTAATTTGAGCAATAAATGTTGGGCCATTGTTGGACCCCAAGGTGGTGGGAAGGCCAAATCTAGGGACAATTTTAGTTACTAATAATTTACACACAGTGGCAGCAGTTTCCTTCTTTGTTGGGAAGGCTTCCACCCATCCAGAACAGGTGTCTACGAACACCAGCAAATATCGGTAGCCATACTTTCTAAGTTTGATATCCATAAAGTCCACCTCCCAGAATTCTCCAGGACTACTACCTCGAGCTCGTGGTTGGGGTTGCTCCTTTTCTTTCTGGGGTTGTTTACCCGAGCACAGTGCAATCAACGGTGGGTGACATCTGCCACCCAGTGTCCAAGCCTGGGTATGTAAAAGTGCCCGAGAAGCAACTGAGACAGTTTAGAGAGGATCCCAAATGCATACCTTCATGTAGTCCTTGAATCAGATCTCTCCCAGAGCTTCTGGCATGAATCTTCTTCCATCAGGATGGAGCAGCCACCCTGGATGCTCCCAGTCTTTTTGGCAGGCCAGCTCTTGGCTTATCTTTAGATCATTTTCTGAGTATGTAGGTTGTGGCTGTAACACTGGGGATGGCATGGTCACAGCCACTACCTTGGGGATTTGTGGCATAGTCCTGGCATTCGAGATCCACCGGTCCGGGGGACTGGTTAGGAGTGGTTCAACCATAGGTCCCCCTACCACAGCAATATCCTGTCCCAGTGTAAGCTTCCTAGCTTCTATGACTAGGATGGCCGTGGCAGCCTCAGCTCGCATGCAGCTCAGCCATCCTGCACCTACAGAGTCCAGTTTCTTTGAAAGATAGGCCACAGGTCTCTTCCATGGCCGCAAGTTCTCAGTTAGCACTTCTTTTGCTGTGCCTCTGGCCTCACATAGACAATTGGAAGGGCTTTACTATGTCTAGTAGGGCAAGAGAGGTTGCCCATATGAGCGACTTTTTAAAGGATTCAAACGCTTGTTGTTCTACTTCAGTCCATTTAAGTTCTTTTTCCTTTCCCCAGTACTTGCATATAGGGGTTTCGTTGTTTTTGCAAATCCCAAATTCCACAATGGACAGTACCCCACAGCTCCTAGAAACTCTTGCAACTGCCTCTTAGTCTCAGGGACTGGGATTTTGAGGATCGCCTCAGTGCGGCAGGGGGACAAGGTCCTTTTTCCCTCCTCCAGTTGGTAGCCTAGGTATACAGCTTTATGGACACACAGTTGAGCCTTTCTTGCAGATACCCTGTACCCCAATGGGCCAAGGACTATTATCAGGTCCTTGGTAGCCCGTTGGCATTCCTCCAGGGTTTCGGAGGCCAGGAGGAGGTCATCTGCATACTGGAGCAAGGTGGTTTGGGGGTGTTCCTCCTTGTGTCCCTGTAAGTCTTCACTGGGTTGATGTGCAGGGGACACGGGTATGGAGAACAAAGCATCCTTTAAGTCCAAAACAGTATAACAAATTCAGTTTGACGGGATAGTACTCAGGAGGGTCTCGGGGTTTGGCACATGGGGTGGCCCGTTTCTATCCTCTCATTTGCCTCTCTGAGATCCTGCACCGGTTGGAAGTCCTCAGTTCCCGGCTTCTGCATGGGCAGCAGGGGAGCATTCCATGTGGATTTGCAGAGGACCCAAATGCCTGTCCTCTTTAGTCTGCAAATGGGAACAGAAATACCCACTTTTGCTATCCAGGGAGTAGGGTTAGCTTGACACACCGGTGTAGCTGAGCTCAGAAGTTGTACGACCCCAGGCACCTGAAGTTCAGAAAGGTCTGGCAGGTTGTTCTCTGCCCAAACAAAAGGAATATCTTTTAGCGATTTATCAAGAAGTTCCTTTGAGCAGGTCTCTTCTGCTCCTTGATAAAACACATATCACTCTGACATTGGAGCGGTGAGCAAAACTTTTGGCTTTTCAAGTTCAAGGGTTAAGGTGGTTGTAGCAGATGAGAAAGTAATTATGGCTGCCATTTTTCATAATAAGTCACGATCAATTAGGGGAAAGGGGCATTGAGGCATTACCAGGAAGGAGAGTGTGTGTAACTAACTGTCTCTTGTGCTAAATCTGTTATTCTGGCCGTTGTCCATGGGTGTGCTTGGGTCTGCCCTGGGGCCCCTGTAATGAAAGCCTTTCCTTTTGACAAGGCACCTGTAGTCTTTTCTGAAACCAAGAAGGTGACCCCTTTGTCCACCTAGAAATTTACTGGCTGGCTCCCTACATGGAGAGTGAGCATGGGCTCTTTGGGGTCAAGTGAAACAGAGCCTGGACACCTTTATTCAGCTTCGAGCATTATTGTCTGTAGCTTCGATTTTTCTAGGCGAGGACTAGGCCCGTTCCCTCTAGTGGTGGCTCGTCTGCCTCTCCTGGGCTTTTCAAGGCACTGATTTTTCCAATGTCACTGTTTTGTATAGTAGGTACATGGATACTTCCTCAGGACTAGGCGAGTGAGAAGCGGGGTATTAGGGTTAGCCATTCTTAGTTGAACCAAAACTGCTCTGGTCGTTCTCACAAGCCTTCTGAACACCCATTTCCTTCATGACATTCCCTTGGGCGATGTCTGTACAGCCTACCTCCCCAATATCAGCTAGTTCATTTACACTTCCTAGCTACTTTATTTTCTTTTCATGGTGGCTTCTGTCAGCCCCAAATGGCTTCACTCTTGTCAAAGCTGTTTCAGCTTTTCCCAGAGATCCTACACAGTCGCCATTGTAGCCGAGAGGTAACAGGGTCTGTGACCATGGCCAAGATGGCACCCACCAGTCCAAACATGTGGAAGGGCCCTGCCTAGGGAGCTGGGTGAAGAGGCCTGGGAGTTAGCCCTGCCTGGTCCCGGGAGCCAAAAGTTTCCCTTATCCCCTCCATTCCCTTTGCCTTTCTCCTGGTTTTTCAAACAAGCTGCTCTAGCCCTATAACGCCAAGCACAAAATTGTCATAATTCTTAATGAAAACGTATCAGGTACCCAAATTATAGATGTGACAATTTGGTCACATTTCAAAAACACTGAAAATTTTATGCTTTTAAAATATATTTTGAATGCCATATATATTGATAACTATGAAAGTAAAGAATAAAAACCAAAAAAAAAATTCCTAAATTTAAAACTTGAGGCGTTATAGGGCTAGTGTTCTTCCAGATTTGGTTTGTTCCTTCTTACAGGCTGGTTTTCCGTGGCCCAGGCTTAGGCCAATGGCGTTCGGAAGCCTAGGCGGAGTCACTGTTACCTTTAGGCTTTCAGTGATGCTGCTTCAGGCACTTTTGGGGACAGCTCTTACTTAATACACAGCTCCTCTGCCATGATGTTCCAGCCAGAAATTCCAATTTCCCTTAAGGTTCCCTGAGCTGCCACGTGTCCCTTCCCTTCAGAGATTTGAGCATCAGCCCCGCCAGCAGGCGTCTTGGAGGGCCTTGGAGCCATCCCAAGCAATGGTCCTCCTAGCCTGTTGTCCAGAAAAGTGGTTGGACCTAAAGGTCGCCCTCGGCGACTAGTCCTTGACCCCTTCCCTTGGGCTGAGGCATGAGATTTAGGGCAACCCAGGGGTGCGCTCTCAAAGTGGGGGTTATTGACCTGGAGGCAGCAAGCTGTCAATCGCCTCCTTGTTTTGTGCTTTCTAGATGGGACTTAGCAGCTTGATGCTCAGGATTTGCCCCCTTGCATGAATCGTGTCCAATTGGGATAGAGTTGATACAGAGAGGCTGGGCAAACGAAAGCTGATAGATTCACTTTGCAACTCTATTTGGCCACAGTATCGTTTTGAGAAAGGAGAATGGTTGGCAGAGAATGGTACGCTTTCCCTTCCAACCGTGATTCACCGGGAACAGTTCGGTAGAGTGCCGGGAAAGTGGGGGGAGATGCCAGGACTTAGAGCATTTCTCCTCTCGAGGAGCAGTAGGAGACCTTCATCCCCAGTGCACCCAGGAACCCCTAAGGCAGGCGTCCTCAAACTGTGGTCCATGGGGCACATGTGGTGCCATGCCATTTATCCCACACTTGGGGTGTTTTTGCTGCCACTGCCTGTCCTGCTTAGCAGCCGACTCGTGCAGTGTGCATAGGAATTTGTCCATAGGTTTTTTGAAAACCATAGTCTGGCCCTCCAACGGTTGGAGAGACAATGAACTGGCCCCCTGTGTAAACAATTTGAGGACCCCTGCCCTAAGGGATCCTGGACTTCAGGTCAATATTGTCCCAGCCCTGAACCCTCCCTGAACATTCTACCCCTAGTAGAGGCACCAGGGGCATTTGGTCCCAGGGTAACTTACAAGCCTTTTACTCAAATGGAACCCGAGAAAATTAAAAATGACACAGGCAGTTACTCTACTTTTGATCCCTGTTGAATCCGCCTGTAGCATCCCAAAATTACAATTTAACCCTATAACGCCGAGCATGACCTTTCCCTAACATTTAATGAAATGAATATAAATGTATATATATTGATAACTATGAATGTAATGAATCAAAACGAAATTTTTTTTGCCCAAAAATTTAAAAGTGAGGCGTTATAGGGTTAAAAAGAAAGATAGTTCTTATCAGAGGGGCCAATGCCTTAGGATCATAAGTGAAGCGGTGATCCCACTGCACCCAGTAGTGCCCAAACCCTGAACCCCCCTAGGGGAAATTGTGAATGCTTTTACCCCCGTGCCGGTACTTAGAATGAGCAAACACACACGCCTGATAATCCTAAGATTTTTACTTACTTCCTGTGATCCTCACCTACTTTCAAGGGCACTCCCACCTCACAATCCTAGCCTTGTCTCAGTTAAACTGTTCACCCTTTTTTGCGTTTGTTGGTTTTTCCAGAAGTTCTCAAGTTACCAAAGCCCCTAATCCAAGTGTGCCAGCTCCAGGACCACCATCTCCTGGACCACTTCAACCTTATCCATCCTAGCGCTGAATGGACAACCCCTCCCAGCAGAGCAGGAAGGGTGTGGACCCAAAGCCCCACTTCGCCCGTTTTGCCAGCAGGAAGTAGCTAGAGATGTCGTCGCCCAGTACCCCAAAGATTTGGGTCCACATCTCTTCAGGGTGGAAATGTTAGGTAGCTAGCATAGGGACTGGGGTGTCCATTACACATGCTCAGAGGGCCCAGTTAGTGGCCCAGGAAGGAGTGGCACACTGTGCGTGCTCAGAGGTCCAGGTTTCCGGCCAGGAAGGGCAGGTCCACCTGGGTGGGCGCTGCACCTGCATCGACCCACCTAGGCCAAGTATATTCAATTCAGCCACTAGGATCGACCAGGGTTGCCCACCACACCTCCCTAACTCTCCTAAACCTCACTTGGATCACAAACCAGGCTTTGGCGTGAATTCTTTCTCACGCAGAACCAAGGCCCGAGGGATATCTGTCCCCAGAGAGATCTGACCAACCCAGGAAAGCTCTTTGGAGGCAGCAGGAGTGGACGTGAGTGGCTGGTGGATACTGTTCAGATGCATGGCTTTCTGCTTGGAAGGGTTTTTAGTCTCGGCTGACAGGATCAGAGGAGGTAGTATGTCTGGATCACATAGTATCCATGTCCACAAATGAGCTGCCCATTCCAAAGTCCTGACAGTGCTTTTGGAAAACACTGTGCTTTGGAATGTCACCCCTTGCAGAGGGCAGTGGGAGGGGCTGGGACCCAGGTATGCTGCCCCTTGCTCCCAGTTGCCGGTTTCTGGATCCTGATTATATCTCTCACAGGATCAGTTAGTGGGCTTGTTGTCTGCCTCAGGCTTTGTTCACCGAGGTCCTCCAGCTAGGTGGTGGTGTGTGTGCATGAGCAGAGGCTTCCTGCCAATCCCCCATGAGTTGAAGAGCTCCCCTGGTGTGGGCTCCGTGAAAGAGGTGCCCCAGACAGCAGGACTACCCAGGAGGGTGGGCCCTACAGGAACCGGAGGGCCATTCCCCCTGTGGAATGACCTCAGAGCCCCGCCTCTCTCACTGTCCAGCTGCCGGGGCTGTGGACCCTAAGCTTCATGCCTCACATAGGAATAGACACAGGGTGAGGCGACTGCAGCACCTGCTTTTGCTGGTCTAATCCAGCCTGAGATCATCCTAGCATCAGCCCTCTGCCAGGGTCTTTTTTTCCTCTCCTTTTATAGGGGCTCATACAACAATAACCACAATACGTGCAAACATCACTGATATAAGGCACATTTGTACATTCATTGCCCTCATTATTCTCAAAATATCTTCTCTCCACCCAAGCCCCTGGCCTCAGCTCCTCATTCCCCCCGCCCCCATTCTCACTACCCCTCCTCATAAATCCTTCATCATTTACTAATTATTATTTTGTCATATCTTGCACTGTCTGATGTCCCCCTTCACCCCCTTTTCTTTTGAGGTTTTATGTAGATCCTTGTCATCGGTTCCCTGCTGCCAGCCTACCCTCCCTCCACCCTCCCAGCATCCCCATTCATAACACTGGTCCTAAAGGGCTCATCCACCTTGAATTCCCTGTGTTTCTAGGTCCTATCTGTCCCAGTGTACATTCTCTGGTCTAGTCAGATTTGAAAGTTATAATTGGGATCTTGATAGTGAGGGGAGAGGAAGCATTGAGGAGCTAGAGGAAAGTTGTGTTTCACCGTTGCTGTCTAGTACCCTGTGTAGGCTTGTCTCTTCCCCAAGACCTTACTTAAGGGAATGTCCAGTGTACTGCAAATGGGCTTTGGCTCTCTACCCAGCATTCCCTGCTCATTCGCAATGAGATTTTTTTGTGCTGATGATGCCTGATCCCTTTGATACCTCGTGATCGCACAGGCTGGTATGCTTATTCCATGTGGGCTCTGTTGTTTCTGAGCTACATGGCCGCTTGCTTACCCTTCAGGCCTTTAAGACCTCAGACGCCATATCTTTTGATAGCAGGGCACCATCAGCTTTCTTGACCACATTTGCTTATGCAACCGCTTAGACTTCAGGGAACATGTCGGGAAGGTGAGCATCATAGAATGCCAATGTAATAGAACAAGGTATTCTTGCAATGAGAGAGTCCTTGAGTGGAGGCCCAAAGGCCATCTGCTACCTTAATAGGACACCTATAAAGATATGGACATAGGTGTATTTCCCCATGCTCACAGATAAATATATTTACATCTGTGCGTGCCTTTCTTTAGACCTCTATAACTGGTCCGTGCTTCCTAGGTCGCTCTGCTATTCCCTTTCATTTCCCTCTTGTGCCCACTGCCATGCTCAGTTTTCATTTGGGTTTCAGTAAATCCTCTTGGTTCCTTCACCCTTGATCACGCCCTACCAGGATTCCTACATCGCCCTCACCACGGATTTGCATCCACTTGTTGTTCCCTTGTCTCTGGGTTTCTTGACATCACTCCCTTTCCCCCCAACTCCCTCTTTCCCGTGGCCCTCCCGCGAAGTGTTGGTCCCCTTTTTTTCTCCTGAAGATTGTGCATCCAGCATCTCTTTTTAGACATACAGTAGAGGTAATAACATGCACAAACAAAAGACAGAGCGAAAGCAAGCACCAAAAGAAAGAAAACAGCCAAAATCCAATGACCATCAAAGAAAACACAACTCCTCAAGAAAGGAAAGCTTGTAGTTAGTTCACGGACTGCTTGTTGGCCCTTAGCAGTGTTTTCCAGTCCAGTCTGTGCGGGCACCAAGTCCTGCCCCCAAAGTCCTCCTTTGGCATTCCCTGGGGACCTTGTTGCTCCACTTCCTTGCTCTTCTGCTGCACGCCCTTAGTGCTATGCCTCGGTGTGGCGGGATCCGTTCCCGCACTGTCTCTCCAGTGTTGTCTATTCTAGGGCTGTGGGTCTTTGAGGGACGTCGTGTCTCATCTTGGGCTGGCCATGTGGTCTTCTGTGTGGACTGTCTTCTCTGAGTGGGAACATCATCCTCAAGCCTGATGGGCCAGGATGTGCTCCACTCTCCCCTCCTCCCCCTTCGTCTTCTCCGTGTTCTCCATCAGATATGTCCCGCTCCCAGAGCTGCAGATTCAGTGCCATCCTATGAAAAAACATATTTGGGCGTGGGAGGGGGGAATGGGGGGGGAAGATCTGCTCAGATCTTTCGAGGGTCCAGGAGAGGGTGACTGCTCAGCTGGGCACAGGCATATGGGGCTCTGAGCTCTGGCTCCAGACACTGGTTGGGAATGTGGCTTTGTTTTTAACCAGTTTTTTTCCTGTGGGTCAGTACCTGTGTCTTTTTGAGTGAGTTTTCTCATCTGGAAAGTAAAGGTATTCCAGGGTCTAGTGTCCCATGTCACTAAGTGATCGAGAGGGGTTAACCCGAACCTGATTCAAACCATGTGGACATGTCAGGCGCATTCTAGATCCTGGGTGGCCATTCAGAGTCCAGGACAATGATAATATCCAAGAGGTGATATAGGTGGCTTCGTATTGAAACGGGAAGCCCACGGTGGAGGTTTTGCCCTTCCGCTGATGGCCACTTCAACTCCTGCTAAAAGAGTTTCACTGGCTCAACAGCCGAGCCGGGAGCCAGTGCCATGAAAACCATGTGGCTAACTGGGACATAGGGCAGAGAGACATTTTTTACCTTGATGGCTTGGGAAGCCCCCCAATCTCCATGCAAACCTTCTGGTGTGAGTACTTTGGAAGCAATCATAGGCTGACAGTAATTCCAATCTTTCCTTTGACAATGTGTCCGTTCTCTTTTTTGAACCTGAGAAGATGGCCCCTGTGTCCTCCAAGACATTTCCTGGCTGGCCCCCAACTTGGACAGTTAGCACGGGATCCTGGGGGCCAGTGAAACAGAGTCCTGAGACATTCCTTCAGCTTCCTCAAGCGTTATTGTCTCTCACTTGGGTTTTTCTAGGCGAGGACGAGGCCTGTCCTCTCTAGTGGAGGTTTGTCCGTCTCTCCTGGAGTTTTCAATGCAATGTTTTTTCCAATGTCTGTCTCTTCTGTAGTAGGCACCTGGATCCTTCCTTCCTCAGGGCTTGGTGGTGCCACAGGTCAGTCTCTCCGTGAGTGAGCCATGATCTCTTTTTCTGAGTCTCTGTTGTGTCTCATGGCAATTCCTAGTATTTTAGCTATTTCTTTGTCTCTGTCGTGGTAGGGTCATCTGTGTTGTGATACACCCAATAAGACACTTCTACCAAATCACGAAGATTGTTCCCTTCAAATGCTTCCCATTTCTTTTTCATGTCTGAGGCGGGCTGAGTAATAAAGGCAATACTTATTTCCCTCTTGTTCTCGGGGGCCTCTGGGTCCTTGGGGGTACAAAGAACGCAGGATTCCATCAGCCACTCTAAAAAGGCAGGCAGGCAGGCAGGCAGACAGACATTCGTTTGTAGGCGCCTGAAAATTCTCACTGACCTTAGATAAATGCATAGGTTTCCTAGTTGTCCCGCGGAGGCCCTGCAAGAGAGACTGGTGATACCTAGCTAAGCCCTCGGGGCATTACTGGGAGTTTGGGTCCCACATTATTCGTGGAGTGGTAAAAAGAGTTTCTCTCCACTGGGGAGTGCCCGCTGGCTGACCATCAGTTCTATTGACTGCTTTCTGGGCCTCTCTCTGGAAGGGCTCCCATTCCTCTGCTGTGAACAGCACCTGCAGAAGTGGCTGGCACTTGTCTGAGGTGGGCTGATGCATGTGGAAAAGCTAGTCTAGCAAAGAAATCAGACCTTGTGGTTTCTCAGACAGGGGGTTTTGTTTATTCCAATTATGCAATCCTGGGAAAAAAAATGGGACATAGACCCAAAGAGGGACTCTTGGGGTTTCCCCAGGTGTTTGGGCTGCTTGCCTTAAGCAGAGAATGCTGCTGACCAGTGATCCTTCTGGGGGGTGGAGTGGACATGCCAGCCCTAGTGCACGTGTTGGGGGGTGACTTTAAAATAGGTGGTATTTCTGTTCCTTTTGCCCCCATGAACTGATAGGCAGGCAGCGGTCACATTAGGTCTTAAGCCAGCTCTCCCGATCCTGAGTCGTCCTGCAAAGTGGGATAAAGAGGACGGGGATGGGGAGGGGAGCCACTTTGGTGGCTTTAGGAATTTGGACCTGTTGTCTTTCCTGGTCATGCCATGTTTCTTGAAATCTTGGAGAAAAGAACCCATTCTGTTGGGGGAGGGAGTAAGTCTTTGATACATGCTGGCTTACTAGTGGCCCTATCAAGTCACACATCAATTTTATCTAACCCGGACCCGGACCCGGACCCGGACCCCGGACCCGGACCCGGACCCGGACCCGGACCCCGACCCGGACCCCCGGACCCCCGGACCCCCGGACCCCCGGACCCCCGGACCCCCGACGCCGACGCCGACGCCGACGCCGACGCCTTACCCTTACCCTTACCCTTACCCTTACCCTTACCCTTACCCTTACCCTTACCCTTACCCTTACCCTTACCCTTACCCTTACCCTTACCCTTACCCACCACCAGAAAGCCAGCCTTTGGTGGTGGTGGTGAGCCATTTTCAGTATATAATGTCTGGCTCTACATTTTGCCAGACCTGTTAGATTGACTAAGTGCCCTTGTGGCATAGTGGTTACAAGTTGAGCTGACATCCCAAAGGCCAGTAATTTGATACCACCATCAGCCTTGTGTCAGAAACCTGGTGCTTTCTGCTTCCATGGATGTTAGTCTTGGAGAGTCACAGGGACAGAGCTACCCTGTACCATAGGATCCTGTTCAACAGGGTCCCTCACTAGGAGCTAGTATTGACTTGATGGCCATGAGTTTAAGGGCCATTTTGGCTTCCTTTGCAAAGGAACCTCATTCAGTGAACTGACTCTTTCTGGTCAATCCTTTCCTCTGACTCTGGTCTGAATGTAGCACCTCACCGGGGGAGTGAAGAGGTCTGAAGCTTGGAGCTGCCTCCCAATGAAAGAAAGTAAACCATGATAGTTCATAAAGGCACTTGTGCAAATTGTAAACCACCAACCTTGGCTTAATTCATTTTTTAATTGGATAGAAATACTCTAATTATGTTGATGACAAATAAACCAAACATATATATGTGGATATACACATA
The DNA here is from genome assembly GCF_050624435.1 of Tenrec ecaudatus. Classification (NCBI taxonomy): domain Eukaryota; kingdom Metazoa; phylum Chordata; class Mammalia; order Afrosoricida; family Tenrecidae; genus Tenrec; species Tenrec ecaudatus. Next base: position 32,359 of record NW_027457666.1, on the reverse strand, counting down.
CACACACACACACAAATACACACACAGACACACACACACACAAGACGGATGTTTAGGGGCATCTACCCAGCTCTGTCAGAGAGATTTGTCCCAGGTCTGGGCATAGGAGTCAGTCTTCTTGCATTTCAGTGTCTGGCTCTGTACCTGACCTTAAGCCCCATGACCTTGATCAGATTGCTTAACATCTCTGAGCCCTTTTGGCAACACCGTGTATCAGGGCTGAGAAGGGGCACTGGGTAAGCCCTGACACATGATGGTGGAGGGACTCAGCCAAAATAAAGCATACAAGGGTAATGACCATGGCATTCTCTCCAGTGTGGGCCTCAGAGCAGCCCTGGTTCTAGATAATCCCACAGAAATAATTTTACCAACCTGGGCCTTCAGCCCTCACGCCAAACTTAACACGTTTCTAATCCACACAATGTTTACAGCTTTGGGTTCTCATCCCTCTCCTTCTTCCAAGAGACCAAGGAGAATGGAGTGTTTGAGCAATATCCAGGCCACATGACCATCTTTCTCAGTTCTTAACTCACCTTTTCCTCTCTCAAGCACAACTTTAATGTTTCCATGAGTGTCCGTGGCTATGATAAAGAATACGTGTTATGGGAGGTAATCAGGGCCTGTGTCTTCCATAAACCAGTTGCCAAAGACTCTTTACAGATAGGTAATGGTAGGCCCATATGTTTTACTTACCTATTGCTGCTTAGTGACTTTCAATCCCACTCGGTGTATTATTTGCTCATAATTTTGTAATTTGAGGAAGGTTTGGCTGGGGCAGCACATCTCCACTCCACGTGGCATTGGCCAAAACAGCTCAAGCAGTGAGACCCGGCAAGATGGGTTTGCTTTGGTTCATAGGTCTAGGGCCTGGGTTCTTGCTGTTGCATTGGCTCCCCAATTTCCCTCCATGTGATCATATCATGTGCTTGCCTTTAGCTTCCTCACAGCAGGGTGATTTTCAAGATAGATTTTTTTGTCAGGATAGTTGGGCTGTAGGCCCAGTGACAAAATCCCTTAAAGGGATTAAATTGAATGCACAATTTAATACGTGACTGCCAAATATCCCCCAGAGCACACAAGTTGAAACCACAAGACTTCTCCCTAAGAGAGGTTCCTTGTAGCTTTTGGTTGTCTTCTAAGTCCCTTTTCCTTTTCCACAATAATGTCTGGGTTGCTTTATCAATCATCTTCTTTCTTTTTATGTAGCACTATCTCTGGCTGTTTAGTCCAAGCCAATGCAGTTCCTTCCCAAAGTTACTGGGTTTCCCTTGCACTGGATTACATGATGCATTCAATTTTATGAAAGCCATGTCCCCACATCTCTTTGAAATGGGTCCCTCTCTGTTTTAGGCTGCAATTCAGCCTATTTAGGCTGTAGCACAGCCTTCTGGAGACTCTTAGAAAACCTTTTGTGTACACGAGACTGTCTACAAGGCACTGGATTACATTCTTTTGTGATCTTAGTACAGGGCATGAAAGCTATCTTCTTGATCTGATCCAACACAGAAGCCCTGCTCATGCCATTCCTATTATGGGACATTATTTTTTGGCAAGAAAGACTTGGGGTTGAAAAATAGGTTTTGTTAGGCAGATAGGCAGGAATGAGATGTCCATTGACGCATGCCCAGGAGAACCAAGCATAGAACAAAAGCCTAGGTTTTCCCGCTGGTGGGTACGGATGGGCGTTAAACCTGGATCAGCCCACCTGGGCCAGGTGATTGCAATTCAGCCAATGGGATCGACCTGGGGTCATTCACCATGCCTCTCCCCGGGAATCCTTGAAAAGGCAGGAGCGAGGGGGAGAAAGGAAAAACTGGGGACAGGAACTGGGGAGAGAACTTGAGAAAGAACATGAGACAGGTCTTTTTTTGGAGGAAAACTTAGGAGAGAGATCTTTGCGTGACCTCGAGCAGTCTCTGCCAGGCTGCATGGTGGGGAGGAATCCTAGGGGTGGCGCGTAAAACCTGAAACTTCTTTTCACTTTCATTAAACTCACTTGGATCACGAGCCAGGCTTTGGCGTGAATTCTTTCTCATGCGGAGCCAAGAACTGAGATGTAACTCTAGCCCGGATAGAGATCTTACAGTTCATATTTAAGTCCAGCAAGTCCCTGCTCCTTCATAGTTCATATTTTCTGCTAAAAAAAGCACACAACTAAACCCCAAACAGAAGTAACTTCTTTAGCTTTTCTTTACCCTTCTGTAGTTTATAATTATTTGTCTGTTGCCTCCATTGTTAATGACGCTGAGAGTTCAGATTCTAGATAAAGCAGAAGAATGTCACTGCCACCCAAAATAGTTGTTCTTAGTGTTAGTTGGTGCCCAATCAATCCCTGCCCATCCACTCACTTGCTGCCATTGAGTCAATTCTGACTCATGGCAGCAGAGTATACTTGCCCTGGTAGGTTTCTGAGACTATACATCTGTACAGTAGAAAGCTTCAGCTTTCTCTCTCAGAGCAGCTGGTAGTATTGAACTACTGACCTTATGGCTAGCAGGACAATATGTTACCAGGGATCCTTTTCAAGACTGTGCCCTTTCAGAAACAGATCACCAGGCCTGCTTTCCTAGGAACCTGTGGGTGGGTTTGAAGCATCAACCTTTTGGTTAATATGCAAGTGCTTAACAAATGGTCTTTATCCCGGTTTGGAAAACCTAAGTCACTGGTCTTTTGCCTAAAGAGTCACTTTCAATGGCCCTGGCTTGTTTCATGGGAAGGGCCAGTTCAGGGGCTCCCGGACAGATGGTGGGGTAGGATCCTTATTTAGTAGGGCCATATTGGGTGGGGTGGCAGGGAAGTGTGTGTGTGCTGTATGTGTGTGTAATCTGCATCTTTAACAAATGCCCCCCCCACTGAAATGAGAAACACTGGCCCCAATTGTCCTCTGCCTCTCTTGTTGCTGCCTTTTTTGGGATTTTTCTGGCTTTTAGCAGCCCTGGAGGCCCCTCCTATCTAGGCAGGAAAAGGAGCCAATAAATAAGTTCACACTAAGGTGCTAGAGAGTGATAACAGCTAATCCCTTCCAAGGGCAATTGCTCTCAGAAAGAAAGAAAAAAGAGAGAGAGAGAGAGAGCTCAGGGGGTTGGGGGGAGCAATTTAACTCCAATGAATAGTGTCTCCTGGAAGAGTCCTACACTTTGTCGCTTCAATGGGAGTCATATATGAACATGTGTGTGTGTGTGTGAAACCCCTCGCATCAGTCTCTTCTTCTGCTTTTGTGTAAATTGGACTTTAAACACATTCTCTAGGAAGTGTTTGAATGCCTCTGTTTATGGAAGCTTCTTGACAGAAGGGGGATTTTTGTCTCTTTTGTTCAGTGAGAGAGCCCCAAGGTGTGGCATTTAATAAGTAAGTAGCAAGCTGGTTGAATGAATGAGTGAATGAGTGAGTGAGGTAAAGAAGCCTTCAGCAGCCTTCCAGGTCGAGACTGGCCCCCTCAGAAGCCTGGCTCTTGTCCAAAGTGAGGTACACCTCTCCCCCTTCCCATTTCATGCTTCCCCGTGGTCTGCCTGGGATTGAGCTGAAAAATGATTTTTCATGCATGTCATCCTCATTATATCATTATCCCTCACAGCAAAGCTCTCTGACCACCCTGAAGACCTGTATTTAATGTGAGGAAAGGTGATTTAATGGAGTGGAGAGCGCAGCATAAAACAGACAACCCTTTCAGAATAGCAGAGCAGGCTGTCCCTCCAAGGGGAAAGGGACAAAAAGGGAAAAGAAAAGAAAAATGACGAGGGAGGGGGGGCAACTCTCACTCTACTAATAGGCTGAAATAAGAAGTCATTTTGGTCAACTTCATCAGAAGACAAACCTGAAAGGGGCCCCTTGCCCTCCCCGCCAGCGCATAACTGACTTACCATGCATTTTACCGTGGAGCTGATTATGCGGTGAGTTGTGGTAGACGGGGAGAGTTTATTGACATATGGTCTCCCTTCACACCTTTTGTTACAGCCAGACATCAGGGACTGAGCTGCAGGATATTAAAGGATTTGGAAGCGTTATCAAGGAATGGTACATATTTATCAAAACCAGGGTGATATTACAAAGCTGGGTTGCTGCTACACCTGGGTGTGTTATGTGATTAAAAATAATGACAATGCATCCTCTTGATGGATTTTGCACCTGGGCGAATACTGAGCAGGCCTGCTGGACCACCCTTGGTCGAGAATTCACACCTAACAACCCCTTTGGTCTCAGAAGAAAATTGTGGCTGCTAGCTCACACTTGGAATCCAGGTAGGGCAATGTTTAAGCACTTCACTGTTAACCGAAAGAGCAACACTTGGAATTCACCAGCTATCCTGAGTGAGAAAGATGTGACCATGTGCTGCCACAAAGATTACAGTCTTGGAAACCTTCCGGGAGGTTCTTTCCTGGCCTACAGGGTTGCTCGAGTCAGAATTGACTTGACTTCCATGGCATTGAGCTGTTTTGAGTTTTGAATGGCTGAATTGGAGACTTCAGGATTGCAGGAAGATTGGAGAACAGCCTGAAATATGCAGGCGACCAGCCTTGCTTGCTGCAAGGGAAGAGGAGTTGAAGCACTTACTGATGAAGTTCAAAGATGATAGTCTTCAGTATGGATTACAACTCGAGGTTAAAAGAACAAGAATCCTCACCACTGAACCAATAAGCAACATGATAAACAGAGAAAAGATTTAAATGATGAAGCATTTCATCTTACTTGGACCCATCCACAACCAACGCTCATAGAAATATCTGTAAAGAAATCACTGGATAAATTGCTTTCAGTGAATTTGCTGCAAAAGGCCTTTTAAACATTTTTTTGAACCAAGGTGACTTTGTCACCTTAAAAATTCAGGAGTATCCTATCCCAAGGCATGATTATTTTCATGTGGAAGCTGGAAAATGCATAAGGAAGTCCTACGAGAAGAATTGATGCATTTGAAATATGGTCCTGGTGAGGAATATTGAATACACCAAGGAACTTCTAGGAGAACAAACAAATCTATGTTGAAAGAACTACAGCCAGATTGATTCTTAGAAGCGAGGATGGTGACATTTGGCTTCATGTACTTTGGGTGTTATCAGAGGGACCAGTCCCTGGAGTTGGGCAGCATGCTTGGTCAAGCCAAAAGGAGGACAAACCTCCACAAGATGGGTTGACACAGTGGCTCAAATGTAGGAATGGCTGTGAGAAATGCGCAGGGCAGCGTGTTGTTTTGTTCTGCTGTACATAGAGTGGCCATGAGTTGGAACCAAATTGACAGCACCTGGTTACGCAATGGACTAATGGCAAGATCAACCATTCAAAACCACCAGCCACTCCTCAAGAGAAAGATGAGGCTTTTTTACTCCTGTAAAGAGTCACAGTGTGAGAAAGTCACAGGGGGAATTCTACCCTGTCATATAGGGTCACTGTGAATCGGCATCGACTCTACGGACGTGAACGGCAACAACAACAACAACAACAAACGCACTAATGGTGGCTGGGTACATGTGCAGACACCCATCCACTCGCACTGGAGCTAAGTTAGTGGTTTCAGCAGGAAGCTTACCTCGGTGGTTTCCAGAACTCCCCTGGGCTGAACCAATTTACACCAGGTCTTTCAAATATTCCTGGTACCCCGGGCATCTCTCATTTCCCAGAGTTGGTTGCATGACTTAAGGCTTGATGATCATGGGGCCACATGAAGGACGCCTATGTGCTCCAACCACTGCCTCCTAGAGAGTGCTGTGGACAATTGCCTTCAAGTCAGCCAGCTCCTGACTCATGCGGACTCCATGTGCTACAGAACTCAATGCCCACTGGTCCTGCCCCATTCCTTCAATGGGTTGTAGATTTGACCCCTTGTCAGCTGGGGGGTTTTCAGTGGCTGATGGCTTGAAGGAGTTCACCAGGCCTTTCCTCCTAGTCTGTCTGTAGGCAGAAAACATCGCTAAAATCTGTTCAGCATCATAGCAATATGCCAGCCTCCACTAGCAGTTAGGTGGTAGCTGTAACAGGAGGCGCACTGGCCAAGAATCAAACCCAAATTTCCTGCATGACTAGTGAGAATTCTGCCATGGAACCACCATTTCCTCTCTCCTGGTTTCTAGTGTTTATGTATATAAGATTTCAGTACCTTCTAACAAGCAGTAAGTAAGACTGCACCACGGGTCACCTCTATTTAGCTCTCCCTCAAATTTTTCCACATGAATCATAAAGTGTGTGACAGTTGTAATATGTTTCTCTTTTTAAAAATTGCTGGATGAACTTAAAACAGCACAAGGAAGTGCTAGCATAGCAAAAGGATACCCACCTGCTTATTTATCTTAAGAGAAGAAAAGTCGTGAATGCATTCACTCAGGTGAAAATATCATTCATGGAAAGAAGTGCCTAATGGTCACCAGGACCCATGGTTAATCCAGGCATGGTCATCTGATTCCAATCGATCAGACCTAGCTATAAATCACTTATATGTCTGGGTAATTAAAAGCAAATATAAAATTTCAAAAAAATAACGTTGCATGGGATAGAAAGAGAATACATAACAACATCAGACATAAATATGCCTCAAGACAAACTCATTGTGCACATCCAGAATACATAATGGCTCTTGCTAAGATGCGTTTCCCACTAGACCCTACCCCAAGCCAGTAAAAGCCAGAAACTCTACAGGAAACTGTGGATTGTACTACTCTGAAATGGGAGCTGTGTCTCTAGACCGAATTTGGGGCTGTTCGTGCTGAGGACTCACCAATACCTGCTGCAGTGACAACAGTCCAGGTGAGAATAAGGAAATCTGGATGACAGCCAGGATATAGGAGCACTGAGACCTCAAATTGCTTCTAGGCGAGCATGGCCTGATGGGCTTCCATTTCTGTACCTCTGGCAGGAGGAGTTTGTTCTGGAAAGTAATGGTTTCTAAGGAAGTATTTCTTAAACTTTCACATGCATGCACTTACCCAGGTTCCTGGAAATCGGGCTGGGGGGCAGATTCTGATTTTGTGGGTTCAGGGTGGGGTCTAGGATCCAGCAGTTCTAGAGGCCCTGGTACTCTTGGGCTGTTAACCACAAGGACAGTAGTCCTAAACCACCAGCCACTCCTTGGGAGAAATATGAGGCTGTAGACTCCGGGCAAGAGTGACAGTCTGGGAAACCCACAAGGGCAGTTCTACCCTGTCCTGTAGGGTCACTATGAGTCAGCATCAACTCGATGGCATTAGCATGGGAGAAGCTAATGCTGATGTTGCTGGTTCCTTGACCTATCGTACTTTGAGTGGCAAAGTCCCAAGGGCCTTCCCGGATGTGATGGCCAAAAACAGTAGTGTTCACCCTTGGTCATACTTTGGAATCCCTTAGGAGCTTTCAAGCCTCCCATTGGCCTGGCCCCATCCCAGACCAATGAAGCAAGGCTTAGTGGAAGCAGGATTCAGGTCACGGTCAGTGAGAAAGCCCCCTTGGCAATGCCAACGTACAGCCAGTGCAGAGTCGAACTGGTCGACGACTCCACATGGTTCCATATACTTTGGTGAAGCCAGCTGTTTGGGCAAGGTTTTCAGAGTTACCACCCATGTAGACTTGTTGGTGATAGTGCATTAAATAGAGCACATGCAGTGCATTGCATGAGTGGCCTATGTCATGCAACCACATAAGGGGGATGTTGAGCCAATTTCTCTGGGAAACCAAGGGTGTTGGCTCCATCCTGAACGTTGGCAGGGTAATGGACTGACACAGAGGAAACTCGTTCTCTTTGTGGCGGTGCACTAATGGGTTCTTCACAGAAGGCCAAGTCCATGGCTTCAGATGCAGATGCTCACGGGGCTGAGGGAGCAGGTCAAATCCTAAGTCCGAGGTGGGTGTTTGCATATTTACATGCCCTCACTGCCATCAAGTCCATTCCTACTCACAGGCCCATGGGACTGAGTAAAATGGCCCCCGTGGGTTTCTGAGACTGTGATTCTTTAGAGGAGTAGAAAATCTCCTCTTTCTCCAGAGGAGCGGTTGGCCATTCAAACTGCTGACCTTGAGATTAACAGTCCAACTCCTGACCACTCTTGCCGTCAGAATTCTATTTATATACACAAGTATATATATATATATTTATACTTTCCCAAAAGAACTCCACATTTTCAAATCATTCTTGACACTCATGGCCTTTTTTCCTTTATAGCCATGCCTTTGGTTGAAACACAGATGTAAGAGAAATATTTATCTACTTATAGGGGTCCAAAAGGAGCTTTGGTGGCATAGTGTTTGCATGTTGGGCTGCTAACACCAAAGTCAGCACTTTGAAACCACCAGCCACTCCGTGGGAAGAAGAGTCTGTCTACTCCTATAAAGAGTTACAGTCTCAGAAACTCACAGGGACAGATCTACTCTGCCTCATAGGGTCACTATGAGTCAGCATCACCTCCCTGGCAGTGAGGTAGATTTTGGTTTCATAGAGATACAAATCAGTCCTGAGCTGCTAAAGACAAGGTTGGCAGTTTGAACCCACCAGCTGCAGAGAAAGAGGAGGCTTTCTATTCCCATAAGGCGCTACAGTTTCAGAAATACCCACAGGGGAAATTTTAACCTCTCCTGTAGGATCAATATGAGTCAGAATCGACTTATCGGTGGTGAGCAAGTGGAGGGGACCCTAAACAGGTTCTGGTGGACCTTAAGAGTTCTACTCATTGTGCATGCTCTGTAAAATGTAAACCAAGATTTTACTTTTGCAAACATTATTTTTTTCTAAACACGTCTAACTGTGAAACTATACACGCATGCGGGTCTTTGAACCTGGTCAGTGGTCTGGGGAAGTGAAGGGCCCTGACACCCTTTGTTGTTGTTAGTGCTGTCCAATCATTCTGACATCACAGGGACCTTCTTTGCAACACAAGGCAGCACTGCCCGGTCCTTTGCCAGCCTCAGGGGTAGTATGTTGGAGCCCATGGTTTCAGCTACCGTGTCCTCCAGTTCACCAAGGAGTTTCCTCTTTGTGCTGCTTACTAAACCCGTTTCTGAGGAGTCCATTCCAACTCACGGTGACGCCGTGTGGGTCAGCACCACGGGACCCCACAGAGCTTTCAAAGGCTGGTCGTTCAGAAGTCAATCAGCAGGCCTTTCTTCTGAGGGGCCTTAGATTTGAACCGCAAACCTTTTAATCAGCAGTGGTTGAGCGTGCTAACTGTTCACATTACCCGGGGACACCCAACCCTTCTTACCCTCATCGCTTCATAGGTGATCCATCTCCAATCCAAGAGGGCAGAGAAGATAGATAATACAGCCTGAGCTGCGTATGTCAGGTCCAAACTTTTCAGTGTCATGGAACAAATAGCCAAAAACCTTGATGAAATGGCTGGGAAAACTCAGTCCAAATCATTCCAAAGAAATGAGTAGCGGTGCACTCTTGGGAACTTGTGCTGTGACAGCAGCCACCAGGAAGACCCCGGTAGTCCAGAGCCTTGCCACCCCAAATATGGTCACAGACTAGCAACATCAGGAGCTTGTTAGAAGTGCAAATTCTCAAGCCCTACACAAGGTCCACTGAACCAGCGTGTGCAATTTACCAAGACCACCAATGGATCGGGGTACCTGTGAAAACCAAACCAAACCCATACTCACTGCTGTCCAGTCGAGTCAGACTCAGAGCAGCCCTATGGGCCAGGGTAGAGCTACCACTGTGCATTCCCAAGACTAATTCTTTAAAGGAGCAGACAGCTTGTTGTTCTCCTTCAGAATGCCTGCTAATTTAGAACTGCTAGTTTGGTGGTTAGCAGCCCACTGCCTAACCGCTAGGCCACCAGGGCTCCTTTTGTGCTTGTGAGGGGTCGAGCAAATACCATTAGCAACTAGAGAAGAACCTGGAAGAAGAAGAGCAGGGTGGGAATTGTGAGTCAATTTGGTCATTAGCACATTTCTGTGTTCACTTATTCTGTTCCTTCCCTTGTGTATTCAGTCAACAATTCTTCTTTGAACATCACCTCTGAGCCAGAATCTGTGATATGCTAATTAAGCTGGTTTAGGAAAGGGGTCTGCCTAAGTGACTCCTGCTTCCTGGCTTTTCCTGCTTCCAGATCCCCTCTCTTTACTTCCTTCCACATTAGAAGCACATCCTTACATGTGCAGCTGATCCCTAGTTCAGGACCGGAAGTTACGTGTTGGCATGCATGCATGCTCATAGCTCGCTCAGTGGGAGTGCAAAAAGTCAATTCCTTCAAGAGTCTAGCACAGTCTGTAAGGTTGGGATGGTGTTAAAAGTGGTGGGGTTGGTGTTAGTTCCCGTTGAGCCCATTCTGCACAGGATGCCTTCATGTGACAGAGTAGAAATGTCCCCATTGGGTTTCCTAGTCTGTCATCGTTACCAAAGGAGCCCCGGGGGGTACTTTAAGGGAAGTGTTGGACTGTCAACTGCAAAGTCAGGGGTTCACACCTACCAGCTGCTCCGCAGGAGACAGATGAGGCCCTCTGCTCCCATGAAGATTTACAGCCTCAGAATCCCATGATTGGGTCGCTATGAGCCAGGGTTGGTTCCATGACAGACCCAAAGCCCACTTTCTGTCGAGTTGATTCCAACTCATGGTGATCTTATATACTTGTTGTTATTGCTGTCGGGTGCCATTGAGTGGTTTCTGACCCAAAGTGACCCTATGCACAACAGAACCAAACACTTCCAGGTCCTGCACCATCATCACATTTGTTCTCTGCCTGAGTTCATTGATGCAGCCACGGTGTCAATCCAGCTCGTTGAGGGCCTTCCTCTTTTGTGCTGCCCCTCCACTTTACCAAGCAGGATGTCCTTCTCCAGGCAATATGTCCAACGTATTTGGGAGGCAAAATCTTGCCATATATGCTGTCAAGGGCACTCTGGCCTGACTTCTTCCAAGACAGATTAGGTTGTTCGTTTAGTAGTCCATGGCAGGGTAGAATTTTCCCTATAGGTTTCTGAGATATTATGTCTCTATAGGAATAGATAGCTTCATCTTTCTCCCACAGTGAAGCTGGTGGGTTAGAACTGTTGACTTTGCATTTAGTAGCTCTGTGAGTAGCCCGCCATGTCACCAGAGGTCCTTTGCGTTTGATGGCAGTGGGGTGGAATGCTTACAATGGCAAGACCTTTTTCTCATGCATTGCTACTGACCGCGGTCTAAAGCCCAAGTGCTTAGCCATTGGGCCACCAGGATTCTTCGTGGTAAGGATGTGTTCCTGCCAAAGTTCATGAACACTACACAGCAGTGGGGTTTTGGAGCTGCTAGGTAGTTTAGCTTAGGGACTGAGGCCTCCATTACGCATGGTCAGCAGTCTGAGCCTTTGTCCCATGAACGAGTGGTACACTGCACATGCTCAGAGGCTCAGGTTCCCAGCCAGGAAAGGGAGGTACACCTGGGTGTGTTCTGCACCTGAATTGGCCCAACAAGGCCAGGTGAATTCAGTTCAGCCAATGAGTTCAACCAGGGTCACCAGCACGCCCCACCTCTTGGAGTAATTTAAAAGGCAGGAGCACAGAGCAGACCTCGTGACTTTCAGGGAAGCTTCTAAGGAGATGCACATTTCTGAAGAGCCCTGCAGGTGCCTTTATAAACCTGAAACTTCTTCTAATTCTCATAAAACTCACTTGGATCACAAACTAGGCTTGGAGGTGAATGCTTTCTCGTGTGTAGCCAAGGAGCAAGGTATATCTCTATCCTGAGAGATCTCACAGAACCATTGATTGCCCTGGCATGTTTTGGAGTCCTGATGGTGTCATGGTTATGCTTTGTGCAACAGTTTAAAACCACTAGCCACTCCACAAGGGAAAGATGGGGCTTTCTATTCCTATAAAGAGATACATCCTCAGTAACTCACAGGGGAATTCTACCCTGTCCTATAGGGTTGTTATGAGTCAGCATTGACTCAATGGCAGTGAGTGAGTGCCCTGGCAAGAAAGCCTTGGGTATCTACATTGACTCTCAGTTTCTGGTTAGCTTTTCACCACTTCACCCCATGAACTTGAACTGCAGTGGATGAGGGTTGGGAGCTCTGGCTCTGGGGCTGCTTGCTTGAATTTTCACATCATGGCCCTGCCCGTGATGGGACCTTTGGCAGTTGGGCAAATGAGCTCAAGCCCGAGTTTCCTTTTCTGCAGCATAGACTGAGGAAGGAGATGTCTGCCTTCTTGTGTGCTAACTGACTTTTACCAGTTAGTATGAATTAGATCTTTCCACGAGGAAGATCAGGGAGAAGGGGGAAGGATGAAGCAACTTGGATAGAGGTGAAGGCAGCGTGAGGGGTCAGAGAGAGATGAAAGGACCACCATGTCACCTTTGACTACTCTTAGTGAGGCTGGCTTGGAGTGCAGGAGACGGGGAGAGTGAGGACACCGGCTAAAGGCAGTGCTCATTCATTACTTCCGGGCAGAGTTCAGCCTTTGGCATGCTTGTTGGATGCTGGCGCTGTGTTCATCCAATGAAACTTCAAAATTCTGTCCTGTCATTAACCCTTTGTCTCTCCTTTGTTCACGATTTAGAACTTCTATTCTCGGGTTCTCTTTAGAGCCCCAGGAAATCAGAAGTCACAAGTCACTTCTGTTTACAGAGAGGCCCCCAGCATGCAAAGGCAGGAGGGTGTGTTAACAGCACACCGGTCCAGTGGCTGGTCACGTCCATGCAGTACATTCTCCATCCCTTAGCTCAACAAAAGGAAAATCACCAAAGAAAAAAAATTTTCTTTTTCATGGATATTTACTTTTTCAGTTCCCTCCCCCACCCATAATCTGTGTGAATTACAATAGAACACGCACACACACACATACACACAATTTTCTGCCAGAATGTGTTACTCCAGTACATTCTACCCTCCTCCCTCACTGCCTCCTACCCTTTTTTCTCCTATCTACTTTCTTCCCATGACACCCAATGGACAGGTAGGGGAATTCAAAATAGACCCCAGTCTCAAATGTAGTTTAAAGCTCAATCACGAACTGCTATTGTGCCAGTTCTGACCCATAGTTACAGGATACAACTGTCCTTGTGGATTTCTGAAACAACAATTCTTTGTGGGAGTTGAAAGCTGCCCTTTCTACAGGAATGCAGCAGGTGCGTTTGAACTGCCAACCCTGCAGTTAACAGGCCAATGTGAAGGGATTTTGCCACTTTGCCACCAAGGATCCTAAAGGTAGCATGAGGAGAACATTTATTAAATCTTCCATGGTACACAGGCAAGGGGGAGACCTGAACTACAGCTCTCGGGATTCTTGGTGCCTCGCAGGGGACAGTTCCAGCCGCATCGGATCCAGGCTTCCCAAGATTTGCAGAGCCACCAGCATAGTCTTTGCTCCTCTCCAGGATTCACAATTGCTTCCTGGTTGCTCAGGTATATAGGAGTTTAGTGGTTCTCTAATGCAATCATCCCATTTTGCAAAGAAGATGCTGATGCCCAGACCGGGGAGAAGATTATCTGAGGCCACTGAGAAGGACACCATCACCTCAAGTCCTTCTGACCCCCCACAAGTTTCTGCCAACAGCAATGAGCTCTGGGTTACCTACTCAGTCTTTTGAAGCCTTAGCCAGCTGATGCAGCTGCCAGTTGGATTGATCAGGGTATGTGACCCAGAGCTCCTTAGAACGCGCCCCCTCCCAAATGCAAATTTACTGCCATAGAGTTGATACTGATTCATAATGACCCTATAAGACAGGGTAGAACTTCCCCTGTAGGTTTCTGAGACTAACTTTCAGCCTTTCTCCTGAGAAGTGGCTGGTTGTGTGGTGGTTTAGATTTTGCAGTTAGCAGCCTTTCAGCATGAGAGGTAGGGTCACATTTCTGTTCTGATTATGCTCCATTTTCTGAGATGCCAGGGCCGAGGCTCCCCCCTGCAGGTAGCAGTGAGATTTTTCTCACTAAACTGCGCTGGATGGGAAACTTGGGGCAAGTAGTGCATCGCAGCCAAGGAAGATCTCATTGACAGTGCAGTACTTGAATAAGGCAGGAAGACACAGGAGTGGCCATCTGGTGGTGGGCAAAGTGTTCCAGGTAGGAGACAGTCAGTGCAAAAGACCTTGTGATTGGGTTCTCCAAGCTTCTTCCTGGAACAGCAAGGAGACCAATGTGAGTGGGGCATGACACTCTGTGTAGTGAGGAAAGATGATCACTGTGTGGGCCTCCTGTATGATTGAGAAGCCAAGGGGAATTTTTAAACCCTAAGCCAGATCAATGCTCAAGGAAGCATCAGTCAAGACATCAAACGACACGTTGCATTGGCTAAATGTGCTACAACAGATCTCTTAAAAAGACTGAAGATCAAGGATGTTACTTTGAGGACACTGCGTGATCTTGTGCCAAATCTCGCCATGGTTGTTAGGTTGGAGTCCATTGTTGCAGCCATGGTGTCAGCCCATCTCCTTGAAGATCAGTCTCTTTTCTTGTGGACCTTCAGTTTTACCGAGCATGATGTCCCTTTCCATGGACTGGTCTTTCCTGATAAAATGTAGTAGCTACCAGATTGGATGTCATGCCTTTAGAACAGTGGTTCTCAACCTTCCTAATGTTGTGACACTTTCATATAGTTCCTCATGTGTGGTGCTCCTCCCAACTATAAAATTATTTTTGTTGCTACTTCATAACTATAATATTGCTACTGTGATGAATCGGATGACCCCTGTGAAAGCATTGTTCGACCCCCCCCCCAACGGGGTCGCGACCCACAGGTTGAGAATCACTGCTCTGGAACATTTTCATCATAGAAGAGAGTTCGGTTGCACAGCTCTGAGAGGGTGAGACGGGTTATTTGACATTCATTTGCTGATGTGTTTGCGAACCCAGTGGAAACACTCAGGAATGAGCATCTTCTTTAGCCATTTTCCTGGATCATTCAAATGCCATCTCCCCTGTGAATGCCTCACTCCATCCTTGGCTTTCCATACTTGCCATATGAAAATGGGATAATATTTCAATACTTAGCATTATATATAACCCAGTATTTGGTAGTCTGCCTCAAACAGATGCGAGTCTCTCTCTTTTTCTACTAGTATTTAATTTTGATATGTGAAAACATACAAAGCAAAATCTGTTCCATTTCAACCCTTTCTGGACACAATGTTCAGTGACATTGGTCACACGCTTCATATTGAATTAGCATTCTTGTTCTTTCTATTCTAGGTGTTTCCTTTCTTTTTACTTAATCTCTCTGCCACAACCCTCTCACATATATTTTGACTTATCTGTAGCCCATTTAGATTTGTGCTGATTTTTTAAAGACTGCAATACTCAAGGATGCAATCCTTTAAGAGCTAAATTGTTATTTAGTTTAAAGATGACTTCAGGGGACAGTTTCAATTAAAGGTTTGAAGAGTAACTCAGGGTCATAGTCTCTGGGACTCTTCCAGTTAAGTAAGTCTAGATAATTAAAGAATTTTAAATTATGTTCCACAAGGTTCTCCCTTTCTATGAGCATCCTTAGGAATCATGGTGCTATGGTGCCTGCTAACCTCAAAGTCAATAGTTGAAACCACCAGCCACTCTGCAGGGGAAAGAAAAGTTTTTCTGTTTCCTTAAAGAATAGCAAGCGAGGAAACCACAGGGGGTGTTCTATACTGAGTCAAAATTGACTCCATGGCAGTGAGTTTATGTTGTTATCGAAAAAAGAACACATTTTAATGGGGGCTCTGACAGATAATATAACAATCCATAAATCAATTAGATCAAGCGAGTTTGTACATATGCTGCCACCATCATTTTCTAAACACTATCATTCTACTTGACCCCTTTGATATCAGCTCCTGTTTTTTCCCTCTTTCCTCAACCCTCACACCCTTACTAAATTATATATAAATTAATATCTTTATACACACCATCTTCTGTGTCCCTCTACCAATATTTCTGTTATTCGGCCCCTAAGTTGTGTGTGTGTGTGTGTGTTCCATTGTTATCAGTTCCCTTTTCCTCCCCTTCCCTACACAGCCACCCTGTGCCCTCATGGTATCTGAGTCAGTTCGAGTTGACTAGAGAAGCACATTCATAAACACTCATGTGTCTTAAAAAAGCTTTATATAGAAGAATAATTGTATATTAAGAAAACATCCCAGCCCAGTCCAGACCACGTCCATAAGTACGAAATTAACCCATATATCCAATAACAGTGTGTAAATTTTTTTCAGACTTATGCAACACATGCAATGACACCAAGTGCTGGAAGATCACAGGGCAGTCGGTGGAATGTCTTATGGACCCAGTGGAGGTGGAAAGTGGCATGGGTCTCCACATGACTCCTCCCTGTTCAAGGCTCTGGCTGCCGTCAATGTAGATCCATGTATCTTGTCAGCAGGAATATCAAGTCATGGGTGTCTCTCACCCCCAGGAAAGAATACAGGAGTTGCCAGAATCCTCAAGAGAAGGCCATGCCCACATTGAGACCTCACTGGCTATGGCCTGAGTGACAGACTGGACTCCACCCCTATGCAAGATGATGGGAGATTAAAAAGCTACCACAGTAGCGCTACTCCCATTACTGTTCCTGAGGATTTTATCTGTCCTGGATTCCGTGCGTGGTTGCTATTTCTTTTTATGATTTTTCTTTCAGCATCTATCTGTGGTGTCCCTGATCTGAAGGCCCTGATGCAGTATCTGTGAGTCTCCTGTGAGCAGGGACTGTGTTCTCTACATCTGGGTCTTCTTAAAGCTTTGCAAAATGTTGTCATTTGAATAACACTCAACAAATATTTATTGAAGGAATGGCATTGCAGGTGACAGTCAGTACCTATTCTCCCATCAGTTATATGGTTGGCGGTCTTTTTACCTCTCAGACATATGGCTGAATCATTACAATGTGAGGGTCTGAGCCTGGTTATATTATAGGGACATGTAGTCAAAAGACAAAATATGTTTGCCTAAAGCACCTTTTGAGTATGATGTTTCAATAAAATAAATTGGACAGATCCTGGCAGCAGACATGTTTTAGCCGCTCACAAGCTATGTGGCTTTGGGTAGTGTACCCTAAGCTCTGAATTCAAGGTAAGTAGTTTCAATGGTCAATTGCATGTGAGAGCTGGACAGTGAGTAAGGAAAACTGAAGAAGAATCAATGCATGTGAATGATGTGCAAACAATACCGAAAGTCGTCTGGGCTGTCAGAAGAACAAGCAAATCCCTCTTGGAGGAAGCACGGCCAGAATGCCCCTTAGAAGTGAGGATGGCAAGTCTTCATCTCACATCCATTGGACATGCTATCAGGAGAGACTGGTTCTTAAGAAAGGACATAATGCTTGTTAAAGTACAGGGGCAGCAAGAGGGAAGAAGACCCTTGATAAGATGGATGTCCACAGTGGCTAGAGCAATGGGCTCAACATGGACCAACGACTGTGGTGATGACACAAGAACAGGCAGGGTTTCATTCCGTTGTACAGTTCCAGTCTCTGGTACAAAGGAAAATAAGTTGCCCTATCCTGTGGGGTCGAGGCTATTGTGCCTGCTGTGTATTTTGTCCTAAGGACTTGCAGTGTTGTTCTTTATACAGTGTTGTTGTTATTAGCTGCTTTTCGGTCCATTTTGACTCATAGCGACCCCCATGCATTTCAGAGTAGAACTGTTCCATAGGGTTTTTAAGGCTGTGACCTTTTGGAAGCAGATATTCAGGCCTACCTTCCTTAGGCACCTCTTGGATTCTGGGTGGGATTTAACTGCCGACCTCCTGGGTGCTAGTCAAACACTACCCAGGGAGTCCTCCCACTGAATAGTGTGAGTGTATTCCCACCTAGGGTGCTCCACTTCCAGTACTTGTTTGGACGGTATTCTCTTTTGATCCATAGGGTTCAATGGACTCATTTTCAGTAGTACATCATCAGGTCTTTCTTCCCAGTGTGTCCTAGCTTGGATGCTCTTGTGAAGCGTGTCCAGAGTGGCTTGCTCTGGTTATAATCGTAGCTGGTGACACCGCTTACAGCAATCACAGCTATAGACAAATGACAACATGATGACAAACTGACAGATGGGTGGCAGCCTAGGGAAGGAATGATCAACACAACACAACCTGAGTGGAAATCGAGCTATGGAGTCTCTGAGAGTCCAGGCTCTTCGTCCTGGCACAGCCTGGGGCAGGGCCTGGAGCCAGGAACTGTGGCTGCTGGGGTGAGGACCCCCAGCTTCCCCACTTGGCATTCCCTCCCCAAACACAGCTGGCAGCCTGTGGGAATTGTCTTTCCCCTTGCACATGACGGCACTGACGAGCATAACGCAACCCTGCTGGTGGTTAATGACTGGTGACATTATGAGGCCACTGTCCACCTTTGGTTGAGGGAATTTGCCAATGCTCGGAAGTTGTTGGGCTCTAACGAAATGCAACCCCTGCAAGCAAGCACTGAGTCAAGTGCACGAGGTGTGGGGCACTCTGACATCCCCGCGTGACCGTGAAAAGCAGGCTGCGGAGCAGTGGTGGCTGCTGAGGCTCCTTTCTCCTGGCAATACTGGCATGCTGAAATGGCGGGCTGATTTGCCATGGAAAGCAGGGTTTCATGGGAACTTGAGGATTAAGAATCCACATGCCTGCAATCAATATTGTATGTTCATCCAAATTTTGGGGTGAAGTAAACCACTTTTTCAAAGGAGTAAGTGGATTTCTGTGTTCATAAATCATGCCCACCACTTGGGAGTGCAGAGGAGGATATGGGAGGATGGTAAAGAAGAGCAGCAGGAGAGGACCTGAAGACCTCATGCTTCCTCAGGGTCAGGGGCCAGGCAAAACCAATGTCCCTGGAACACCACTGTCTCTCTGGAATGGTATTAGCACAGCTTGTTACTTGCATACTGTACTGAGTTCATTCTGACTCGCAGCGCCCCTATAGGGAAGAATAAACATGCCCCAATGAGTCTCTGAGACTATAATTCTTTACTCAAATAGAAAGCCTCATCTTTTTTCCATGGAGGAAATGGTGGATTCACAACTGCTGACCTGGTGGTTAGCAGGCCAACACCGAACTTACTATACCACCAGGACATTTCTGTTTAGCCTAGAGACTTTCAAATGGATAGAACAAGACCCATACCAACCCTGTTCACGGCTATCAACCCCCCTTTCTGTGAAGTCCCCACTACGTTCTGTGAAGTTCACCACTTTCTCCGTATGTGTGTGTGTGTGTGTGTGTGTGTGTGTGTGTGTGTGTGTTACGTAACCTTACCCTTGATCATTCCCTACCAGGCCTGCCACTTCCCCCTCACTACCATATTGAGTCCCCTGTTGTTCCCTTGTCCCTGTGTTTGTTAACACCACTTCCTTACCCCCCGCACCTCCCCCTATCCCAAGTGCCCCCGGAACTCTCAGTCCTGTTGTTTTTCCTCCAGATAGTTCATCCAGCCTCTCTTATTTAGACAGACCTGTGGAGACACTAACATGCACGAAAACAAGACAGAGGAAAACAAAGCAACAGTTTACAACCAGACAACAAAACAACAAAAACAAACCACTGACAAAGAACAAAACAAAACACATCAAGAAAGAAGACCTTGTAGTTAGTTCAAGGATCATTTGTTGGACCTTAGGAGTGTTTTCCAATCCAGTCTGTTGAGGCACCACAACCTGGCCCCAAAGTCCACTTTCAGCATTCCCTGGGGACCTTGCCACTCCATTCCCTTGCTGTTCCACTGCACTCCACCACACTTTGCCTCGGTGTGGTGGAATCAGGTTAGGTGCAATTCGCACACTGTGTCTCCAGTGCTGTCCCCTGTATCACCCTTGGTCACTGAGGGGCATCATGTCTCATAGTGGGGCCAGCCATGTTGTTCTCTTTGTGGACTGGCTGCTCTGAGACTGGAACTCTTTAGGGGAGTAGAAAGCCTCATCTTTCTCCCTTGGAGTGGCTGGGGATTTCAAATTTGCCATTTCAGACATTGCGTTTAGCAGCCCAACACATAACCCCTATACCCCACCATAGCTACAGAAAACAATAAAGAAACAAAATCCAACAACATTCATTGCCATTGGGTGCATAACAATCCTATCGAGAGAAAATACTGCGGCCTCCTGGGTTTCCAAGGCTATAACTCTTTGTAAAAATAAAATTGTGTTATGTTTTCAGTGAAAGTTTACATAACCGATTAGATTTTCATTTAACAAATTCTCTACTTGTTTAGTGACATTAGTTAATTTTTCAATAAAAAGGAAAGCAGAAAATTAAAAAAAGAACAAATGAAAAACGTTTTAAGAGTAAAGACAAATGATAAGATGTTAATTTTTAACCTAATCATATCTGCAACAATACACTTTCTGATGTACTGACGGTGAGCAGGGTTTAATCCCATCCCTGGTGAATGGTCCCAGGGGATTTAATGGAGGCTTATTCTCTGTGGAATCTCTGCCAATGCATTTTGAGTTTTTATACTCATCTAAGGCTATAACTCTTTATGGGAGAAGAAAGCCTCATCTTCTCCATAGGAGCGACTGGTGAATTCCAACTGCTGACCTTGCAGTTAATAGCCCAACACATAACCCATTATGCCACCAGAAGAGAGATTTGTATCTGGGTGCCTTCCAAATCAAGCACTACAATTATGCAAGGAGGATATTTTTTTCTGTACTGGAGCCAGGTCAAGTCAGAACCAGTGTGTCCATGGTTTGCAGCGAAGTCGGAGGAAGAAGAGGGTAGACTGTCTATAACTTCTCATAGCCCAGGGAAATGCTAGGCCTGGAAGGGGGCATGTGGCTCAACCATATTCAGAAAATCTGCACACTAACCTCCCCGGCTCAAATAATTACCAGCACCATGTCTCTGAATATCACCTGAAAGCAAAATAGTGAAAGCACCATTTCCATTTCATAATACTTTTATTAAAAGTAAAGTTCAATTCAGTGATGTGAAGAAGCTGGGAAAATTATCTTTTCATTTCTTTCTTTTTCTTTCCCTCCCTTTCCCCTTCTTCTCCACAGAACTGAGAGGCAGAAGGAATAAAGGCAGCATGGCACCAGCTGGAGGACACCGTGGGGTCAGGGTCACCATTTAACTCATGCTTCTCCAGTTTGGAGGGGCAACTGGATGTCCTCATTTGTGAATTTGCTTATTAATCTTTTTGAGTTAACAAGGTCATGGTAAAAAATGATTGTTGGCGTTTTTGTTAGGAACCTTCTAGTCCAGTCCAACTCATAGTGACTCAATGCATCAGTGCCGAGCTCTCTAGACCAATGGTTCTCAACCTGTGGGACCCTTGCACAGGGTGACTGTAACAAAATTACAGTTATGAAGCAGCAATGAGAATATTTTTATGGTTGTGGAGGTCACCACAACATGAGGAACTGTATGAAAGTGTTGTGGCATTAGGAAGTTTGAGAACCACTGCTCTAGGCTTTTCTATGCTGTAATCTTTACAAGAATGAGTTGCCTGGTTTTTCTTCCAAGAACAGAGCCACTGGTGGGTTCAAACCTTCAACCTTTTGGATAGCAGATGAGCACTTAACCATTGTGCCTCCAGGGCTCTTTGATAAACTCTATTAGAGGGTCTTAACCATTGCAACCCCATGGATCCTTTTGGCATTTAGGATTGGCTATGGAACACCTGCCCACTCCCCAGAATAATATTTCCAAATACCTCCAATGAAATACAGAATCACAAAGGCACAAATTGTATTGAAATGCAGTGATAAAAATAAAAGACATTGGATTTGTGGCTAATATACATGTTAATAAATCCATTAAATATGATCTGATGGTGGGTCTAATAAACCAAACCCACACCATTGAGTTGATCCTGACTCACTGTGACCCTATATAAAATTCCTCAGGCTAAATCTTGACAGGAGCAGATCATCTCACCTTCCTCTCAGAGAACAACTGGTGCCTTTGAACTGCCAACCTTGAGGTTACCTGCCCAATGGCTCACCCACAGCGTCACCGTGAGTTCTAGATAGTGATGAGCATGAACTGTACTCAACGATGGCTGCAACGACTAGCATGGGGTGTGAAAGCATGTAGAATTTCTCTCGGTGGTAATCGCATGGCTATTCTGAACACAGCTGTGGACATGCTAAACTGCCCTACGAGCTTAGGGGAACTAACTCAACCAGGATTGTCCCTCATCCAATTTGACATTGCTCCCCAGCCTGCTGGGGCTCAGTGGTTCAGTGTTAGGGTCCCTTGTCTAGATACCAGGGCTGGCATGGAGAAAGTCATTCCTCTGCAGCCTTCTAGTGTGTGTGGGAAGATATTAGTGTTAAGCCTTGGCAGGAAATTGGTGGATTTTCCTGGCAGCCACATTCTTAATAACCATTTACTGGATACTTATTATATTCTGAGGGTAAATTGTGGTTCAGTTGTAGAATTCTCCTTTTCCATGTGGGAGATCTGGGTTTGAGTCCAAGACAATGCAACTCATGTGCATCCAACACTCATTTGTCAGGGGGATGCTTGGTTATTGCTGTGGTACTGAACTGATTTCTGTGTTGCTATGATACTGAAACGGGGAAGCTTGGTTGGGTGCGGCTATGAGACTGAACCTGTTTCTGTGATGTGTCCAGACTAAGATGAGCGATGAAGAAGAGCCTGGTATTCTACTTCTGAAAACCAATTAACGAAAACCCCTGTGAATCACAATCTGATGCACAACCAAAGAGATGGTGCAGGACCAGGGAGAATATTGCCCATGGAGTCACTGGGAGCTGGTTGTCACAGTGAGTTGGACTGGAGGCTGACTCAACAGCAGCTAACAACCATTGTGTTCCAGGCACTCGATTTGCTTTAAAAATCTAGCTCAGCCTTCTGGTACAGGGAAGTGATTAATCATGCCTACTTTATAGCACACCGTGAACCCTGATCAATGTCAGGCCCTGCTTGTGTTTTGTCCCTCCTTTTCCACATTCACATCACTTCCATTCCCCTCTTCAGACTAGTACCCCCTGCTGGGTGCTTGGTGTGTGTGTGTGTCCTTATAGGCATACAGCCATGTGCACTAGACCATGCTGCCATGTGCACTAGACCATGCTGCTTGGTGAATGGGCTTTCAGCTTCCATGAATGGTACTGCAATATAAATCTCATTCAGTTTCTGACCTTTTCAACTCCTTGCAATGTCATTAAGAGTTATTGCCATGCTGCATATCAATTGCATGTGCTGCTGCGTGCCACTTGGTCATGAGCAATCATCATCTTTCTTTTGTTTCCTTCTTCAGTTGTCTGTTGATTGGCATCCAATTCGGCTCCAACTCTTCTCTACTGCAGGTATCAGCGTGGTGACCATTCTTGTAAAAATGCCCCAAGGGCCCTGTGAATTGGATAAATAGCTTGGCCTATATACCCAGGAATTATGCGTTGGGCTGCTAACCCCAAGGTGAGCAGTTCCAACCCACCAGCTATTCCATGGAGCAAAGAGAGGCTGTCTGCTGTCGTAAGAATTTAGTTTTGTAAACCTATAGCAGCAATTCTACTGTGCCTTGTAGGGTTGCTAATGAGGAAGAATCAACTGGGGTTCTGTTTGTTTTTATACATCCAGGAGAGAGCTTTGATGGGGGAGATATTAAGTGCTTGGCTGCTAACCCAAAGGTCAGTAGTTTGAAGCCGTCTTCCACACACTGTGGGATAAAGGCATGGCTGTCTACTTCCCAATAGAAGCCTTGAAAGCATCATGGGACCATTCAGCTTTGTTTGATAGGGTCATGAGGAATGAAAGTCAACTCAGTGATTGCGCTTCTTTGGTTGTATGCCCAGGAGGGGCTCACTAGGTCCCAGGGTCCATTCAATGGGCTTTCACTAAGCTCTGCCAGATTGCTGTGCAGCAAACCTGCATCATTAGCAGTGTTTCTCTGCTTTCCCCGGATCTCCAATGACACTTGGTATGTTTGTCTTTCTAACTGTTGCCCGTTTGATGATTTTAAAAGGTCAAGCACAATAAACTCATCTATCCCAGGCACTTTATGGTTCTGTAGCAGATTCTTAGGGTTGCCATGCCACATTCCTTTGACCCATCTCTGACACCATCTCACTGCCTTCCAGTCAATACCGACTCATAGCGATCCTGTGGGGCAGTGTACAATTGCCCCCTGCGAGTTTCAAACACTACAACTCTTTATTGGAGTAGAAAACCCCATCTTTCTTCCTTGGAGCTAGTAGTTTTGAACTGCTGACCTTGAAGTTAGCAAACCAACTTGTAACCACTGCACTTCCAGGGCTCCTCCTGATATCCATCATAGCAGTGGCGAACGGCTCTATGTAAGTGCAGGCTCCTGCTGAAATGGTGTCTTATCACAACTGTGCAGCACGCAGCTCTCCATGTCCTTCTGCCTCGAAGCCTTTTCAAAGGCATGGAAAGCCAAACCCAGGAAGGTAGGAGAGGTCACCTTACTAGGAGGAATGCTCAACACCACTACAGGCGAAGAAGAGCCCAGCCTCCTGTTTCTGGTAGACAATTCTAGGACAGAACCCATGTTGCTCAGAAGTCCTGGGGGAATCAAGCTCCTGTATCCTACATTAAAAGCCTCAACACCCCGTTCCCATTGTGATTGCTTCTCCCCCTAACTCAGTCTTGCGTCTGCTTTCCTATTCCCACTCCCTGCCATCAGATCTCAAATAGACTCCCTGCACCCAGGCCTGAGGAATAAGCTCGGCATGCAAGGGCAGTCAATCCAAGACACACACATTCCTCTGAATCTCCAAAACAACCCTGTGGGCTACGTGTGTAATCCCCAGTTCACAGATGAGAAATGGATTGAAAAACAGTGACACACCCAAGATCACACAGGCCAGGGTTCAAGTCTGTGTCTATCAGTTATTCTTTTATTCAAGTATGCCAGAGAAGACTGGGTCTTAACACTTGAGCAATCTTCTTGGAAGAATAAGGCAAACTACAGAAAACACAAAATGAATATCGCATTTGTTCGTTTATCCATTTGCAAAAGACATAATACCTATAGTGCTAAGAATAGTATTCAAAGTACCTATTACTACCCCCTCAAAGCTTACATACTAGTCACCAAACTCAAACAAATACAATGCTATCAAGTTGATTACAACTTATAGCAACCCCATATAGGGCTTCCAAGACTGTAAATCTTTACAGAAGCAGAGAGCTTCACTTTTCTCCCCCTGAGCAACTGGTGCATTTGAACTACTGACCTTGTGGTTAGCAGTCCATTGCTAAATGATTAGTTCCATAATCATTACGCTTACTTAACTCTACATTCTTTTAATTATTTCTCTATCAGTCCAAATTGCATCTGGCTACATGGGAAAAAACAAACCGACTCTAGTGGTCTAATCACAAAAGCTTCATTTTTCTTATATTAACACCAAAAATACCAAACCAGTTGCCACTGAATTGATTCTGATTTACAGTTACCCCATATGATTCAGGGTAGAACTGTGCCCCATGAGGTTTTCAAGGGCTGAATTTTTAAATGTAGATTGCCAGGTTTTTCTTCCAAGGCATCTTTGTCTTAGCAGTGAATTGTGTTAACCCTTTGCACCACACAGGGGTTTGTCTTATACAATAGTAAGTCTTGAAATAGGTAGCCTAGGTCTGGCGTATTTGCTCAGGGACTCATCTTGGATATAGGAGAATGCATGCTTTTTGGTCTGCCAAACTCATGTAACCTATGTGACTCTCTCATCTTTCAATATTCTGACTAGGGAGCATGACAGCAGAAGAGCCAAGGACAAAAATGAAATGGGTTATGCCAGACAAGTGTTTTGCCTTAAACAACAACAAAAACTTTCTTGGGAGTCCTACTCAGTATCTTTCACCTACACATATTTGGCCCAAACTGGGTCAAATGCTTATGCATAGCTGCAAGGGAGTCTAGGAGTGAGCGATTTAAGTAGGTACATTATCACCCTAAACAAAATTGAGCTTCTATTAGTAGTAAGAATGAGAAAAATGGATACTGTTTAGGCATATAGCAGGGTTGGATAGAATTCTATTTTGTGTCTTAATTTACATTTTGAATGAACTCAGAAAAAGTCATAGAGAGTAGAACAAAGGGATGGATGTGCATCCAACCACCTCAACTACTCATTTCTTTTCATGCTCTCCCTCTAGCTTCCCTGAATAGTTCTTGGTTACACATTGGGCTGCTAATTGCACGGTCGGTAATTTGAAATCACCGGCTGCTCTTCGGGAGAAAGATGGGACTCTACTCTGTAAAGAGGTACAGTCTCAGAACTTCACAGGTACAATTTTACCCATGTCCTGTAGGGTCGATATGAGTTAGCATTGATTCAATGGCAGTGAGCTTGGTTTGGATAGATCTGTGGAATCTTAGGATGGAATAGTTTGAATACACAGAAAAAAATTCAGTGGAATCATAACCCTCTAAATAATTACCCTCTAAAGCCACAAAGATCAACTGTGTCCAGCATGGTGACAGTTTAGCATATGCCATGGGGACATTGCTCATATCCCAGTGTTGTTAATCAACAAAAACTCACGCACTGCCACTTATAGTGACCCTATGCACAATAGAATAAAAGCCTTTCTAGTCCTGTGACATCCTCACAATGGTCATATTTTAGCCTATTGTTACAGCCACTGTGTTGATCCATCTCATTCAGGGCTTACCTGTTTTTTGACGATGCTCTACCAAGTATTTTGTCCTTTTCTAGGGACTAATTTCTCCTGATACCATGTTCAAAGTATATGAAATGGAGTTTTACCATCCTCACTTCTAAAATACATTCTGGCTGTACTTCTTCCGGGATAGACCTCTTTGTTCTGCTGGGCATTCATGGTATATTCAATATTATTTGCAACATCATATTTTAAAGGCATCATATTTTCTTCAGTCTTCCTTATTTATGTTCCATCTTTCACATGCATATGTCAAACATTACCATCAAGTCTATTCTTATTCATAGTGACCATATAGGGTTTCCAAGGCTGTAAATCTTTACAGGGTCAAATAGCTTCCTCTTTCTTCTGTGGAGCAGCAAGTGGGTTGAACCACCAACCTTGATGTTAGTCATTCAACCCATACCAGACACTGAAATTAAGACTCCTTTCACATGCATCTAAGGTGATTAAAAATATCAAGGCTAAAAGCAGGCATAATTTGCTAATCCCCAGAGTAAAACATTTGCTCTTTCACATTTTAAAGAGGTCTTTTACAACAGATTTTTCCAATGAAATACGTTGATTTATTGACTGCTGCTTCTGTGAGTATTGATTGTGGGTCCAAGTAAAATAGGGTTTAGCTACATTTCTCTATTTGTAATGATGTTGTGTGTTTATATTTGTCAAGTTGAGAAGACATTTGTATTCTTAGTGTTGAAGACTAATTCATACTGAAGGTGTACTATATGAGCTTTATCAGTAAGTACTTCAAGGCCTATTGACTTTCAGCCAGCAAGATTGGGTCATCTGCATAATACAGGTTGTTAATGATTCTTCCTCCAATCCAGATGCCTCAACTTCTTCATACAGAGCAGCTTCTCAGATTATTTGAATAAGTATAGTGTGATAGATAGGTAGGTTTATAGTGCCAACCTGGCCAATAAGAACATGTGGGATTAATAAGTTCGCAGTTTGATTCGTGGGCAAAGAGATAAATGGCTCAGCAAGCCACACCTATCTCTCAGTTGCTCTCTGGTGATCAGACCAGTGTGTGGCTGCCTTACCTAGTTCTGCAGTTTGCTGCCTGGCTGTACTGCCATATTTACTGTTGCATGGAAGTGAGTTAAACTGAGTCCTCTGTACTGCTATGTGGACTAATTAGCTGTTATATTCCTTCGTGTTCTATCTATCTATCAAATCATAAATGTCCTGGTTTTGTTTCTCTAGAGAACCCTGTCTAACACATATGGTGAAAGGATATACCCACAACACACACTCTCCTGATTTTAAACCACGCACTATCCACTTGTTCTATTCGAACCAATCCTGTTGGTTTGTGTACAGGTACCACAGGAGCACAATTAAATGTACGGGAATTCCCATTGTTCTCATATGTATTCATATGCTACCCAAAGTTTGTTATGATACACAGTAAAATCCTCTGCATAGTCAATAGTACATAAGTAAGCATTTTCCTTGTATCCTCTGTTTTCAGCCAAGGTCCATCTGAAACCAGCATTGATATACCTTGCCTCATGCCCTCTTTTAATACAGCCTGGATTTCTGGCAGCTTCCTGTTGACATATTGCTATAACTACTTTGAAAGGTATCGTCAATAAAATTGTACTTGCATGTCATATTAATGTTATTTTAAATTAATTTGCAAATTTTGTTGCGTCATATTTCTTTAGAATGGACACAAATATTAATCACTTCCAGTTGGTTGGCCAGATAGCTATCTTCCAAATTTCTTGACATGGACTATCACTGCATGAGCGTGTTGAAATATTTCCATTCCTATCCCTTCCTTGCTTTTCACTAATGCTTACATTGCAGCTTCAACTTCCTCTTGGCCTTTTGAACTAGTAGAACCTCAACTAATTCTTGGGAACAGAGACTCTGTACACTCCGTCCATATTCTTTGGATTCTCCCTACATCATTCAATAGTTTGATAAATAATCCTTGAACATTGTAATCCGAGGCTTGGATTTTTTCTTCTGTTCTTTCAATTTATGATATGCTGACCGTACTCATTCCTTTTGCTTTCCTAATTCCAGGTCTTTACACGTTACAATATAATTCTTTGTTTATCTTCTCAAGCTGGCCTTTCAAATTTTTCTGTTCAACTCTTTTATTTCATCATTTCTTCCATTTGCTTTAACTGCTTTAGGTTCAAGAGCAAGTTTCACAGTCTCCTCTGATATCCACTGTAGTATTTTCTTTCTTTCCTGTATTATTAATGATCTTTTTGAGGAGCCCCCAATAAAATGATTTATGATAAATAAATAAATAGCCACAGGTGACATGACAAAAAAAAAAAGATTGATGACCTTGATGCTATTTCACAAGTCTTCTGGTAGCTGATCATTAATGTTCAATATGTCCGAACCATTCTTGAGATAGGCTCTAAATTCAGGTGAGATATTGTGATAGTAAGGTTTGGTGTCAATTTAGCTTGACCAGGATCTTCAGAAGGTGCAGGTCACACTCTCCTTGGAGGTATGACCTATTTCATAGCTATAAGTAGACTGTGGAGAATGGGCTCACTCTTTTTCTTCCTGATGAAATGACCCTGGACCCTACGTCTGGCTTCTTGGGATGGCAATCACCATGAGACCTGCTGACCCTAAGAGCTGTCTGTGGCCTGCCAACTGCCTGTTGACTTTGGATTCTCCCAACTCTGCCTCCACCAACCTGTGGTTTTCCTGTTTCTTGGGCTATTCCTCCAACAGCTTCAGGAGTCTGGAAGGGCCTCTAGTTTGCATCTGATTTATGGGCTGGAGTTGGACTGGGGTTTCTTGTTGTGTGGACTTCTTAATGTAAAATTCTTTATTGATATAAATTTCCTTCTTCTACATGTATCAGTATCACTGGTTTGTTTCTCTAGAAACCCCAGCCGACCACAGATATAATATAGGCTGTATTTGGGCTCTTTTGCGTTCTTATTTTAATTTTCTTCAGGTTTGACTTGAACTTGCATATTAGTAATTGATAGTCTTTTACATAGTTGGCCCCCGGTCTTGTTTTGTCTCAATGATATTGAGCTTCTCTATCATGTCTTCCCACAGATTTAATCAATTCCATTCCTGTGTTTTCCACATGTATATATGCCGCTCCTGTTGTTGAATAAAGGTGTTTGCAATGAGGAAGTTATTGCTCTTGCAGAATTCTTTCATGCAGTCTTCAGCTTCTTTTCGATCCCCAAAGCCATAGTTTCTAATTACTCTTCCTTCCTTTTTGTTTCCATGTGTGCATTCCAATTGTCAGCAATTATTAATGCATTTTCAGTACATGTGTGGTCAATTTCAGACTAAAGAAGTTGGTACAATTCTTCATTGGCTTTAGTGGTTTGTGAGAAAATTTGAATAATGGTTCTATTAACCGGCCTTCCTTGTGTATGAAGATAGATATTATTCTGTCACAGGCAGCATTGCACTTCAAGATAGATCTAAAAATGCTCTTTTTGAGGATGAAAGAGACATTCTTTTGAATTTGTCATTGTCAGCATAGTCATTCTTATCATTTTAAGATTCAAAGGGACTATTTCAACTCACCAATGCCTAGGATATTGATCTTTATAGGTCAGATTCCGTTTTTTTATGATTTCCAATTTTCCTAGATTCTTATTTTGCACGTCTCATGTTCTGATTATTAATGAATGGTTGCAATGATTTTTCTCATTTTGAATTATAATCCATTAGCAAATGAAGGTGCCAGAAGCTTTAGTACACTTTGTTGCTAGATGCCTTCAAGTCAGTTCTGTCTCATAATAATGCCTACACAACAGAATGAAACATTGCCTGGTCCTGCCCCATACTCAAAAATTTTGTTATGTTTGAGTCCATTGTTGTAGGAATTGTCTCGATCCATTTGATCGGGTGTCTTCCTCTTTTTGCAACCCCTCCACTGTAATGTGTATGATGTCCTCCAGGGACTGGTCTGTCCTGATAACATCTGCAAAGTACATGAGATGAAGTCTCGCCATCCTATCTGCCAAGGAACATTTAGCTGCACTTCTTCTCAGACAGATTTGTTTGTTCTTCTCTCCACCCATGGTACTTTCAGTATTTTTTGTCAGTACCTTAATTCAAATGCACCAGTTCTCCTTCAGTCGTTCTCATTCAATGTTCAAATTTCACATGCATAAGGTGTGGCGGAAAATGCCATGCCTTGGGCCAGGCGCAACGTAATCCTAAGTGAAATTCTTGATCTTCAGTACTTTAACGTGGTTATGTGCAGTAGATTTGCCTAATGCAATATGTTATTTGGTTTTTAGATTGTTGTTTCCATGAGCATTAGTTGTGAATCTAAGCAAGACGAAATCCTTGATAACTTCAATATTTTCTCCATTTATTATGATGTTATCTACAGCTCCTGTTGTGAGGTTTTGAGTTATCATTAAGGTGGACTCTACTTTGAGGAAGCTCTCTTTCTCGGTGATATTTTGATTGTTTTGCAATCTGAGGGGCTCATTTTCTGGCATTATATCAGACAATATTTTACTGCTATGCATAAAGTTTTCAATGGTGAATCCCTCAGAAGTGGACTGATTGTTTTGTCGTCCTGTCAGTTCTTAGTCTGGAAGCTGTGTTGAAATCTGTTCACCGTGGGTGATCCTGCCTGGTATTTGAAGTACTAGTGGACTAACTCCCAGCATCACAGCAAAGCACAAGCTACCACAGTGCAGCAAATTGACAGATGGGGCACGGGAGGGGAGTTGTCATTGTTAGACACTGTTAATTTGGCTCTAACTCATAGCACCCACAGCCTGTTTCCTCACAGTTAATGTTGGAGACCATTTTTGCAGCCAGTATGCCAATTCATCCCATTGAGGACCTTCTTCTTTTTTTCACCACTCCACTTTACCAAGTATGATATCCTTCTCTAGGGACTATGCTCAGCTGTTAACATGTCCAAAGTATGTGATATGAAGTCTTGCCATTCTCACGTCTAGGAAGCATTCTGGCTCTACTTCCGCCAAGAAAGATTTGTTCCTTCTTCTGAAAGTCCATGGAATATTCAATATTCTTCACCAGCATCATAATTCAAAGACATCAACTTTTATTTTATCTTTCATAATTATTGTCCATTTTCAAGTACATATGAGGTGATTGAAAATGCCATAGTATGATAGTTATATAATTTTATGTCAGTTTGAAGATATGTAAAAGTGTAAGGTTGGTATCCAATCTGTCAATCACACCATAGTCTGATGGTGCCTCTTTGTGGCCATGGCCTTCTCATAAGGAGGGCCCTGGGAACCTCCCCTTCTTTTTGCATTCACCTGACTGCTTCCTGCCCACGTTGAGAGCTGCCAGAGTCTTGCCATGCTTCCATCGACCTTGGGTCCACACGACATTGCAATCACTGGCCTTTGACATCCCTGCATTCTGCATCATTGCATGTAACTGCGTAAGTTGGAAAGGAACTTATGGGCTAGTGTTGGACTTATGGACTTGAGTTGGACTGGCCTGGGATATTTCCTTGAAATAGAAATACTATAATGACTTCTTGATTAAAAACTATTTATTGCACATATATGAGTGTCACTTGATTTGTGTCTCTAGTCAGCCTGGATTACATCCAGTTCACTGCCATCAAGTTGATTCCAACCCTTAGCAACTCTATAGGACAGGGGAGAGATATCCCTGTGGGTTTCCAATACTGGAACTTTGTATGGGAGCAGAACTGCTGATCTTGTGTTGAGCAACCCAACCGGGTTGGTTCTGACGCATTATGTTTGTAACCACTATACCACTAGGGCTCGGCTGTGCCTTATTCCTCAAAGTGACATCTTTTAACACTGGAAATTGGTCTACAGCAAGATCTACCAGTGTACTCGTTCATATGACTTATTTTCTTTTTACACTGTTTTGATTGTGATGTGAGGGAAAATCTACAGAGTAAATTGATTTTCTTTACAATTCATGCTATGTTTT